>NW_022436952.1:20122067-20461859 GCF_009761245.1 Sapajus apella | reverse complement strand
GAGAGAGAGAGAGAGAGAGAGAGAGAGAGAGAGAGAGAGAGAGAGAGAGAAAGAAAGAAAAGGAAGGAAGGAAAGAAAGAAAGAAAGAAAGAAAATCAATTAATCAATCAGTCACTACTTAGAATGGCTTTAGACAGAGCTTGTTTCTGTTGAAAACAAGTCCAGGCATAAGAGCTTGCTGGGGATGGAACAGTGACTCAATGATTTCATGTCCGCCATCTCTGCGCTTCTCTGCACCAATCCTTCATGGTTACAAGATGGCTGCTGCCACTCCTGCCATTATGCCGGCATTCAAAATAGGAAGAAGAGAAAGAGGCTGGAAGTTGAGTCTGATTCATTTTTATCAAGAAAGCAAAGCTTTCACAGAGGAACTTGCAGCATACTTCTGTTATTATCTCATGGCTGAAGACGAGGTCACCTGGATACTCCTAGTTTCAAGGGAAACTGGGACAGTATGGCTTTCCACCCTCTGTTGTGGAAGGCAGCAGAGAAGCAGGAGTGGAGATGAGCTTCAGGGGAGCAAGTTAACAAGGTAACAGAGTCTGCCACAATGGGCAAGACAGGGTATTAAAAGGAGTTGTGGCTGGGCGCAGTGGCTCATGCCTGTAATCCCAGCACTTTGGGAGGCCGAGGCGGGTGGATTGCATGAGGACAGGACTTCGAGACCAGCCTACTCAATGTGGTCAAACCCCTTCTCTATTAAAAATATAAAAATTAGCCAGACCTGCTGGGAGGCATCTGTAATCCCAGCTACTTGGGAGGCTGAGACAAGAGAATCACTTGAACCTGGGAGGCGTAGGTTTCAGTGAGCCAAGATTGCGCCACTGCCCTCCAGCCTGGGCAAGAAGAGCAAACCTCATTAAAAAAAAAAAAAAAAAGCAGTGTGCCCAACCATATTAAGCATTATACTCCATTTTAATAAGCATCCGCAGAATACTTGTCATGCCAGGGCACTGTGCTGTGTGCAGATGGTGCTGTGAAGCCCAGGAAGGATTGCTTGGGGGAAGAGGGAAAGTTAGATGTGCCTGGAACATACAATATACGGGGCAGGGAAGGATTGGAGAGGGACAGAATGGGGTTTTTGGCGTGGCTCAGGAGTCTGACTTTTGGCATGGCTCAGGAGATGGCGGGGGGTGTTGGTGGGGGGACGGAAAATGGGGAAGATTTAGAAGACCTTCAGGAGTTGAGTTTGTTAACTCAGAGTGGGTAAGCTCCAGATTAGAGATTTTGGATTTTACTCCACACACTCGTGGTTCTGCATGTTTCTTGATGTCTTGGAATCATCTAGAGGGTTGGTTAAAACACAGATTGCTAGATCCCACTCCCAGAATTTCTGATTCTTTGGGTTTGAGCTGGGGCCTGAGAATTTTTATTTTTAACAAATTTTCAGAGTGATGTTGATGCTTCTGATCCAGAGACCACCCTTTGGCATGTTGTGTTAAAACAATGCTTAATTTAGAGTAGACTTATTTTCTTGTATAAAAAATTGGGGTCTGGGTGTGGTGGCTCCTGCTTATAAATCCCTACACTTTGGGAGGCCAAGGCAGGAGGATTGCTTGAGCCCAGGAGTTTGAGACCAGCTTGGACATCATAGCAAGGCCTGTTTCTACTAAAAATTATAAAAAATAGCCAGGTGTGGTAGTGCATGTCTGTAGTCCCCACTACTCAGGAGACTGACATGGGAGGATGGCTCGAGTCCAGGAGTTGAAGGTTGCAGTGAGCTATGATTTTGCCACTGCCCTCTAACCTGGGCAACAGAGCAATACCCTATCTCAGAAAAAGTGGGGGGCATAATAACACCCCCAAGCTGTTTTAAGGAATATTATTCATGACATTTTCTTATTTTCTGTGTTACTCTGTCATGCGGGTGACACTGACCAATTAGTGCTAGAAGCTCTAGCTACTTCCTCAAGCCAAACAACACCTTACCTGAGATCATATCTTGGATATTCAAAACCAACCAATCCATACCCCCAGCAGCTCTTTTTCTCAGGTCCCTGCAGCTCTGACCACTTTCCTTGTGTCCTATGTCATCTCAGGGCCAGGTACTAGACACTAAAGACCTTCCTATAGCCTTGAGCCCACCCACATTATTAAAAGCATCCAACCTGTTCAGCTTGCTTACCTTGCTTTACTAATTCCCTTCCATGAAAACCACAGGAAAGGCTTTTGCCTGTACTCCCTCCTCACTCCCTCTGCCTCTTGACCAGTCCTGGTGAGTCCCCATGTGGCCCTGCCTGCTGAGTCTAGAGATCTGTTAGTACAAACTTGGCAGTCATGTTCATCTCCGGTGTCTTACCATAGCCAATAAAACAAATCCTACGTACACATTGAAATAGTGATACAATACTTGTAAAGGGCCAGCAGAACACCTGCTAAGCACTAGGCAAAAGGGACTGTTGGGAGGAATTTGGGGAGGAGTGTCTGAGGGTAGTATGAAGGATGAATGGGAGGTAGAGATGGGGAGATGGGTTAGAAAGATATTGTGGGGCCAGGCGTGGTGGATCATGCCTGTATTCTCAGCACTTTGGGAGGCTGGGGTGGGTGGATCACGAGGTCAGGAGGTTGAGACCATTCTGGGTAACACGGTGAAACCCTGTCTCTACTAAAAATACAAAAAATTAGCCAGGTGTGGTGGTACACACCTGTAGTCCAAGCTACTCAGGAGGCTGAGGCAGGAGAATCGCTTGAACCCGGGAGGCGGAGGTTGCAGTGAGCCAAGATCATGCCACTGCACTCCAGCCTGGGGGACAGAGCGAAACTCCTTCTCAAAAAAAAGATACTGTGATAATCCAGGGATGAGTCTGGTGGAACCTAGCTTGGTACTGTCCAGCACAATAGGTGCTGAAAATATTCCTGTTATAAAATTAAAAGGATTTGACAGTTTCCTCAGTGTTGCAAGTTGGTAACTTATTTACCTGAAATGTTTGTAATAAGACTGTCTCTACATCGTGGCTGAAAAAGCAGCAAATGCCACAGGAAAAAGTTCTGAAATAAGAAGAAATTTTGCAATTAAGATTTACTCAGCGAACATTTTACATCACCCTTTTATTTACTTACTAAAGATGTTTTGAAAACTAACACTTTGGGAGGCTGAGGTGGGCGAATCAGGAGGTCAGCAGTTCAAGACCAGCCTGGCCAACATGGTGAAACCCTGTCTCTACTAAAAATACAAAAAATTAACTGTTGTAGTAGTGGGCATCTGCAATCCTAGCTATTTGGGAGGCTGAGGCAGGAGAATTGCTTAAACCTGGGAGGCAGAGGTTGCAGTGAGCTGAGATTGCACCACTGGACTCCAGCCTGGTGACAGAGTGAGACTCAGTCTCAACCAAAAAAAAAAAAAAAAAAAAAGAAAGAAAAAAGAAAAGAAAAGAAACTAACACCATCATCTAAATTCATTTACCACAGACTGTCCCTGTTTATGTAGGAATTTCTATTTGGAAAAAGTTGATTTGAGAATCTATCACATGCCTTTGGAAAATAGGGATATTAGGGAAGTCTACAAAAGAGCCACACTGGCTTAGACTCTTTAAGGGAAAAAAGGAAAAAGAATCTCAACCATTGTAAGATAATCGATAGTTTATAAAGTTTTCAATGCTTAATTATTTAAAGAAAATGTAATTAAAAGATATTTAGGAAGTTTAAAGTTTGCTGACATTTTCAAAGAACTTTTGAAAATGAGCAAAGATATATAAACATTACTGTAAGTAATAGGTAAAAATAACACCAACAAAAAAACAAAAGACTGTCTCTGCCTCAAATGTAGTGTTGCTGCTTTGTTCAGTGACTTCTTGGCTGGCATCAGAGAAGTGCTTGCCTGACTCTAGTCCAAATAAATTTCTTTTTGGATGAGGCCAGAACTCTCAGGTAGCATGTTAAGGAAGATATTGCAAGAGTCAAGAGGGGCTGTAGTGATTATTTTCTTCACCTCCACATTTCCTAAAGTGTATTCACCTGGTGTTCATCTACACCACAGCTATTGGATATGGCACAAAATATGCTTTCATATTTTTATAGATTGGGAAATGACAAGGTAACTGAAATTAAGCCATTTTATTTGTTGTAGAACTTTTCAGAGCCTTTTTAATATTTTAGTGGGACTCTGTTAATGGAAATTATTGTATTCAGTGTTTCCCTAATTCATTTGTTCACAGAACCTTTTTTGTTTTCCCCAGAGTGTCTCATGAATCTCTTTTTTCATGGAACACATTTTAGGAAATGCTGCTGTGACCTAACAAGCTGATGTATAACACTGATGGCAATCAAGATTTTTGGGGGTGGTGTTGATCATTCTCCTGAAACTCATAAGTAGAACAATGCACACCTTTAAGATCAATTTGCCCAGGCTCTGTTTTGCTTTTATCTGTTGTGTAAAAAAGTTAAAAAAGATGTGAGTTGTACCCAGATGTCATCTACACAGTGCCTGTCATCCTGTGGAATGACTCATCCCTTGAAAATGGTGGATAGTGCTTTTTACCTTGATGATAAATAATGATCCTTCTTTCAGTTACAAAATGAGACCTAAAATATCAGCCTTCCTAAAAATAGTATCACCTATTAGGCCGCTGCCTTTCCTTGAAGGTTAACTTCCATGGGTCAGGTCCTCACTAATGCTCTACTGAAGTGCTTCAGGAGTAGTGAAGGAGGGAAGTCTCCGAGGACTGGAAATTGGCCTAAGTGACCTCTGTTGCTCCTTCCAGCTCAACAGTGATGAGTCTTTTCCCCAGTCAGTAAAATATATTCTAGAATTTTCTTAAATCCTTTTGATCATTAAATGAGTTTATGACCTTATATTTTTAAGAACAAATTTAAGCAGAATTTGTTTCTAGCACAGGTCTTTTTCCTTTATTTATTTATTTATTTTATTTTATTTTTTTTCCCATTTATTTATTTTATTGCATATTAGGTTTTGGGGTACATGTGAAGAACATGCAAGATTGTTGCATATGTACACACATGGCAGTGTGATTTGCTGCCTTCCTCCCCATTACCTACATCTGGCATCTCTCCCCTTGCTATCTCTCCCCAGCTCCCCATCCCCCACCGTCCCTCCCCTATTTCCCCCCAACTGACCCCAGTGTGCAGTGCTCCCCTCCCTGTGTCCATGTGTTCTCATTGTTCAACACCTGCCTGTGAGTGAGAACATGTGGTGTTTGATCTTCTGCTCCTCTGTCAGTTTGCTGAGAATGATGGTTTCCAGGTTCATCCATGTCACTACAAAGGACCCAAACTCATCGTTTTTTATGGCTGCATAATATTCCATGGTGTATATGTGCCACATTTTCCCTGTCCAGTCTATCGTCGATGGGCATTTGGGCTGTTTCCAGGTCTTAGCTATTGTAAACAATGCTGCAATGAACATTCGTGTGCACGTGTCCTTATAGTAGAACGATTTGTAATTCTTTGGATATATACCCAGTAATGGGATTGCTGGGTCAAATGGAATTTCTATTTCTAGGTCCTTGAGGAATCGCCACACTGTCTTCCACAATGGATGAACTAATTTACACTCCCACCAACAGTGTAAACATGTTCCTATTTCTCCACATCCTCTCCAGCATCTCTTGTCTCTAGATTTTTTAATGATCGCCATTCTAACTGGCGTGAGATGGTGTCTCATGTAGTTTTGATTTGCATTTCTCTGATGACCAGTGAGACAGAGTCTTACTCCTCTGTCGCCTGGAGTTCAATGGCATGATCTTGGCTCACTGCAATCCCTGCCTTCTGTTTCAAGGTTCAAGCAATTCTCCTGTTTCAACCTCCTAAGTAGCTGCCTACAGGCGCCCGCCACTATGCCCAACTAATTTTTTGTATTTTTAGTAGAGATGGTGTTTTACCATGTTGGCCAGGCTGGTCTCGAACTCCTGACCTCATGATTTGCCCACCTTGGCCTCCCAAAGTGCTGGGATTACAGGCGTGAGCCACTGCTTCTTCTCTTATCAGCTCTGAAGCTGCAATACTTGTATTGGTTATTTTATTTTATTGTTTTTGTTTCAGTAGGTTTTTGGGGAACAGGTAATGTTTGGTTACATGAATAAATTCTTTAGTGGTGATTTCTGAGATTTTGGTGCACCCATCACTTGATCAGTGTACACTGCATCCAACGTGTAGTCTTTTATTTCTCACCCGCCTCCGGCCCTTTCCACCAAGTTCCCAAAGTCTACTGTGTCATTCTTATGCCTTTGCATCCTCGTAGCTTACCTCCCACTTATGAGTGAAAACATGCAATGTTTGATTTTCCATTCCTGAGTCACTTCAATTAGAATAATGGTCTACAATTTCATGCACGTTGCTGGGAATGCCATCATTTCATTCCTTTTTATGGCCGAGTAGTATTCCATGGTGTATATCACGTTTTCTTTATCCACTATCGATCGGTGGGCATATGGGCCAGTTCCATATTTTTGCAATCACAAATTGTGCTGCTGTATACAAGCATGTGCAAGTATCTTTTTTGTATAATGACTTCTTTTCCTCTGGGAAGATACCCAGGAGTGGGATGGCTTATTGGTGATTTGGTTGTTGATGTATGAGTACTTTCTGTTAGGATACTCTAAAACTCAGCACTTATTTTTAAACAAAAAGCAGTAAAAACTTTAAAGAAATGTTACAGTTAAAAATACACATCGATTTATATTTTATGTATTTATAAATATATATGTGTGTGTATATTTATATATATACAATTAAAATATGAATCTACATACATACAAGGGGGTTGGGGCACTCATCCGCCATGCAGTTGAAAATGTATGTATAAGTTTTGACTCCCTGAAAACTTTACTAATAGACTACTGTTTACCTGAAGTCTTACTGATAACATAAATAGTTGTTAAAACATATTTTGTATGTTATATATGTTATATACTGTATTCTTATAATAAAGCTAGAGCAAAGAAAATATTAAGGAAATCATAAGGAAGATAAAGTATAGAGATGGGTTGGTCTTGCTGTCTCAGGTGTGGCAGAGGTGGAAGAAAATCCATCTATAAATGAACTCATGTTGTTTGAGGGCGTGTGTGTGTGTGTGTTGTATGTGTATATATATACATTCCATAATATACAGAATCTAATGAACATTTTTTTTTGTTTTTCATCTTGTAGGAATCATTTATATAATATGCTTAAATACTTAGTACTTTTTATTAATTTTCATATTATTTATTTGATGCATAGATTCCATATGCTTGTATATATGTTATGAAACATGTTAAGAAGAAAGCCATAAACCTACTACACAAATTTAGAACCAAAACATTACCAATTATATTGAAGCCACCTGTATTTCCTTCCCAAACCCAGTCTCACTCTGTTTCTCGGAGATAACCATCATTAAAAATTTTGTGTTTATAATTCTCTTTCTTTCTTTTCAATTTATTACATATGTGTTTAATCCTTTCCCAATAAAGTATTTAATGGTGTTTGGTTTTGAGCTTTATGAAAATGATTATCATAATTTAAGTATTTTTTCCAAACAACATTTATTGGGGCATTCAACCCATTTACATTTAAGGTTAATATTGTTTTGTGTGAATTTGATCCTGCCATTTTGATGCTAGCTGGTTGTTTTGCCCATTAGTTGACGCAGTTTCTTCATAGTGTCAATGGTCTTTACAGTTTGGTATGTTTTTGCAGTGGCTGGTACTGGTCGTTCCTTTCCATGTTTAGTGCTTCCTTCAGGAGCTCTTGTAGGGCAGGCCTGGTGGTAACAAATGTCTCAGCAGTTGCTTGTCCTTAAAGGATTTTATTTTTCCTTCCCTTATGAAGCTTAGTTTGGCTGGGTATGAAATTCTGGGTTGAAAATTCTTTCCTTTTAGGATGTTGAGTATTGGCCCCCACTCTCTTCTGGCTTGTAGGATTTCTGCCGGGAGATCTGCTGTGAGTCTGATGGGCTAAACAACATTGTATGTCTAGGAGTCACTCATGTTGTTTGGGTAAACTTTGTTTCATTGCTCTTTATTACCATATGATATGGCACTATGTGAATATATTCCAATTTCTTTATTCTTCTCTTGATGGCCATTTTTTGAATGCTGGTCCCCCCACTAGTGATAGTATAGTGTGCATCAGACATAGAGGAAATATTGGTCTGTTAAAAGGTGTTTCATTCGGGCACTTAGATTCATTGTCAAATACACAAAATAATGACATTGTTTTCTACAATGCTTTTAACAACCTATACTTACAGTAGTGGGTTCTCATTACTCCATATCTCCACCAATTGGAATTGTCAGACTTCTACAGTTTTACCAAAATGGTAGATATAAAATGGTAACACTTTGTGGTTTTAATTTGTATATTCATTACTAATGAAGTTGATATCCTCCTTTAAAAAGTGCTAGTCTTTAGCTCATTTTTTGTAGACTTTTTTTTTTTTTTCCTGGCAGTTACATTTTCTTATGTATGTCTTTTTTCTAGTGTCTTTCTTTTTATTGTTTTTTCCACCATCATGCCAATTTTAATGTAAATATGTCTTTTAATCTTTTCTTTTATGGTTAGTTTTTCTTATTTTTATTTTCTGTGGTGTCATTCAATGGTCTGAAATATAAGATATTCTATATTTTTTCCCTAGGAGTTTTAGTGTCTCACCTTTTACATTTAAGTCTTTAATTCATTGGTATTTGATTTTTGTGTGCTGTGTAGAGTAGAAACCCTGTTTCTTTATTTTTTTTCTCATATGGATAAACAATTGACACAGCACTACTAATTAAATAAGTCATGTCTCTTCTACCTCTCCCCCAATATTAGATAACATGCTTTTTATCTTGTCATTTTTTTCCATTTTTGTTGGTTTATTCCTGAACACTCTCTTCTGCTTCCGTGACCAATGCAAATGTTAATACAATACTTTCTTAATTACTGTGACTTGAGTAAGTTTCAATATGTGGTCACTGAAGCTCCTTCAACTTATTCTGCTTAAGAGTAATCTTATTTTTTCTTAAGCATTTATGCATTTCCATTTAAATTTTATTTATTTATTTATTTAGTTATTGTTTGTTTCTTTTTTTTTTCTGAGACAAGATCTCTCTGTTGCGCATGCTGGAGTACAGTGGTATATGATCATAACTCACTATAGCCTTGAACTCCTGGGTTCAAGAGATTTTCTTGCCTCAGCCTCTCAAGTAGCTGGGACTACAGGTGTGCCATCTCCACACCCAGCTATTTTTTTTTTATTTTTTGTAGAGACAGCGTCTCACTGTATTGTCTTGGCTGGTCTTGACCTCTTGGCCTTCGGTGATCCTCTTGCCTCAGCCTCCCAAAATACCAGGATTACGGTCCTGAGCCACTGTGCCAAACCTTTCATGTAAATTTTATATTCCACTTATTAAATTATTATTTTAATTCTAATTGAGATATTTAATTGAAGCTGCCTTGCTATAAAGAGAACTGACATGTTTACAAAATTAATTCTTCCCATTCATGTATACACTGTCTCTCTCCATTTACCTGCCTTCATTCATGTCTTTTACTATTTTTTAAATTTTCCCCATAAAGACATTGCTCATCTTTTGTTAAATTTATTTCAAGTTTCTTTGCTATACGTAATGAGTTTTTAAATTAGACTTTTGAGGATGTACTGGTTATATTAATTTCGTTATATTGATCTTGTATCTTGCCATCTTCCTCAAGTTTTATTTATAATAATTTCCATAGATTACTTTGGATTATCTTTGTGAACAAGCATAGTATAGGTTCTTCCTTTTTAGTTTTAAAATCTTCTATTTTAGTTGCTTACCGAGCTGGGTAGACTGTAATAATGGGAATCCTGGTATTACTCATGATTATACAAGGCATGGTTTTATTTGTATTTTATTTTATTTTCACTCTCTCCCCAAGGGCATGATTTTAACATATTTCCAGTAAGAATAATGTTTTACAGTTGCTTTTAAAAAATTAAGTTAAGGATTTTCCCTGTTATATTTTTCATCAACAGACATTGAATTTTATTAAATACTTTTTCTGCATTTTTTAGATAGTCTTATTTTGCCCTTTAATCTGTCCATATGATGAATTATGCTTGCAGGTTTCTAAAATTAAACCACTCTTACATTCTCTAGTAATTAATCAAACTTTTTCATGATATGCTTTTTTTTTAAGACTTTTGTGTCATTAATACATGAGGATGGTCTATAATTTTCTTCATACTATCTGACCCTTTTTCTAATTGTGGTATCCAGTTATGCTTGTCTCTCAGAATGAGTTGCACTGTGTTACTTCTTTTTCTATTCATTTTCATAAGAGTATATTAGGCATATTAAGAATTTATATTCTTTGTATAAGTTTAGAAAGAAATATTTCTAGAAAATTTACCTGTAAGACATCTTGATCTTCTGTTTTCTTTTTGGAATGATGTTTAATTACTGGTTTGATTTCTTTGATATTTATAGAATGATTTAGACTTCCTCTGTATTCTTTAGTGAACTTTTTCTTGCTTCTGGTTTTCTTTTTCTTTCTTTTTGAGACGAAGCCTCACTGTCACCAGGCTGGAGTGCAGTGGCATGATCTCAGCTCACTGCAACCTTAGCCTCCCAGGTTCAAGCGAGCCTCCTGCCTCAGCCTCCCAAGAAGCTGGCACTACAGGCGTGTGCCACCACACCTGGCTAATTTTTTGTATATTTAGTAGAGACGAGGTTTCACTGTGTTAACCAGGTAGTCTTGATCTCTTGATCTTATGATCCGTCCACCTCAGCTTCCCAAAGTTCTGGGATTACAGGCGTGAGCCAACGCGCCCGGCCTTGCTTCTGGTTTTCTAAATGGCCATTTTTTTCTAAGTTTCTTTTGAAAAAGTTGCTCACACATGTTATTTATCTTTTAAATCTCCGCAGCTTTGCTGTTTATATCCCACTTTTATTTCCTATTGTTACCTGTTTGTTTTTTTTTTTTCATTCTTTTTCTGAGTAAATCTTGTAGAGGCTTTCCATTTTTTAGTTTTTTCAAAGAATTAACCTATATGATTTTTTCTATATAATTAGTTTCGTCTTTTTATTGTTTTCTTTATTCTAATTTCTTGAAGTTTATTCTGTTTATAGTTATACTTCTTAAATATTTTTAGCCTCTCTTCTAATATAAGAAATTGAGTTTCTGTATTTTTTCTAAGTGTCATTTTGCTATGGAACAAGTTTGATATACAGTATTTTCATTGTCTTTCAATTCTAAATGTTTTAAATTCCTAGCAGAAATTCTTTTGGACCTGTTAGCTATTTAGAAGTGTTTAAAAGATTACAAATTTGTTTCCTGTTAATTTAAACTTGTTATTTTAATTTAAATTGCACTGAGGTCAGATAACATCATCTTTGAAACCTCTGTCCTTTGATATTTGTTGAAATATGCTTATAAGTGGTTAATTTTCGGAAATAAATTCTTGTGTGCATAAATCAGTCTACCTAATAAATCCTGTTATCCTTTTCAAATCCTGTATCCACTCTTTTTCTGCCTTATTTCTCTAACTGGAAGAGGGAATAATGACTTCTTCTATTTCCAGGGCTTCCCTGAGGTTCTGTCAGTTTTGATTTTATTATTATTAATTATTATTATTATTATTATTATTTGAGACGACAACGTCTTTCTCTGTTGCCAGGCTGGAGTGCAGTGCCGCAGTATCAACTCACTGCAACCTCCGACTCCCTGTTTCAAGCGATTCTCCTGCCTCAGCCTCCCGAGTAGCTGGGATTACAGGCACACACCACTACGCCCACCCAGCTAATTTCTGTATTTTTAGTAGAGACGGGGTTTCACAATGTTGGCCAGACTGGTTTCAAACTCCTGATCTCATGTGATCAACCCGCCTCGGCCTCCCAAAGTGCTGGGATTACAGGCATGAGCCACCATGCCCGGTCAAGTTTTGATTTTTATGTCGTGTGATTCTTTTCATGTACCACCAAGTTCAGAATTCTTATAACTTCTCAATGAGTTAAATTTTTCTAACATTACATTGCTGTCCTCTTTCTTTTATAATGTTTTTTTTCTCCCTCAAAGTCTATTAGATTAATTTGAAATAGCCTGGTAGGTGTTTTTATTTCTCTTTTGATCTCCCTGATTGTGTTTTAGATACAGCTTTTTATTATTAGCATGGAGCTCGATGTTTTATATCTAAGCTGAAAACCTTTTGCTTTTAACTGAAATATTTAGATTACTTATGTTTTGTGATACATTTGAATTTGTATTTACTATTTTACTTTGTACTTTCTATTTTTTCTATAGTGCTTTACGCAGCACCATTTTAAAATTTAAATCATTAAGTTTTTATTATATCGGCTGTTACTTTGGAAGATATATGATCTATTTCTACTCTTTCAGTGGTAACCTTGTAATGTTTATTATATTTTGGTTTAAGGAAATGTATGTTAGGAGCTTACAACACTTAGCTTCAACCACTTTACCTTCTTGATTCACATGATATTGTTGCGTTGTATCTCAGCTTCATCTTCAATTTTTTTTTTACTTTTAAAATTTTTACATAAAGTTTACTTTTTTGGTAGACTCTTACTTGTTTTAACACAGGCATAGATTTATGTAACCTCCACCACAAACAAATTACAGAACAATTCTGTTAAGAAGTTCCCTCATGCTGCGTCTTTGCAGTTAAACCCTCCCAACCCCCATCTGCATCGTCCACTGTGCTGCTTTCAATCCCTACGGTTTAGCTTTTCCAGGGTGTCTTTTAAATGGAATCATTCAGTATGTATGTGGCCTTTGGGGATTGGCTTTTTACCCTGAGTGTAATGGTTTGACATCTATCCATGTCGTAGCATGTGTCAATGGTCCATTCCTGTTTCTTGCTGAGGATATTCTATTGTATGTGCCTATTCTCCAGTTTATCCATTCACCTGTTCAAGGGCATCTAGGTTGCTTCCAGACTTTTAGTATTACAAATAAAGCTTTGTGAACATTCACAGGGTAGGGGTGTGTGTATGTGTGTGTGTGTGTGTGTGTGTGTGTGTGTGTGTGTGTCTGTTTAACGTTTCTCTAGAGTGGCTTTGCTTGGTCATATGGCAAGTATACATTCAGGTGTTACGACAAACTGCCAAAGTGTTTTCTACATTGTTGTACCATTTTGCTGTGCCCAACTCTTAGCAATGCGTGAAAGTTCCAGTTATTCCATTTTCTCCAGAACTTGGTATGTGTGTGTGTATGTTGTCACTCAAATACTACTATCTCATTTTGCTCTTAATTTACATTGTCTTAAGTACCAGTCATGTTGACCATCTTTTCTTGTGCTTATTTTCCACTTGTCTGTCTTCACTGGTAAAATTTCATTCAGATTTCTAGCTGATTTTAAGTACGATTTTTTTCTTATTGTTAAGTTTCAGAGTTATTTGCATGTTCTGTATACAGTTCTTATATAGGTTAGTAGCAAATAATTTCTCTCTTTTTGTGAGTTGTCTTTTCATCTTTTAACAGTATTATCTTTCACAGAGCAAAAGCTTTTAGTTTTGAAGAAGTCTAATGTATCATTTTTTTGGACTTTATAAATCATGTTTTAATGTCCTAAGAACCCATTGTCTAAACCAAGGTTACAGATATTTTCTTCTATGTTCTTTGTAAAAATTTTGTAACTTAATTTTTTTATTAAAGTGTTTGATCTCTTATAAATTAATTTTTGTAAATGATGTGACGAAGGGTCAAGGTTTCATAGTTTGGCATATCCACATGTTCTGTCGCAATTGTTAAACTATCCTTCTTCCACTGAATTGCCTTTGTGCCTTTTTCAGAGATCACTGATTGTATTTATCTAGGTCTATTTTTTGTACTCTTTATTCCGTTCCACTGACTTGGGTTTCTGTCTTTTTGCCAAGACCATACTCTCCTGATCGATTACTTAATTTTATGCTAAGAAAATAACGGTGACTTTGGTTTAGACACTGGGTTCTAAATTGGATCATGTGAGTCCTACTTTACTTTCTAGAAAGTTTTAACTATTTCCTATGTACTTTCATATCAATTTTAGAATCAATTTATTTGTAACTTAATAAATCTTGTTAAGATTTTGATTGGGATTGCATTTAATCTATGATCATTTTGGGGAGAATTGATGTCTTTACCATGTACAAATACCACAGACATGGTTTTTCTCTCTATTTAGATCTGCTTTTATTTATTTCATTAGTATTTTATAGTTTTCTGCCTACAAATTCTGTACATGTTTTAACAGATTAACATCTAAGTGTTTTTTAAAGAAACTACCAATGGTATTTTTTATTTCGGCATTCATGTGTTCATTATTAGTATGTACAATTTATTTTTGAAGGTTTATCTCATCTCATGCAATCTTGCAGAAGCCATTTATTAGTTCTAGGAATTTTTTTTGTAGCTTCCTTGGCATTTTCTACATAGACGATTTTATCATCTACAAATAGAGACATTTTTATTTGTCCCTCTCATATCTACATGCTTTTTTTTTTTTCTTGTCTTACTGCACTAACTTAAACTTCCAGGACCACGATGAATGCATGGAAAGAACAAATGCACTTGCCTTGATTCCTGTTTTGGGGAAAAACATGCAGTCTTTCCAAAGTATAGCGCTAACTGTAGATTTTTTGTAGATGCTGTTCATCAAGTTGAGAATGTTTCCCTCTACTCCTAGTTTTCTGAGAGTTTTTACCATGAATGGATTTTGAATTTTGTCATGTTTTTTTCTACATTAATTGCTATGATCATGTGGTTTTTCTTCCTTAATCTTTTAATGCAATGAGTGGATTACACCGATTGATAGTTGAAGGTTGAACCAACTTTGTATCCTTGGAATAAACCCTACTTGGTTTGTTATTCATAATGGTGAATTAGTCATAATGGTGATGAATTATTTTTATACATTGCTGAATTCTATTTGCATTGACTGATGGATTGATTGACTGATTGACAGGGTCTTGCTCTGCTCTCCAGGCTGGAGTACAATGGTGTGATCATGGCTCACATTGAGCCTTGACCTCCTGGGCTCCAGTGAACCTCCCACCTCAGCCACCCAAGTGGCTAGGACTACAGGCATGCACTACCATGCCTGGCTAATTTCTCTCTGTCTCTCTTTTTTTTTATTTTTAAAGTTGGAGTTTCATTACATTGCCCAGGCTGATCTCAAACTCCTGTCCTCAAGTGATTCTCCACCTTGGCCTCCCAAAGTGTTGGGATTACAGACATGAGTTACCATACCCAGTTTATTTACTTTTATTTTGTTAAAGACTTTTACACCCATATTTATGGAGGGATGCTGGTCTATAATTTTTTTGTCATGTTTTGATATCAAAGTCATACTAGATTCATAAAATGAATTCAGAAGTCTTCCCTCTTTCATTTTCTGGAAGAGATTGTTTAGAATAGGTGATATTTCTTTTTAAAACATTTGGTAGAATTATCTAGTGAAACCTTCAGGGCCTGAAGATTTTTGTGGGGAAGTTTTTAAAGTACAAATTCAATTTTTTATAAAGACAATAGTCAAAGGATCTATTTCATATTGTATGTATTGTGATCATTTTGTTTTTTAGGAATTAGTCCATTTCATCTAAGTTGTCAAATTTATGTGTCTAGGTTTTTTCAAAAGCATTGTTTTGATTTCCATAGGGTATGTAGTGATATTCCCTGCTTCACTCCTATTGTTGATAATGTTCTTTTCAGTTTTGCTAGAGATTTTTAAAATTTTACTGATCTTTTCAAAGAACCAGCTCTTTGAGTTTCTTTAGTTGTTGTTTTTTTTTTTTAAGTCATTATTTCCTTCCCTTATGCTTATAATTTTCTTCCTTCTGCTTGCTTTGGACTTTATTTGGTATTTTTTCTAGGTTGTTGGAGTAGGATCTTTTATTGACTTGGGACTATTCTTCTTTTCTGATGTATATTAATGCTGTATTTTTTTTCGCAGCACAACTTTGGTTGTGCCCAACATTTTTACATTATGTTTTTATTTCATTCAGTTTAATTTTTAAACATCTTCCTTGACACTCTCCATGGATTATTTAAAAGTTGTTTAGTTTCCACGTATTTGAAAATTTTCTTCTTATCCTGCTGTTATTGATTTCTCATTTGATTCCATTATGGCCATAGAACAAACTGCATATGACTTGCATTATCTCAAATTAGTTGAGGTTTGTTTTGTGGTTCCAGATGTTGTTTATCTTGGTATATGTTCCATGGACACTGAAAAGAATATATATTCTGCTCATGTTGGGTGGAGTATTCTGTAAGCATCAATTAGATTGTATTGGTTAATGGAGGTGTTGTGTTTTTTATATATTCTTGCTGATGATTAAAATCTAATTCTATTAATTGTGGAGAGAGAAGGTCTTGAATTTCCCAACTATAGTTGTGTATTTGTCTATTTCTCCTTTTCATTGTATCAGTTTTTGCTTCATGTATTTTATAGCTCTGTTTTTTGGTAGATATACATTTAGGATTGTTTGAAATTGTCTTTATCTGATATTAATATAGATACTCCTGCTTTTTTGGATTAATGCTTTCATTATATCTTTTCCAGTATTTTATTTTTACACTGCCTATATAATTATATTTGAAATGAGATTTTTGTAGACACCATATTTTTAAATCCATTCTTCTAGTTCTTGTCTTTTAATTCATGTATTTAGGCTGTTTACATTTAATGTAATTATAGACATGTTAAACATAAATCTGCCATTTTGTTTATTTTTTTATTTTCTGTTCTTTCTTTTTTTCATTTCTTGCTTGTATTTTTCTTGTATCCCTATGGATTGGTTTACCATTTTGGTAATTCTATTGATGTATTTCTTGTGTTTGTCTTGTTCCATTTTGTGCTCTAACAGAATGCCACAGTCTGAGTAATTTATAATAAACTGAAATTTTATAGGCTCAGAGTTCTGGAGGCTGGGAAGTACAATAACAAGGGGCTAGCATTTGGTGAGAGCCTTCTTGAAACATTATAACATGGCAGAAGGGAACACATGGGTGAGAGAGCAAGAGGGGGCCAACCTTGTCCTTTTATAAGAAACCTACTTCTGTGATAATGAACCCACTCCCACAATAACAGCATTAATCTAAACACTTCCCATTAGATCCCACTTCTTAACACCACTGCACTGGGGATCCAGTTTCCAACACAGGAACTTCAGGAGACACATTCACCTGATAGCATTCTGCCTCTGGCCCCCAAAATTCATGTCCTTCTCACATGAAAAATACATTTGCTCCATCCCAATAGCCCCAGAATCTTAACTGATTACCATACCAACTCAAAAGTCCAGAATCTCATCTAGATCAGATATTGGTGAGATTCACGGCACAATTCATCCTGAGGCAAACTTCCTCTAGCTGTGAGCTTGTGAAATCAAAACAAGTTGTCTACTTTAAAATGCAGTGGAGGGCAAGACATGGGATTCTCCTATCTCAAAAGGGAGAACTAGGCAAGAAGAAAGGGATAACTGGTTTCAATGAAGTCCAAAACTCAGTAGGGAAAATGTTAAATCTTAAATCTGGAGAATCTTTTTTTACTCCAATCTTTTGAGCACACTGGGGTACTCAGAAGGCCTTGGGCAGTCCTATTTTCATGGTTTTGCTGGGCTCAGCCTGTGTGGCAGCTCTCCCAGGCTGGGGCTATGTGCTAGTAGCTCCACAGTTCTGTGGTTTGGGGGCAGCCCTGTCCTCACAGCTCCACTAGGCATTGCCTTAATGGGTACTCTCTGCAGTGGCTTTGACCCCACAGTTCTTCTGGGCATCACCGTAGTAGGGTCTCTCTGTGGTGGTTCCACTCTTGTGACATGTCTCTGCCTGGATCCCTAGGCTGTCTGATAAATCCTTTGAAATCTAGGTGGATGTAGCATTGTGCCCCTGGCTCCAAAAATTTATAATTCCACAGCTTATGAACTGTGTGCACCAGGAAAGTTGGCATCATATGGATCCCACCAAGCTTACCACTTATGCCCTCGGGAGAGCAGCAGCCCAGACTGCACTTGGGGTTACTTGAGTCATAGCTGGGGCAGCCAAGGAACACTGTACTGCAATGCAGGGAACAGAGTCCCTGGGCAGTGAACCCCTGGAAGGCATCTTGGGCCAGTCTGATGAACCATTCTGCCCTCCTAGAGCTCTGAGCCTGTAATGGGAGGAGCAACCTCAAAGATCTCTGAAATATCTTAGAGATCATTCTCTCATTGCCTTGATGAACTGCACCCATTTTCCCATGCTAAGCTCTTCCTCAGAGGGGACACTTGGCCATACCCTTGTACACGTTTTTGTGTTTTACATGGCCAGGCTGTGAATTTTCCAAATGGTTATATTCTTCTCTTTTAATCATAAATTCTACCTTTAAGTATTTTTTTCTCCTCTTGCATCTTACTGTATGCAGCTAAAGGAAGCCATGCAGCTTTTCCAATATTTTGCTTAGAAATTTCTTCCACCAGATATCCTAGTTCATCCCTCTTTTTTTTTTTCTTTCTTTTTGGGGGAGGGTACAGAGTCTCATTGTGTTGCCCAGGCTGGAGTGCAGTGGCACCATCTTGGCTCTCCAAAACCTCCACCTCCTGGGTTCAAATGATTCTCCAGCCTCCCAGTAGCTGGGACTACAGGCTCATGCCACCATGTCCGGCTAATTTTTGTGTTTTCAGTAGAGATGGGGTTTCACTATGTTGGCCAGCCTGGTCTCAAACTCCTGGCCTCGTGATCCTCCCACCTTGGCCTCCCAAAATGCTGAGATTACAGGCATGAGCCACCGTGCCCAGCCAGTTTATCACTATTAAGTTCTGCCTTCATTAAAACCCTTGGGCATGGACATAGTTCAGTCAAGTTCTCTACAACCTTATAACAAGAATGGCCTTTACTTCAGTTTGTAATAAGAGATTTTTCATTTTCTTCTAAGATCTCATCAGAGTGGTCTTTGCTGTCCATATTTTTACCTACATTCTGATCTTTGATATCTAAGTAATCTCTAAGAAGTTTTACACTTCATACAGCTCTTCTCTTCTGAGCCCTCACCAGAATCTCTCTTAACTCTTTGTTCACAGCAATGCCAGCTTTTTCTAGCCTGCTCTTCCAGACTCTTCTAGCCTGTGCCCACTTTCCAGTTCCAAAGCCGCTTCCACATTTTCAGGTATTTGTTATAGCAACACCTCACTCTGTGGTACCAATTTTCTTTGTGCTGCCATAACTGAATACCATGGTCTCTAATTTATAATAAACACAAATTTATTGGCCACAGTTCTGGAGGTTGGGAAGTTTGAGATGGAGGAGCTAGCGTCTGGCAAGGTCCTTCTTGCTGCATTGTAACATGATAGAAGTGATCACATGGGCAGGAGAGAGCAAGCGGGAACTTATCTTGCCCTTTTATAGGAAACCCACTCTCATGATATAATTAACACACCCCCACAATGACAGCGTTAACTCATTGAGGGTTGTGTTCTCATGACCCATATTGCTCCCATGAGGCCCCACCTTTCAGTACCGCCACGTTGGAGATTAAGTTTTCAACATAAGAACTTTGGGGAACACATTAGAACCTTAGCAGTATTGTTGAGGTGGCTCTAGGTGTCACATGCTGTATACATAGTTTATCGTTGTCTGCTGCTGTCATCATTTTACCAGTTTGAGTGATATTTTTCCTCCCTTTATGTCCCTTTACTCTCCCTTCATTGTAAGTATATCAAATATTTCCTCTACATACATTTAGAACCACATTAGACAATGTTATAAGTATTGTTTCCCCATCATACATAATTTAGAAAACTTAAAATAAGGAAGACTTACATTTACCCATAGCTTGGCTCGTCATGTTTTTTATCCCCCACTGGTATTTCAGGTTTCCTTCTTTTATCATTTTTTTTTGAAATGGAGTCTCACCTTTGTTGCCTAGGCTGGAGAGCAGTGGCACAAACTTGGCTCACTACAGCCTCCGCCTCCCAGGTTCAAGTGATTCTCCTGGCTCAGCTTCCCGAGTAGCTGGGATTACAGGCACATACCACCACTCCTGGCTAATTTTTTGAATTTTTAGTAGAGATGGGGTTTCACCATTTTGGGCAGGCTGGTTTTGAACTCCTGACCTCAGATGATCCATCCACCTCGGTCTCCCAAAGTGCTGGGGTTGCAGGCGTGAACCACCGTGCCCAGCCTTTGGGTGGTTTTTAGATAACTCTCTTTAGCAATACAAGGCCTGCTGATGACAAATTCTGTTAATTTTTGTATACCTGAGATTGTCTTGATTTCCCCTTTATTCCTGAAGAATAGATTCATTAGGTAAAGGGTTCTAGGTTGACAGTTTCTTTCTTTCAGCCCTGAAAAAATGATGTGCCACTTCCTTTGAGTCTCCATTCTTCGTGAGAAATCTGCTGTCATTCTAATTGCTTTTCCCCCATCGTTAAGGTATCATTTCTTTCACCTTGATTTCAAGATTTGTCTTTAGTTTTTAGAACTTTGACCATGATGTGTCTTGGTGAGGATTTCTTTATGTTTATCCTTTGTGGGGTTTGTTCATCTTTTTAAATATGTAGGTTTGTGTCTACTGCCACATTTGGGACAGTTTTAGCCATTATTTCTCTGAGTATTTTTAGCCTATCTTTTTTTAACTTTTTTTTTCTTGGCCAGCCTAGTCTAATATAGCTACCAGTTTTTCCCCTCTTCTTCTGGGACTCTGATGACATGAAACATTGGATCTTTTGTTATAGCCCCGCAGGTCCCTGAGGCTTTTTTTGTTTGTTGAATTTGTTGGGTTGATTTTTGCCCTGTAGTTCAGATTGGAAAATTTCTATTATGCTTTTTCCATTTCACTGATTCTTTCATCCACCCCCTTTATTCTGTTGTTGAATCCATCAACTGAGTTTTATTTATTTATTTTTTTATTAAGATTGCTATATTTTGCAGCTCTAAATTTTTTTTTTTGAGACGGAATCTGGCTCTGTTGCCAGGCCGGAGTGCCGTGGCTTAATCTTGGCTCACTGCAACCTCTGCCTCCCGAGTTCAAACAAATCTTCTGCCTCAGACTCCCAAGTAGCTGGGATGACAGGTGCACGCCACCATGCCCAGATAATTGCTGATTTTTGTATTTTTAGTGGAGATAGGGTTTCACCATATTGGCCAGGATGGTTTTGATCTCTTGACCTTGTGATCCTTCTGCTTCCGCCTCCCAGAGTGCTGGGATTACAGGCACTAGCTACTGTGCCTGGCCTCAGCTCTAAAATTTGTATTTGTTTCTTCTTTACATATTCTATTTCCGTTCTGAGACTTTCCATTTTATTTGTTTCAAGCATGTTTACTACTACACACTGAAGCATTTTTATAGTGAATACTTTAATTGGCATCTGTTGTCTTTTTTCTTTTAGTTTGAGTTTTTTCTGGTTCTTGGTGTGATGAGGAATTGAAATCTAGATATTATAGCTATTTTAATATGAGACTCTGGATCTCATTTAAACTTTGTCTTGTAGCTGGCTTTCTCTGATGCTACTCTAATAGGGAAGATCAGTGCTGTTTTGTTGTGATGAATTGGATTAGAAGTCCGGATTACCCACTTGGCTGGCCTTCATTGACCCTTCAAAGATGAAGGTGCTCCTTGTTAGTACTGGGTGGGTGTGGGAGCTCTGGTTCTCCTGTGGGCTTCCACTGCCACCTCACTGGCTGGTGGGGGGTTATGAGTATCTCATTGTTGTTCCCTACTTGGCTTTCACTAACACTGCAGAAGGGAGTGGCCTCGTTATTGCTGGGCATTGGCAAGAGTCCTGTCTGTCCACTGGGACTCTTGTGACACCATCCCAATGGGAAGGTGAAGAGATGCTTCATTATCAGCATGTGGGCCTAGGCGTCCAGGTGGCCATGCGATTTCCACTGGTCCTGCAGCAGAGGAAGATGGGCTTTGTCAGTTGCCTAGCAGTGATAGACGCTCCTACTCCCTAGATGGATGTTCTCCTTTTGTTTCTCAGTGTTCTCAGGTGCACCCACACTGATGAGGGGCACGGGCTTGAGTGCATGTTCCTCCCTGGTAGGGGTAGAAGTCAGGGCTCCCTACTCAGCTTTGGCTGGCATAGGTGGAGTAGGACAACAGTTCTTTTCTGTGGTGTTGGCTGCAGTGAGCGGTTTTCTAAAAAGTGTCTGTCTTGCTAGGCTGCTCCTTGGTTATTTGTCTACAGAGACCAGGATTTTGTCGGGGTTTGTTATACTTGAGCCTGTTGATGTTTTAGGTGCTAGTTTTTTATGCTCCAAGTCTGAAAAATGTGAAGGACAACACCTTTACCATGTTATTTCTTTGCCATGTTATTCTGAAGGTTCCCAGCCAGTAGAAAAATTGCTAAAATATATTCACTCCCTCTTCCTGGAAGCAGAAGTTCTACTGCTTATTTTTTAAATATATCATTTGTTCTTAGATATTTTATACGTGTATTACAGTCTTTGATAATTTCAGTAGCTGAAGTTCTTTATGCTTCTCATATGTTGTTTCTTTCTTTGTACTTTTAAATCTTGATGGTTTGTTTTCATGTGAATTTGCTGTGTTTGTGTGTATGTGAGAGAGAGAGAGTCTTTGTGTGTGTGCGCGTGTGTCAGAGAAGGTGAAAGTGAGAAAGAGAGAGAGAGAGAGAGATAGCATTAAATTAGAATGCTTCGTTCCTGAGAGAATTGGCACCCTCCTCTGACCTGAGGCAGGAAGTGCTAACGGGTTAGCTGGGTCCAATTCCACTAGCATCCATGTAGGGCTCTTGGCCCCACAGGGTCATGGGGTGTGCCTTATGCTATGCTGAGGTGCAGGATCTGAGAAGTAAAGAGACAGGACACTGAAGAACTGGAGAAGAGCAGCTGGACTTGGGGGGCCACACCACCTGTGAGCAGAGACAGGTTTGGCCCCAAACCCCCAGAAGCATCTGTATTTATTAGGTACAAGCAGGGGGAAGGGTCGTAAGTGAGGTCATCATCTATAAGCTTAGTGATAGGGCATACATAATCATGTGAGTCACAGCGAGGGGGCCATCCCATTACCTGGGCAGAGAGGTGGGCCATGCACAGGAGGGGGCCATGCCATAAGCAGTAGTAGAGGGTCGTGTGCAGAAAAGGGGTCCAACCGCATTAGGTCACCAAGACAAGGAGGTAGGCTGTGTGCAACAGGTGTCGTGCACAACATTTTCTGTCTGGGGGCTGGAGACTTCAAAGGGTTTCTAATGGAAAGATATTGTAAGCCAGGGCAGTGGGAGCTGACAGACTTGTGCTCTTCTCTTAAGATATTTATGGGAGGATGATTTGAGCTAGCACAGAAGCGAGAAAAGACTGATAGGGTGTACAGCCACTGTGACTGGTCACACCAGAGGGGTTCTTCTCCCTCGGTTATTTGTGGGATCTCAGGCCTGAGGCCTGCTTTCCACAGGAACTGGATGAAAGGTACTACAACTCCTTTATCAGGAGGAGAAGCTCTTGCTCCAAGCCTGCCATACAGCGTTTGCCCTTTCAGGCAGGGACGCCGCCACCTGGGTCTTTGGTTCTTGTCCTGGTCTGGCTGTTTTCCCATGTACTGCTTCTGTTCTGTGACTGCTCTAGGCATTCCTCCTGCTATAAACTACTATATGGTTATATAGAAGGATTCTATAAATTAGCACTAAATGTGTCAGTACAGCTCTGACTATAATACATATATGATTATATAGAAAGATTATATGGAATTAAGCATGATTATATATATAAGCTAAATATAGTAAGCAGTAAGTTATATGATTATATAGAAAGATTATGTGGGACTAAGTATGATTATGTATATATAAGCTAGATATAAGTAAGCAGTGAGTTATACTTTAGGCACTAATTGTGCCTGGGGTCTGCACAGTTCTCCTTCCTCGGTGCCTGTCGGGGGTGTCACCCACACATCCAGGGTCTTTCTCTAAATGTAGAAATTTCAGGTTCAAGCACTCCACTTTCCGGTGGACCTAATGCTTGGTTGCCAGACCTTGGTGGTGGCATTTGTGTTAGTTGCCGGGATTCAATACGGTCCCTGAGTTTGTTGTTAATTGATCCTTTCTCAGATTTCTGCTACATTAGCTTCTTTGGGGTAGGCCAAGGGTTATGGGTGTGGAAACCTTAATTCTGATACTTAAATATATATATATATATGTATACGTCTGGAAACAAAGGCAGACATTTATTGTCATGAATCCAGGTTCCAATCTATAGCAGAAAAGTCTTCTGCTTTGCTGTGTTTGCTGGTGTGTTGGTTTTTTACGTTTCCTAGTAAATTCTAGTTTTATCTATTCTCTTCTTAGATGTTTCTTCTACTAATGTCTCAGTTTTTCTGGTATTGGCTTAAGTGAAGAGACTGGGAAGTAATTATGAGGCTCTGTTCTTCATTTTCTTACTGATATGTTTCTTAATGTTCTTTTTAGGGCCGAAAAGACAGAAGTTTTGAGTGAAGACCTTCTTCAGGTAAGGCGGTCACTGATGCTGGCTCCCAGCCCCCAGAGATACTTTTCTGTTTAAAACTAAAGCATCCCCGATGCAGTTAAAACTGCTCCAGCTGCTCCTTACAAACTGTTTGGAGAGAAGTTGTTTGTTTGTTTGTCTTTTACGACAGTACTTGGCATGTTGAATACTGGTTTAGGTTAAGCTCTTTCAGGAGCGGTTTAAAGTCATTTCACCACACAGTTAGCCCAAGGATCCTGGAGTCTGTGATTCCTGCCCCTCCAGTTCTCCGGCATTGAAAGTTGTCTCTCCAGGAGTCCTTGTCTCCGTGGAAACATGAGTTGTGATTGTCCACACCTACAACCCCTCTTCCCCTGACCTTGCCTTCTCCCAGTGACACCCCCTGCTCTTCTCTCTGCAGGTGGAGAAGCGTCTGGAGCTGGTGAAACAGGTGTCGCACAGCACGCACAAGAAGCTCACCGCATGTCTGCAGGGCCAGCAAGGGGCAGAGGCTGACAAGCGCTCTGTAAGTGCCCTCCTGTCCCCAGGGAGCTTACATCTTGCCTGCTGAGGACAAGGATCCTACTTGTGTGACCCTCCTGGTCGTAGCTGTTTATGTAGCTGCTTACGTGCCTGAGAATTGACTCAGCAGCCCTAGCTCCCTGATTCTGTGGAGTGACAACCCTCCTTACTGTTCCTGCTCCTTAGCTCAGCCTGAAACATCCCCTGCCCTCCCCAGGCAAAGTGAGGTCCCCTCCCTGTCCTCCCCAGACTGGACCAACTGGGAAGATGGCAGAGATGAGCTTGGGATCTCACCTCTAGGGAAGCTTTATCCTTGATGGATTTTCTGACCCCTGATTCAGCTCATTGATTGATTGCATTCGCCTTAACAGTATGTTAAGATCTCATGGAAAAAAATTACATTGTGGTTTTAGAGGTTGCAAGTGACCTCTAAAGGCCCTTGAAAATTGTTTTCGCTATAATGAGACACAAGAAAGAGAGCCTGCTAAATAAAGCAACTCGAATGCCCATGTCTATAACCTACATTAGAAGTAACAGCCATTGTATAACGCAATTCCCTTCAAACACCCCCCCCATATGAACAGTCTCTGCAGGTTTATCTTCCTTTTGACCCCATCCCTCTCCACTCCACCAAAGATTAAAAGATATTCTTAGACATTCCCTTTATGGCTTTATGACAAGGGATACGCAATTTAGGTTTTTCTCCTCCTTCCTTGAGTTGATAATCTACATGATTGTGATCTTTTAGACTTTTTTCTTTGACGTGCAATTATTGCCAACTTCCATTTCCCCCTGGTGTCCCTGATGCCCCTTAGCTTCTGTTCGTCTCATTTCTGTTAACTGTGACGTGATGGGCCACAATACTTCTTCCCATGTCCTGCTGCAGTGCAAAAACCCGCTCTGCTTGCCCTACCAGTCATTTCTTTTCTTTCTTTCTTTCTTTCTTTCTTTTTTTTTTTTCCCAAGCCCTGGTTTCTTATTTCTTAATATTCCCAGCAGTAATCATTTGTATGTGTATAAATAAAACTTCACAGCTCTGAAAAATATCTATAGAAATAATTCTGCATGTATCAGGAATTCAGCAAGGGGAACCTGAACCATCTGAAGGGAGAGTTTGCAAAACGACTTTGGGCATGAAACCCTTTTATCAAACCCACATCGCATGGGGGCGCCAGGAACAGTTCTGGATGGGGGTGCTGGAGCCAAGTCTGCCTTTGATCCATCTCCTTTCTTTTGCTCCAAGAAGCACTATCTTCAAAATAACTGGTCCAAAGTACAGTGTGTTTTGGTATCGAGAGTATCGTCTGAATGCTACCACCAGAGGCTTGAATGCAGCCTTTGGTGTTGGTAGGTGGATTAGTACTAACATTATTTTTCTCAGATGAGATGAAGTTACCTGGATTGGTGTAGTTTTCACTGGATTGAGAGTCTTACATACTATATCAGTAAGGAGACATTTGGGTCCCTGAGTGATCTGAAGTACACGGTATTGATGGAAGATCTGAGCTATGGCAAAGCCAGCAGATCGAGAGATGACTGCCAATGAGAGATAGTTATTCACCCTTCCCAAGAGAAGGGGACAGGCTGTATCACCCAGGGAGGCCACAGGGGAAACTCTAGGGTTGGTCAGGAGGTAGAGGAGGGGATTGTGGGCCAGAGCCTTTGTTGTGGTGTCTGCAGAAGATTTAGGACTGATTAGTTTGATTTATTAAGGACTATTTCTAGTTGTCTGGTACTTGACCTCCCAGTTAGGTGATTAGGGTAGATGGATGGGGGCCTGGGGTATGAGAGCCCCTTAGAGGAGGTTGTTGAAGTGTGAGCTCTAGATTGGTTTGAATTTAAAAAGCATGTTTTGAGTGAGTTGTTTACTCTTTCTAGGAATTGGCTAGCCTGGGAGGGGCAGTCCCTCTATGGTCAGCAAGGGCTCAAGATATTGTCAGAGCATCTGAATACGGAAAATAAAACACATGGTTAATAACTACACTGCTTAATAGAGACTTGAGCAAAAGGCACTTACTGCTTCACTTAACAAGATGTCTAATGTAGCCAGTTCCAAGGTTTATTCAGCAGCTTTGGGTCAGCATCTATGTGACACTTGGGTCTCCACTTGTAACTGTAATGTGGCTGCTGCAGCTCCACACATCACATCTTCACATAACCACGTCACAAGCAGGAAGCAGGGAAGTGGTAAGACCATGAATTAATTTCATTTGTGTTTCTCTAGCTGCAGGGGAGGCTGAGAAGGTGAATATGTGTCCAGGAAAAATGGGTTTGCTATGACTGGCCATAATTCACCGGCTGCAACATACACTATCTGGCTTCTCTTACTAGAGCAGACATGCAATGTCTTCTCTGACCCTGGAGAGACTGCCCCTCCCAGGCTAGCCAATTTCTAGAAATAGTAAACAGCTTTACCCAGAGCGGCATTATCAGGCTCTGAAGGCTGCAGTCACGTGCATGTGGTGATCAACATGTGAACTAGGAGAAGTCTGCAGTGGAAGTGGGTGCCCAGTCATGTACAGGTCAGTGATTTCACTGCATGGATTTCCAGTGCTTGATTTTGTCAATGATTTCTTGTGCTGATTCGTCTTTCCTTGTCATCATAGGACTGAATAAATGGTCTGAAAGTCAAAGAGCTACTTAAAATATGATACAATCAAAGAACTGGGGGAAGAAAAAGTCCAAACTCAATTTTGTTCAGTTTTTCTCTAAACACATTAAGAGATTTAATAGGAAATGTGATACTTATAAATCACCTCAAATACTGAAACGTGTATCCACTTCTTTGCGATGATTAAGTAGGGAGATATGTCAAGATCGGAGAAATGGGTGAAAAGAAAAGAAATGAAAGGGATTAGGTAAAGGGAAGGTGGGGTGGGAGGGAGGGAGTGAATGAAGCGACACTGTCTAGGGAAGTTGAATGTTGAGAGAGGGTCCAGAGATGGACAATCACAGGGGGCGTGTGGGTCATAGAATCTCAGGATCAGGGGAGACTTCATGGGGATCCTTGCAGTATTCTGCTTTTTATTTGAGCACATGTAAGTTGCTTTTAACAAGCTCAGTAGCCATTTAGTCATGTGTTCCAACTTCTAAACTTTTGTCATACCACTTTTAAAAGTTTTTCCCTGAAAGCTGTGGCTGCCAGCCAGATATCGGGAGTCATAAAAATGGGATTTTGTTGCCATTATCCCGATGACCAGAGAGAACATGATTGTCTCATGGGTACTGAGTAAACTGGATTCCTTCTGTGGGGTGAAGAATAGAAAGAATTTGAATTACCTTTCCATGTTGCCATCTTTAGTCCAGGATAATAACTAGGTTTTTGAGACTTTTCATAGAATGAAGATGTTTGGTTTTTTGAAGTCCTTGCATTTCTCGTTACGAAGTCATGCCCAAAAAATAAAGTGCTACTGTGTGAAAGTGTTTCTCTTACCTTATTCAGCAAATATTTAGAAAGCACCAACTCTGCCATGCAAGGCGGTGTGTATGCCAAGTGCTGAGCCAGCAGAGCAGGATTTCTGTGCTCCAGAAGCTCGCCACCTGCGGGAAGCAGGCTTCACAGTCACCGTGCATGGCATTGGCTGCTCAGACCATGTCTCAGCACCGAGAAGAAGCGCTTGCTAGGAATTAAATAGTGGGAGGTTTCCTTGAGGACGTGGACATTAAGGACAGGTAAAAAGTAGCCGTACCACAAGGGGTAAACATACTTCCCGTCAGAGGCCAAGGTGTGCTGGGTTCCCAGAGACAGGAAAGAGGAGTTTGGCATTTTGTTGTTGTTGTTTTTCATTTGTTTTATTTTTCTGAGACGGAGTTTTGCTTCTGTTACCCAGGCTGGAGTGCAATGGCATAATCTTGGCTCACTGCAACCTCCGTCTCCTGGGTTCAAGCTATTCTCCTGCCTCAACCTCCCAAATAGCTGGGATTACAGGCATGTGTCACCACGCCCAGCTAATTTTTGTATTTTTCGTACAGACGGGATTTCACCATATTGGCCAGGCTGATCTCAAACTCCCGACCTCAGGTGATCCACCCGCCTCGGCCTCCCAAAGTGCTGGGATTACAGGCATGAGCCACCATGCCCGGCCAAGTTTGGCATTTTTGAGAAACATAAAGATGGCCAGAGTGACCAGACTATAGAGAATGGAGAGGATGTGTCCTGAGGCGGGACTGCAGGGGGATGGGATCATGCCTTGTAGGCTTTGGTGAGGGTTTGGACTTTATCCCTAAGTGCAGAGGAAAGCCAGAATTTTAACAGGGAGAGACATGACCAGATTTGTTGAAAACTGTATGAATAAGGGACTAATGGGTAGGGCCGTGGTAGAAGTGAGAGGCCAGTTACACAGAGATGGGGACAATATCAGTGAGATGCAATGAAGACAGTGATGATGGAGAAAAATCAGCCTACATGGTAGATCCTGGAGGTGCAGTGTCAGAGCTTGGTAACGGGAGGGATATGGACATATGAAGAGGAGAGAGGGTTTCATGGTCTCTACCCCGAGTGTCAGTTGAATCCCTGGGAGTCACTGAGATCACCTCAGGAGAAAATGTAGGGTGAGAAGACAAATGACCTTTGAATCAGGAACCCCAGGAACCGCAGCATTTCACGTTCTACCAGGAGAAGGACCCAGCAAAGAGGCAAAACAGTAGAAAAGGGTACTCTCAATCCATGCATTTGCTCATCGAAATTCCAGACGCCATCCTTTAATCTTTCCTTTCGATACCCGCTGTGTGCAGGCTGTCAGTACGGCCTGCTGACTCTTCCTCCAAAGAATTTCCACTTGGCTTCAACATTTACCACCCTAGTCTAAGCAGCTGTCAGCTCTTCCCGAACACAGTGGCTCCTGTCACATCTTCCACCCCAGTCTCTCCCCTCCTCCTCCGTATTCCCTTCTTTGCCACCTTGGGAGCCAGTGTTTAAATTGGAAATCCAGTAACGTCACTCTCCTGCCTAATCCTGCTCCTGGATTCCCATTGTAGAATAAAGTCTGAACTCCTGGCCGGGCGCGGTGGCTCACGGCTGTAATCCTAGCACTTGGGGAGGCCGAGGCTGGCGGATTGCCTGAGTTCAGGAGTTCAAGACGAGCCTGGGCAACACGGTGAAACCCTATCTCTACCAAAATACAGAAAAATTATCCAGGCCTGGCGGCGCGTGCCTGTAGTCCCAGCTACCCCGGAAGCTAAGGCAGGAGAATTGCTTGAACCCAGGAGGTGGAGGCTGCAGTGATCCAAGATTTTACCACTGCAAACCACCAGCCTGGGCAACAGAGTAAGACTCTGTTTCAAAAAAAAAAAAAAAAATCTGAACTCCTTACCTTGGCCCTTGGACACTATGATGTGTCTTCCACCTGCATCTCTGAGCTTGGCTCTGGGCTTCCTTCCCCTCTATTATCGTTTTCTAGCTGTGCTGACCTGGTACTGACCATGCTCAGCTCACACCCGGCTTGGGCCATTGTGTTTCCTCTACCCTCTGCAGGGAATGCTCTTCCCAGCATTTCAAGCCAGCAGTTTGTTCAGTTCTCAGCTCAGATGTCACCTTTTCAGGAGGCTTTCTTGACCACCTAATGTGTCTGCTGCCTCCCTCATCCTAATCCCGTCACCCTGTTTTATTTTCCTCATAGCACATATTAGGATCTGAAATCACTGTGATCATTCATTTCCATCATTGCGATGGGAGCAGGGATCTTGTGTGTCCATCAGCTCTGTTCTCCGTGCCTAAGAAAGAGCCTGTCACAACAGGGCAATGATACAAGTAGATGCATGTCATGAGTGGATGGTCTGTGAATATTTTAGGCACAGAACTTGCCAGACTAGCATGTCCTCCTTCTTCTGTAACAGGTACTTCTGAGGTTAAGCTCTGGAATCTGACGACCCAAGGGTGAAGCTTCCTAATTTCTAAGTTCTGTTGCTTCCTAATTTAACCTGACCTTGGGCAAGTTAATTACCTCCTCAGCCTTAGTTTCTTCATTTGGAAAATGGTAAGAATCATAATAACTCCCTACCTAGCAGGGTTGTTTGAGGGCTCATTGAGGTATGGCATGTACCTGCCTTGCACAACATTAACTTAAGTAAATATGAAAGAAGTGTAACCCGGTGCCGTTGGCAGTGGCACACTGTTAGGCTGGAGTGGCTGCTGAGAGCTGTTGAGACCCAGTCATCAACCCTGGGCTGTGTGTCTTGTTGGGGGTGAACCGCGGAAGAGCTGGTTGCCTGGGCCTGGAATTAGAGGATAGTAGACAACGATTTTCAAATATAGGGAATATGTGAGAGAGAGAAAGGGGTGGGGGAGAGAGAGAGAAAGAGAGAGAGAGTGAGTCAGTGTGTGTGTGTAGGAATGGGTCGATATTAGAATGAAATTTATCGCCTGGGTCACCTTACAAACTCTGTTGCTTATGCCCAAGATAATTTTAGAGAGAACAGTCACCTCAGACATGTCAGATTGACTGTATCGAAACCCTGGGACAGCCTGTCTTTCCTTCCCTTAATTCCTTTTTTTTTTGAGATGGAGTTTCCCTCTTGTTGCCCAGGCTAGAGTGCAATGGCACATTCTTGGCTCACCGCAACCTCTGCCACCTGGGTTCAAGTGATTCTCCTGTCTCAGCCTCCCAAGTAGCTGGGATTACGGGCATGTGCCACCATGCCCGGCTAATTTTTTGTATTTTTAGTAGAGATAGGGTTTCACCATGTTGGCCAGGATGGTCCCGATCTCTTGACCTTGTGATCCACCCGCCTTGGCCTCCCAAAGTGCTGGGATTACAGGTGTGAGCCACCGCACCTGGCCTCCTTCCCTTAATTCTTTAGAGTCTATCTGAACTCCAGAGCCAGGGAAAAACATTATTTTAATAGCTTCTCTTTGGCTCTGAAAATCACTGGCCAGCGTGAAGTTTGCTAAGATCTTTTTACCTGGGCACTGATATTTGCCAGGGATCGGGACTGGCTTTGTCAGTGTGGATCCTTGGTACCGGAGGGAAAAATTTCCGGAGGTTTTCTAGATCTTTGAGCAATTTAATTCTTCTGAGATGGAATATCCTTTTTTAAAAAAATTGATTTATTTGTTTCAACAGGTTTTGGGGGAGCAGGTGGTGTTTGGTTACGTGAATAAATTCTTTAGTGGTGATTTCCGATATTTTGGTGTACCTGTCACCTGAATAGTGTACACTGTACCCAATGTGTAATCTTTTATTCCTCACCCTCCGTCCACCATTTTCCCTGAGTCCCCAGAGTCCATTGTAGCTTTCTTGTGCCTTTGTATAAGACTGGATATTATTCTACTTGAAATGGGGGTAACGGGGGTGTACTCTGGTAAGTGTGAGGGAGAGAGCAAACAATATCTCAGTTAGAGGCAATCATTAGGTTGTACCAGATTGCTGCAATGCCTGGCATCTCTTGAGCTGATAATGTCCTTTCACCTTACGCAATCTTTTTAGACATAGAAATCATTTGTAGTCTGTTGTGCGTTATACTCCCCTTAACTTCTTCTTCTTATGTACTGTCTTTAATTATGGGGTTGAATTACCCCTTTTGATATGAAAGTATACCACCTTAATGCATTTCTTCCTTTCTCTTGTCATTTGGTGACTTCCTTGTAATTGATTCGTAAGCTATCTACACAAATAAAAACTCATGTTGATTTTCACTAACTTTTACCCCTACCTTAGAATCCAAGCTCTCAAATTCACCTTGTCATCTCTCCTAGAGTGACAGTCACACCGTTGGTAGGGTACTTGAGTAAATACATTTTGTCATCTTCATTCATTGATGTCTGTAGCCATTAAAATAAACGAAAAAGACAGTTCCATATGTAATGGTAGGAAATGACATGAAAGGTATCTAGCTCTGTGAAAAGGAAAGCAAGGCACAGAGTGTGTGTATATTTAGTATGCTAACAGGTGGGGAGAAATACTAAAAATAGACACACACACACGTATGTATAATTGAATCTGCTTAGAGTATTTATGAAAAGATACACAAAATCTGGTCACTGTTGTGGTCTCTGGTAAGGGGAATGAGGTGGTGGAGGAGGGAGACTTTTGGCTATAAATCCTCTAGCATCTTTTAGTTTTATGCCATATGCATGTATATCCCACTCAAAAATCAATTCATTCTTTTAATATAACAGATATGATAGAGAATGAGAAAGGGCAAGAGGAAAAGGTTATTCTCCTTGTTAAGACTAAAAGGCATATCCCTTAGGAATTCACTTAATTTTGTCCTCACTGCTACCTGAGAGGACAACTCAAATCATTCGTGCACGTGTTAAATGACTCAAAATGGTGAGAAAATGTTGCGGCTTCCCTGGCTCAGAGCCTGGTGCCTCCAGCACTGTAATTCCAAACTGTGTTTTCCATTCTGCATTTTGCAGAACAGTTGCTTGGGTGTCCCCTCTCCATCCTCCCTCCAAAAGTCCCATCAGCCTCATGTTCCTCCAGTGGCCGGTCTTGTCCTGTTGATCTTGACCGTCATTCATTTGATCACCCATGGACATAGTGACACAGTTTTCTGCTCAACTCACTGACAGGATCACCTGACTAGTCTTTTTTCCATATTTTGAAAAACTCTACTCACCTACTGGTAGATGTTATTTCTTTAAAGGATGTCAACCCCTGGACTATCACAAGTCCCCTTTACTAGAGGCAAATCCTCTCTTCTTTGTCAAATTTCAAAAAGATTCAGAAACACTGAAATCTTGCCCTGATGACAGGTCATGGGACTGCGAATGTTTATCACAAACCAATATGGTCTTTTTATGTGAGCTCATAAGTGCTATGATTGTACCATCTGACGTTCGAGATGAAGCATCTTCACTGACTTGTCCCTGGCATATTTTAGACACTTGCAAATTAAGCCAGGTTTCTCAACCACGGCACTATTGACATTTTGAGCCTAGTAATTCTTTGTTGGGGGAGACTGTTCTGTGCACTGCAGGATGTTTAGCAATATCTCTGGCGTTTACCCATCAGATGCCAGGAGCACCTCCCATACTGTGCCAACCAGAAATGTCTCCAGATGTTGCCAAATGATCCCAGGAGGACAAAAATCACCCCTGGCTGAGCTGCGCCTTCTCTGTGAGGCTGCAATTGGAGCATTATGCCTGCTTCTTTGAAAACCATACTCTGTTTCTCTAGCTTACATGACTTCTGTGACAACATGTGTGGAGGGATTTTTTGCACACACCAAGCAATTCTCCAACTCTCTGAACACCAGCTGGGTGTCTTACCATTTATTCTGACACTGGGTACCTGGAGTTAGTGTCAGCTCCCACAGGTTAAGGGCTCAGTCCTACCACACTGCCCCTACTTAAGATGTCAATTGCAAATCCAGCCTTCTGGTATTTCTGATCAACCAGCTATAAACTAGGGGTCACACAACCCCCTCTTCATGTTTGATAATTTGCTAAAATGGCTTGAAGAACTCAGGGAAACACTTTAGTTGTATTTATCAGTTAGGATATTATAAAGGATATAAATGAACAGCCAGATGAAAAGAGACTTAGGACAAGGTATGATGCTGTTTATTATTTGTCTTCACCATTAGAAGTAAGTTCTGTGGCTGAGTCGTGGTGGCCCACACCTGCAATCCCAGCACCTGGGGAGGCCAAAGCAGGAGGATTGCTTGAGCTCAGAAGTTCAAGACCAGCCTGGGAAGCATAGTGAGACACTGTCTCTACAAAAAAATTGGAAATAAAATGAGCCAGGCGTGGGAGTGTATGCCTGTATTTCTAGCTGCTCAGGAAGCTGAGGCAGGAGGATCGAGTGAGCCCAGGAGCTCGAGGCTTCAGTGAACTATGATTGCAACACTGTACTACAGCCTAGGTGATAGAGCAAGACCTTATATTAAAAAAAAGAAAAAGAAAAGAAAAGAGGAAAAAAGTTCCATGAGAGCAGTGTTTAGTTTTGTCTATCACTGGTGTGGTACCTACCCATCATAAATACTGGATTAGTAAATGAATTAGAGTGGAAACTCTCTATGTAATAACACCAGGAGGCTCTGGACTGGGTGTAGTTCAATCACTTTCTATTTGAAGAACTACCTTTGTAGCCACTTAGACTAGAAGACCTGAGAAGGTGCCATTGGTTCTTATGTTGGTTTTGGTCCGTCTGTCTGTGTGTGCTGGGCTGGTCTTAGCTCAGCAAGGAAAGAGCTCTTTGATACTTAGCATGGGGAACGGGTCATGCTAAACTCCTATCACAGCTTGTCTCTCCCTCTCTATTACATAAAATATAGCGTTTAAGAGTGTGCAGTGGTTTTAACAGTTAGTCTGTTTACCACCACTATCTAGTTCCAGAACATTTTCATCATCCCCAAAGGAAACCCCATAGTCATTAAGCAGTCCTTCCGATTCTACTCACCCCTGCAGCTCTGTGACAACCACTAATCTACTTTCTGTCTCTATGGATTTGCTTATTCTGGATATTTCGTTAAATAGAGTTATACAATGTGTGTCCTTTTGTGTCTTGGTTATTTCACTTAGCATGATGTCTTCAAGATTCATCCATGCTGTAGCATGGAACATTCCTTTTTTCATGGCTACATAATGTTCCATTGTATGGATATACCACATTTTGTTTATCCATTTATTCACTGGTGGACATTTGAGTTGTTACAACCTTTTGACCATTGTTAATAGTGTTGCCCTTCACATTTGTGTACCTCTTTTTTGAACATCTGTTTTTGGCTACTTTGGATATATATCCCGGTGTGCAATTGCTGTGCTGTGCGATAATTCTGCTTAACTTACTGAGATACTAATACACTTTCACAGTGCTGTACCAGTTTAAACTTCCACTAGGAATGCGTGAAGGTTCATGCTCACCAATCCTTATATATTTTTTTTTTTGTTTTGTCAAGTATTAATATTATTATAGCCATCTTAGTGAGTGTAAAGTGATATTTCACTGTGGCCTTGATTGGGGTTTCCCTAATGACTAATGAAGTTGGTTAATCATCTTCTCATGTGCTCTTTGGCCATCTATCAGTTTGGAGTATGTCTTTATTTTGGTGCTTACTCTTTCTGGGTTGTAATTGCATGTGAACACTTTTCTCTCTCTTTCTTGACCATAGCTATGTCTTTTTTTTTTTAGAGATGGAGTTTCACTCGTGTTGCCCAGGCTGGAGTGCAATGGTGCAATCTTGGCTCACTACAACCTCCACCTCCTGGGTTCAAGCCATTCTGCTGCCTCAGCCTCCTGAGTAGCTGGGATTACAGGCGTGTACCACCATACCCAGCTAATTTTTGCATTATTGGCAAAGACGGGGTTTTGCTATGTTGGCCAGGCTGATCTCAAACTCCTGACCTCAGGTGATCCACCTACCTCAGCCTCCCCAGGTGCTGGGATTACAGGCATGAGCCACCGCACCTGGCTACTGCCTCATTTTTAAAATAAAGCTAATACACTCCTTAAGAGACGTATTGATTTTTGGAAATTAGGGCATTGCTCAAATCTTTGTTAACATAATTTTAAGTTTTTCTCATTTTTCCTTCTTGCCATCCTACCTCATTTTAAAATGCAGCATGTAAGCCTTAGGCTGATTTCCCAAAGTGGCAATTGTAATTCAGTTCTCGTTTTCTGAATTTTGACATCTCTAAGTCTAACCCATCATTGTACACTATGAATTTCTAGGTTTAAAGCTATTTTAAAGTCAGCTTGTTTCATACTGATATAGTAACGTAGGCAAGTATTTGACCTTTTGCTATTTTAGAGCCAACAGGTGACTATGGAAAGTAGCTTCATTACACCATTTGCTTTCTTTTCAGAAAAAGTTGCCTTTGACAACACTGGCTCAGTGTCTGATGGAGGGCTCAGCTATCCTGGGAGATGACACACTTCTTGGGTAAGGTGACACTTTGCGTGGGTTGGTGCCAAATCTAGGTAAGTCCCCATCCATGAAAAGGGGACTAGACTCTCAGGAAAACACCTGAATTCTCTCTGGGGACTTTGGTGGAAAAGAGGAAGATATTGCCAATGGGAAATCAGAACTCTTGGCTCTAAAGTCATATCTGTGCAGTGAGGCAAGATCCAAGTAGAGAGATAAACATGAAACTGGCGAAGGACGATTGAAATCCTTAGGGCTCTGGCAGAAGCAAATATGAAACGTCTTAATTCAAATGTCAGAACTTACGGGATTCTCAGAAAAGAAGCCCTTACTGATGTTGAGCTCACAATAAAACAAACTAAAAATAGAATGGTCACAAGAGAGCATCCGCAGACACAATCAGTAGGAGAGTCGGTACCCTGAGAACTAAAAATAATAGAACTATATAGAAGAAAATATAAAATCATTGTTTAAATGGAAATTTAAAAAAACAAAAAAAGAATCCTTGACAAGAGAATTAAACGCTATTAAAAAAGAATAGGCAGGATTGCAGAAAAACCAAAGAGAACTTTAAGAAATTATGCTAATAATTTTTAATGATCTTTATTCGAAAGAAACTGAATAGTATACACAAAGAATTGCTGAACTCGAAAACAAGTGTAGCCACTCTGAATGAAGAGAATGAAATGCAGAGATAAGGATGTAGGCATTCTTAAGTTGAGAAATATGGGTGATAGAATGCAAGAGTGTAACATTCCATCTAATTGGAATTCCTGAGGAAGAAATCGGGAGAAGGGGAATTTTGTGGTTGAATTTTTCTTTTCCAGATTTGAAGAAAACCATGTCTTTAGATTTAAGGAGCACAAAATGTTTTGATTGAGATCAACAAGAAGAAATTCATCCCTGGACATATAGTAAGACCACAGATTATCAACAGAAAATAGAAAAATGTCAAATTGACCAGAGAGAAAAAAGAGAATTACTATAAAATAGCAATGAAATGGATAGCGAACTCTTCATCAGTCACAATGAACACCAGCAGATAATGGAGTACTATGTTCAGGTATTGAGTGAAAATATAAGAAACCTAGGATTGTATGATAAAGTAGGGAATAAGGATATTTTCAGGCAAAGAGTTGAAGAAGATACTACCTGCATATTCTCACTGAAAGGGCCAGTTAAGGCTGCGTGAAATAGATTACATCCAGAAGAAAGATGAGAAGTACAAGTAGCAAGGTAGGAAAAAAGTTGGAGAATGTGTTGTAGGGGAGGAAAATTTTTTTTTTCTCTCTAACCATCTTAGGTTCTTTGGTTGGGCTCTGAAAATTAGACTGACAAAAGGTGGATTAACAAGAGAAAAGCATATAAATTTTATTAAAATGTGTAGTACATGTACCTGGAAGAATGCAGGAATGAGTAAATCAAAGCACAGTTAGAACATTGGCTTATGTAGTTTTTTTTTTTTTTTTTTTTTTTTTTTTTTTTGGGACAGTGTTTTGTTCTGTTGCCCAGACTGGAGTGCAGTGGCACGATCTCGGCTCACTGCAACCTCCGCCTCCTGGGTTCAAGTGATTCTCCTGCCTCAGCCTCCTGAGTAGCTGGGATTATAGGTGCACACCACCACACCCGGCTAATTTTCGTATTTTTGGTAGAGATGAAGTTTCACCATGCTGGCCAGGCTGGTCATGAACTGCTGACCTCAAGTGATCTGCCCACTTCAGCCTCCCAAAGTGCTGGGATTACAGGCATGCTTATGTAGCATTTTAAAAAATGGTAATATGTTTTAGAGAAATGACAAGACAAAAGAGAAGGACTTTAAGTTTCTGTGGTGGTAGAATCAGTATTTCAAGCTCTTGTATTGTTTGAAAGGAGGATCAAGGTATTACATTTAAATTTTATGTCCAAAAAATAAAAATAAATTAGTGTCAAATATGCATGTTAGAAAAGTAAGACTAGCCACAAAAAGAATAGAAATAGGATATATAACTTTCAAACTAACAAAGGATGCAAAGGAAAATAATGAAAGGGACCAGAAGAGAAAAAAGTAAGCAAAAGAAAAAACCATAATAAATGGAAAACAGAAAATGAGGGTGGTAGCCATTCTTGCATATCTCTGCAATCATAAGAAATGTCAATGGAATAAACTCAGCTGTTTAAAGAAAATTTCATGCTGGGGACATTGCTCATACCTGTAATCCCAGCACTTTGGGAGTCCAGGGTGGGCGGATCACTTGAGGTTAGGAGTTTGAGACCAGCCTGGCCAACATGGTGAAACCCCCCTCTACTAAAAATACAGCCGGGCCTGGTGGCTTGCCTGTAATCCCAGCTACTTGGGAGGCTGAGGCAGAATAATCATTTGAATCTGGGAGGCAGAGGTTGCAGCAAGCCTAGATTGCACCACTGTGCTCCAGCCTGGGACACAGACCGAGACTCTGTCTCAAAAAAAGAAAAAAGAAAATTTCAGGTGGACAGACATGAAATCCTGTTGTATGGTATTTCCGAGTCATGCCTATAATATAATGACACAGCAAGGTTGGAAGTAAAGATGACAGATTGAACATGCATCTGATTTTGTCTCCTTCCAAAAATCCACTAAAACTACAATATGGAGATTTTTTTTTTCTTAAAAGACATAAACCCACAATAGCAGGAAGAAACAGAAAGACGAAAGCAACACAATTTTGTGAGCTGCAAAGCATATGAATAACTGAGAACTAACTTGGCAAGTCCCAGAAAGCTGATTCCCGAGCCAGAAGTAGATATGCAAAGATCCCATGTAAATTACATCATGTAATACTTACGGTGCTCAAGAACTGGCACCAGGGATCTCTGGAATAGTGGGTCTTTGGGGGTGGAGTGGGTGATTAAAGTCTTAAATGTGGCTGAAAGCTTTTCAGTTACCTCTTGGATCACTAAACCCTGCTCCATCCACATGTCTAGGAGGCTGTCATCCCCCCACTCCCAGCTGAGTGGAATTCTCTAGAGGGGATAGAACAGAGCTTCTCTAGAATGAGGGACTGCAGGTGCAGTGGAGTGCACGGGTACCATTCGGTAAAGAAGAGGCTTTAGTACTAGATGTGGATGCTGTTACTCCTCAGCCCTCTTCTTCGACTCATGCAGCCCCCAGGCCTTTACTCTCTAAGCAGAAAATTAGAAGAGGTTTCTCTGGGGAATCAGATCCGTCCAAAAGGAAGAGCCTAAAGATCTGAGGATGTTGGGGGGTGGAGGGGGTCAGGGCCTCAGCAAGTGACCCAACCACATCTTTCCACAAGAGTTCACATACTCTGAGCTTTTTAATCTCCACTTTTAAACATAGAGAGGCACCAAAGATCATCAGACATCTGAGGAAAGTCTCTAACCTGGAGACCAAAACAATCAGGTGGTTAAATTCAGCTTAGAAGAAACGGAAGTTGTTGAGGGGAGGAAAAAATTTGTAGGAAAACAATCACTTTTGTTTTCAAGTGGTAAGGGAAGATAATATGTCCATGAAATGAAAAACAGGATGTTAATACAAAATATTTATGGGAAAGAAATAGCCAGAGATCAAAAGGAAGCTCATAGAAATGAAAAAATATGATAGCAGATATGAAATTCTCAGTAGAATGTTTGGAAGATAAATGTGAAGCAATCATCTAGATAAACAAGAAGACAAAGACACAGACAGTAGAAAAATTTATAAAATTAGAGGATAAATCTAGGAAGTCTTATGCCCACATAACAGGAATTCTTAGAAAAGGAGAGGAAGAAATAATAATAATAAATAATCCAACAACATTTTCCAGACCTTAAGGACATGAGTTTCTACACTGAAAAGGCTCATTGAGCTCCCAATACAATGGGAAGAAGTAAGTCTGTGCCACAGAGCTCACCGTCATGTATACTGGTGACAAAAGATTCTACAACCTCCTAGAGAGAAAACATGTCACATTTCTGATACGAAGGATCAGAAACATGAATGCTTCCAGACTGAGCAAAAGCAGCGATGGAAGATAGAAGATGATTAAGCAATGCCTTCAAAATTCTGAAGGAAACCATGCTCAGCATAGGAGTTTAATATTCTGCCCAAGTTTCAATCAATGAGGGGGTAGAGGAGAATGCCGTGACATATGTGGCCTCAGAAATTGACTTCCCACCTATTCTTTCTCAGCAAGCTAAAGCAAGACAGCAAGATGTGTCCTTAGTGAGGGAGTGATCAAAAAGAGAGGTAGACATAAGATAACAGAGTGACCAACACAAGACAGAGGGAGAGAATCCCAGGGAATGGTGAAGGAAGATTCCAGGAAGACAGCTGTGCCTTAGGGATAGAGGAAAACTCAGTCAGCACTGAGACAGCTCCAGGAGGGATTAGTTCAAGAAGATGAAATTCATTTACATAATATATGGTTCAGTATTTTTTTGGTAATATTTTTATTTTCATGTATAACAGAAGAAACAAAATTAGCACACAAAACTCATAAATTTGATGTTTACCACTGCTTAGGATGAGGTTTAATTTTTTTTTAAGTAAGTTAAGCAAATTTTGGTTTACTATCTTAAGAGACAAATTAGGGAAGTGGCAGAATATTTTGAATTCAACTGGGTACACAGAAAACAAGCAAGCCAAAACAAGGCAATTATTAAGTCCAGGGAGAACAAATAATGACTCCAAATAAGGGTTGGCAAGGGCGTAGAGCAATGGGAACTCCCATTTGTGCTAGTCAAATTTTCACACATGCAAAAAGAGGCTGCAAAAGCATATTTACTGAAGCACTCTATGTAATAGCCCAAAACTCTTGTTTATGGGACAGCTTAACATAATGGTGGTATATTCATAGGGATATGTGCAGGGAAAACCAATAATTATAGTGTACTACCCAGATTAACTCCAAATAATATGGAGTCAACATGTAATTTAAATATAAGCATCTATTAATATAAATAGAGGGATGGAGGGGAACTGGAAACCGCTAAATCCTCATTTTCTTTAATATCATTAATATTTAAATTTTTTAAATTAAGTAGTGTTAGAAATATGGAATAAATATCAGAAAATCATATAAAAGACACCATTAAAAAGATACAAAGATAAATACACATCTGGGCACTGATGTTTGCAGCAGATAGGAAAAAGAATTAAAATCTGCATTCACACACCTATATATATGAAATTCCTACAAATAAATTGAAGTAAACAGATCCTAATACAAAAATAGCCAAGGAATATGAACACACACTTCATGGGAGAGGGATATTCAGTCTCACTAGTAGTCAAGGCATGTAAATTAGAGCCAGAATGAGATAATAATTTGTATTCACCAGCTTGGCAGAAATTAGGACACCTACCAGGACCAAGGGTTGGCAAGGGCATAGAGCAATGGGAACTCCCATTTGTGCTAGTGAAATTTTCACACATGCAAAGAGACTACACAAGCATATTTACTGAAGCACTGCATGTAATAGCCAAAACTCTTGTTTATGGGACACCTTAACATAATGGTAGTATATTCATTCATACAATGGCATTCTCCATTGGAAAATGATCTAATTCTGCATGTACCAACATGGATAAGCTCCAAACATAATGACAGAGTAAAACAGCCAGGCGGGGTGTGGTTTGCTCATGCCTGTAATCCCAGCACTTTGGGAGGCTGAGGTGGGTGGCTCACCTGAGGTCAGGAGTTCAAGACCAGGCTAGCCAACATGGCGAAACCCCGTCTCTACTAAAAATGCAAAAATTAGCCAGGTGTGGTGGTGGCCTCCTGTAATCCCAGCTACTCGGGAGGCTGAGGCAGGAGAATAGCTTGATCCTGGGAGGTGGAGGTTGCAGTGAGCTGAGCTTGTGCCACTGCGCTCCAGGCTGAGCAACAAGAGCAAAACTGTGTCTCAAAAAAAAAAAAAAAAAAAAACAAGTAGCATCAGGATATGTTCAGTGTAAAAACCATGCATGTAAACTGAACTAAGCAAAGCAGTTGTATTATATATTGTATGGAAACACATACATGTAGAGTTAAAATGTGAAAATATGAACAGGAAAGGAATATCCTCATTTTAAAATAACTGTTACCTCTGCTTGTACTTTTGTTGAATTGAAAAAATTTTCTTTTTTTTTGAGACAGGTTCTTGCTCTGTCACCCAGGCTGGAGTGCAGTGGTGCTACTAGGCTTACTGCAGCCTCTGCCTCCCAAGTACAAGCAATTTTTGTGCCTCATCCTGCCGAGAAGCAGGGACTACAGGCATGCGCCACCATGCCCGGCTAAGCTTGGTGTTTTTAGTAGAGATGGAGTTTCCACCATGTTGCCCCCGATGGTTTGTAAAAACTTTTTACTTGAATTTCAGTTAACATGGGTACCAGACAAGGAGAGAATGTCCTGTATACAATTTGGGTAGAAATGAACATCTTTGAAATAGTATGCTCTGTCATGTGGGAATATGGCATGACTTTCTACTCATTCAGGTCTTCTGTCATTGGCTCATTATTAATCAACTTTTGGAATTTTTTTTCCATTGGATAATTGTCTGTATATCTCTGTACTAATTACGCTTTCATGGCTTAGGAGTCAGGGTTTTTCTATCAGGACCTGCTGACGTTGAGTTTTTGTGTGTGTTTAAAGATGCTGGTTTGTTAGGGGGCAGATTTTAGCTATGCGGGGTTCCCCCTGGAGAGAGAAGCTCTGACTGTTTTTAGGCATGTGAATTCGGCATGTTTGCCTGTTTTCTCCACTGTCCCCTTGTGCCCCAGGCACACAGCGAATGGCACCTTTCGGAAGAACTGATTATTTCAGAAATGCAAAGAGTGGGAACAGGTTGGCCCAGGGGACGCCATGGAGATCAGCCAGCTTATTAACACTGACTTGTGAAAGTGGACAAGTGAGCCAAGGGGTGAGGGGAGGGTAATGCAAGTGAAATGTTGTCCTCTAGAGTATTCACTGTATGTTTCCCCCTTGGATTACAGGAAGATGCTGAAACTCTGTGGTGAGACTGAGGACAAGCTGGCCCAGGAGCTGATACATTTTGAATTGCAAGTAGAGAGAGACGTGATTGAGCCTCTGTTTTTGCTGGCAGAGGTAAGCAGCAGGAGTGAGGCCAGGCCTGAGTGGGGAACGAGGTACCAAGCAGGAACCCCTCAGTCATTCTCCTTCCAGCTTTCTGTTGTATCTGTCGTTTAACCTTCTCCCTGATTTTTTCTTTTTCTTTCTTTCTTTTTTTTTCTGAGATGGAGTCTCGCTCTGTCTCCCAGGCTGGAGTGCAATGGTGCCATCTTGGCTCACTGCAGCCTCCTAGGTTCAAGTGATTTTCCTGTCTTGACCTTCTGAGCAGCTGGGATTTGAGGCGCCCACTATCACACCTGGCTAATTTTTGTATTTTTAGTAGAGATGGGGTTTCACCATGTTGGCCAGGCTGGTCTCAAACTCTAGACCTCATGTGATCCACCTGCCTTGGCCTCCCAAAGTGCTGGGATTACAGGCGTGAACCACGACACCCGGCTATGACATTGTTTTTCTTCAGAGATTCTTACCTAACCACATGGTCAAGATTCCCAAATATGTCCTTTCAGCATTTGCTAACCTGTCTCCTGCCCATCCTCTTCCCTGCAGGTATTCCTAGAAGTAAGTGGAGAGCTGGCAGCTTGCCCCGTTCCTTACCCACAGCCTCAACTGCTTTCACCCCTGCCCTCCACCCATCTCAAGTCTTCAGTGATGTGAACAGTAGCCACTCCTTAGCAGGATTCTGGGGGCCTAGGCCTAAGAGACTCTTTAAGGCCTCCTGCAGTTTATGGTTTTTTGTTTTTGTTTTGTTTTATTTTGTTTCTGAGACAGACTCATGCATTGTCACCCAGGCTGGAGTTCAGTGGCACGATGTTGGCTCACTGCAACCTCCACCTCCCAGGTTCAAGTGTTTCTCCTGTTGCAAGCCTCCCAAGTAGCTGGGATTGTAGGCGCATGCCACCACACCCGGCTAATTATTATATTTTTAGTAGAGAAATAGTTTCACCGTGTTGGCCAGGCTGATCTCAAACTCCAGACCTCAAGTGATCCACTCACCTCAGCCTCACAAACTTCTGAGATTATAGGCGTGAGCCACTGTACCCGGCCACAGTTTATGTTTATATGGGTTCCTTCTCTTTGGACTTTAAAGGACATTCAATTAAACAATTTTATTGAAAAGAAACCTTAATGTCTATGCCAGTTTTGCTAGCTTCGGTGAAGTGAAAGCTTCTCAAGGGAGACAGGAAATGGTTGGGGAGCCTTGAACCCTGGATCCCTCTCAATTGTTTTTAATTGGTCATCTGTTAATAGATTACAATGTGAAACACTCCAAAATCTGAAACTTTTCAAGCATCAACATGCTACTCAAAGGAAATGCTCATTAAAGTATTTTGGATTTCACATATTTGGATTTGAGATCTCCCTTGAGAAGCTTTCACTTGACTGAAGCTGGCAAAATTGTCACATAGACATTAAGGTTGCTTTTTAATAGAATAGCTTGAGTGTCCTATTGATGAAATTTAATATTATTTCATAGCCACGTGGGGCCAGAAGCTATTGCATGAAACTGCATTGCCCTAGACCGTGTCTGGCTTCCTCTCTGGACCATATCCACCACCTCCACATCCCCTGCCACTCTTTCTGGGACAGAGCTATGGGCAAATAATTATGTATGGACCTAAAAGTATTCAAGGAGAAAATTCTGGATAAGGTACCTTGGCATCGGCCAGCTCTGGGCTTCTCAGGTCATCTCCTCGCCTAGAGCATTCACGAGACCCCCTCTGTGCCTTCAAAAGGAGGGTCCTGGCTCTGGCCAAGCCTGAAGCAAACCAAGAAGCAAGTCCAGTGTGGGTGCTGACAGTCACTTGACGTGGCTCATGCAAGACACCCAGCGGCCCTCCAGCTTCGTTCCGGGGCTGACTGGTGACTCAGGTTGCCCAGGGATGGTTACACTGCTCCTTCCTATTGCAAGTTGTTACACCCAGAGCATGACTCATCCCTGCTTGGGAGAGTGAATAGAAGGCACTTCAGAGAACATTGGATTCTCCTCGAATTTTTTCCTTATGTAAAAACTGCAGCCCAAGATAATTTCAGTTCAATTTTCGGCCAATTTTCGTTTTGCATTCTCACATCCTGCCCTACTTTTTTGCTGGGCCTGGAACCAAAATCCTGCACTGGGGTGTTCAGTGAAGCCATTTTTAGAATGAAAAATATAAAAAGAGCATCCACATGCAACCAGAATGGAAGAACTCGTAGCCGAGAAAAGCCATGATGGCAATGTTTATTCATTATTGACTTTGGAAGAGTCCTGCTTTATTTCTATAAATACAAACATTTGCTTCCTTTATTTTTATAAATATAGAATCTGTATCCTAGCTGCAGTCATAGCCTCTCTGCGCTCTTCCTCCTTCGGCTGTCCGTTTTGCCTCAGGTCTTTGTGTAAGACATGACTGCGTGGCTCCCTTCACTTCTCCCCACCTTTGGCCTTTGTGGAAGTAAAGACGGATGTGGTTGAGCCCTGGTTGCTTTTGGCCAAGGTGAAGGCAGGCAGCCAGGCCTGCGTGAGCGGAGAAGCACGGGACCTGTGAGGTGGGCTGGGTTGATGGAGAGCCTGGCTGGCGTCCAGCAAAGATGGACCGGAATTTAGCATGCAGGACAGGGTATCAATAAATTCACCTGATGTTGGTCAAAATGTCCAAATTCTCGCTTATGCAAGAGAGGAAATTCTGGAGACCTGATGTGTAGCACTGGGTAGCGATCGTTAATGATACTGTATTGTAGACTTGAAATTTGCTAGAGGATAGATGGTGTTCTCACCATCAAAAAAAGAAAATACAAACTAGGGGATGTGATGGACATGTTGATTAGCCTGAGTGCGGTAACCATTTCACAGTGTGTACATATGAAAACACTAAACAATACACCTAAAAAATACAGAGTTCCTGTTAGTTAGACCCCAATAAAGTGAAAAGGGAAAAAGGATTTCATCTGAAAATAAGGATTGGGAGACCTCTAGTAAACTTGTTGGGTGATTGTCAATAGTTCTTTAAGAATTGTTCTAAGGAATGTTTTTTGTTTTTAAATGGAGTCTCACTCTGTCACCCAGACTGGAGTACAATAGTACGATCTTGGCTTACTGCAACCTCTGCCCCGCTGATTCATGTGGTTCTCCTGCCTCGGCCTCCCAAGTAGCTGGGACTGCAGGTGCAGGCTACTACGCCTGTCTAATTTTTGTATTTTTAGTAGAGATGGGGTTTCACCATGTTGGCTAGGTTGGTCTCGAACATCTGACCTCAGGCGATCCACCTGCCTCGGTCTCCCAAAGTGTTGGGATTATAGGCATGAGCTACCGCGCCCGGCCAGGAATAGTTTTTAAAGAGTTTATCTTGAGCTTCAGTTTGATTGTATCCTTTATGTCCTGTAACCACAGGTGGAAATCCCAAATATCCAAAAGCAGAGGAAACACTTAGCCAAGTTGGTGCTGGACATGGATTCCTCACGAACCAGGTAGAATCTCTTTACTTTCTTTTTTGCTTCTTTGAAGGAACAGTGATCATATTCAGGGAGGGTGGTTTTCAAGTAGGTGAGTGTGTTGTCATTCACCAAGTTTTTCTTGACACCTACTGTGTGCCAGGCACTGGAGGTGATCATGGCGAACTCAAGACACTGGGTCCCTGCTCTCATGAAGGCTGCAGTTGAGTTTTGGAGACAATAGGCATGTGAAGAAACAAGACAGTCTCAGAAAGCTATAAGTCATATAACAAATGTAACACAGGGTAGCTTTGGAAGGGGATGATGGAGAAACGGAGCAACAGCAGTAAGGGTAAAAGAGAAAAAGCTTTTTTGAGGTGGTATCACTTTGGTCTTAGACTTAGATGATAAGAAGGTGGCAACCATATGGATATCTGGGGCAAACCATCTATGGCAGAGGGCAAAGTAAATGCAAAGGGCTGTTCAAGGTACAAAAGGAAGGTCAGGATGGTTGGGGTGGAAGGAGCAAAGGGGAGGGAAGTGGGAGATATGAGAGCCAGGAAATAGGATGGATGCTATGTCCTGTCCGTAAGGGGAGATTTCGCATTCTGGGAACTCATTCGCCTTTTCCTGAAGCTAATGGTGTAGGTATCCCCTTTCTGCCGCCTTTCTCTTAAGTCCTTTGAGAGAGCAGTCAAGTTTCTATAGTGCCGTCCTTCCACGCCCGTCTTCGAGTCCACCAGAAAATTCCTGTAGTAGCAGTTGGGCACCAGAGGCCCTGAGATGGCATTGCCTGTGGCCATCAGAGCAGAAATTGTGCACATATGTCTTTTTATTTTTTACAGTGGGGTATATGTATATAAGTTGAAAAATGCAGGTGCACGAATATTGATATGGAAAGAGCTCTTTGGTTCTACCTTAGGTTTTTCATAGGCTAGCTTTATTTTTTATTTAATTTTTTATTATTTAAAAAAATTTTGACACAGGGTCTCACTCTGTTACTCAGGCGAGAGTGCAGGGATGTGATCATAGCCCACTGCAGTCTTGAACTCATGGGCTCAAGCAATTCTTCAGCCTCAGTCTCCCTAGTAGCTGGGACTACAGGCATGTACCACTATACCTGGCCAATTCTTTTATTTTTTGTAGAGAGAGGGTCTCACTGTGTTGCCCAGGCTAGTTTCAAACTCCAAGGTAGGACAGTTTTCATCATTTCCACATCTTGTTTTCATTTTCTTGAAATAAAGAAACAAAAATAGAATATATTTGTGCAGAGAGGGGTAGGATACAGAGTCCTGGAACTGGAGTCAGAAAGTCAGATTTCAAGGCTCAGACCAACTAATTTTCTAGATATGTGACTGTGGTCAGGTCACTTAATCTCCCAGAATATCCATTTCTTCACCTGAACACAGGGAGTAGCGTGAGTGGCTTTGAGTATTGATATCACTTCCCAAGTGTTTTGTAAAAAGAAGCTGATACCGTAAGTAATTGGTGCACTGGAATTCTGCATCAGGAAGAATAAAAAGTACAGAGAAGTCTCCCAAGACCAGACATAAAACCGGTTAAATCAGCGAAGAAACAAGGGTTTCTTTGGTTAACTTAGTGTTCCCCAAACCCCAGTCCACCTGAATGATTTTTGCCATCTGTGTGGATACATCTTTTAAAAGAGCTGATTACTTTTGCAAAATAAATCTGTTTAAAAAAGAAATCCTTTAGGGCTACCATAAATTAGAAAGCAGCATCCTTGGCTACAAATATCAGGTAAGCATAAAAGTGAACAGATGAAAGCAAGCCAATGTTATTAAATTTTAGAGCCTGTCGACTATGGAAGAATGTCATCCTGAGGCTCATCTCCCTTTGTTAGAAAAGCGGGGTGGTGGGGCGTTGGGTGGTTTTAAAATTATTCCGATACAAATCTGAGGCTATCTCTTGAGTGTGCTTGGAAGAATAGAGCAGAATTCGTAGGAAGTATTGATTTGCTATTACTTCTATGACCTTGTGCCACATACAATTACATCCCATAATATGAGCATTCAAGTCCTCTATTTTGGGAGTCGTGAAAGATGATTGAGAAAATGCACATTGCCCCATTGTTTTCAGGAGGTGGCCACCATGCTCCTGGGCGGAGTGACTTCCTTCTCTGAAACCTGGGACTTAGCTTTGAAGTCTTTTCTTTGCTTCTACAGAGAAAACCCACATTTCCACCACAGAGCCTCTTGTTAGAGGGCTGAATGCTAGTATCAAAGCATGCCATTACCATACATATTTTTGTTTTGTCTTCTTATGAGAAGGAGAGTTACTCCTGGTCATGCTGATGGTCCATTTTGTCTAGTGTTATGCTTTCAATGGTGATACCAAATAGTGTTTAGGTTCTGCAAACATACATGCCACTTGGTGTCATTAGGGACCTCTCACCTGTGATTTAACAAATATTTATATATCTTCAGCTTATTATCTCCTGTATACTAAAATCTGTAAGGAAATTCTGCCTCCCCTATGCAAATTTCTGTTCTCATAAACTTCGACTTGGACCCTTTACAACCCTTGTTGTTTTAGACTAAAAAAGTCTTTTTGCATTGTGTTCATATAAACTTGATCCTTCTCCTTTATCATATCAGTGATTTTTCATAGCCCACTTTGTGTAGTTGTGAGTTTAGGGGTAGGGAATTGCTTTGGGGGATTGTTGACAATACAGTCCCCTTAAAAACTCAGTTGATTTCCCAAAGCCTCAAGTTATAGATTCTCCATCAGTATGAGTTATAGGCTACAGGATGAAAAGGGAATTTTTAGCAAAGGTGTATTCTTTGTTTCCACTTCACTCTCATTCTGGCCGTTTGAAGCCTGAGTCTATCTGTCTTGAAGGACCTTGCCGAAAGCCGTAAGACACAACTTCTGCCATTTTCCCTAACTCCTCATGCTTAGCCAACAGGCCGGCTGCATCTCAAGATGTAGCAGTGAGAACAAGAGCAAATGCTGCGCTATTGAACAGCAGGGTATCCACCAGCTCCTCTTCTGGAACAGCTGGGTTCTTAATGCCCTCCCATCCCTCATATTTCTCCATAAAGCCAGTGGCACAGGTTAGCTTCTCTTCCTTGCAGCATCCTACTTCTGATTACCAAAGATTTCTTTCATATTGTTCTGTCCTTCATGAAATACGCTCTGCAGAACTACAACAGTGAATTCCACACAGAGACGCGCTCTGCCTTTTAAGTCAGGAAGTCGCTTTTTGTATATTATCAGAACATCTTGAACAGTAGTTCCATGACTGGATCTTTAATTTCCGCCGCAATTCTGGTGCATACTGCCAAATCCAACTAATTTATCCATTGTTTAATTAGATCCCAATAAGATGTGTGTATTCGTCACTATCGAAGTAAATCTGGCTTGTCTGCCTGAAAAGCCAATGATAGAGACCTCAGTATTCTCAGAGAAACTGATGCTTGTAGGAAGCTTTATGCTGAATTAAAGGTTGTGAATTGAATTGAACGATACACAAATTTCTTTTTTTGTGATAGGTTTGGTTTAGCAGTGCTTAAAGAAGGAGGCCCATTTTTCTTCAAAGTCAGCCTGACTTTTTTCTGGTCATGTATCTCAAGGTTAACTCTCCTGAGTCCTGGGCACATACACATTCCATTTCTGCTGAACCAGCTGCTTCTGGGTCCAATGGACTGAATTGTATCTCCCCAAAATTTGTATGTTGAAGCCCTAACCCCCAATGTGACTGTATCTGGAGAGAATTTCTTTAGGAGAACCTTTTTAAGGTTAAATCAGGTCATAAGAATGGGCCCCTGTTTCAGTAGGATTGGTGGCCTTATAGGAAGAAAGAGTTATCTCTCTCTACGCACACTCAGAGGAAACCTGTGTGAGGGCAGAGACAGCGGCCATCTGCAAGTCAGAGATCGAGGTCTCCAGCCTCCAGAATAGTGAGAAAATAAGTCTCTGTTTAAGCTACCCAGTCTGTGGAACTTTGTTATGGAAGCCCTGTCATCTTTGGAAGTGAGTGAACTAGTATAAGATAGGAGGATTTTGGAGTGGAAACTGCACAGCCTATGGAATTAAGAAGTGGAATTCGGGAGGTGGGGCAGTGTGAAGTCTCCTTGGAACTGGCAGGGGAGTCTTGATGGCCCTTAAAACTCATTCCTCATCTTTCACCTCTCCTCATACAGGTGTCTTTTTCTCAGATCAATTTCTTCAAGGTCACTGGTTGTCCAGTGGACTCTTGTCTCCCCATTTTAAGCCCTCTTCCTTTTGCCCAATTTTGAAAGTGCCGAAATTTGTCATTTCGGCAAAAGTCCAGTCATTTGTCTGGATTTAGCTCAAATACCTGCTCCCATGACCCATGAGTTGGATCAAAGTGAGGAAGGATGGCATAGGCTTGACTTGGATCAGAGGCCCTTACCTGGGCCATTCACTGCCTGGGTCATGGAGAACCTGGCAGTCCCCTTTTGGACCACACATTAAGTGCAGGAGTGGAAGCCAGAACTCAAAAAGTAGGGGATGCCGGTGACAGAGGAAATGCCAAGACTAGACAGATGGAACAGTGAGTGCCTCACTGAATACAGTCTCCTGTTTGCTTTTTTTCTTTCTTTCTTTTTTTGAGATGGAGTTTCACTCTTCTTGCTGCAGTGCAGTGGTGTGATTTCACCTCACCTCACCACAACCTCCATTTCCTGCGTTCAAGCAATTCTCCTGCCCCAGCCTCCTGAGTAGCTGGGATTACAGGCACACGCCACCATGCCCAGCTAATTTTGTATTTTTAGTAGAGACAGGGTTTCTCCATGTTGATCAGGCTGGTCTTCAACTCCCGACCTCAGGTGATCTGCCTACCTCAGCTTCCCAAAGTGCTGGGATTACAGGCATGAGCCACTGTGCCCAGCAATGTTTGCCTTTTAAAATTCTTCTTCTGGACATTCTGTTGTCCTGAACTGACCTTGCATTTGCCTTCTTTACACAGTCCTGATACCTGAAATTTTAAACCCTTAGTCCTCACCCTTCTCTCGTATCTCTCCCAAGCCTTCATTAAAGCTGTGTCCCGCCTTCATCTCCCCCAGATCACGTAGTCACAGCCCTCTTTCCGCAAAGAAGGATGGTGGAACATCATCAGCTACTTTAGTGGGAAGGAATGAGCCTTCTGCTTTTCCATTTTCAGAGCCCAAAGTTTCCTTGGGCTAGTGTCCCTGTTTCTTCTCTGACAGAGCAGTCCACTTCTTGAGTTTATGTGTACAATAGATGTCTGGAAAGACTACCATAGCTTGAAATTCACAATTCATGTAACTTTTCCCAACATGACTATCTGTACAAAATTCATCTCACCTTTCCCAACATAAGTATCGGTACAAAACTTGTCTGTTCACATGACAAGAGTTTACCTTGATATTTTGCTATCTGTGTTCTACAAAGAGAACATTTGGACATCTTGTCACTGTTTTAAAATATCCAAATAGATCAGGCACGGTGGCTCACACCTGTAATCCCAGAACTTTGGGAGGCCGAGGAGAATGGATCACCTAAGGTCAGGAGTTCAAGACCAGCCTGGCCAACATGGTGAAACCCCATCTCTACTCAAAATACAAAAATTAGCCGGGCATGGTGGTGTGTGCCTGTAATCCCAGCTACTCAGGAGGCTGAGGCAGGAGAATTTCTTGAACCCTGGAGGCAGAGGTTGCAGTGAGCCGAGACCATACCATTGCACTCTAGCCTGAGTAACAAAGTGAGACTCTGTCTGGGGGGGAAAAAAAAATATATATATATACATATAATAAATATATATGTGTATGTATATATATCTTAAAATAGATTACTAACATACTGTAAATAAAATTTCTTACAAAGAGGGAAAAGGTTTATGTTTTTAAGGTATTGGTATATTGACTACAGGATAAAATTTGGAGAAAAAATTGATGGGATTAAAAGAAAAGAAAGAACTTGGGAAAATGTCTCCATTTTAATATACATATATTTAATATAATTATGTTTTAAAATAAGTTTAATCCTGATTTACAAAGCCACTAAAATCTACTTAGTGTTTGTAGCAACTTTATATATATTTTTAACACATATATTGGTTAGTTATTTTTTCTTTAGGTCAGATGGTGGTTGTAACTTAATTCCATAATCTACTATTGTATTATAGTCATTGTCTAAGATATAAATTATAGCCATGGCATCTCATATTTTATTTTCCAAAACTCCACAACACTTTAATACTTTGTTTGAAATGATTCAACTGGGAGAGTATTAATCAAATACATCACATATAGGATAAACCTTTATAAGAAAAAATTACCCAGGAATTCTTACTAATCTTGATCTGTTCATTTTTTTCAACTTAGATTTTGAATCATCTTTCAGTAGAATATTTCCTTTCTAGTTTGCCCTGAATTCATATCTTGGAATCAAGAATCTTTCGGAGAATATGTGTTCATCTCTAGAGCTCCAAGTCAGCTTGATGTCTCAAAACCTTTTTAAAGTCATTTTCCTGTGATTGCATTCTTTAAGTGACAGAGAATCCTCATTTTTATTTCTTTTTGCTAACAGCAAAGAGACTTTTAGTTTCCCTTTCTTATATTATAGAACCTTGCATTCTTCGGTTTTTCCTGCAGATAGCAAAAGAGAAAAGAATAGTGGAGTAGAGAAAATATTAAATGATTAGATTATCGACTCTTGACATGAGAATGACATTCCACTTTCTTCCCCCGCATCAGAGGCTTCAGACTGATAGTCTGAGATCCAGATAGAGCCCTCAGAGCTGTCTTGTTTGGTCTGTACTCGATTGGCCTGCCTGGTTTTTAAAAGAAGTTATTTGTTGCCACATTTCATTGGGAGAGTTCACATGATAATTTTCACCTTCTCTAATCAGTTGAAACATCTGGCAACTGGTAGCCCAGCTTCCTGTCCGCCTCAGCCCCATCAGCTGGAGCTTAAGAACAGCTACCCTCTCTTAGACTAGATAACACCCCTCCTACCAAGTTCCCAGCGCCTCCCTGTCCCTCCTGACTTCCCAAGACTGAAGCCAGCCTTGGCTGCTGTTTGTCCTCCTGATTACAGGATTGTTTTTCTTAGAGCTGAGAAATAGTTTCATATCTCATGTCTCTATTACAAGTAGGAAATAGAGGATCTTGTGGACTAGTTTTTAAGATATTGGCCCATTTGATTGATTGATTTTTTAACTTGCTGGCCTCTATAACCCATTGAGTTTACAGTCTCAGGAGAGGAACCCACTGCTGAGACCTAATTCAGATACTACTATCTAGCATAATTGGAACTTTCACGTCCAACTTTTGGTAATTCCCTGCCGATAACACAGCAGCCAGAAGTATTTGTACTTCCCCCTAAAGTTTTCTGAGAGGCTTCCTCAGAGGGCCGCATTTTTAAGAAAGCACTCATAAGGAATCTAAATGTTGCTATAAAAATGGTTTTGGGCTTACCAGTGGAGATTTTTGCTACCAGGTTTCTTTTTAATCTTATCTAATCTTTTTAATCTTTAATGTCTGCTCACTTAGCATGCATTACTGGCTTCGGCCAAGAAGGTGAAGATTTCCAAACTGAAATTTCCACTGGATAGGCCGGGAACTTAAACCAGTGTTAGAGAATGTGCTTAAAAGGCAGTGATAGTTATTTTGAAATATATAATATGCAGCATATTACTATAAACACCCTGATTAAACTTCAAATGTCTCACTACAGAAAATCATGAGTATGTGAGGTGATGGATATGCTAACTAGCTTGATTTAATCATTCCATACTGTATGTGTGTGTGTGTGTGTGTGTGTGTGTGTGTGTGTACACACACACACATATCTCTCAAAACATCACATTGCACCCATAAATGTATATAATTATGATTTATCCATGGAAAAAATAACATTAACTGGCTGGGCGCAGTGGTTCATGCCTGTAATCCCAGCACTTTGGGAGGCCAAGGCAGGTGGATCATGAGATCAGGAGTTTGAGACCACCCTGGCCAATATGGTCAAACCCCATCTCTACTAAAAATACAAAAATTAATTAGGCATGATGACGTGCACCTGTAGCCTCAGCTACTCAGGAGACTGAGGCAGGAGAATCGCTTGAACCCGGGAGGCAGAGGTTGCAGTGAGCTGAAATCATGCCACTGTACTCCAGCCTGGGTGACAGAATGAGACTCCATCTCAAAAAAAATAAAATCATTAATTTTGCTGAAAAGACAGCAATAGTGATTGTCATTTGGCTTTGGTGTTTGGAAGACCATAGAGAAAATGGTGACAAACTGGGGAATGCTTGTCCTATCTGAAGGGGCAGCTGATTTTCAGCTTCAGTCAGCAGTTGACACATGGAAATGTGGGCCCGCTGTCTCCTTGCCTAGTACCTGATACCTTTTCATGACCTCCGTTTTCAGGTGAGGATATGTAGCTCCTGGGTAATGTTTGTAACCAGGTGTTTTCTCAGGGTTCCCATGGGATCCCCAGGGCTCTACCTGTCTCACATCTCTTTTTCTCCTGTTTTCCATCAGGTGGCAGCAGACTTCCAAGTCTTCAGGTTTGTCCAGCAGCTTACAGCCTGCGGGTGCCAAGGCTGATGCCCTCAGGGAAGAAATGGAAGAGGCTGCCAACAGAGTGGAGATTTGCAGGGTACCTGCCCTCTTTGCTCCTCTCTACTGGGACAGGCTGGGGAGCCCTCAGGGATTTCCTTTTTGTTCACTGGAGTTCTCTTAACACTCTGTCAGTGAGCCTCTAGTTGAACTGAATGTCCCCAAGCCCACCAGCTAGTGTCTCCAAGGAGGCCAGGATGAACCCAAGGAGTTGGGGCTTTGATGGTGACCTAGACAGGGAGGCAGCATATAATTCTTATTGAATAGGTTTTGGGGGAACAGGTGGTATTTGGTTACATGAATAAGTCTTTTAGTGATGATTTCTGAGATCATCTTGATTAGCTTGTAATAATAATTCAATTATTATTGAATTATCATTGGCAGTCTTACATGTGAGGCAAAGAGAAATGACCTTTATTTCTGTGTGAAGCTTTTGTACATCATCTGAGTCCCAAAGTATAAATTCTAGGTGACACAGGACAGTTGAGAATTTGACCATAGACGAGCCTTGACTCACTGTTGATACTTAATTATTTCCATTCTTGGTTTCCTTTTGGTATTTCCTGAGTTACTTTATTCATCTTATGCCTTCTGGAAGACACTTATCTATGAAGTTGAAATAACAGCCATGAAGACAGTTACAGAAAAGAAAACTTCCCACTTGTTAAGAGAGAACATCATTCTGAAACCTGCGACTCTGTACTTGTGTAATGATGTCCTCTGCTATACTCATTCAAATGTTTTCCATCCCCTTTGCTTGCAAACATTTTATAGGACTTAGCATTTTATAGACCATTGGTGATGCTCTGTGTATATGTATACTTCTTTACCTGCATATGTGTCGGCTTGGGTTTCTAAGGAAACCAAAACTCTATTTAGATCCTAGGAACAAAAATATCACATTTCTGTAAGTATTCTGGGAACCTGCCTTAATCACATCCAGTTTTTAAGGAGAATAACCAGTTTGCATATGGACATCTCTGTTCTTCATGGCTCTGTCTAGTCTTAGCTTATCCATTGGCTTTTTCTCCCACAGCCACCCTGTGGAAGTGGCTTTGTTGACCTTGCATTCAGGTGACATTCAGAATCAGGTAGAATTTCTCTCTGGAATTAGAAACATTGAAATATTTTTAAAGAATGCATTATCTCCCAGCCTACCGTACTATGGAACCAAGCAAAGTGAGACCAATACTTCACAGGCAAGATTTTTTGTGAGTACAGCTTGTCATTTGAACTGCATAAATGGCAAATATCTGGCCTGTGTGGTATTCCTGAAGTATAATTCTTCTCTCCTTCCAATTTCATTTTTATTCTTTTCTCTCTCTCTCTCTTTTTTTTTTTTTTTTGAGGTGGAGCTTTGTTCTTGTTGCCCACGCTGGAGTGCAATAGAACAGTCTCAGCTAACTGCAACTTTCGCCTCCCAGGTTCAAACGATTCTCCTGCCTCAGCCTCCCAAGGAGCTGGGATTATAGGTGTGCACCACCATGCCTGGCTAGTTATTTTGTATTTTTAGTAGAGACGGGGTTTTATCATATTGGCCAGGCTGTTCCCAAACTCCTGACCTCAGATGATCTACCCAACTCAGCCTCCCAAAGTACTGGGAATATAGGCGTGAGCCACCGTGCCCAGCCTACTGTGTATTCTTTATCTACCATGGTTCTATGTTCCTCAGTTAAGAATTCTTTTTTCTTTTAATTTCTTTTTCAGTAAACAAGAGAGGGTGGTGGTAAGCAGGGATGCTGGATATGAATATTCAAATAGATTAGAATAAAAGTTTGGTAGCTTTATCCATTCCTGTCTAGCTTCTTACATTTGCTATTATGCCAACAATATATTCATGTTCTCTTCAAAGATTAGTAGTACATGTTCAGCATAATCAGCTAAAAAATACAAAAATATATAAAGAAAAATACCAATATTCTCCCCATTCCTGTTCAGCAACCTTTCTGCTTCCAAATCAAGGTGGAAATTTTTCCACCAATATTTATTAAAACTTAGTTATAGGGCCGGGCGCAATGGCTAATGCCTGTAATCCCAGCACTTTGGGAGGCTGAGGTGGGCGGATCACTTGAGGTCAGGAGACCAGCCCGCCCAACATGGTGAAACCCCGCCTCTACTAAAAATACAGAAAAATTAGCTGGGTGTGGTGACAGACACCTGTAATTCCAGCTTCTGGGGAGACTGAGGCAGGAGAATTGCTTGAACCCGGGAGGTGGAGGTTGCAGTCAGCTGAGATTGTGCCACTGCACCCCAGTCTTGGCAACACGGCAAGACTCTTTAAAAAAAAAAAAAAAAAAAGATTTAGTTTTGACAATGCAGTTTGTTAGGTACCAAGCATCCATAACAGTTATAATGTTAAGGAAGCCAGTGCTAGATGGAATCTGTTATATCATACTCCAGACTTTCCTTCATAATCATACACAGTCAAATGTAGCATTTTTCTAATTATTTATATGTTTGTTGGTTTGTTTTGTTTGTTTTGTTTTGTTTTGTTTTGTTTTGAGACAGAGTCTCATTCTGTCACCCTGGCTGGAGTACAGTGATGCAACCTCTGCTCACTGCAACCTCTGCCTCCCGGGTTCAAGCCATTCTCATACCTTAGCCTCCTGAGTAGCTGGGATTACAGGTGCACGCCACCACTCCTGGCTAATTTTTGTATTTTTAGTAGAGACAGAGTTTCGCCTGTTGGCCAGGCTGGTCACAAACTCCTGACCTCAGGTGATGGCGCTTGCCTCAGCCTCCCAAAGTTCTGGGATTACAAGTGTGAGCTACCGTGCCCAGCCTATATGTTTGTTTTTAATAAAAAAGTCATATTGTTTGTATCAATCTACCATTTACTTTTCTTAGTTAATGTCACATCCTGAACATCTCTCTAACACCACATCCTGAACATCTCTCTAGGTTAGTAGCTACAGTTCTAGCTTAAGTCTTTTTTATAAATTATATAATATTCCATAGTAGGGATACATATATACACATACACACACATATCATGATTTATTTAGCCATTTTCTTATTGATGGATGTTCAAACTGGTGTGTTTGTTCAAACTGGTTTTATTTTTTTGGCCTTCCCAACAATGATACAATAAATATATACTTATATGTATATCCTTATGCCCTTGTAATTTTTTTTCTAAATGATAGATTCCAAGAAGTGACATTTTTAGGTCACAGTCTATGCATACATTTTTTAAAATTTTCACAGCTATTGACAGTTTACTTCTCTGAAAGGAAATTGCATTTTACATTTCCACCAGCAACATGTAAAATTGCACATTTTTCTTCATCTTGTAATATATGTTTCTCCTATTTTCAGTTTTTGCCAATCTGGTGAGGGAAGAAAAACTACCTCCCAGCTATTATAATCTTAATTTATCTAAATATAAGTGGTAATGAGTGTATCGTCATGTATTTATTGGACATTCTTCATGTATTTATACAATTCACCCATTCATAGTTTAGTGAATTGCCTATTTGCATTGGCAACTGGATCAGTATTTCTATTGTTTTTCTAAAATACCAATTTATAAAAATTTTCTATATAGCAGCACTTTAAAATTTTTTTTCTCCCTGCTGTGCTGCAGATACCTTTTCCAGTCTGCCATTTGTCTTTTGACTTTTTGTTGACATCTGCCATTAAAAATTTAATCATGTATTTCCTTTGCATGGGAAAAGATCCTGGGTAGCCTTTTGGTCATCTTCTATGCAAAAGTTAAATGATTTTTCGTCTTTAATTTTATGTTTATGTTTTAAATTCATTTTATACATGCATTTTATATACTTTAATACATCTGAAATTTATTTTTTGTCTATGATGTGAGGTAGGGGTTTCTTTCTTTTTTTTTTTTTTTCAGATGCATAGTCAGTTATGCCCGCACCATTTGTTAAATAAGCCACATCCCCTGAAGTGAAATTTCACTATCTAATTACTCAAATTTATTTCTGGATTCTGTGTTCCATTAATGTTTGCCTACTCCTGAGACAGTAGTATAAAATTTTTATTCTAATAATTTCATATCAAATATACTCTTTGGTAAGGTAACCCTTACTCTATTTTTGTAGTTATCTTGGCTAGTCTTTGACATCTGTTTTATTATATGAACTTTGAAATGATCACATCCAGTTCATGAAACCTACATTGTGCTCTAGGGAGTCTCATTTGTGTGCTCAGCTGATGTCCTTGAGAGTATTCAGTGCTGGTTTTGTTAAAGTTCTCTTCTGATTATTCTTTTATGTTTACTTTGTTGGTTGCCGACTGTTTTAAATATCTGCCTTGGTCTTCCTCCCTCCCCTTGCTGGGTTTCCTTGAATGGGTTATTTTCCCTGATCTCTTCATGGTTTAGTATTTCTTCAGCAGGCAAGTGTTTAGGATCTCCTATATTGTGGCAAAGCAGCCAAGTGCAAGTTTGTAGGCTGAAAGTTGACAAAGTAGCAATCTGATTCCTCTTTTCTGAGGACCAAGCAGAGCTCCACAGATCCTTGGGACCCAGAGAGATTTAGCCTACCAGAAAAACCAAGTCAAGGTGGGTTCCATAAGACAAAACCCACTGAGACCTCAGGCAAGCTTGCAGGTACAGCACTGCCTGCCTGTGTTCTTTCAGGAGCCCATCCAACCCCTGCCTTCCCTTCCTAATTCAAGACGAGACAAGCCCAACTCTTCACAAGGGGTACCTGCTTTCTCTTTTCTTCCCAAGACTCTATAAAAGACCCTGGAATCAGTACATCCAAGGAAGTGTAAGTAGTTGGTACTTTTTCATTAAGAGGAGAGAAAATGAAGAAGGACCTGTGAACAACGATGTAACAGTAGAGAAGACAGTGACTAGAAACCTAATGCACTTGATGATAACAGTATCAGCTTTGTTTTGCTTTGTATGGGAGACTGGCCACAGTCTTAGGATTTTCACTGTAAGGTGACACTTCCCATCATTTTTCCTGCTTTTATCTCCCCATATCTCACCACATAAATTCTTATCCTCGCTTCACTCACGTCTCTGTTTTTTTCATTTAGCCTTGTCCTCTCTCTCTTTTAACTTGTCTCTCTTCCTTTCCATTTTATTCTTCTTCAATGTATAATCTTTGCTTTTTGAAAATCATACTTGAACCTGGGAAAGACGACAACAGCAAGACAGATGTCTAGCTCATTTTGTCCCCCTCATAATCTGAAGAGCACATATATTGTTAGACTAAAAGACAACATTGACCTGAATCTACAGCTCCTTATTACAAAATTAGTGCCATGTCATGGGAAGCAAATTAGATCCTGGAAGAACCCATGACTATTCTCTAATTTGGAAGGCTGTGGAATTGTTGAGAAGCACTTACATTACTTGGAATCCCTTCTGCCAAAAACATCCAGCCCAGCAGAGCCATGAGCAAGCGTGGCCACAATCAGTGGGAAGCCAGCTGGTGACAGAGCTTCCACTGGTGTAGATTTTTCTGAAACATGGCTGGGACTTTCCTTGGCATGTCAGGCACTTGTACCACGAGGAGTCTGGTTACAGCCAGATCATTTACCTAACATGGAGAACAGAAGACATCATATACAAAGATGCCCCCTGGTCTGTTAGCTTCAACAAATTCAAATGATTTTTATTACTTTTTTAAGTCAACCTTGGCTGGCAGAACAAAATATATTATGATTTTTAAAGTTGACTTCAGGTGTCCTCTATGGCAGCAGCCCCACAGGTTCTGAGTCACTAAGTTTATATCAGACAGACTTTAGGTTCTGAGAAGATTCTATCAGAGTGGGCATGAGGGGCAGGAAAGAGATGCTTACCATTTTAAGGTCAAAAAATAACCGTGAATAGATTGTTTTTCTATGTTAGAAGATAATAATAAATGGGCATGAGGGGCAGGAAAGAGATGCTTACCATTTTAAGGTCAAAAAACAACCCTGAATAGATTGTTTTTCTATGTTAGAAGATAATAATAAAATACTCAAAAATAGAACACTTTTAGAAAATATTTACTTTTGATAGCAGTAAATTTCAGACAGCATATCTTGGTGCCTCAAATACAATTAAAAGGCATATGGGCCGGGTGCGGTGGCTCATGCCTGTAATCCTAGCACTTTGGCAGGCTGAGGTGGGTGGATCACTTGAGGTCAGGAGTCCGAGACCAGCCTGGCCAACATGATGAATCCCCGTCTCTACTAAAAATACAAATTAGCCGGGTGTGGTGGCTCACGCCTATAATCCCAGCTACTTGAGAGACCAAGGAAGGAGAATCACTTGAACCTGGGAGACAGAGGTTTCAGTGAGCTGAGATTGCAACATTGCACTCCAGCCAGCGTGACAGAGTGAGACTCTGTCTCAAAAAAATGAAAATCAAGGGAATATGGATTTTAGGCAGCAATAAATAAAGGCGAGATAAAAGTGTCAAATAAAGTGGAAAGGGAACTGAATGAGACTAAGAAATGTTTTTTAAGTAGAAAAATAATGCAGGTATGGAATCCATTTTAATAAACAACAGAATTGACACTGCAGAAAGCTGAGCCAATGATGTAGAGAAAAATTTGAGAATTTCTTCTAGAATATTAAGGTGAGAGCCAAAAAGAATGAAAGAAAAGATGGCAGATGTTGAAGATAATGGAAAACCAATGTACAGATAATAGGAGATCCTGAAAAACAAACAAAACAAATCAGAGGAGCATAGAACAATAAAATTGACCTGCATGAAACATCTCTTTCTCAAATCTGTGATTCTGAAAAACAGAAATTTTTTCTTTTTTTTTTACCTTTGAAATGATTTTTAAACAAACGTTCTTAAATTAGTAAACTTTGATTTTTTGGGGGGCACTTTCAATTTTGCAGCGAAATTAAGTGGAATATAAAGAGGTCTCCCGTGTTATCCCATCCCCCTGCAAACATACACAACCTCCCTCATTGTCAACATCACACACATAGTGGTAGAGTTGTTACAACTGATAAACCTGTATTGGCACATCGTTGTCTTCCATAGTTCATAGTCTACTTAGGGATTCACTTCTAGTGTTATATATTCTAGGGGCTTTGACAAATGTATGCAAATGTATCTACCATTATAGCATCCTGGAGAATAATTTCATTGCAAGTCCTCTGCTCCTCCTATTCATTCCTCCCTGCTAACCCTTGACAACCACTGATCTTTTTGTTTCCATGGTTTTGCCTTTTCCCAAAAGTCTTATAGCTGGAATCCTACAGTATATAGCCTTTTCAGACTGGCTTCTTTCATGTAGTAATATGCATTTAAGTTTCCTTCAAGTCTTTTCATGGCTTAACAGCTCATTTCTTTTTAGCACTGAATAATATTTCATTGTCTGGATGTACCACAGTTTATCTATTCGCCTACGGAAGGACATTTTTGTGGTTGCCAAGTTTGGGCAATTATGAACAAAGATGCTGTAAACATCCACATGCAAGCTTTTGTGGGACATACGTTTTCCATTCATTTGGGCAAATGCCAAAGAGCATAATTGCTGGATCATATGGTGAGAGTATGTTTAGCTTTGTAAGAAACTGTCATACTGCCTTCCAAAGTGACTATACTCTTTGCATTCCCACCAGTAGTAAATGAGAGGTCCCGTTGCTCCACATCTGTGCCCGCATTTAGTGTTGTCAGTGTTTTGGATTTTGGCTATTTCAATTATGGTTCTGATCCTTGTTCAGTTTCTTTAATTTGTTTTTTGCCTTTTACTGTGTTTGTAATTTTTTTGTTGAAAGGTGGATATGATGTGTTATAAAAGAAACAGTGGTAAACAGTTCTTTGGTGATGTGGTAAGTTGTGGTTCGGGGAAGCATTCATAGTACTATGATAGGCCCCTTTCTTTTGGTGAGCCTGTGCCTTAGAGCTGTGAATTTCACTAGTGCCTCTTATTTTGTTGTTGTTTTTATTGTTATTCCTTTCTTAGGTGGGACAGAGTGGCTAGAGGAAGTTGGAATTCAGTATTTCCCTTCCTCCAGGTAGGTTAGGCAATTTCAAAAGCCCAATAGTTTAGGCTTTGTTAAAATACTTTCTCTTTAGGGCAGACCTTGTTAAGAATGGAGTACTACCGCAAATTTCAAAATGGCTACTTTTTCCTCCTGCAGCTGAAAGCAGGAGAGAATTTTTCTTTGAAATTATCTGTGAGAACATGCTCTTAGAGCTCCTGGAGGTAAAAGTGGGCCCCCTCATGACTGGGTGCCCCTGGAGGATTTAACTTTCCAGATTTGTCCACATTGGGCCTCTAGCAATTTGTCAATTACAGTGCTGGTTTTCCCACCCCAGTACTGATTTCTGCAGAGGTTTCTGCTGATAGTTTGCTGCTTCAGTGAGTTGTGATTTTTGTGTTTGCCTGCCTGTGTCTCCAGTTTTCAGGGCAGCAGTTTGCTCTGTGAACTCACTTCTCTGACAAATTTAAGAGTTGTTGAGTTTTAGTTTGTTCAGCTTTTTACCTGTTAGGACTGACTTCAAAGCCCCCTACGTGCTGGACCAGAAGCTGGAAATCAACAGTAAAAATCAAGGTGTGCTTTTCATCAAGAAAAATTATTTTAAAAACCAGTGTTTATAAATATCTTAGAGGTTTTTTTTTAAACAACAGAATATTTAAAATACTACCATTGTTCGGGCATGGTGGCTCACGCCTATAATTCCAGCACTTTGGGAGGCTAAGATGGGCAGATCCCTGAGGTCAGGAGTTTAAGACTAGGCCTGATCAACATGGTGAAACCCCATCTCTACTAAAAGTGTAAAAGTTAGCCAGGCATGGTGGCACATGCCTGTGGTCCCAGCTACTCAGGAGGCTGAGGCAGGAGAATCACTTGAACCCAGGAGGCGGAGGATGTAGTGAGCTGAGATTGTACCATTGTACTACAGCCTGGGTGACAGAAAAAAAAATTCTACTGTAAAATCATGAACTGTTCTACCACAAACTCATGAACTGTAAAATATTACTTACACAATTTGACAAGAAGACACTATTTGACAATATAATGACAAGAACATATATAAAATTGAGAGTTGTTTCTAGATGAGAAGAGTTACTATTATAAACATTTTAAATTTCCCAGAATTTGTTTGATTAGTACTGTAGTAAGTAGATATAATTGTAAGAAATTTTTCAAAGAATGAAAAAGTATTTCAAAAGTTAATGTGGAAGAATTACTGGAGCTTTGAATTACTAGCTTTCAAAACACATTACACAGTCACATGATTAAAACTTAGGAACTATTTCAGACATTCCAGCATGAAGAAAATCCAAATACAATGAAGTTTCATCTGATAAATACAACATTTTCATACCATAGACACAATCTGCTCTATTCATGAACAATTCTGGGACATTTGGTTAGCTATATATTAAAAAAAATAGTTGCCTAGTGGGATTACAGGTTAATTTGGTTACTTTTTTTATTTTTCTGAATGTGGATTAGTTGCAAAATGAGAAAACATGATTTTTCAAAATGCATTAAACTCTGGTGATTAATGTTGAAAGGGCTTTTTACCTTTATAAAGAAAATTTGCTAATGATTTAGATAAATGAGAATTTGATTTATAGTTTCCTTCTTACTTTGAAGAGTGTATGTGTGTATGTTTTTTTTTTTAATTGCACTCTAGGTTTTGGGGTACATGTGAAGAACATGTAAGATTGTTGCATAGGTTCACACATGGCAGTGTGGTTCGCTGCCTTCCTCCCCATCTACTATATCTGGCATTTCTCCCCATGTTATCCCTCCCCAACTCCCCGTCCCCCACTGTCTCTCCCCTATTCCCCCACCGACAGACTCCAGTGTGTGATACTCCCCTCCCTGTGTCCATGTGTTCTCATTGTTCAACACCCACCTATGAGTGAGAACATGCGGTGTTTGATTTTCTGTTCTTGTGTCAGTTTGCTGAGAATGATGGTTTCCAGGTTCATCCATGTCCCTACACCATGGAATACTATGCAGCCATAAAAAATGATGAGTTTGTGTCCTTTGTGTGTGTGGTTTTTTTTGGAACCCATATTGTTAGCTTAATAGCACAGTAATCCAACCATATCTTTAAAAATCTTTTCTTCTTTCTGAGGGCGCATACAGATTTTGGTAGCGTCATCTGTTAGAGAAGCACAGATGCAGAGATGTTGAAGGTGTATTTGAAGCAACGTTTAGTCCTTCAGGGCCTCCCTTCCTTTCCTCTGTCTGCTCAGCCATTTGTATCACTTAACGCTTTTGTTTTTCTCTGACTTGCAATATCATCCTCCAGCCGTCTGGCTGGTGTTGGATGTCTCCTGAGCAAAGCTGCTTCAGGGAAGACAGATAAGGTTGATTCCCAACTTGGCAGCCTACAAAAGCATTCATTTAAGGGACCTCTGGTGAAATGGAGCCAAGGTGATCTTTGAGCCCATTTTGTTATTCTTTGGGAAATTTACCATCCATTAGCCTTGATTTTTTTTTTCATCTGTTCATTCAGCAAATAGTTGTGGAGCCCCTACTATGCTAAGCGCTTTGAGATAGCGAGTGACTGACAGATAAGATCCTTGATCTCTTGCTATCTATGGCTTTGAAATTGGAAATTCAATACTTAACCTAAGAGAGTTAGAGGAGAATTTTTTGTAACATTGTGCCTGGCGTCTAGACCCAACGAATGTTAATTTCTTTTATTCTTTCTTTTTTCTGTGAAACTGGACCAAGCATAGCATTGTCTAATTTGTACTTCAAGCTCTCTAGAGAACACATTTCCTGTTTTAACTCTGTGACTTGGTTCTGTTGCCTTGTGTACAAGAACTCTTAAATGACATTCTCAGCAATTGCTTGCCTGTCACAGATACTAAAAAGGAAACAGATTGCTCGTGTACATCCCAGTGTTCTTACTGAGAATAGCTTAATTAGCAGCTAGAGAGACTGAGGGTTATGGGGTTGGTGCAGATTGCTTGAGGTTTCATGAAACAGGCTCTTCCTGAAGTGTATAGTTATCTGTTTTCATTAATTCAGCATCTAGGTCAGCTTTCTTGTGCTGTTGCCGTGTTTGCCCCTACCTCAATATGTAGACTTTTCTCTCCTCAACTAACTGCCTCTTCTAAGGATCTCCAGCCTAGAGCAGCTGCACAGAGAGGAATCTTAGAGATCACATGACTTGAGCAAGCAAGTTCAGACAAATGACATGCTCAAAAATATGGTTAATGACAGAGTCAACATTCTGCTCAAAATGTACTTCTATTATGCCATACTATGGGTGATTCCATAGAACTGAAAACCTTGGAGGACAAAGCATTCCAGATTTCAGTGCAGCATTGGATCACCCAATCTCATGGCCAACTGAATAGTGAAGGATTAATAACACCATTAGATTTGTGTGCAATACTGCATGAGTCCAGATTTTGCCAAGTTTTGAGTCACCAGTCCTTTCCCTGTGCACCTCTTATCCAAGCTTCCTCCAAACTGGTATATTTCCGTCTCTTTCCCATATGCTTGTGATTAACCAATCAGTATTGAGTCAGTATTGAGAATGAAAGGAAGCAGAGCAGTGGAATGATCAGAGAGAAGAAATGGTAGCATCAAAAGAGCACTAGCAGAATGTGTACTAGGAGCTTGCTTCAGAATGGCGGCACAAGCTGTAGAGATGGATGGAATTAATTCGTACGTCACTCCTCTACACCAGCTCTGCCTTTAACTCTAGCTGTGGTCCAAATGTCAGAATCTCTGGGGAAATGGCTGACACAGGTGTTCTTTTCAAACTTACAACTTCTTCAGAGCTGTGGTTGACAAATATGGAAATGCTTTTGGGAAGTTTGCAACATATCAAGTACTATTAAAAATGAGATTAAGCAGTGTTTAAGGCTCTTTCTCCTATGATATGCTGACTTTTGCACTAGCCACTTGCCATTGGTTTATGTTTTACCTTGCTTGTGTATTTTACCTTGCACAGGACCAGCTTTCAGCTGACATGTACAGTTTTGTGGCCAAAGAAATTGACTATGCAAACTACTTCCAAACGGTAAGTGCCCAGAAAGGCGAGATTGCTTTAAAGGCTGTTCACAGGAGAAGGGAATGTGGGCATGGAACTAAGGAGTCCCTTGGTTGAAGGGACTCCCTAGAAAAAGGTGGGAGCTTTGACCATTTTACTAGTGAATAAATCCTGCCATTGCTCCTGATATGGATTTCTTCAAAAACCTTAGAATAAAACTCATTCCCATCCCTTGGGATTATTGCAACTCAGTCCAGTGGTTCTCAGCCAGGAGTAATTTGCTCCCTCCCCTGATGGGTAGTTGGCAATATCTGGAGACATTTTTGATTGTCATAGTTGTGGGGAGAGGTGCTACTGGCATTTAGAGGGTAGAGGTCAGAGATGCTTCTAAATATCCTACAGTGCACAAGACAGCTCCCACACCAATGAATTACCCAGTCCAAAATGTCAGTAGGGCTGACATTAAGAAACTGTGGTCTGTGCTTGCAAGGGGCCTGAGAAAAACATGAAGGCAATTCCTTCCCCCAAGCACATATGTTTTTTTAATCTAGATTTTTATGAAAGACAGTGACTGGTAGGTAAATGATGATCGATGTGGCCTGTTGGCCTGCCTCTCATCAAGCAAAGTGATTTAGACAGTAAGAAACAGGATCTGAATCATCTAAACTTGGATAAACTGATGCAGATAATTAAGACACAGGCCGTTTACCAGGATAAATGCAAAGCCAGTCAAAAAACTGCAAGAGACTACAAAGTTCAAATAAAAAATATTAGTTATGCTTACCTGCCTTTAAAGGAATAAAATGCTAAGACCTAAAAACTCTTGATTTATAATCGGAGATGGAAAGGAATGATAAGGACGGAGGGTAAAGAGAAGAAAAACAAGGAAGAAAGTCTGAAAAGTTTAAAATGCTTTGATAAGTATGGTGGAACACCTGTGGGCTGTGAGCAATTTTCCAACATTTCATTAGTGGTTCAGAGTGCAGAGAAGCCCCTCCTACTGGAAAAGGAGTTGATATACATTACTTCCAACTTGGAAAGTTTATTTTAAAGTAGTAGAAACTTTTCAAGTGTATTCTGTTGGATGTATTCGTGAAGGCAATGTTTAATTTTAGAAACTCTAAGACATTAGAGTTTTACTAATGACCTCGTCGACATTCCAAGTTTTACTAGAGAGCCTAATTGTCATTTGAGTACCATTTATTTCAATATTCTGATTTTTAAATAAAGTCGTATTAGTTTTACTTTAATTTTACTTAGGGACATTAGTATCCAAACTCCACAATAAGCCTTCAAACAGATTAATTTCCTCTCTTCCCCTTATGCATGCCCAGTTTTAGGGAAGGGAGAGGAGGATACAGTAAACAAATGACGTAACTATCATTCATGCGTTTCATGCGCTCTTATTACCATTTTGGCCACTTTTAATTAATGAGATGGTCAAAATAGAATACTTGGAAGGAATTTGTTCTTTGGACTGCATCACTCTCACCAAAGCAATCTCACTTCCAGGGTGTTTGAAAAGGATTGCAGATCAAGCCACAAATTTTCTGTTCAGTTATATGTTAAACTAACTTTGCAGAAACAAAAGATACATACAAGTTAATGACATTTAACCTGTATATATCTCATAAACAAATTATTTTTTATAGTTGTTTAAACAATTTTTTTCTTATTTTAAAAGATGGGGTCTTGCTATGTTGCCCAAGCTGGTCTTGAACTCCTGGGTTCAAGTGATCGGCCAGCCTCAGCCTCCTGAGTAGCTGGGATTAGAGGCATGAGCCATCACACCTGGCTCAGCAAATGAATTTCTAAATGTGTTTTCCATTTCTATTAGCTACGGTTGCCCCTTTCTTTGTTGCCTTTTGCATCGAGGAGGGGGTGCCAGAGGGGGCAGGGTGGTGATGAAGTCAAGTTCTCTAAGCCAGGTTCCAGCTCTGGGGAGCTCCCGCTGTTCCTTTATGGTGCTCCTGCTTCCCAAATTTCCACTTGTAGTGACTTTGTTGTTATGGAGGCTAAAGACGAAGCATGCTCATTACTTTAGGTAGATCAGAGGAGGGTACAGGTGACTACTTCCTTCCCCATGTGGAATCGCCTTCCTGCAAAGTGCTTTGCATGCCATGGCAGCCTGTGTCCTTGCCCTTTGCTAAGGGCGATGCTTGCCTTGTGTCTTCTCAGCTAATAGAAGTGCAAGCTGAATACCACAGGAAGTCCCTGACACTATTGCAGGCTGTGTTGCCTCAGATCAAAGCACAACAGGGTAAGTGCAGGCCTTCCCTGGAGAAGGGAGGGCTGGGGAGCCTGCTTGCCTTTCCGGATGAGATGAATTCCTTGTATGTCATTTGTCCTTCCACTCTGTCCAACAGGATCACCTGTAGATGAGCCTCTAGGACTTACTTCCATGCTGGTGCCTTGATTTGGGGGTGCGTAGGGGTGCCTGTATAACATTAACCCTAGTGACCCTGGATGGAGTTGGCTGGCCATCCCCCCCTCTCCAGTCCTGTCATCCCTAAAACCACAGAGTAGAGACTCAATTGGGCCTCCCTCTCTTTGGTAATCTTAAGAGAATCTGCACGACAAAGGAAAGCGAGATTCCAGCATGAGTGCCCCTGGCAAATAGCTAACTGACTCTTTCTCACTCCTCCCCTCAGAGGCCTGGGTGGAGAAACCTTCCTTCGGGAAGCCCCTGGAGGAGCACCTCACCATCAGCGGCCGGGAGATCGCCTTCCCCATCGAGGCGTGTGTGACCATGCTGCTTGAGTGTGGGATGCAGGAGGAGGTAGGGCTGAGCACGGTCACACGCAGCCCTGGGCAGGTCTCGCCTTCCACGAGACAGAGCCGACAGGACCGTCCCTCCCGTACCATCTCCAACCCAGCCCCCATGCATCCAAACAGGCTGAAACAGTGGTGCAGCCCCGTCTTCTGCAGAACACAAATCAACCCTGCCTTTTACCATGAGCCTTCATTTGGCAAGAAGAGAGGAGGATTGTGAGAGACTGATCTGGCCATTGAGGAATGGATGGCCATATTCTAGCCATTCTTTCCTCAGGTCGGACGTGTTTGGATGATTTGGGCATTCTGCTGCTGCTATTACTACTACTTTTTCCTCCTCCTCCTCTGCATCTTCCCTCTCCTCCTCTTCTCCCTCTTCCTCTTGCTTAATAAATTACCTAATTTTAGGTAACTTTAAAAGTTAAGCCTCTTTAACTTTTCTATCACAGCTCTTTTATAGAGATCCTGAAAACATGATTGATAGATATATTAGAAAACACTTTTTAAGATGCACATGTAAAAAATGTCTACGAGAAATTGTTTTTTTCTTCTTGAGACAGTCTCACTTTGTCACCCAGGCTGGAATGCAGTGGCCCGATCTCGGCTCACTGCAACCTCCACCTCCCAGGTTCAAGCGATTCTCCAGCCTCAGCCTCACAGTAGCTGGGATTACAGGTGTCTGCCACCATGCCTGGCTACTTTTTGTATTTTTAGTAGAGATGAGATTTCACCAGTTGGCGAGACTGGTCTTGAACTCCGGACCTCAAGTGATCTGCCCACCCCAGCCTCCCAAAGTGCTGAGAGTACAGGTGTAAGCCACCGCACCTGGCCCGAGAAGTTCTTGAAAAGTGTTATCGTATTGCTGCAAAAATCATTTCCTGGGAGATACAGCTCATCTTTGGTTTCTTCCATAGACTGTTTTAACATCTGTACACCATCTTCCTTTGATCTGATTAGCCAATCAGTATTTATTTAGGGCATGCAGTACATGTTTTATGAGCAAAGTATGAAATAGTGAGATGGGGGACTTATAAACTCAGTGCAGGAGATGAGTCTAGTGTTTCAATTAAGCCTCATTCATCCAAAACAGTGTGTAAGTCTCTAAGGCAGCACTAAGTTTTATGGGCCAAAGTAAGGGCTATGGAAGAGAAGGAAGGCAGTGAACATGCAGGTGTATGTGGCATGCTTCCTGTGTGCCAACCTGTTCTAGATGCTGGATATTCCAAAAGGAATGGGAAGAAATGTGTCTTTTTAATACATTTTATGTGCCAGGCATTTGCATGTTTGTTATCAAAAAATTATTTTATTTTATTATTTTAGTTTTGGAGACAGGGTCTTGCTCTGTCCCGCAGACTGGAGTACAGTGACATGATCTTGGCTCACTGCAACCTCTGCCTTCTGGGTTCAAGTGATTCTCCTGCCTCAGCTTCACGAGTAGCTGGGATTATAGGCACCCGCCACCACCCCTGGCTAATTTTTGTATTTTTAGTAGATATGGGGTTTCACCATGTTGGCCAGGTTGATCTTGAGCTCTTGACCTCAGGTAATCCACCCGCCTCGGCCTCCCAAAGTGCTGGGATTAGAGGCGTGAGCCACTGCACCCAGCCTCAGTTTAAAACTGAGAAGGTCTCTACCATCCCTGAGAGATAGTTTCATGGAGGAAGATGAACTGGACCTTTTCTTTTCCTATCATTTTTTAAAAATTATGGAAAACCATAAACACATAAAATAATGAGCCTTACCACTGAGTTTATGATCAATCTTGTTTAATTTCTACCTCCATTTCCTGCCCCCTAGCCCCTGCCTTGGATATTCTGAAGTACATTCAAGACATTATACCATTTCATTTGTAATACTTCAGTATGTATCTCTGTAAGATAGGGGATGTTTTAAAATATAATTATTGTCTAGCACGGTGGCTCACACCCTGTAATCCCAGCAGTTTGGGAGGCTGAGGCAGGAGGATCACTTGAGCTCAGGAGTTCAAGACCAGTCTGGGCAACATAGTGAGACCCTCTCAAAAAAAAAAAAAATAGTTAAAATCTATAATAGGCTGGGCTTGGCGGCTCACACCCATAATCCCAGCAAGTTGGAAGGCCAAGGAGTGCAGATCACCTGAGGTCAGGAATTCGAGACCAGCCAGGCCAACAGAGTGAAATCCTGTCTCTACTAAAAATACAAAAATTAGCCAGGCATGGTGGTGCATGCCTGTAATCCCATCTACTCAGGAGGCTGAGGCAGGAGAATGGCTTGAACCCTGGAAGCAGAGGCTGCAGTGAGCTGAGATCACACCACTGCACTCTAGTCTGGGTAATAGAGCGAGACTCCGTCTCAAAAAAAAAAAAAAAAGTATCATTATACCCAAAAAGTGACAGTAACTTCTTAGTACCATCAAATATCGAATCAACATAAACTGGTTCTTGAAGAGTAGCCCCTTAGACATCTCCTGGCTCCCGGCTCTGTTTTTTCTGGGCTATTCCATCTCTCACCAGACCTCACTCTCTCACTTGCATTTTTCCCTGTTTTGTGTCAGCTCTTTACCTTTAATAACAAATAGGCTCAAATTTCCCCTAGCCTTAAAAAAAAAAAAAAAATCTGTCTTTTCAACCCAGCCGCAGCCTCATATTTCTTCCCAGTCTCTTTGGTTTTGTTTTTTAAGCTACCCGAGTTCCTAAAATAGCTCTCAACATTTGCAGCTCCTGCATCTTTTCCACCACCTACAGATCTGCCTGCAGTGTTGCTTCACCCCTGCCACTGGGCTAAAACTGCCCTCCGTGGTCCCCAGGGACCCCCAGATTGCCAAATCCGATGACTTAACTGCCAGCCTCCTTGGCCACAGCACTGCCTGGTGTTATTCACGTAACCATCCTCGACACTTCTAGCTCCCTTGGCCCCCCTGGTCCCTTCTGGCCTCTGACCACAGGGGCATCAGGGTTCTCTGTTCAGCACCATGGTCCCCTCTGACCTCTGAGGGTTCTCTGTTCAGCACCACCTCCAGGGGTCTCTGTTCAGGATTCCTCCAGTGGAAGGGCTTCACTCGTGCTCAGTGCTATCCTTCAACATTTCCATGAGAACTTTCCTCTAACACCCCTAAAACTGGACTCCTTAGCTAATATGACAGTCCCCTCCTCCTCATCGTTTTTATGCGTCTCAGTTATGCAATCAAACATCTAAAGGCTTGTCTTTGACAACTCTTATTTCCTTCTCTTTGGCCTTGTCTGTCACCAAATCCTATTGGCCTCTCTTGCCTGACAAGCGCATGGTTTTATGAAGACCTGGGTGACTCCTTCCCTGTATTCTGCGGCTTGCTGTCTTTGTCATGGCAGCCTTACTGATAGACTCGTCCAAACACATTCATGTAGCTTCCTCACATACATGCCTAAAGAGCTTTGCACATCTGTTTATCTGCTGTACCCTATGTTGAGAAGGGAGTTAGTGATCCTCGCAAGGCAGAAGCTCAATATTCCAATGTAGGAACACTTTTTCTAAAGGAAATTGGAAGTCTATATGGCCATAAAAGATTAAAGGAGCAAGGTCTATTCTGTCTGCTTGTTTATCAGCCTGTGGGTTGCATCACAGAAGGCAAGGAGCTCAGGTGAAACGGAAACCGATAGGTCTTTAACCCATGTGTAACTTACCTGTGACATGGAGGTTTCTTTCCAACCCTGACCTGCATTCACCTTCTCCACACAGCCATCTCCTCCTCTTCTTCTTTTCATAGCTCTCTTTCACTTTCTGAGGTAGAGTGGTTCACTTGGAAGAAGTGGCAGTGATTTGAAAATAACTCTTGAGAATGGAATGCAGAAGAATGGAAGGAAACTATTTCAAAAACCACCCCACTCAGCCTGCCCTTCCCCTGAAGGCATAGACTATTTGATTCTAAAATTACAGGCTGGGCACTGTGGCTCATGCCTGTAATCCCGGCACTTCAGGAGGCTGAGAGGTCAGGAGTTCAAGACTAGCCTGGCCAACCTGGTGAAACCACATGTCTACCAAAAATACAAAAAATGAGCTGGGTGTGGTGGCAGGCGCCTCCACAGCTACTTGGGAGGCTGAGACACAAGAATCACTTGAACCCGGGAGATGGAGGCTGCAGTGAGCCAAGATCATGCCACTAAACAAAAACAAAAAGTATAGCCCTGATGCCTCCCAACACACACACACACACACACACACACACACACACGCACGCACGCACACACCCTATAGATCTTCTCACATTCAACTTACCAGACTGACCAGGTCTTAGCCAAATTCTGCTCCAAGATGTATCTGTCTGACATATACAAGAATAAGATGTCTAACTGCCCAAGCTTCATTTACCCGGTAAATAGTTACTAAGCCAGTGTGATGAGCTACCCCTGTATGTTTGCCCAAGGAGGCTGTGGAGACACAACAGTGGGTAAAGCTAGTTCCTGCTCTGAAGTTGCTTATGTGCAACGAGGGAGACACTGAGAAAGCATAAACATGTTTGACGAGCGTATCAGGAAGGCTGCTATAACAGACGGCAAGCTGCAGAATACATGAGGGATTTGGAAATGGTGTTGGGAAAATGCATCTAAGAGGTTTCGGAGAAGAGAAGGGGGCGGATGTGCGGTCTGTGCGCCTCGCTATTGCACCTTGGAGTTGCTGCACCCTGACCCTCTGTCCTGTTGGTAGGGACTCTTCCGCGTAGCCCCCTCTGCCTCAAAGCTGAAGAAGCTGAAAGCTGCTCTGGACTGCTGCGTGGTGGATGTGCAGGAGTACTCAGCAGACCCCCATGCGATTGCAGGTGGGGACCCACAGCCTCTCGGCGCTCCTGTGTGCCACGGAGGCTCATGGGGAAGGGGTGGGTGGGAGGCTGTGTGGCTACAAGTCCAGGACACTCCAGCCAGTGGTTGTCCGATGCACTTCAGATGTGTCCAGTCAGCGTCCAGTTCCAGGGCTGGTTGCTCTGGCCCCTTGAAGGAAGGCCTCCCAGTGTGCCAAGGGAAGATGAGGTAATGGTGGGAAGTAAGAGGGGCCAGGTCCCCTGTCAGAGCCTCACACCCATTTCCGTAGGAAGCCATCATTTGCTGTTGACATGGTGGTCAGTAGGCCCATCCCCAATGGAACCCACATGGGCAGTGCTGGCTGGTGGGTCTTATCTCTGCCACATCATAACAGCTCACGGCTAATATTTATTCATACCTAGGAGCTTTGAAATCTTACCTCCGAGAGTTGCCAGAACCTCTTATGACCTTTGAACTCTATGACGAGTGGATCCAGGCTTCCAAGTGAGTACCCCTTGTTTTGGAATGTCCTGTGAGTTACAGTTTATTTGGAATTATGTGCTAAAATTATAGAAGCATGTGACCTGTGATCTTGCAACCACGTTTCTTGATCTCTGTCATGAAGGAGTGCTTGTATGTTTGCCCAAGGAGGCAGGTCCCAGGATATTGATGGTGGCGTTATCTGAGATAGCAGAAGCCTAGAAGTTTCTAAAGGTTCATTGGAGAAGGGGGTTGGAAGCGACTAAATAACTGTGGATGTCTGTACCATGGCACACTCTGGAGCAATTAAAAAATAGGTAGAGCCAGGCACAGTGGCTCACGCCTGTAATCCCTGCACTTTGGGAGGCCAAGGCAGGTGGATCACCTGAGGTCCAGAGCTTGAGACCAACCTGGCCAACGTGGTGAAACCCCATCTCTACTAAAAATACAAAAATTGGTCGGGCATGGTGGTGCACACCAGTAATCCCAGCTACTCGGCAGACTGAGGCAGGCGAGTCTCTTGAACTTGTGAGGCGGAGGTTGCGGTGAGCCGAGATCATGCCTTTGGCACTCCAGCCTGAGCAACAAGAGTGAAACTGTGTCAAAAAAATAGGTAGAGTTATTCACGCTAGCATGAACAGATATGAAAGCAAGTTAGCAAGGACTCCTGTAACATTCTATTGTTATAAAAAGGAAAATAATCACTCAGCACACTTAAAACAATAGAATTTTAAGAGGACCTGTATTTGTGTGTAAGTGCATAAAAGAAAGTTCTGGAAGGGCTCACATAGGCTGATAGCAGTGATTCCTTCTGACAAGGGCGTGGGCACAGGGTCTTGACCCTCACCTGTAATAGCTGAATATATTTTAACAATAAGTAATGACCAACTTAAAGGGAGGTCACATGTCATGACATGTGGGCAGTGGCCTCTGTCTCCCCTCCTGCAGGTGTACGCAAGGGAGAGGCCACAGCCCAAAGCCAGGCCTAGGGCTGTAGCAGTGTGTTGTGAAGAATATGGCTGCACACAGCAGGCAAAGCCACTAGCTCTAACACGTGCTCTGGGTCCTACATGTGGTTTTTGTTTATGTATTTATTTATTTTGAGTCCTGGCTTATTTCCTCAGTGATGCATGCATTAGGATGGCATTGTGTGTTCTTTTGAGCCTTGGTAAGAGCTGTCTTAAGTAAGTAGTATTGTTTGGAGAAATATACTTTTACTGAGCTAATGGACCTACATAGTGAGGAACCAGACAACACCGGTGTGGGAGAATTGGTACCAGCACAAGGATGGTGGAGATGAGGGTAGAGATAGTCCAGGAAGGAGATGAAGGAGGGAGAAGAATGTTTTCTGAGAGCAGGAGTAGGACGAATAGCCACCTTAGCTAGGGGCCTGTGAAAGGAAATGATTTCTAGAGATTTCTAGTCATGGGATTTTGTTGTAATGAGCAACGTCACCTGTCAGAAGCAACAGTGATTCCACTGTGTCTGATGCTGCACCTTCTACTTTTTGAAGAACTGGGCCTGGAAGAGACCTACCTGACCTGGAAAGGACACCAGGCTCAAATGTGTAGATTCAGAAAAAGCCAAACTCCAAGTTGCGTGATGCTATTTTGATTCCAAAGTGGAATGGAGATTATGCATTGTAAAAGACTGGCTGAATATAGGACCCTCTTTGATCTCGTGAAAAGGGGGTGCTGGGTTTCATGATATTAATAATCACAAGCGTTGCCACTTATTGAATGCTTCTTAGAGACTTGACATCGTTTTAAGCTCATTATATGTTTTTAACTCATGTAATTTTGACAAGAACCCTATGAAGTGGGTGTGCTGTTTCTCCCATTTTACGTAAGAGGAATTTGAGGTGTTGATCAGGTATTTAACTACAGGTTACCTACTGGCTAATAAATGGTAGAGTGGGAATGTGAATCCAAGGATTACAGTGTCAGGGCCTTTATACTTCACCACAGCACTTTTTGCCTCTCTAGGACAAGAATGTGGTCCTAGGGATGAAGCCAAGTGAGAACATATCCTTTGATGGAAACTGTCACTCTTATTCATTGGATAGATAAGTGATCTTGGTGATACGAAGTTAGATAAAGGCAGGATAGCTCAGTGCTTCAGGACCGATCCAGAGATACTCCGGTTCCCATCTCATTTGCAAATGTGGGTCTCCATTAAGAAATAGGAATGATCCAGGTGACTCAAAGAGGTCAGTGTCTTTGAACCAGGAAAAACCAAGAGCCTGTTTCTGCTGGATAACATGTTTGTAGGACTTGTGGTCACCTCATCTAAACCGAGTAATTTTTCCTAGAGCAGTGGTTTCTAACCCTCTGCATGCATCAGCATGGCCTGGGAAGCTTTTTAAAGATACTAATGCTTGAACCTTTTTTTTCGGAGATTTCGATTGACTTGGTTTGGGTTCTGTGATTCAAAGCTCCCAGGGCTATTGGGTTGATAACTGTGAACCTCTGATGAAGCTGAGTTTCACCAGAGGTCGACACCAACCTTAACATGACATTGCACTTCAGGCCAACTCAGCAGGACACAGACAGGTCTGCCATAGGATGGTACATCGGGGAGTCGCAGAAGGGGGCAGGGAAGCAAGAGCTGAACAAGGACAGTGCAGGACAGCCTGAAACTCGAAAAGGACTCATCATTGCAAGCCACTTACACGATCTATTTCCATGCTGGAGTCCTGCAGAATACAGGCTCACAATAGCCCAGAAGCCGAGCTCCCTGACTGGTATCCTGGTTCTTCCTGCAGCCCCATAACCCTGCCACACCAGAGCGGGTCTCTGGCCTCTGTCACATTTTCACTTGGGGCCTCTGATGTGTGCAGAGGAAGCATTGTTATATAGCACAGGACAAGACAGAAGGCGAACACAGAGGGGTAAATAATAATAACCAAATTGTTTAATACTAGCTTGCTGATACGGTCAGTTACGATGGTTGGTTCTTTGGTATCAAATATTACAGTGATTGGCTAATATGATTTCCAATGAGATTTTATTGATTCGTGCTCAACCAATGACTTTTCCTATCAATTTCCCAGTATCCAGGAGCAAGACAAGAAGCTTCAGGCTCTATGGAACGCTTGTGAAAAGTTGCCCAAGGCCAATCACAACAACATCCGGTAAGTGGATACTGCAGACGCATGGCTTGGGCTTCCAGCTCCCGGCTAAAAGTCATGGTGATCACCATGCACAGCATCTTATGATGTCCAAGGTATTATTAACACTTCTCTTTTAAACCCCAAACCACCTGGTGAGGCAAGGCAGGGATAATTGTTGCCATTTTGCAGTTAAGGAAATGAACTCAAAGAAGTGAACCATTGGCTCATTCCGTTAAAGGAGCGAAGATTAATGCAAGCGATCTTAAGATAGTGGGGATTTATGGTAAAGACAGGTGTTCATGGGCTGGGTGTGGTGGCTCACGCCTGTAATCCAAGCACTTTGGAGGCCAAGGCAGGCAGATCACCTGAGGTCGGGAGTTCAAGACCAGCCTGACCAACATGGTGAAACCCTGTCTTTAAAAAAAAAAAGAAAGAAAGAAAAGAAAAAGGGGAAAAAAAAAAAAAGACAGGTGTTTGTGGACACCCGGGGGAAGCTGACCTATGTGGGAGGTGGGGGAAGCAGAAGTGTCCTTGAGCAAGTCCACAGGAAGGAGAGGCGAGGGAGAGTATTTCTAGCGTGCCACCATTCCCGTGTTCCATGTCTGCCTCTCGCTTTTCTTGCCACCGTCTGCGCTTCTGTTTAAAACTCTGCGTGCTGCAGATCCTTCTCCACGCCCGGCTCCCGCTGTTTCACACCCTGCTTCTTTACTGCGTTGTCTTGCCAGCGCCTGTCCCGGCCCTGCCACCTTGCCTCCCAGCTTCTTAGGATGCAGATTTTCAGCATCAGCACCTCCTGCCATCTGCCTGATTATTTCTGTTTTTGTGCTGAAAATCCCCAGAATGATGGGAGGGCAGTTCCTCAAACAAATAAACACAGAATTACTGTAGGATCTAGCAGTTCCACTTCTGGGCATGTACCCACAAGAATCAAAAGCAGGGACTCACACTCGTATTCATAGCAGCAGTATTCACAGTAGGTAAAAGATGGAAAATCAGATTTCCATCTACAGATAAATGGATAAACGAAATGTGGTATGTTCATTTAATGAATGCCATTCTCATTCTTGTCATCCCATGGATGAACTTTGAGGACATTATGCTATATGAAAGAAGCAAAACACAAAGGACAAATGTGATATATGATTCCACTTATACGACATACTGGGAGTGGTTGAACTCATACAGAAAAGAAATGGGGTGGTGGTTGCCAGGCGCTAGGAGTGGTTGCCAGGGGCTAGGGATGGTTGCCAGGGGCTTAGGGGTGGGAGATTATTGTTTTTGTTTCATTTTTCTTGACACAGACTCACTCTGTCTCCCAGGCTGGAGTCCAGTGGTGTGATCTCAGCTCACTGCAACCTCCGCCTCCCGGGTTTGAGTGATTCTCCTGCCTCAGCCTCCTGAGTAGCTGGGACTACAGTTGTGCACCACCATACCCAGATAATTTTTGTATTTTTTTTTTTTTTAGCAGAAATGGGGTTTCACCACATTGGCCAGCCTGGTCTCAAACTCCTGACCTCAGGTGATCCACCCGCCTTGGCCTCCCAAAGTGCGGGGTGAGCCACCATGCCTGGCCAAGATTATTGTTTAATGTGGACAAAGTTTAGCTAGGGAAGATGAAAACATTCTGGAAACGGATGGTGGTGATAGTTCCCTAACACTGTGAATGTACTTAATGCCACCGAACTGTATACCTAAAAATGGCTAAAGTAGTAAATTGTATGTAGATTACAAATAAAATCCCAGGAGTGGGACTAAGATAGGTTCAACTCATGGCGTGTTGCTGACCATCGCCCTAGGCCACTGCCCAGCCCATGGGTTGGCCTAAGCTCTCAGCTTAGCCCCCACATACTGATCCAGACCTGTGTGGCCTCTTGGAGGGTAAGGCATGACCAGGAGAGGCTGTGGGTGGAATTGTCACAGTGACAGCTAAGTGACTACATGCTAGGACGTCAGTCTGCTGGACTTTCTACTGGGCTGATGAAGGTGAGCAGAAAATCCCAAATGGGTCACTCCACTAGGATCCAAGCAAAATGGGGTGAGGACCACAGCCTGTTGTAACTAAGAGGCCAGGAGAAAACATGTGCCCTGGAGTGTTCCAGGTCCTCTTGTCAGGGCCTGGCAGATTTTTAGTGTGGTTTGCCAGAGCTGTTTTTTAAAATTTGCACATAGCTTCTTCATTGTATTTGTTTTATTTTTATATAGCTACTTTGTGGGCTCTTTCTATAAAATAACTTCATTAAGCTATAATTTACAAACCTTTGAACTTTTTTAACATGTACAGTTTAATAGTTTTTAGTGTGTCCATATGGTTTTGCAACTATTACTAGTGTCTAATTTTAGATCATTTCCCTTACCTCAAAAAAGAAATCTTCTTCCCGTTAGTTGTCACTCCTTATTTTCCCCAACCATGCCCCTAAGCAACCACTAATGTACTTTCTGGCACCACAGATTTGCCTATTCTAGGCATTTCATACAAATGGAATAATATAATATGTGGCCTCTTGTGTCTGGCTTCTTTCACTTAGCATAATGTTTTCAGATTTATCCATGTTGCAGGATGTGTCAATACTTCATTCCTTTTTGTGGCTGAATAATATTTCATTGTATAGACATACCACATGTAATTTATCTGTTCATCCCTTTATGGGTATTTGGGTATTTTCTACCTTTTGGCTATTGTTAGTAATTATGATTCCATGAACATTCATGTACAAGTTTGTGTGTGGGCAGCTTTCTTGGGGTATTATCCCTAGAAGTGGAATTGCTGGGTCATATACTAAGTCTATGTTAGACATTTTCTTTACTGTATCTTTCCAGAGCACCCAACTGAGGGTAACTCCAGGAAACACCATCCTAGCATGTAGATGTTCCTGCCAATAGTACTTAGACATACCTTTTATCACTTCTGCACACAGGGAAAATTATAAACTTCAAAACAGGATAAAGTAGCCCCCTTATCTGTGGTTTTACCTTTTGCAGTTCCAGTTACCTGTGATCACTTGTGGTCCAAAAATAGTGTGCTATTCAACTGTGTGCTTACAGTTGAATAAAGTGTTTTGTGGCTGGGCATGGTGGCTCACACCTGTAATCCCAGCACTTTGGGAGGCTGAGGTAGGTGGATCACAAGGTCAGGAGATCAGGACCATCCTAGCCAACATGATGAAACCCTGTCTGCACTAAAAATATAAAAATGAGCCGGGCGTGGTGGTACGCATCTGTAGTCCCAGCTACTTGGGAGGCTGAGGGAGGAGAATCACTTGAACCAGGGAGTTGAAGGTTGCAGTAGGCCAAGATTGCGCCACAGCACTCTGGCCTGGCAGCAGAGGGAGACTCCTTCTCAAAACAATAACAACAACAAAAGCGAGGTGCTTCAAGTCATTATATACTGAGTCAGAAGCAAAGATGGAGACTTCCTGGCCACTATTAGTTCACACCTGACCCAGTGAGATCTGAGCCTGTCTGTTTTTGGAAAGAGGATGCAGAATTTCCATTTCCTGACACATGATGCATCTTCATTACATTGTAGGATGCATGGGTCTCCTAGTCAGTGAGATATGTGACATGAGAGAAATTTCTCTCTAGTCCCCGGGGGAACACGGCTGTTATTGAGCCCTGCTTAAACCTGGCTCTTCTAATTTCCTTTTAGATACTTGATTAAATTTTTATCCAAGCTGTCAGAATATCAAGATGTAAACAAGATGACTCCCAGTAACATGGCGATTGTTTTAGGACCCAACCTCCTATGGCCACAAGCAGAAGGGTGAGTACAGAGCGAAGGAGCCATGTGGGTGAGCAGGTGGGACTGCAGGGCCTGGGCGGGGGGGCAGGCCAGCTGGGGCCCCAGCTAAGCACTTGCCTCTTGTATTTTCCAAACCCTATGTCTCTTTTGGCCTGGTCCTTTTTTAGGCTGAGGAGGAGGCACACATTCTGCACATTTTTCTTTCTGTTGATGATCCCAGAGCTATGGGTCTGCAATAAGGGTCTTCTCTGAGCTACTTAAGTCAGCATTGGGATGGGGGAAAAGGGCATAGGACATGGTGGCACCGGCCAGGCAAGCTCTTAGTCTCTGTCATCAGAGGACACGTCCCAGCATCGAGATTCATAGGGATAGAGGGCTGTCTCCAGAAACAGCAGAATTGGAAAGAGGGTAAGAATCACAGGGATGGGATGGAGGAGAATCGCATCTCACATTACAAGTGGCTTTGTAGGTATTGTTCATGGGCCTTGGGGTTATCCCCATTGTGCAGATGGAAAAAGAGAAGCTCAGAAAGGTGAAGTGTCCCTCCCAAGAGAAAGCCTGCTCTCAAACCTCTGCCTGCAGGGTTCCAGTCCAGGGCCCCTTCCTGGGCTCTGCAGCCAGAGGACCATGGGCTTCAAACCCTGCTTTAGCTGGTAACTTCACCCTGTCTGCCTCTGCTCTCTGCTTACAGGAACATTACAGAGATGATGACCACCGTGTCGTTGCAAATTGTTGGGATCATTGAACCTATCATCCAGCATGCAGACTGGTTCTTCCCTGGGGGTACGTGACAGCACCTAGGTGGATGGGCAGGAGGCAGGGAACGGGAATATCACTGCGAGTCCTGAGCCTTTGAAGCCAAGTACACTGCCCACGGGCTTTTTTTTTTTTTTTTTTTTTGATTCACCTATAAACACGCACACGCACATGCACATGCACACATACACACACAAAGGCATCCACATACCAGGGTAGCTTCAGCTTCCTATTCTGTAATCTCTATTTCAAGGGATGCTCTGGCCTGAAAGTGTCCACTGTCTGTACTAACCATGTCCATGGATTTTACTGGTCTAATATCCATACTATGTTTTCTTCAAATCTACAAATCTTGGAATGCTGGTGCAGGAAGGAAAGACAGACCCTCTGCTCCAAATCCTTCACTTTACAGATGCAGAGGGAGACTGAGTCCTGATATGGATGGGGACTTTTATTCAGGACTAACAGATCATCTGGGTGCCTTATCCCCTTTTGCTACACTAGGTTGTGCCTTTGAGTTGTCCCTCAGCTTGTGAAGGTGGAGCTCAATCTCAAAGGCAATGAGATTCTTTTTTTTTTTAAATGCCAGCTTCAAAATTAGGCTCTTAAGGCAGCTTCCTAAGAGGAAGCTTCAGAGATGTTCTGAGCCACAGAAGCCTCATTCCATAAGTAGATGACTCTCAATGGTGACAGCTTTGAAGAGACAGCAGTTGTTACATTAAATTTGGCATCTGCTTAAAAAAAATAATAATTGGTACTGTACCTTATGTTTGGTAGACATTAAGGGAATGCTTTTGGCTGTGCCACAACAGCTGTTAAGACATGTGAGGATAATAATATGTTAGTAATTCTATGCTCTGCCCATTAGAGATAATCAATTAATGCTGTTCTAACATTGAAGAAGTTTGTCTTTCTTTTGCTTCATGTGTTTTAAGGTCTGAACTGCTGACTCCCTAAGAGTTGTGTTGATAACACAGAGTTAGGAATCAAGATAAAGAAATAAAGGAGATAGAAGTCAAGGCAATAATCCTATAGGTTCTGTGGCTGAGCTAATTCATTACCACTGCAGGCAGACAGAATTGTGCAGAGCTAATTTATTCTCATTGACTAGGAAAGGATGGGATGAGTACTCCTGTGTATCTCTTTGACAGCCAAAAAACAACTTTGATGAAATCTCTTACTATTTCTAATATCTTGAATTGATTCTCTGTGGTTTTCCACAAAGGCAGTAACGTCATCTATAAATACGAATATTGCCTCTTATTTTATTTTCTTGACTAATTCCATTGGCTAGCATTTCTCAAATGGTGTTAAGTAATGGTAGTGATAGTGGGCATTGCCTTTTTTTCATATTTGATTAGGACAGCTGTGTGCTTTTAGTCTTAAGCATGAGGTTTTAGAAAGATGATTTCGTATATTGCAGAAAGTGTCTGTTTCTGTTTTTACTAAGTTTTTTTTTTTTTTGGTCACAAATTGACATTGCTTTATTAAATGCCTATCTAGGTGATCACATGTGTTCCCCTTTTTGGTCTGCTAATGTGATGCATTATATTAATAAGGTGAATTAATATGTGGAACCACGGGATGAAATTTTCTGGGATGACATACGAGGGATTGGGTGGCTGTAATCATCGCTCCCCTGCCCAGGAAGGATGTGGGAGACCAAGTGTTCACGTGCACCAATTCTTTCTTCCCCGCAGAGATAGAATTCAACATTACTGGCAATTATGGGAGTCCAGTACATGTGAACCATAATGCCAACTACAGCTCAATGCCCTCCCCAGACATGGACCCCGCTGACCGGCGCCAGCCTGAGCAGGCCCGCCGGCCCCTCAGTGTCGCCACGGATAATATGATGCTGGAGTTTTACAAAAAGGATGGGTATGAACTGGTGTCTCTTTCTCAGCACTGGGGATTGGAGGAGGTGGTGGAGTGGGTGGGTGAGACGTAACAAAAGCAGAATTACGGGAAGGCTGCACCGACTCCTCTCAGCAGTTTAGGTGACTTGTAGCAATTGAGCTGTCTCTGGGATGAGTTTCTTTGACTTGCCTCCCTTTAGATCAGAGGTCAGTGTAGCCTTCTTAGCTGACACAGTTATGATCAGTATTAATTAGTTCTCTTCAAAAGGAAGAAAAGGTAGTCACTGGGCTGGGCGAAGTGGCTCATGCCTGTAATCCCAGCCCTTTGGGAGGCTGAGTCGGGCGAGTCACCTGAGGTCCAGAGTTGGAGAGTTCGAGACCAGCCTGACCAACATGGAGAAACCCTGTCTGTACTAAAAATACAAAAATTAGCCAGGCATGGTGGCGCATGCCTGTAATCCCAGCTACTTGGGAGTCTGAAGCAGGAGGTTGCTCGGGTCCGGGAGGTGGAGGTTGCAGTGAGCCCAGATTGCGCCATTGCACTCCAGCCTGGACAACAGGAGCGAAACTCTGTCATTAAAAAAAAAGAAAAGAAAAAAGGTAGTCACTGAGGGGAATTGAAAAAGAAATACATACATACTTTATTTGGAATCAAAATGTATATATGTAGATCAGTTCCCAAATTTGTAGTGGCTTTACTTTGATTATAAATAAGCTCATTTGCATTCTGGCACAAACAGTACCTTCAATGTACAGTTGAATATTCCCAGCTTCAGCCTAAAACTTGAAACAGCCTGAGTGTAAAATCTTTCTAGATTTTTAAGATGTTTTCCTATCTTTTATTATTAACATCTGTAACTACTTTAATGCAGCTATTAAGAGGCTTGTAAGTACATTCAACTTAATTTGCATAGGAGCAACCCTGTGTACACTCATGTTAAATTAGCTTATATAATATTGAACTACATAACGATTCCCGTGGCAAGTAAGATGGGCATAAACAGGTTTCATAACAAGCACAACTGACTCACGGTGAGCACCAGCTCAGCCATGGCAACCAGAGGATGTGGACTAATGAATGAACGTGTTCAACAAGCTGCAGGCACCCACGATTCCCTCTTACAGAAGGAGGGGGTTGTGTTGGTTGGTCAGGCAAGTTTGTTCAGTAAACTTTGATTAGAAATTAAAAATTACAACCAGGCGCAGTGGCTCACGCCTGTAATCCCAGCACTTTGGGAGGCTGAGGCTGGTGAATCTCAAGGTCAGGAGTTCAAGACCAGCCTGACCAAGATGGTGAAACTCCATCTCTACTAAAAATACATAAATTAGCCAGGTGTGGTGGCAGGCGCCTGTAATCCCAGCTACTTGAGAGGCTGAGGCAGAGAATTGCTTGAACCTGGGAGGTGGAGATTGTAGTGAGCTGAGATTGCACCACTGCACTCCAGCCTGGGTGACAGAGGAGTGAGACTCCATCTCAAAAAAAAAAAAAAAAATTACTATGGTAAAATAAAATTTAGCAGCTGCTCCCTTAGGATAGATGAGAGCACAAAGCATTGAATGGAGTATTGGAAATGGAGACAACAGGAAGTAAGGTGGCTAGAACCTTCCCCTTTCCTGACAGACCACTGTGCAGCCAGAAAGATGTGCTTGAAAGGACCATGACCTAAAGGGCGCAGGAGGGAAGGTTGAAAATCCTAGAACTGTTAGAGGTGTGTGAATCTTACTTTTCACCCCACTTCTTTCTGAATGGGAGTTGGTATTGGAGAACTAAGGTTGGCGGAGGAGACTGTGGCTTGTTTCCTGGGATGATGGTAAAGCCTTCACAATGGCCAGTATCTCTTCGTTGTTACCTCACCGGTCAGAGACTATTTGTATGTGGCAGATGGGAATTGTTTGTGTGCACTATGCTGGTGTTTATTGTTCTCCACTTAGTGGAGAAAGAAAAAAAAAATGGAAATTATTATAAATTCAAAGGAGTAGAAACCAGGCACAGTGGCTCACGCCTATAATCCTAGCACTTTGGGAGGCCGAGGCAGGCGGATCACCTGAGGTCAGGAGTTCAAGACCAGCCTGGCCAACATGGAGAAACCCTATCTCTACTAAAAAAAAAATACAAAAAAAATTTAGCTGGGCGTGGTGGCTGTCACCTGTCACTTGTAATTGCAGCTGAGGCAAGAGAATCACTTGAACCCAGGAGTCGGAGTTTGCAGTGAGCTGAGATTGTGCCATTGCACTCCAGCCTGGGCGACAGAGTGGGATTCTGTCTCACAAAAAAAGAAAGAAAGAAAGAAAGAAATTCAAATGAGTAGGGAAAAATTGCTTTTTTGTTTTGTTTTATTTTGTTTTAATACAGAGGCTTGCTCCGTCCCCCAGGCTGGCATGGAGTGGTGCAATCTTGGCTCACTGAAACTTCCACCTCTTGGTTTCAAGTAATAATTGTCATGCCTTAATCCCTGGCATAGCCGGAATTACAGGCGGGAGCCACCACACCTGGCTAATTTTTGTATTTTTAGTAGATATGGGGTTTTGCCATGTTGGCCAGGCTGGTCTTGAGCTCCTGACCTCAAGTGATCCTCCCGCCTCTGCCTCCCAAAGTCCTGGAGTTATAGGTGTTAGCCACTGTGCTTGGCCTCAGAAAAAATATCTTTAATCTATAAAAAGGAACATACTTAGAATCCAAGAGTCAGAGATAGAACTAGAGAGTGCATTGGAATTTGTTTTTAAATCTTATTCATTCAGTTCCTTTGTGAAATCCATGTAAGCTGAAGGGATACTCTTGAGGATAAATTCTGGTCCTGGCTGGATGATACGACACCCCTGATGTTCTGTCCCAGGTGTTTCTGCATCCAAAGTGTACCCCTCCATCGCTCCACCATCCTCTCTACCAGATCTGGTCTGATTCCAATACCCACTGGGTGCACTGCAAATGCCTTCTAACAGAGAGTTACCACTGCAGGCATTGAGATACTGAGAGGTCGCTGGCCCACTCTCTGCAGGCACATGCAAAAGCTTGAGCAATATCTTAAGCAGATGGCTTATCTCTGATAAAGCTCTCCTGCTTAAGAATTTTGTAACTGATATGTCCATTCTGTATACTATTCTTATTGAAAGTTGAAATTGCTACCATCTACTTTATGAGTATAGGAAATTTATTACATAAATTATTGTTGTACATAAAATAAAATATGTATTATATTTTTATTTTTACTTTTGAGGCAGAGTTTCGCTCTTGCTGCCCAGGCTTGGAGGGCAATGGTACGATCTCAGCTCACTGCAAACTCCGCCTACTGGGTTCAAGTGATTCTCCTGTCTCAGCCTCCTGAGTAGCTGGGATTAGAGGTACCCACCGCTATGCCCAGCTAAGTTTTATATTTTTAGTAGAGACGGGGTTTCATCATATTGGTCAGGCTGGTCTCGAACTCCTGACTTCAGGGGATCCGCCTGCCTCGGCCTCCCAAAGTGCTGGGATTACAGGTATGAGCCATTGCGCCTAGCCTAAAAATATATGTATTTTAAAATGTTTATTGAATGTTAAATTCAGTGAAGGTCTTACTGCTTTAGGGTCACCCTTCCTGAGTTGTCTGGCATGGAGCATCTGTGCATATGTTTTAAGGAGATACAGTGAATTGCAGAAGATCAGTTCTTACCTGACCTTAAGAGAAAGAGAAGCCTAAAGTTGTGGGTGTTTGTGGGGAGAGGAAAGAAACTTGCACCTCTTGAGTCCCTGTGTTATCTTAGTAACGTTAGGGGAATTCTCTACATTGGCCCCATTTCTGATCTTTTGAAATCTATGCGATGCATTTTAAAGTCTTCACACTGCTCATTGAAACCCTGAGAAATTAAAGCTCATGTTATTGAAGGTTTTCGGCCAGGTTAAAAAAGTATATATGAATTATATATCAATAAAGCAGATACTTATTTTAAAAATAAGAAAATTGGGGGCAAGAAAACTGGATAAAATTGGAAAGAAATGGTAATTTCCCCATCTGTGTCAGTGACACTTTCTAGGCTGATGGCTGTTATGTCCTAGGCATCATATGAAGCTTCTAACTCCCCTCACAACTCTGGGCTCTGGACCTGATGCCTTTCTGATTCAAAATGATGCAGGAAGCTGGGTTTCTTTAGCAGGGCTTAGGGTCTAATTCATGAGCTTACATATACATTGTGGTAGGTAGAATAATGCCCATCCCCCAAAGAAAAATAGATCTGAAACTCTGGAAACGATTCATATTTCCTTATTTGGGTAAAAGGTCTTGGAATATGTGATTAAAATAAGGATCTTGAAATAAGGAGATTGATCATTTTGGATTATCAAGGTGGGCTCTACATGACGTCACATTCATCCTTATTAAGAGGAAAGCAGAGAGAGGTTTTACCACACACATACACAGGAAACGTGAGGATAGAACAGAGAGAAAATTGAAGAGATGGCTGGGAGTGGTGGCTCACACCTGTAATCCCAGCACTTTGGGAGGCCAAGGCGGGTGGATTACAAAGTCAGGAGTTCAAGACCAGACTGACCAACATGGTGAAACCCTGTCTCTACTAAAAATACAAAAAAATTAGCCAGGAATGGTGGTATGTGCCTATAACCCCAGCTACTTAGGAGGCTAAGGGAGGAGAATCACTTGAACCAGGGGGCTGCAGTGAGCTGAGATCACACCACTGCACTGTACCCTGGGCAACAAAGCGAGACTCTTCCTCAAAAAAAAAAAAAAAGAAAGGAATTTAGGAGATGACTACACGCCAGAGATTGCCAACAGCCACCAGAAGCTGAAGAGGGAGCAAAGCCCTACTCTGTCCTTGATTTCCACCTGGTAGTACTGATTCTCATTTATTTAGAAAATAAATTTCTGTTGTTTACCAACCTTGTGGTACTTGTGACAGCAGCCACAGGAAGCCAATACAATCGTCCACTGCAGCTCCACACAAGAGCTTTGCGGTAAACATGGCAGCTGGTGCTTTGATTGTTCTCCCAGGGAGTGTGGGGATCTAATTGCCCTCCCTTCAAGTCTGAGTTGCTCTAGTGAGTTGCTTGACTCATAGTAGGATATGGCAGAAGTGATGTTCTGGGACTTCTGAGGCTAGGTCAGAAGAAGCCTTGTAGATTCTTACTGGGTCTCTGGGGACACTCACTCTTGGAACCCAATACCATTCTATGTGGAAATCCAAGCAGCACCTTGGAGATAAATGGAAGTCCCCAGCCCTGAAGCCTAGCTGAGCACTGTTCTGATGCCAGCACAACTCCCAGCTCTGAGAAGGAGTCTTCCTGGAGTCTTCAGCCCAAGTCACACCACCTCTGCCAATGCTGTGTGTGCAGACAGGCCAGCCTTGCACCAATGCTGTGTGTGTAGACAGGCTGGCCTTGCACCAATGCTGTGTGTACAGACAGGCCAGCCTTGCCAAGCCCTGCCAGAACTGTCGATTGGTGACCCAGATAAGCACGCTAAGTTCTGGGGCAGTTTGTTACGTAACAAAGATAACCAGAACAAGCTTTAAAAAAAGAAAAAAGGCCGGGCATGGTGGCTCATGCCTGTAGTCCCAGCACTTTGGGAGACCGAGGTCAGGGGTTCAAGACCAGCCTGATCAGCATGGTAAAACCCTGTCTCTATTAAAAAAAAAAACACAAAAGTTACCAGGCATGGTGGTGGGAACCTATAATCCCAACTACTCAGGAGGCTGAGGCAGGAGAATCACCTGAACCCAGGAGGTGGAGGTTACAGTGAGCCGAGATCGTGCCACTGCACGCCAACCTGGGCAACAGAGCGAGACTCTGTCTCAAAAAAAGAAAAGAAAAGAAAAAAAAAAAAGAACCCTGCAACCCCTTCACCTGCCCCAGATCTCTCCATCTGATTTAAATGGCCTGGCCTGGGATAAGTATGTGATTCTAATGTGCATCTGGGGTTGAGAACCACTGAATAATTTTGCCACTCTGAATAAAGAACTTAGCAGTGGTACATTTTTTTAAAAAAATTTATCAAATGTTCCTAGTTTAGCCTTTGAGTGTTGGTGTGATATATAGGGTGTTCTAACTTTGCCAATACTCTGAGCCACAAATTATTAAATCACACTACTGTTTTCTGTACTTTTGAAGCTCCTACTTAGAAAGTTTCGGGTGCAGTTTACGTTTTTAGTGTCATTTTGAGTTTTCTTGTTTTAATAGAATAGTGAAATTTTTGTCTTAGGTCATGAGTCCTAAATAATAAATAAAAGTAACTCTATAGTCCTTCTGTTTCTCTGACAGTGCCAGACTTCCTGGTCAAATCAGTTGTTTTTCTACTGCCTTCAAAAGAGTTTGCCAGAATGTCTGCACTCTCTTGCTGGTTGGTCATGGAGATGGCAGTGGGCATTTGTCATATGCTTTCATTGACTGCAACCCTCGACTGAGCCTGGACAAGCTGGGCCAGAACTGTTGAGGGACCTGTGGAGAAGCCCAGAGGCAAGAACAGAAGCGACAGTCCGGGTGCTATGGCTCACGCCTGTAATCTCTGCACTTTGGGGGGCCAAGGCGGGCAGACCACTTGAAGTCAGGAGTTTGAGACCAGCCTGGCCAACATGGTGAAACCCTATCTCTACTAAAAATACAAAAAAAAAAAAAAAATTAGCTGGGCATGGTGGCAGGCACCTGTAATCCCAGCTACTCGGGAGGCTGGGGCAGGAGAATTGCTTGAACCCAGGAGGTGGTGGTTGCAGTGAGCTGAGATGGCGCCATTGTAGTCCAGCTTGGCCAATGGAGTGAGTCTCCATCTCAAAAAAGAAGAGAAGTGACATGGGTGATGCGAGCTCCTTCCTGGTATCACCTTCCTCCCTTCCCGATAGCTCTCGGATAGATACCGTCTTCCCCTGCTCTCCTCCCCTGGACTTAGAAATTGATGGATGCTGGGACTAAGTTTGAAATGTTGTCAGAGGACTTGGCCTTTATATGTACTGGAGAGGTTAAGGTACTTTGTTGCTACTTACTGAAGAGAGGAGTTACTCCCAGAAAAGCTGGAAAATACCAAATTCAGGTCTCACTGGGTGCATGTAGATAAGGCTGTCTTAGGGGCTTTGGGTGTCTCTTTCACTCACCTTCGCTGTCCAGGTCACTGTCTGCTGACCCTGTGGTTCCCTGCCACAGTTCATCTTACAGTCCCTGAATCTGCACATCTACAATGGGTGTTTGGGAAGCTTCTGTGGATATTTGGGAAGCTACCAGGTTTCCCTGTCTCCTCTTTCTTGGCTGGCCTTTGCCAAATGTAACTGATCTCTAGAACAAAACCCAAAACCTTCCAAATCTCTGTAGGCTTGAACGCTTCACACCTATGTATCGGCTGACACCTCCTCTGGCTATGTTTCTTCCTGACCAGGAGTCAAAAACAGCACTGCAGATGTCTGTTCTTCAGAGGAATGAACAAAAACAAACTACTCACCCCGGACAACTCAGCTAGAATGGGCCACAGCAAAATTCTGTCTGGTGATAAGTGTAGATACCTGCTCTCCTTGGAGCTGAGATCTTCCAAATTTTATATTTTGGCTTCTTTTCCTCTTTTTTTTCCGCCTCTTCTTCCTTCTCCTCCTCCTCCTTCCTTTTTTTTTTTTTTTTTTTTCCTGGAGCAGGTCTTTGTTTCTGTTTAATTTTCATAAGGTGTCCATCCAGGGTGTCTCAGTGACTGCACACTGGCCAGGGTTAGACTTTCTTCTTCTTTTTTTTTTTTTTTTTTCCTGAGATAGAGTCTCACCCTGTTGCCCAGGCTGGTCTCGAATTCCTGGGCTCAATGATCCTCCTGCCTCAGCCTCCTGAACACCGTGACCCATAACTTTTAGTGGGCAGGTACACAGTAGAATGTTGTACACTGTGGTTGTAGTGTCTGTAACTGAATTTGTCCGCTCTCCCCTTCTGCCTCAATTCCTCAACAAAGGCAGGCATATTCTAAACCTTACCGTCAGGGAGTGATCGTGAAGGCATTTTTCTTACATGGTTTCCTTGCTTGCCCCATCACAATACCAGTGGCCTTCTCACTTGAAGTAAAAGGAATGACCCATTTTCTAAGTTCAGGGGGCTTAGAAGTGAGCAGACAGCATCTTCCACTGGTTTACCCTTAGCTGCTCTAGTTGACTGCTTAGTACCTCCTCACCGATGCATCACTTCATTGTTTCCCTCTTAAGCCCTGAGCTGTCGTTCCACTGGTCCTGGGCCTAATCCTTTCCCTGTGTGGTCTACCAGCTTGCAGACTTTAAAAGAAGCATGCCATTTCATTGCTAGCACCAAGGAGCCATGTATAGCTCTTCTCTTTCTGCTTCCTTCTCCCTGCTTACACTGTGTGAAAAGAATAACCCTATAAATAGCCCTACATGGAAAGTCAGCATTGCAATCAGGCCCCCTCTGAGTTCAAATCCTGCTTACTGAACTGTGAATGCCTCAGTTTCTTCACATGCAAAATGGGAAAATCACGGTAAGCACCGACTTGAGTCATTCTGAGCATTAAATGAAATACTGCTTACGAAGTGTTTAGAACAAAGCTCAGCACATGGTAAAGGTGAGCTGTTCTTAGTACATGAACCACATGTTTGAGTGATATCCTCATGTTTTTAACATGGCAACATGGCGGAGCCCACTTTCCCACTGATGAGGCCTCCTGATCAAACCCTTTCCTTGCCATCACAGGTGCTTGAATTTTTCTATCTGTCTCCACCTCACCATAAGCAATGGAGCTAATTCTGCAAGCACAAAATATACAAACACCAAGGGCTTAGTGACAAAGCACAAAATATCCTGACAGCTGAGGACAGCTGGTGGTTGCAGGAGGCTCCCCGGAACATGGAAACCCCTGTGTGGGCAGGAAGTGCTGTCACCATTCCAGGCTGAGCCTCCTGAACCCTAGTGTGTTTTGTTTTCCAAAGAACCTTTCAGTTAAGATGTCCCTTCTGATTCCTGCCTCCTTTACTGCCCTGGGTTGGGCAGTGAGACTTAGAAGGGTTTGCAAGGATCCCCTCCCCAATTTTGTTTGTTCCTTAAGCCTGGAATCATTTAAGTAGGCGTTTAGCATCCCCTATTCTGAAACCCAGATTGGCTCACCAGAGTCCTGCAAGGCTAAGAAACCTAGGGAAATGGGCTAGGTGCAGTGGCTCACACCTGTAATCGCAGCACTTCGGGAGGCCGAGCTGGGTGGATCATGAGGTCAGGAGTTCAAGACCAGCCTGGCCAAGATGGTGAAACCCCATCTCTACTAAAATATGAAAATTAGCCAGGCATGGTGGCGTGCACCTGTAATTCCAGCTACTCGGGAGGCTGAGACAGGAGAATTGCTTGAACCTGGGAGGCAGAGGTTGCAGTGAGCTGAGATCGTGCCATTGCAGTCAAGCCTGGGTGACAGAGCAAGACTCTGTCTCAAAAAAAAAACAAAAAACAAAAAACAAAAAAAAAACAGAAAACCTAGGGAAACGGGACTGATAATAACCTCCAGCCCTCATTTTTTTGTTCCCTGCTCTATTTCTATCAGAGAACTCACTCCAAAATCTGTTGAGGTTTAGGGTCTGTTTAGAAAGGAAGAAATCTGATGGGAAACCCCATAAGCGCAGGTGACATGAGCCAGATGGGGTCTTTGAACACCTCTGTCTGGCTGTGCCTGACTCAGCAGTGGAGTATCCTTTTCCCCCATTTATCAATGTATTTTAGACTGTGTTGGTTCTGTTTATTTCTTTCTCTGAGGAGATTTTTAAAAATAAATCAAATGTGCTTGGTACCTGTAAGCACAAAGCATTATCATTGACACTACATCTTACTGATTTCTTAGTAAGGGCTAAGAAATGCCCTTTTTTTATGCCCCCAGTTTCTCATTGGCTCTTTACAACAAATATAAGGAAGAGAAGCTTACTAATTCTGTTTTACAAAGGGTGATCGGAGGATAATCCCTTTGTAAAGGATTCCTCCGTATTATAGAGTTAGTCATTGGAAAATCTAGGATTCAAGCCCAAATTCTCTGCTTTCAAAGCCCTACTGTGCTGAGCCAGAAAGGGTGTGGAGTCACCATGTTACGCCCAAAAAACATAAGCCAGCTACTAGGTCTTTATATTCCCTTCATCAAGATATTGTGTGATTCTCTGAATCTCCAGCTTGTCCACACCATAAAACGCCATTGGCTTAGCTAGCTAGAGCCTACTACAACCCATCATATGACCATTCAGCTTCCGCCCCCAGGTCATGGTGCAGGGACATCCTAAATATATTGTAGCACTCAATAATTGATAAATTACCTTCATGGAAATGCTGGAAACAGGAAGGGAAGTATTAGTTCCATTCTGTGATGAAGAGAGAGCTCTACTGAGTCAGTGAATGGTTTAACTAGGACTAGAGGCCTGGGTCATTCCAGAACCTGTTCCATGATACAGTCTCATGAAAAATACCCACGTGTGCATTATGATAAATCCTATGCAAATATAAGGTGCTGGCAGGCAGGGAAGATAGTTCTTCAGTGGGACTACTTTCCCAAAGTGAGGACTTGTCACCTGACTCACGTCCCCGTGCATCCCAATGATGTGCGGTGACAACTCTGTATTTCCTGCCCCTTGTCGTCTTACTCTAAGAGAGAGCAGTGGTCCAGCCTGGGTAACATGGTGAAACCCATCTCTAAGAAATTACAATAATTAGCCAGGCATGGTAGCATGTGCATGTAGTCCAAGCTACTCAGGAGGCTGAGATGGGAGGATCACTAAACCCGGGAAGTCGAGGCTGCAGTGAGCCATGATCATGCCACTGCACTCCAGTCTGAGTGACAGAGCAAGACCCTGAAAAAAAAAAAAAAGAAAGAAAAAAGCAGTGGAGATCATCATCTCAGGTTCTATCCCCAGATTCTGCAGGCTCCTTACCTCCTACCACCGGGAGGCACAGAAAAGGCAGAAGGAGGCCTTGGGCGTCCTGCTTATTGATTTCTAGGCCCTTTGCTTCACAGAGATTCTTCCTGGCCCCTGGCTTCTTGCTTTCACCTTGATTCAACTATAAAAAGATCTGAAAGCCAAATTGTTCTGTTTTCAGCAGAGGCATGGGAAATCTTTGCCATCTAGACTGGCCTTAGGTATCCATGCAGAAATGTCTGCTGGAGTCAGATTTTTTTTTATTAATTCTACTTTAGTATTGCTCCTGTCTTAAGAAACAGCAGCAGTGCTTAGATTCTGGCTGCTGTTTCTTTATACAATAAAACAATGAGCAGAAGCTTATGAACTGCTGCTATAACCTTCTGGTTGGATCCCCATCTGTGAGTAGATTTCCCCTTCTTGGCCACATACTGAGCAATTTTATTATTTCTGTCTTCAGGTTGAGTTTTATCTAGACATTTGAACATTTACATATACCAACTTGCCTTGGAAGGTAAATGCGCTTTTAGGCTTCCAAGAGCATTGCTGCTGCCTTTGTGATTGATTTACTGTGTAAAGATTTATATTACTGTTTGAAAATGTCAGTGAACATTTGATGTGAATTCACAATGAACATGTGATGCTGCCTTGTATGAGAAAGTGATTTCAGCTGGGAAAGTAGTGATTACATATGGCACTGTAGCCTCTTTACAAAGGGAGAAGTGGCACGTTCAACTCATATTTCTCAGTTGCCGAAATTTTACCAGTGTTATTTAGCAAGTCTCACCTAGTACCTACCCCATGCCCATGTTGACACCTTCCCTTGGTAAACCAGAAGATCATCAAGGAGACTGGTGTCTGAGATTACTGATGCTAGAATGTAATGTTGGGGAAATATAAAGCATCCCCCACAAGCTTTGGCCCAGGCCTTTTCCACCAGGTGGAAAAGCCTTTTTTTTTTTTTTTGAGGCGGAGTCTTGCTCTCTTGCCAGGCTGGAGTAGTGCACTGGTGCAATCTCTGTTCATTGCAACCTCTGCGTCCTGGGTTCAAGCAGTTCTCCTGCCTTAGCCTCCTGAGTAGCTGGGACTACAGATGCATGCCACCATGCCCAGCTAATTTTTGTATTTTTAGTAGAGATGGGGTTTCACCATGTTGGCCAGGATGGTCTCTATCTCTTGACCTTGTGATCCTCCCGCTTCAGCCTCTCAAAGTGCTGGGATTACAGGTGTGAGCTACTGTGCCCGGCTGGGAAAGACTTCTTAAAGTAGAAGAGAACTGGGCAAGGAAGAGCAGATGGGTAGGACTTACATTTTTTTAGGGCTCCTTATGCTGGTTACCATAGGAAATACCCCGCATGCCTGCAGTCCTTACCAACTGCAACTAAGCAGTATCAGTTCCCTTCCGCAGGAGGAACGTTAAGCTCTTTGTTCTTTTCATCCTGATACATTCTGAAGCCTGCAGACCACCATTCAATGATCCTCTGCAGTCCACTTTAAATACCAGGGGATGCAACTAGACTCTGTCCCAGAGTTTCGAGTGGCCTCCAAAAGCATTTCTGGATATCCTATAGGAGGTGTTTGTTTATTGATAGAAGGTTCTCAGACCCCAGATGACTTTGGAAACAATTGGGTCCAGGAAAGAGACATCCTTCCCCTTTCCCTCCATCCCTGGTGCCTCCTTGAAGCCATCCAGCGGCGATGGAGAGATACCAGCAATGGCACTAGACATGAGGTCTCCGGTGATCCTAGGAAGGAAGGGCATCAGGAAGCCATCCCCATCCCAGCATGTGCTTGGTTTCATCACTCCCCATATCTCCTTAAAGCACCTAAATCCCACCATCCCACCTGCTAAAACCAAATCTCCATACCTGAACTTCTTCTGTTCTTAAATCTTGCTGTACCTCTACAAGGTACATGTGACCTTTCTAGGTGAGCAGGATTTCATGGTATAATAGTTTTGTGCGTCTGACTAGTATAGGTGGCCATTTATTTGGTAAGGAGGAAGTGAGAGTGAGCATATAATAGTCCTCATACACCTATCCGGCTGTGCAGATACATGATAGAGACAAATGCTGGCCGGGAGCATATGTTTCCTCCCAGCATGAATGTCCTGTTTCTCCCTTAATACTAGAAATGTGAGCTCTTCTCTTAGTCAGTGAAACTTTGACTGAGGATGACAGCAGCAGTGCCTCCTAAACTAGAGGAAAGGGAGCTAACCACCTTCCGAGTCTATGTAACTTAGAAGTGAGTGGATAAGGCTGGATGTGGTGGCTCATGCCTGTAATCCCAGCACTTTGGAAGGCTGAGGCAGGTGGATCACCTGAGGTCAGGAGTTTGAGACCAGCCTGGCCAAGATGATGAAACCCCATCTCTACTAAAACTATGAAAATTAGCTGGGCGTGGTGGCAGGTACCTGTAATTCCAGCTACTTGGGAGGCTGAGGCAGGGGAATCGCTTGAACCCAGGAGGTGGAGGTTGCAGTGAACAGAGATCGTGCCATTGCACTCCAGCCTGGGTGACAAGAGCGAAACTTTGTCTCAAAAAAAAAAAAAAAAAATGACTACTTTTACCAATTTCTTTCCCCCTTCTGCCTCTTTCTTCCCCATGCCACAGCAATATCAGCTCTTCAGCTGCTCTCTTTACTTGTGTGCGTGGTAGGGTATGACTTTCACTTACACAAATAGAAGAGTCACTTCAGAGAGACCCACTAAATTGTAATAATTGTATAGCACAATAAAAATCCCACCCCAAGACCCTGGACCGTGGAGAGAGACCCCTTGCAGAAAGACAAGCTTTATGTCCAAAGGAAGGCCTAGAGTTTTTGACACTAATATCTGTATGTTTCTGTCCCTGCAGCCTTAGGAAAATCCAAAGGTATGGTATCCTCTGGTAGCTGTGAGGCCACGTTCAGTCTCTGAAACTGAGCCACCCATGCATCGTAGTGAGCTCCACCAGAGGGTGAATATGCCGCGTCTGGTTGCTTGGCCGACTTCTTTGAAGCTGTGTGCCCATCATTAAAATAGAATCAGAGCCCAGAGGGACCATAGGCACAGGCAGCCCCTTCCCTGCTGTGTAGACAAGCGGGAATGGCCTGCAGAGGTGTGACTTGGCCAGGATCCCAGCAGTGGTGGAGCTGGGGCTAGACTCCAAGTTACATAGAGAAGGATGCATATTTAAATGTCTCCTGCTGTCAGTTTCATGTTCCCCCCTTCTCTGCCCCTCCCACCTCATCTTGCACTTGGGAGGCGTAAGAGCCCCTGCCCCCCAGTTAGGGCCACGTACTGCTGTGAGGAAGGCTTGCAGTTGACACCCAGGGAGCTTGCCGGGCCATCATCCTCAGCCAGCGGGCTTTGGCAGGGGGTTGAAGCACAGCTTGTGGCCGCCAGCGCTGCCGACTGTGCCCTGCTCCTTGCCTCAGTGACAGGGCCGCTCTTGTCAGGCCTGGGCTGCCCAGGGCTGGGTCTCGGCCGCTGGGAGGAGCCAGGGCGCTGGGAGCACAGCCCCCATGCATCGCTTCCCGGGCCTCCGGGGTGCTAAAGCTGCGCTGCTCTTCTCCCAACGCGGACCTGCTTGAATGTTTCCGCTTGACGGGGGAGGGAGCCTGTCACCTGTCATCTGTCACGCGTGGGTAAGCGGTGTCTTTGTGTCCCTCGCCAGCATGGGCGTGAGGGTCATGGACACATCTTGGGTGGCTCGAAGAGGCTCCTCGGCCGGTCGGAAAGCGTCCTGCGCCCCGCCCTCCATGCAGCCTCCCGCCCCGCCCGCCGAGCTGGCTGCGCCCCTGCCTTCGCCGCTGCCGGAGCAGCCCCTGGACAGTCCCGCGGCCCCCGCGCTCTCTCCATCCGGCCTGGGCCTCCAGCCCGGGCCCGAGCGCACCAGGTAAGCGCGGGCCACTGCTGTCCGGGCGGGCTGGTGGGCGATGCAGGGGGTGTCTGGGTTTGCGGCTCTGGAAACCTCGTGGATTTTGTCATTTCCCACGCTCCCGCCCCGGTTTCTAAGCATTCACGTTTGGCTTATGCATCACGCTGGCACCAAGTAAGTCATCACAGCTGCCTGGATTATCACACAAAGCCCAGGCTTCCCCAGCAAATCATCGCAAGCAAGCAGAAGGTGGCAGCTTGCGAAGGTGGGGTGAGGAGTCTTAGGGTTCCCAACTCTCTGTTTTCTCCTTCCTCTGTCTTTGTCGTTACAGTAGCCCCCCATATCCGTGGGGGATTTGTTCCAAGACCCCCAGTGGATGCCTGAAACAGTGGATAGTACCTAACTCTATATATACTCTCTCTATATATTTTTTTCTCATACACGCATACTATGATAAAGTTTAATTTACAAATTAGGCACAGTAAGACGTGAGCAATAACTAGTAATAAAATAGAAGAAGTATAACCATATGCTGTAATACAATTATGTGAATGTGGTGCCTTTCAAAAAACTTTTTTTTTTTTTTTTTTTTTGAGACGGAGGAGTCTTGCTCTGTTGCCCAGGCTGGAGTGCAGTGGCACCATCTGGACTCACTGCAACCTCCGTCTCCCGGGTTAAAGTGATTCTACTGCCTCAGCCTCCCAAGTAGCTGGGATTACAGGCAAGTGCCACCACACCAGGCTATTTTTTGTATTTTTAGTAGAGATGGGGTTTCACTATGTTGGCCAGGCTGGTATCAAACTCCTGACCTTAAGTGATTCACCTGCCTCAGCCTCCCAAAGTGCTGGGATTACAGGTGTGAGCCACCGTGCCCAGCCACAAAACACTTTATTCAACTGTAAGTACACAGTTGAATAGCACACTGTTTTTGGATCACAACTGATCGTAGGTAACTAGAACTGCAGAAGGTAAAATCACAGATGAGGGGGCTACTTTATCCTGTTTCGAAGTTTATAATTTCTATGTTTCTCTTCCTCCTGTTTATAGTCATAGGAGCCTTTTCCTTTTTCTTTTCTTTTCTTCTTCTTTTTTTTTTTTTTTTGCACTAAAATGGGTGCAAGTCAGGGAAGGAATGGAGGTGGCAGTCCTACTGGGCCTGGTGACCTTTGCAGCTTGCCACATGGTTGAATTTCCGTTATTTTAGAAGAGGGAAAAAGGCAGGAATTCATTCCATGGTTAGCTCGGTGAACATTAACTGAGAACTTTCTCTTTTTAAAGATAAAAACATGACTGCTGCCCTTAAAAAGTTCACATTCCAGGCTGGGCAAGGTGGCTTATGCCTGTAATCCCAGCACTTTGGGAAGCCGAGGTGGGTGGATCATGAGGTCAGGAGTTCGAGAGCAGCCTGATCAACATAGTGAAACCCCATCTCTACTAAAAATACAAAAAATTAGCGGGGCGTGGTGGCGGGTACCTGTAGTCCCAGCCACTCAGGAGACTGAGGCAGGAGAATCACTTGAACCTGGGAGGCGGAGGTTGCAGTGAGCCGAGACCATGCCATTGCACTCCAGCCTGGACAGCAGAGCAAGACTCCATCTCAAAAAATAATAAGAAGAAATAAAATAAAAGTTCACATTCCAGTGAGCAAACAGGCCCTGACGGATATTGACAGCACTTGGCTATGTATCCCCAGGGCTGCAGGGGAGGAGACAGTACCTGGCCCTTCCTTGAAAGGGGCCTGATCAGGGGAGGCAGATTCTGGAAGTGAGAATTACACCGTGAAACAACTCTGCTGTTTGTTTCTATCTTTCCTCAAACAGCAATTTCAAACACCAGAAAAGCAACATGAAATCAGGTGCCCCTGTGTCTTCTGTTAGAGAACATGGCATTCATATGTGGCCGCTGCCAGAAAAGTTTTGGAGACTTTGGGAAGCTGAATCTTCTAACCCAAACCTTTCTTCAGACACACACGCATACACATAGACACACATCCTCATACACCACACAAACATGCCCACACCAACCCCGTACATGAGAGGCTTCCAGGCTTTTTTGTTATATTTTGTTTAACAACTAAAAAGTATTTTCACGGCCAGGCTCAGTGGCCCACACCTGTAATCCAAGCACTTTGGGAGACCGAAGCAGGCAGATCACCTGAGGTCAAGGAGTTCAAGACCAGCCTGGCCAATATGGTGAAACGCCATCTCTACTAAAAATACAAAAATTAGCTGGGTAGCGCACGTCTGTAGTCCCAGCTACTCAGGAGACTGAGGCAGGAGAATTGCCTGGATCTGGGAGGCAGAGGTTGCAGTGACCTGAGATTCCTCCACTGCACTCCAGCCTGGACGACAGAGTGAGACTCTGTGTCAAAAAAAAAAAAAAAATATATATATATATATTTAAATTTAAAATTTTTTTTATATATTTATAAAACTGGGAAACTGGGAAATGACAAAGGGACAGGGGGATAGTCTTAGAGCACACAGGAGGGGGCACCTGACCCTCGGTATGCTGGGATTGTTATTGACGTCTTCAACTCAGAGGATGCTCAGTCCTGGTTGTGCATTTGCGAGGCCACAGAGGACTTGGGAGGTGCAGAAGCAGGCACAGTGAGTTCAGTGGAGAAGCAGACCCTGAGAATGGGGATCTAGGTGAGGCCTAGGACACACAGACAGGAGATGGGCTGGGACCATTTCCTTTTCGGACATTCATGGGCTTCATCCTGGTTTCCCATCTTATAAAGGAAACTCAGTGCCATATGGTATTTGGCATCTAAATGATTCCTAAAAAATGCTCCTTGAAGATGGATTCCCCCAGGGTCTGAAGGCATTCCAGGAACATTCTGGATGGGTGGCTTTGCAGAATCACTCGTGGGCAGGGATTGGCAACCGCTGGTTTAGACTATTTTAAAGGTCACTCACGTTGCTCTCCGGCCAAATGTCCTTCTCCTTTGCCTGGGCTGACCGGTTTTGTAACTTTGCTTTGAATGTTCGTATTCTTTTTTGTTTTCCATCACTTTTTTTTTTTTCTCTCCCCACATGGATTTCTCCCAGTACAAACAGGTGTTCCATTGTTTTTGTTTATGTTGTTGTTTCTGTTTCCTGGATGTTTGCAGCCCAGATGATGTTCCCTCCAGTGGCATGATTCCTGTTCCAGCTCCCCCTCCCCTGAGGATGGCAGGCCCCTCCTTCGCTCTGACTGGTTCCCACCCTCCCAGCCCCGACCCCAGGCCCTGCCTTCAGCTCTTTCCCTGGCTCTATCCAGCCAAGCTCTGCCTCCATATCCTGCCCAACTGCTTAGCATGAATGCTAACCCCAAAATTCTGCTTCCTGCTTCTTGGCACCAAGCTCGTGGGCTGAGTCATGCATCTTCAGAACTAACTTGTCTTCAAACGTGCCTTAAGCATGCCTTGTTCATGTAGTCTCCCTAATAGCCACCCTACATCCCACCTCTCCACATTGGGCCAGCTGCACCTATGCTGGGGAGAGAGGACAAAGTTAAGTAGGTAAATACCTGTTTCTGTGCTGGAGAAAGTGTGTCCGAGCCGGGCGCCGTGGCTCACGCCTGTAATCCCAACACTTTGGGAGGCCGAGGTAGGTGAATCATGAGGTCAGGAGATTGAGACCATCCTGGCCAACATGGTGAAACCCCATCTCTACTAAAAATACAAAAACTAGTTGGGTGCGGTGGCATGCACATGTAATCCCAGCTACTCAGGAGGCTGAGGCAGGAGAATTGCTTGAACCTGGAAGGTGGAGATTGCAATGAGCAGAGATCGCGCTACTGCACTCCAGCCTGGCGACAGAGCAAGACGGAAGAAAGAACTCATTCCTAGCTTCCTTGGATAGATGTGTGTCCAAAGGAAGGCAGAAGAGTCTACCCACCCACAAGAAGCAATTTTTTCGGTTTGCTGGTTATGACATTGTTTTTGCCTGGTTGATTGGCCTTCCTCTTGATAGTGGCAGAGGTGGAGGGAAGGGTAGTAGATATTTGGCATTGATGCCTGGATACCTGGTAACCTTGAGCCTAACGATGAATCAAAGACAACTCCTTGTCCAGCCTAAGTGAGGCAAGGATTTTCTGTTGCTGTGTTCGTTTTTCATTAACAGAATAGAGACAGGAATTATTGCTTTTTTGGTGCCTCTGAATAAAATGGTCTTTGCCGCTTGGGGAATAGGTATAGTGTGTGAGACTCATCCCAAAAGGGAGAGAATGTGCCTCCACATTGAATGTGGTCTTTCCTTTTTCCTTTGCATGAGGAAAGCAGCCTGTGCTTTGACACTGTCGGCTTTTCTGGCCCAGCTCCCTGCTCCCAGCCTTTCTCACCTCAGCGGACAAGAGTGCTGTGTTTCTGTTGGAATTTTCTCCAAATTAACACTTGGAGTTTCTAGTTAGGAAAGAAATAGGCTGTGCCTGCCTTTTTTTTCTTTCTTCTTTCTTTCTCTCTCTCTTTTTTTTTCTTTCTCTTCTTTCTTTTTTCTTTTTCTTTCTTTTCTTTTTCTTTCTTTTCTTTCTTTCCTTTTTTTTTTTAGACAGGATCTCACTCCATTGCCCAGGCTGGAGTGCAGTGCTGCGATCTCAGCTCACTGCAACCGTCTCCTGGGTTCAAGGGATTCTCCTGCCTCAGCCTCCCGAGTAGCTGGGATTACAGGCATGTGCCACCACACCCGGCTGATTTTTGTATTGTTAGTGGAGACAGGGTTTCACCAGTTGGCCAGGCTGGTTGGTCTCAAACTCCTGACCTCTTCGCCCTCCCAGAGTGCTGGGATTACAGGCATGAGCCATCGCGCCTGGCCCAGGCTGTGCCTGCTTTTGTGGGATAGAAACAGCTATTGCAGAGGATTTCGGTTCCCAGACTCTTCATGCCCCCTGTATGGGCATCAGAATCCAGGTAGGTTCTAGCAGGGATGACAGATAGCTCCCAGCTCTGGGGCATCTCCCCTGATTCATGAGAGGCCATCTGGAGTATTTTCCTGAAGAGGAATGAGAATGCTGTGGGAGAAGAATGGCGATCAATTAGTAATATCTACCATCAGCGTGTCGGGATGGCAAATCCCTGGTCTGTGGTGTGGAGTCAGGTGTCTTCTAATATGTGCTTCATCCTTAGGAGAAGGCTGAGGAATGGCCTTGCAGTCACGATGAATCCTCTTCAGGACCTGGTGACCTAGGGTGTCCTGTTGTCAATTTGAGAGGCCAGAGGCTTTGCCACTGACCTTCACCTATCTCTAAGCCTGGGACTGGGACTCAAACTGGCCCACAGTTAAGGGCATGGCTTGGGTCTCTGTCCACCCTCGCCTCTGCTGGAATGGGTATTGAGTTTGAGGATGAGTCCTAGAATTCCTCCTGCTTAGGGGTGCGCTGAAGGCTCAGGGCAAACAGCTAGAGAGCTGGACCACAAGCTTGGCAGCGGGAGTCCGTGTCATCAACACTCATTGGGCACAGTGGCCCCAAGAAGTCCTCTTGGCTGTCGTAGGAAAAACACACTTTGGTGTTCCAGTTTGAGAATATTCTAGAATTCCCGGGTTGATGGCAGGATACAGTGGAGGTGCCTAGGCCCCTTTCTTCACATTGCTCACGGTCTCCTTGAGAAGAGGAGGGCAGGCACATGAAAAGGGCGTTGGCAGTGAACGCCAAGTGCCACAGAGATGGGATGGAACCCAGGCTGTCGGAGCTCCAGGAAGGACAATCACCTCATGGAGCATCTGCAAGGCTTTAGGAAGGGACCAAGACAGACCAGAGCTGGGACAGACTTGTACAGGGCCCGGAAGGACACACAGGGTGGCCATTAGCAAGGCTGGTGCTGCAGCTCACTGAGTTCGGGGCTTCTCTTTTGTATTGTGTGCTTGTGTTTCAGCGCATCAAAAAGCAAGGAACTTTCTCCAGGGTCTACACAGAAAGGAAGTCCAGGCTCCAGCCAAGGGACAGCCTGTGCAGGGACGCAACCAGGGCCTCAGCCAGGTGCCAGCCCCAGCCCCAGCCAGCTGCCTGCAGACCAGAGTCCTCACACCCTCCGGAAAGGTATGGCCCTCCTTCCCTTCTCCTTGGTCTCAGGCTAGAGGTGGTGTTTACATTCCCAGAAGACTTGTTTTCCTCAGTTCACTTGGATATTGAGAAACCGTGTGGTTTAGTGAAAAATTCCTATCTGGTCATTCGAGCTTTGGAAGTTAAAAGGGATCATTTCTGTATGATTCCTCAGTTTACTCATTTGACAGGTGGGCTCGTTAGGGGCATAGAGAGGACAGTGCTTCCCATACACCAAATGATTCAACCAGGGCAAAAATTATTGTCCACAATGACGTGTTTTCCAGAGACCTGCCAGGTTCTACCTCTGTCATTTGAAAAGCTGTGTAGGGTCATCTACAGGAGCCTCCTTCCCCCCAAGCCAGCCCCGTACAGCTGCCTACCCCTGGATCAGTCGTACAAGGTGACAGAGGGACTCAGGATAGCTTCTGTAATACCTGAGTCTCGGTCGGGCACCGTGGCTCTGGGAGACCAAGGCAGGTGGATCACAAGGTCAGGAGATCAAGACCATCCTGGCCAACATGGTGAAACCCTGTCTCTACTAAAAATAAAAAAATTAGCTGGGCACAGTGGCGTGCCCCTGTAGTACCAGCTACTTGGGAGGCTGAGGCAGGAAAAACACTTGAACCCAGGAGGCGGAGATTGCAGTGACCTGAGATCTCGCCAGCCCGGTGACAGAGTGAGACTCTGGAGACTCTGTCTCAAAAAAAAAAACAAAAAACAAAAACTGAGTCTCAACACTGAATACTTCTGCTTTGGAAGGCCTGAGAATAGCTACACTGCCCAGTTATTACCTTCTCTTCAGATAATCACTCTCAAAAGCTAAAGGTATGCTCCATGGTGACATTTCATAAATAAAGCGCTGTACTGAGTGTATTTATCTGAACCTTTTTGGTTTGTTCTTACCTGTGTCATCTCTTTGCAGTTTTCACTCGTCTAAAATAATACATCATTGCACGTGTTCCAAATTCAGGCCACTTACAAGTCTAGAAGCAGCTTTAACTCTGGGATTTGTGGAATAGGGCCGGGTTTAGCTCACCCACCAGTGCCTTCATGACAGGCCCTTTTCCAGCCCCCTTAGCGCCGATCATTGGGCATTTTCATTCTCTTTCTCTGCCTTCAACAAGCCCGCGATCTTATTTGATTCCCACTCATTCCTTCTGCATTCTATACATATTTACTGAGCCCTGCTATGCTTTCCAGAAAGGAAGGCAGCAATAACGCAAAGGTGTTGATACTGTGCTGGGAGACACTCAGGGTACTGTGAGGACGCCTGGGGGCATGATTTCCAGACCCAGGAGTTAGGACGGGTGACCCAGAAGAAAGGACATCGTGAAGGTTGAATCGGAGTTGGGCCAAAGTGGTGGGGGTGAGATTTCAGCATTTCAGAGCATTTCTCCAGCACCAATGCTTTCTACTTGGTCTAGATGCCATATTCCTGGGCACGTCTTCATTTTGAAGGGCACTTTAACTGGCCGGGCGCAGTGGCTCACACCTATAATCCTAGCACTTTTGGAGGCTGAGGCGGGTAGATTGCCTGAATTCAGGAGTCCAAGACCAACCTGGAAAACATGGTGAAACCTCATCTCTACTAAAATACAAAAAATCAGCTGGGCATGGTGGCGGGTGCCTATAATCCCAGCTGCTCAGGAGGCTGAGGCACGAGAATTGCTTGAACCCGGGAGGCAGAGGTTGCAGTGAGCCAAGATTGTGCCATTGCACTCTAGCCTGGGCAGCAAAGTGAAACTCTGTCTCAAAAAAAAAAAAAAAAAAAAAAGGCCAGGGTCAGTGGCTCCCACTTATAATCCCAGCACTTTGGGAGGCCGAGTTAGGCAGATCAACTGAGGAGTGACGACCCCAGCCTGACCAACATGGAGAAACACTGTCTCTACTAAAAAAGAAAATACAAAATTAGCCAGGTGTGGTGGTGCATGCCTGTAAGCCCAGATACTCAGGAGGCTGAGGCAGGAGAATCATTGGAAACTGGGAGGTGGAGGTTGCGATGAGCTGAGATCACACCATTGCACTCCAGCCTGGGCAACAAGAGCAGAACTCCATCTCAAAAACAAAAAAAAGAAAGAAATTAAAAAGAAAAAAGAGTCTTTTAACTTACCCCACAGCACTGCAATACAGAGGTGATGGCTAAGTCATTACCTTGCCCAGTGGGAGGGCCAGGGTTCCTGTAGCAGCTAGCCAGCCTCCTAATGCCAGTGACAGGTTGACCCTTTTAGTTTTTGCAGCACATTGGACATATACAGGCAGTATGGCCTAGAGTGACTCAGGTCCCTTTCCCAAGTGACCTTCAGTGGCCCGAACCCATCTTTTGAAAAGTATAAATTTCTTCTCTACTCCCCATCATGCCCACAGATGGCATACTTAGCTAGTCTTTTTTTTTTTTTTTTTTTTTTTAACACCTCAGTCTTTTGACAACGTGCCTACAATTTCACATCCTATTCCTATCACCACCGGAAGTGGTAAATGTCATCACAGACATGGTGATGCATCCTCCTCCCCCAGCTCCTTCATGAGAAGGCATGCACGAGTGCTGATACCTAGGGTCTCCACCTGCTTCTCATCCAGGGGTACCCCTCCATCTGTCACCCATGACCATGTGGCTGTCATGAGCTACAGTAGCAGCTGCTGGAAACACTTCCCCTGTACTCAGGAAATAGGGTTGAAAAGTGAAATTGGAAAGTTAAGTGGTTTTATTATGTCATGATTAGGCAGTACTTGACATGCATAATCTCATTTAATTATTACGCTGCTGCAGAGAAAATCTTATTCCTCCGATTGCATAGAAGATGTTTGAATAAGTTGACTCGGAATAGAGCAGGTAAGAGGCAGGATAGAAATTTAAGCCCAAGTTGGCAGGATTCTGAAGGGTATGTCCTTTTTTCTCTTTTTTTTTTTTTTTTTTTTTGAGATGAAGTCTTGCTCTGTTGCCTAGGCAGAGCAATCTCGGCTCACTGCAACCTCCACCTCCTAGGTTCAAGCAATTCTCCTGCCTCAGCCTCGCCAGTAGCTGGGATTGCAGGCCCCTGCCACTCCACTGGGCTATTTTTTTGGTATTTTTAGTACAGACGGGGTTTCACCGTCTTGGCCAGGCTGGTCTCCATCTCCTGACCTCGTGATCCACCCACCTTAGCCTCCCAGAGTGCTGGGATTATAGGCGTGAGTCACCAAGCCCGGCCAGGGCATGTTCTTCTGTCCACACTGCAGACTGACCACACCTGGAGAATACATGCACTGTCCTCCTAACAGACTTCGTTCCCCAGAGGGAGTGGGGGTGGGGTGGGGTGGGGTGAAAGAAGAGTTTCTGACGCCTCCCTGAGGACTTACAAGATAATTTCTTTTAGAATCAGACCCACACACAGCCAGTCCTCACTTAAATCTAAGTGATCCCTCTCTCAAGATATTTTTTGCCCATCAAGCATCTCCTGGATGTTTGGATTTGTTGTCTTTACCAATTCATTTTCAGTTAAAGGTATAATGAATTTGTCATCCTGTAGGGTGATTGGGTAAAGGGAAATGAAGGTAAGGCAAAGGAGGTCAGGGCAATGATATGCTTTGAAAACCGAAGTCGATCGGCCGGGCATGGTGGCTTATGCCTGTAATCCAAGCAGTTTGGAGGCCAAGGCAGGCGGATCACCTGAGATCGGGAGTTCAATACCAGACTGACCAACATGGTGAAATCCCATCTTTAAAAAAAAAAAAAAAGAAAGAAAAATGCAGTCAATTTATATACATGCTTAGACCGGAGGGTACCATTCTCCAAAGATAAATGAATGACAGGAAAGCCTCAGCAGCAAGGATGCTGGATTGAGGCACAGAATATAAAGTCGTAGAGCAACAGGGGTTCTGTGGCCGAAGGATTTGATCACATATCACTGTCAGGAGAGCCAGAAACCATCGGGCAGTTTCAGCCAAAAGTCAGTTTTCCATCCCGAGGACCTGCCCCCGGGTCAGGGCTCCTCTGTCCATTACAGCAAATGGAACTAGAGTCATCCTCTGCTGGACCCCGCCCCACTGACTCACTCTTGCTCAGAGTGGAGCAGCGATACCTCTCACCACTGGGAAAGCAGCCCACTCCTGTGGATGGGAAATTTGTTCTCCAGTTTGGCAGGGTGTACATGTGTAGATCAGGGCAGAAATCCAGAAAAGAGGAGGAGAAATTAGTTAACAGATGGGAAGATAGGAAAACTTGCAGTTCTAGGTTAATTTTTAAACATTGTACTGGAGCCGGGTGCGGTGGCTCACACCTGTGATCCCGACACTGTGGGAGGCCGAGGCGGGTGTATCACCTGAGGTGAGGAGTTCGAGACCAGCCTGCCCAACATGGAGAAACCTCATCTCTACTAAAAATACAAAATTAGCTGGTTGTGGTAGCACATGCCTGTAATCCCAGCTACTCTGGAGGCTGAGGCAGGTGAATCGCTTGAACCCCAGGAGGTGGAGGTTGCGGTGAGCTGAGATCATGCCATTGCACTCCAGCCTGGGCAACAAGAGCAAAACTCCATCTCAAAAAAAAAAAAAAGGAAAGAAAGAAAGAAAATTGTATTGGCTGCTCTCAGTGTGGGCAAGAGGCTGGGGGTCAGGGCAGGGGGCTGTGCGTGGGTGGGTGCTAGGGCAGGAGGTGGGGACAGCTTTGGACGCTGAAGTGTGTGTGAACAGGCCCCACAACGGCTTTATTTAACAACTTTGTGTTTGTTGTTGTGTTGTGTTTTCTCTTTCAGTTTCAAAGAAGCTGGCACCAATTCCACCCAAGGTCCCCTTTGGCCAGCCAGGGGCTGTGGCAGACCAGTCTGCTGGCCAGCCGTCCCCAGTCAGCCTGTCCCCCACCCCGCCGAGCACCCCATCGCCCTATGGACTGAGCTATCCTCAGGGGTACTCCTTGGCCTCGGGCCAGCTCTCTCCAGCTGCTGCTCCTCCCCTGGCCTCTCCTTCTGTCTTTACAAGCACTTTGACCAAATCTCGGCCCACTCCTAAGCCCCGACAGAGACCTACTCTGCCTCCTCCTCAGCCTCCCACGGTAAACCTCTCGGCCTCTAGTCCACAGTCCACGGAGCCCCCCATGCTAGATGGCATGCCCCCTGGGGAAAGCATGTCTACAGGTAAGCAAGCCACAGGCTCCTTCACCTTTACTTTATGAACCTTAGTGAAATGTGCCTAGGGGAGGGGTGTTAATGTCACTGCCAGGGAACAAATTCCTGTGTGCTTTCAGGTGACTGGGCTGGCACCAGGGGTAGCTCATAAGATCTCCTCAGAAGCCCACCAGTGCTGGCAGGGCGTGGTGGCTCACGCCTGTAGTCCCAGCACTTTGAGAGGCCAAGGTGGATCACCTGAGGTCCTGAGTTTGAGACCAGCCTGACCAGCCTGGAGAAACCCAATCTTTACTAAAATTACAAAAAATTAGCCAGGCGTGGTGGCACATGCCTGTAATCCCAGCTACTTGGGAGGCTGAGGATGGAGAATCCTTGAACCTGGGAGGCGGAGGTTGTGGTGAGCCGAGATGGTGCCATTGGGCAACAACTCCAGCCTGGGCAACAAGAGGAAAGCCTCATCTAAAAAAAAAAGCCCACTGATGCAAAGCAACCCTGGAATCCAGGTGTCCCACACAGGGGCTTCTTACGGGATCTCTCTTGGTCTAAGCCTCCCAGCCTGGGGTTCTGTTTTTGCTGTTAATGGTGGGGTTGAAGATACTGAGTCATTTGGAGTGGGGCCTCAGGAGAGGCTGGAAGCTGGTTATGATCACTAAACAGCATCAAAACCCAGGTATTCCCTAGATAGAGCCCAAGCAACTGACAGGTATAAATGCTCACCTGGAGAACAAGCTTAAGAACCAAAGATGTTTTTCTCTCTTAGTAAAATAAGCCTTCTTAGAAAAATATACTTCTAGGTAGATTGTTAGAGAGGGGTGAATCTCAGAAAAGAAGCATGTCTCCTCCGACGCCCCCCCCCCCAACCAGACTCCGCTCCCTGGCCAATTCCTTGAAGAACTGATTGGACAAGCCCACGACTTAATTTAGTTTTGATTTAAATTTAGAAACAAAGATGGAGCTCTCTTCTCCCAGAAAAAAAAATGTGTAAGCACGAAATCACAAACACACACCACATTCAGCCAAAACCATTCACTGGCTAGAAGAAACATCCCCCACACACTTTAACCACGTGAGATTATAAAGTCAGGGGCATATTTGTGGTGGCTGCTAAAGTCATTTGGGCATTTTCCTTGTTCAGCGAGACAGGCACAGGGTTGAGCCGTGTCTTGGGCTCGAGCCAACCCACTTTACTGCGTGGCGGTGAGCTGGAGCATATGTGTGTTTAGTGTTGTCCCGAGTAGCAGAAGGTGAGGCAGCATGGGTTGGAACACACACACATACCACACATCACACGCCCCACACACACCCACTCACCCATTTCAAAGAACAATGCTGTCCTAGGGTGCCTGCTGGGACTTTTCATGGATATTGCACTTTCCCCTCCACATTCTTCTCCAAAAGAGTGATTTATTTCTTCCTTGATTAGATGGAAGCGGTGACCCCATGGGGTTCAGCTCCGTACTGCCTTAGAAGAGGCTAGTTCAGTTTGCAAGTGTTTGTGCTAGGTCAGATTTAAACATTACAGGGAAGAGCCATCTGGTGATTCAGCTTCTTTATTTTTGGATGTGATTAATGTTGAATATACAGCTGCTGTCATCTACCCTGAGGCTTATTAAAAATTAGGCAAATTTCTCCCTGGAAAATGACAGTGAGCACCACTCCTATCTTGGTGGGTCTTGGTGGCGAGGTGTTATCTCCTGAAGGAGCACATGATGATGGGAGGGGACAGGTTTGCACCCCCCGCCCCGGGAAGGTCACACCTGCAGAGGAGCTGAAGGTCACTGAAGCCAGTTCTCCAGGGCTGTTCCTCCCAACGTGTCACACCTGCTGCCGACTCTTCCAGCTACCCCAGGGAAGGGACACAGGTGGTGTCAATACATAAGCAATAGAATGAGCAGAAGATGGGCCGGACAGTGGCTCACACCTGTAATCCCAGCACTTTGGGAGGCTGAGGCGGGTGGATCACGAGGTCAGGAGATTGAGACCAGCCTGGCTAACACGGTGAAACCCCGTGTCCAAAAAAAAAAAAATGAGCAGAAGATGCCACTTGTGAAACAGAAAGAGAGGAGAAATTGAGGAACAAAAAAGTGGGCCAGAGGCCTGGGAGGGCAGTGCCCCCGAAGTGCTATGAGAAGTGGTTCCCGTTCCATCTCACAGGTTTAAGAATTCCTGCCCTGGCTGGGCGCGGTGGCTCAAGCCTGTAATCCCAGCACTTTGGGAGGCCGAGGTGGGTGGATCACAAGTTCAAAAGATTGAGACCATGCTGGCCAACATGATGAAACCCCATTTCTATGAAATATACAAAAATTAGCTGGGTGCTGTGGGAGGTGCCTGCAGTCCCAACTACTCAGGAGGCTGAGGCAGGAGAATTGCTTGAACCCGGGAGGCGGGGGTTGTAGTGAGCCAAGATCGAGCCACTGCACTCCGGCCTGGGCAACAGAGCAAGACTCCGTCTCAAAAAACAAAACAAAAAAAACTCCACCTCCTGGATTCATAATGATGTCCCTCACCCTGTGCAGACCCTGTTTTAATGTTCTTTTGGCAGCAGACTGTTTTGTCTTGTACATTCAGGTCTCTGAGCCAGTGTAGAATCCATCATGGTTTGGTGTGGCCGCCTGGGACTGTGATATTGGCACTTTTTTTTTTTGTGACGTTCATGTTTTGTGTTGATTCCTTTCTCCGAATCCTATCATTGTGTTCTTGCAGCTGTGTGACATGAGTGGCGCAGTTTTGGATACGTGTGAGGGGGATTTTCAGGGTAAGCTGGCCCCGGCCGTGCCCCTCCACCCCGCTAGCTAGCCAGGCCAGCTGCCCGCTCCTCCCCTCCGCTCCTCCTCTCTGCATGTGGCTCAGACCATCCGCATGGCTGCCTCACTCTCCAGCCTTCCCCAGCCTCAGCAAGGATGAGTTGATCCATGAGCTTATTTGGCTTTGGGGGATCCCTGGCCTCTTTTTCTTTCTTTTCATTAGGAGGAGCTGGGGGAAAACCCAGCCAGCCCCTTTCCCCACTTCTCTTTCACTAGAATCATGTCTGCAGTTCCTCCTCCTCTGTTCTCCCTCAGATTGAGACAGTGGAGTGGTAACAGATCTGTTCTTTGTATGAGACTTTTGTGCTGGAGGCGCTTGTGCCCAGCGCCCTGGGGGACGTGCACCTGCTCACCTTCGTTTAGGAAGGCGCCCCATGCCGGTTGCGGTGGCTCACGCCTTTAACCCCAGCACTTTGGGAGGCCGAGGTGGGTGGATCACGAGGTCAGGAATTCAAGACCAGCCTGGTCAAGATGATGAAACCTCGTTTCTACTAAAAATACAAAAAATTAGCCAGGTGTGGTGCTGGGCGCCTGTAATCCCAGTGACTCAGGAGGCTGAGGCAGAGAATTGCAGGGACCCAGAAGCAGAGGTTGCAGTGAGCTGAGATCGAGCCACTGCACTCCAGCCTGGGCCACAGAATGAGACTCTGTCTCAAACAAAAAAAAAAAAAAAAAAAAAAAAAAAAAAAGGAAAGCATCCCAAGGGGAGGTCCTACCTGGTGCAGCCCGACACAGGGTCCGCACTGCAACCTGTGTCCCATTTCCTGTGGCCCTGAGTTTATACCAGCATGTTTCCCCTCCTAGACTTAGATCCTAATGTCTGGCTTCTTTCGGGCCGAGACTGCTGGCAAATCCTGAAGAATCCGTATCAGCGCCCATCCTGCTCCCGTTCTCCCTCATCCCCAGCGGATATGCCAGACAGATCCTTTCTGCCCAACTCAATAAAATTTGGGGGAGCATTTATATCAGTATCTGTTCCTCCTCCTCTAAAGAGTAAATGCTCAAACCATAACTGAGGGAGGGATGTGAAGGAAGCCAGCGGGACTTATGTGTATTTGCCTCTGTAAGTAGGGGTGGCCGGAGTAAGCCAGGTCTTCTTCCTAATTCGGCCCACGGTCCTGCAGAGACTAGCAACAGGCACCAGGGTATCTGGTGCTCACAGACAGCATCGCCAGGTGCTTCCAGAGTGGCCTGGAAACAGGCAGCCTCCGTGTCCCTCTTCCCAGGAATGATGATGAGGGCTTCTGCCCCTGAATCCCATTCCCTCACTTAGTGACTCTTCTCCCTTGGGCGTCTTTTTAAGGTTGCAGCAAGGATAAGGGTATGACAACTCGCACGAGTCCTGTTCTGGGCCCGTCTAAACTCATCACCTCCCTGTACTATTCCCATTTGACTGCTGAGGCACAGGGAAGGCGGGAAACTTGTCCAAGGTCATGCTCTGCCTGCCAGACACATTTGGGATTTTTAAGCAGGGGAGCTTGTGCTCTTACCTGATAGTGAACCCTGTACAGTGAGGTGGGCCCCGGGCCACTCAGCATCACGCCTGTGCAGGCAGATGACCCAGGCAATAGGGAAAAGGCACTGCTTCAGTGGCACTGGCTGTTCCTCCAGCCCCCACCTCCCAAATCTCTGCTTCTCCATCAGACCGGAAGGACATGAGGACTGCCTGGGGGGTGGGGTGAGGGAGGACCTTTGTCCCAGAGCTTCCGTGTTTGTATGATGTCTTTCAGGACAGTGTCCAAATGTATGTCTGTACACTCAGTATGGTATTCCTCAGTCTGAACAATGTTCCCTTCCTCTGCCTCCTGAAATGTTGTTCCTGGCCTTGCAAGGCTAAGTGAGGGCCAGAAACTAAGCAGGCAGGCTGGGCGTGGTGGCTCATGCCTGTAATCTAAACACTTTGGGAGGCCGAGGTGGGTGATTTACCTGAGGTCAGGAGTTGGAGACCAGCCTGGCCAACATGGTGAAACCGCATCTCTACTAAAAATAAAAAATTAATAATAAAAAAGCTGGGTGTGGTGGTGCATGCCCGTAATCCCAACTACTCAGGAGGCTGGGGCAGAAGAATTGCTCGAACCCAGGAGGTGGAGGTTGCAATGAGCCGAGACCACACCACTGCACTCCAGCCTGAGTGACGAGAGGGAAACTCAGTCTCAAAAATAAATAAATAAATAAGCAGGCAAAGGACAGGACAGTGGAGGCTGAAAGTGGATCAAAAGAGGCACATGATGAGACTAAGGGACCCAGGGGATCTGTGATTCTCTGTGTAGCACATGCCAGAGGAGTCAGCAAGCTCAGCCTCGTCAGCGTCCCCCAGGGTGGTGGCTGCAGCAGCAAGGCTGTTTTTCACATGGTGTGGCAAACAGGCTTCGTGTCCACTCAGCTGCCAGGCTGAGGCCTTCTGTCATCTTTGCTGACTTACAGATGTCCAGACACTTGAGCTATTAATTTCAAGTATATTTCTCCTGATTATCTTGCTGGGAAAAAATGATCTTTTAATGCTCCCAATAAGGATGTAACCAGAGGTGGCAGTTTTCCTGCAGTCAGGGACAGTTGGCACCAGTGATGACCAGGGTCCTGAGGGAGGCCTTCTACTCTGCCCATGTCAGCCGTCCAAAATGCAAGAGTCAGGACACAGGCTTAGGGTTCCCCTAGTCATTCACAGGCTTGAGGAGAAAGGGGTCCTTTTCCACTGCCTCATGCCCTGTCCTTGAAGATTCTGGGGAATGAAATGCAGTCTGATATAGATCCCCAAAAAGATGTCATTGAGACCCTACTCAGCATCCTTCTTATCAAGAAGAAAGCACCCTGTGGCTTGGGAGGAAGCGCTGTTCTGGCCTTCCTCTGAACCACAGCAGCACATCCTGGGTGCTTTGGTTCTACCAATGTATGGGGTAGAAGTGAGGCAGGTATGACCACAACCTGATTGTGCAGCCAAATGCTTAAACTGACCTCCAAATGATCTATCCCTAGAATACCACCACCCCTGCTTCCTAAGGCTGACTGTTTGCCTGCAACTCGCTTCTCATTTGCGGGGAAGCCCCCTTTCAACCACCTCTCTCTGCCGCCTTCCAGATCTTGTCCACTTTGATATCCCCTCGATCCACATAGAGCTTGGGTCAACGCTCCGCCTGAGTCCCCTGGAGCACGTGCGGCGACACTCTGTGACTGACAAGAGGGACTCGGAGGAGGAGTCTGAGAGCACCGCCCTCTGACATGGTACCGCCCATCCTGACTCGCGTGTACATACATCACGGGCCCCAGGAACGCCGCCAGGAGCAGCGTCCGTGAGCTTGCCAAGTGTTCTCTGTTGGCTCTTTCCTGCCACTGCCAACACGAAGTTGGAGTTTGGCAGAAACTTGTGATCTCCAGTCCGTGTGGTGATGCTGGTGGTGCAGATTTTGTTTGTTCCTTTCGGGTGGTGACTTCGGCCTTTTGTTTGACCTTTGCCTTTTGACTTTGTGCCTCTTTTGATCCACTTTCAGCCTCCATGCCAAGCGGCACCCACCTCTCCACCCAAGGCTGGTCAGGAATGTCCTTTGCGGGGTCGGGGGTGGTGCGGGAGAGGCTTGCTTTGCCTGGTTAGACTCGAGGGCTCTTGTCAGGTCTTGCAGTATCAGTTTAACAGCCACAGAAAGGAAGCAGGACAGTAGGCCCTTTCACCCACAACTGGACCAGGTCCAGGATTCTAGCAGTCCTGGGTCATTTGACCTTTGCCAGCTACTGGTTGTGGCTGGGGAGGGGGGGGCTGCCACTGGAAAACCTTTCAGGCCACCCCCTTCAGTAGGCTCCAAAGTAAATGGCTGAAGACAAAATTTGTTTCACTTCCTAAGTTTTCCTTTTTCCACTGTGTGACTGAAAGCTCCTATTACAGTCATTTTATACTTCTGAATCTGCAAAACAATCCTGACAGTGTCTGGAGGGCCCAAACGTGGCCTCCACGTCCCCAAAGATTGGCTGTATGAGAGTAATTTTACCCCTCTAGGTACCTAAACGCACCCAGCTCACTGTCTGTGAGGTCCTAGAGCCTGTCTCTTCTTTCTGGAGGTTAAAACTGAATAGCAATAATTACGTTACCCAAAGCATGTGGAAGAAAGCAAAACCAGCCACGGAGACACCGGCCCACGGGCTCGACCTGCGGTGTGGCCTGCTTTGCTCACCAGCGTCAGCCGCTCATCCCTTCTCATGAAGTCCCATCCAGTCATGGGGACGAGGGCCGGGAGGGCACCGGGGAGCCTCTTCACACCTGGGGATTAGGGGAGTGAGAAAAGATGTGGTCCATGCATGCAACTTCAAAGTTTAAAATTTTATCCTTTTAAAATAGATATAATATACCTATACATGATATAATATTTGTATATATGAAATCTCTCTATATTTGTTTAATTTGAGCCATTCAATCTAAACCAATGTACAGGTGTACAATGAAAAACTGAAATGCTTAGTTATTTTTCCCAACACGGTGTAAAGTCACACTTCTCCGAGTGGGACGTGCAGACTTTTGATGTTACAGCTTTGCTCACTTCCTGGCAAGGGCAGTTCACGCCTCAATTTGTAATGGAGTCTGGGGTAAGGGTGGGGGTTGAAAGTTATCTTTAAATACATGTACAAATTGTTGTCAAAAGTAATGTTATTAAAATAGATTTATTATCCCTGAGCTTGGCATCCGTTCTTGCTTTAATAAACCTGTGGGGACATGGCTGTCAATCTCAAATGCATGCCAGGATGGAGCCTGGTCACCACCACTGTCAAGCCAAGTCCCTGGTTATCATCTCTCGTTTGTCACTTGAGTTTTTAAAGCTCTTTTCATATTCTCCTGGGTAGGGAGAATACACAGTAAATTCTAAATTCAACTTTGAACATGCTCTCGATTTTTCAAGCATTAATCCGTGTTTGTAAATCCCACAAGGAGGGCAAAGGAAACCAGCCCAGTGTGACATTTCTCAAAACCTTCAAGAGCAAAGTGCTCCTCATTCTCAGCATGGAAGCAAGAGGGAGCAAATCTATTGTTTCCACTTTTACTCACAACAACCAGAAGACCTGCATTGCCCTGACCAATGACAGCAGCCTGGCCAGGCTCTCCCTGACAGGGAAAGCATGCCAGGCTGTCAGCTGGCACAGCTGAGTTCTGTCAGAAGACTTAGCGAGTGAGGGTGGCTCTCTGAGGACAGGTTCCAGAGGTGCTCATTCAATGGGAGCTGACTTCGAAGGCCCCTGGGTACCAGGCAGCTGCCACCCGCAGCACAGAGAGCCTTCTCCAAGGCAGCGTGCAGCAGACCCTGCTCTGTAACCACAGCAGGAGGAAGCGAAAGAACTCAGATTTCCAAACTCAATCTTTATTGCAGCTGAAATACTATTCTCGTTGAGTCCTGGGCCCTTAGACCCCGTGTTCTTGGTGCATGGCTTGTCTCTGGAGTGCAGGGGAATCACTCTGCTGGATTAGAGGAAAGCTGCTGCCGTCTGTGTCTCCACGACTTCCTGAAAAACTGCCTTGCAATGGAATGAGTTCATTTGCTTGTTTCAGTGCAGCAGCCTCCTGTCCCGCGGCTGTGCCAGGCACCAGTTATAAGCGGTGTCTATGGACCGGTGCTTATCTTGGAGCCCAGGCCTTGGCACAACTCCATACCACCCATCCTGAGCTGCCTCCTGGGTGGACTGTCCAGCTTCTACTAGCAAGGGGGGCAGATACAAGGGTGTGTGTGAGACAGCAGACACACAGCCTTCAGAGGCCAGGGTCACTTCCGGCTCTTCACTGGGCTCTGACCTTCTTGCTCTGTGGCTCGTCTGTGTGGGCCTGTTTCTGCTGTGGCTCCCCATCCTCCGGGCCGCCTGCCAGCTTCCTGGACAGGAGGGCTGCCCGCACCAGCCGCAGCTCCCGCTTCTCCCTGCGCTCCTCCATCTCCTCAATGTCGCCAGCAAACAGGGCTTTCAGTGGGGGTACCAGCTTGGGCACTGTTGGAAAGTCTCCAAAGCAGACCTAGAAGACACAACACAAGACAAAGCCACACCTCAGAGGGGCAGGGGTGGGGGACAGGAGCTGGGAGGGAGGCAATCATGCCCACATGAAAGCGCCAACTCCCCTTTCTTACTGAGTGCAAGCCAATAGGCCACAGCTGAAATGGAAAAAAGAATGGCATGGAGGCAGCCCTCTAAAGAACAGTCAGAGGCTCCCCAGGCCTGGCGAAGGGCCTCAGGAGAGGGGAGGGAGGGTAGGCCAGATGCTCTCAAATCAGGCTCCTGAAAATCCAGGCCTGGCTTGTGCCCTGCCCCTTCATTCTGGAAGGCCAGCGTCAGGACTGGCTTTCCCACTTACAAGAGGCAACCACCTGTCTCACAGGTCTGTGCTGAAACTCAAATGCCATGACTGCATGTGAGCAGTCCAGGTCTAAAAAGACTCTCAGAAATTTCCAGTGAACTGAAACTGAAGACTAGCTGGAGGTGGTTCTTAACAGCAAACCCAACATGGTTCAACCTGGTTGGTGATAGGTAGGTATGCTTCTCCCTGGGTGGCTCCAAACCAGAAAGCAAACTCCAGCTGACCATTCTTCTCAGTGTGTAGCATCCCATCTCCCTGCCCTGTCCCCGCCCCATGCTGCCTGCGTGACGTACAGACCTTCATGTGGTCAAAGGCAATTCCGACTTTCTCGTTGAAGTCGGGGCTGAAGAGGGGGACCTTGGCGTAGCGCTGGCTGAAGTGGTTCAGCATGATGAATGCTGCGTTCATCCGCATTCCCACGCTGATGGCTTGGGAGGTTGTGCTGCGGGCAAAGGACAGAGCAGACTGAAGCTGAATCCAAGTGCAAGACTGCAAAGCAGAGAGTGGTACAGCCCCTGGCCCTCAACTGCCAGGACACTCAGAGAAGCTGGTGAGTTTTCCTAACGGGCACCTCTGCAGCCAACACAATCTCCCCTTAGGGCCAGATCCTCCACACACTCCCCTGAATGAAGCCCGCCCTCTGTGTTTGCTGCCGAATCTGTCCACAAGGGTACCTGAGAAAGCACAGGACCCACTGGGGGTAATGTGCTTTCATTGGAATTAACAGCCCAACATTCTGTCCCAAAGCCCCCACCTGCCCCTGGTAATTCCTTGACATGGCTTATAGTTTATTCAGCCTATTTCTAAATGCTTTAAAAAAACTGCACCTCATTCTAGAAAACTGCCTAGAAAATTCTGCAAAAATAAAGGCCAAGGGCCTGAGCATTGCCACAGGTCAAGGAAGCCCCTACAGCCCTTGGTAGGAAGCAGGGCAGCCCCATATCAGAGGAGACACAAACATACGGCTGCTCAGTTTCACGTGCTGGGGGAGGGAGAGGATATGGGTGACCAGGACTAACTGGCCTTTGCTACCTGTGTGTCTTCTCCACTGCTTCCTCTTCTAAACCATCTTCCAGGGTGGCTTCATGTATGAGGAGGGTGGCATCTTTCCCTGGAGAAGAAGCACAAGTCTCTGCGAGAGCAGCACACAGCCCTTGGTCACATGCTATGTACTGGTCTCAACACTCAGCCCCCCCGGCCCTGTGTCTACCTATTAGGACAACAACCAGGACTCCCAGGGTGGGGACCTGAGTCTGCTGACTTTGCTGATGTTTCCCTGCAAGCTCACCTGCATTTGCCTCCAGCTACACAAACCCCAGGGGAACCTCACGGTGGCTTGCTTCTTCTCTACTCACCCATCCGGACCAGAGCCTCACAGGGCATGGTGTCCCCGGAATAGACCACTTTCCAGCCAGAGGTGTGCACCAGCGAACAGCCAAACGCATGCTTGCAGTGCCGCACCAGACAGGTCTGAAACTAAAAGGGCAGGGCTGGACGGCCTGTGGCTCTGCTCCCCACCTCAGCCCCACAATGCCTGCGGCTGTGCCCCTTACCTCTTCCAAATCACAAGTTCCCAACAGCGAACGGATCAGTCTTTCCACTGCGGGACTGGAAATCTCAGCCCCTTCCTGAAGGCATTTGGCAGGAATCATACTATAAGAAGACAAAACATTTAAAATGGTAATAAACGTTTCTTGGACACCTGGAACCAAAGTTTAAGTCTTTGGCTGGAGAGGCCCAAAATCATTCTTAGGAGGAAACATGATTTAAATCATGGTCACTAAGATAACAGCTGTGAAACATAAAAAGCCAAACCAAAGCCTCCAGGCCCCTGGGAGGAACCCAGCAGGTGAACGCTGCCTCCAGCTCAGGCAGCACAGGCCATGGCCGACTCCAGCAGGGTGGACTCCTTCCCCTTGGGGTGAGGACGGTGCCACCCCCCAGCTGGCCACATACCTGGTGTGGATAGTCTCTGTGCTAGCCACTATTTGGGTGCTTGGCTCTAGAATTGTCTCATGAAGAAAAGTTGGTCAAAGTCTAGAAAGCAGCTCAGAACTCAAATGAGGACTGGGAGGAAATGCTTCTAAGAAAATAAGCATTAAATGGGAACCATCTAATGATTTCTTTCAGCCAAAGCACTTCCCCCCTGCTTCTGCCATCTGGGACAATGTCAAGGGCAAGGCTGCTGGGGGATATTGTTAACTGCCCCAGCGTCAACCTTGAGCTTCTGAAGGAGGTGGCAGCAAGCTGCCCGGGGGGGCTGGGCTGCCCTGGACGCTCACCTGATGTGATGCAGGATCTCCTGGCACTGGTTGTGGTACTGCTGCAGCCAGGGTTTGAGCTGGGTGGGGGCAACCACCAGCAAAGGGTGAAATGGCTTTCCCAAAGATGCCTGAAACAGAAAATCCAAGTGCCGAGTCAACGACAGAACATCTCAATAAAAACTGGAGTGCCAAGAGGTATGGTGGATTATGCGTAAACCACTGAAACTCTAAACGTCAATCAAGTGCCACGCTTACCAAGGCTCGTTCTCTCTGCAGCAAGATATTTAGCAAGCCCTAGGAAGAAAACAGGAGACAGGCGTTAGCCAGGTCCCAAGGCTCGTCTCCTTTGGGTTAGGGTCCGGAGTCCTCCCTCTTGCCGGAGTTGCAGCCCTATGTCAGCCATCAGCCTCTTAACATAGCCGCAGTGGGGGTGGCACACTCTGAGCCCCCTGCGCTGTGACCCTGAAATGGCAGAGGCAGAAAGCAACGTAACCCGTGTTGGGAAGAGGGATACTGTTAACTGCGCACAGCCCAGGGCCCAGCACCCCAGGAGACCAAGGTGAGGGCCTCACAGCCACACCTCCTGCATCTGGCCGAAGCCTCCTCTGAGCAGGCCGTGTGAGACGGCAAGATTCAAGAAAGACTAGGTTAACCCAAACCTGTCTTGCTGCAGGAAATAAACTAAATAGAAGGAGAAGACATTCTTGTTATGCAGAAGGACTGTGCTGGAGTTTTGTAAAAGATCATTTCCTTGCTAGAGAAGAGTAACAAAAGCTCCGGGCAAGTTTGGGAATTGGAGGAAAAGACAAGGACAACGGACCATCTCAACGTGGGAGTGCCTCCTCCAGGCTCGTGGTCCAGCCCAGCACTCACCGTGTGGTGATCAGCGTGCAGGTGGGACACGAACACAGCAGCCAGTGTGCCCAGGACCCTGTCCACCTGGTCTCCGTAATGACGGCACAGCTGCCCAAACGTGCCCTCACCACAGTCCAGCAGCAGAGATGTGTCGGGGCTACAGAAGAGAAGAGCAAGAGAGTCACCGCCACAGGGAAGGCTGCTGACAGTTCAGAGGCTGATGTTTGCTTTGGACAAGACCAGGAAGCCTCTAGAAATTTCTGTCTCTTGGTCCTTTTCTTTGAGGAGCTAACATACGAGCCAATTAATTTAACCATAAAGGTAATTTTATATGTGTCTCTCCTCTTTACAGCAAAGAATTATCCATGGAACCCTGAAACCCTTTAAAGTATACTTATACAAAAGCTGGGCATCAAAAAAAAAAAAAGTTTATGGGACGTGTAAAGCATTTAGTCCTAACAATGAATCTGACTAAGTAGATTGACTGTGTGGCCACACCCTCTGTGGAGGATACCAGGACAGGCACGAGGCCATAAGAGACTGTTTCTAGGTCCCGCTGCCATTGGATTTTCCCCTTTTCAAGCGGCCAGGGTTTCCTCAGCTCATGTCCTCAAAGACACCTGGTGCAGGTCGGGCTGCAGGTGCTTCATCCAGGGAGCTAGTTAACGTAGACTCCCAGGTTTCACTCAGGACTTCTGACTTGCTTTTAGGCAGGGCTCTGGAAGCGTGGATTCTGACAAGCTTCTTGGGCTATTCTGATGTGCAGTCCATCTCACATAACACATAGCGAGAGCTTCAAGGTAGAAAGAGCGCTGGCCTGCTCTGGCCTCCCTCCTTCTTTGGGAGGAGCCATGAAGACTGAGAGGGCTGCACCCAATTTGCAGAGAAGACTCAGGACGACATTACCTTCCGGGGGTTGCGGGGAGCGGGGTGGCAAGGTAGCAAAAGCACCTTCTCATAAGCTTCAGCTAGTTCAAGGGCCATTTGCAGGGTATCGGGTCAGCAACTCAAAAAGCCCTTCTCCCATGATCTTGGCCCCTGTGAAAGCCCAGCTTACTCCAAGCTGCTTTACTGTATTTCCTCATCCATAGAGAAACATACCCCAGATTGTACATTTCTGACATCAGGGCCCATCTCATCACTACTGTATATGGCTCATGCCTGTAATCCCAGCACTTTGGGAGGCTGAGGCGGGTGGATCATGAGGTCAGGAGTTTGAGTCTGGCCAACATGGAGAAACCCCGTCTCTACTAAAAATACAAAAATTAGCCAGGTACGGTGGTGGATGCCTGTAATCCCAGCTACTCGGGAGGCTGAGGCAGGAGAATCACTTGAAACCAGAAGACAGAGGTTGCGGTGAGCTGAGATCGTGCCACTGCACTCCAGCCTGGGCAACATGAGCGAAACTCCGTCTCAAAAAGAAAAGAGAAAGGCATAATGGGATGAATTTTGGCAATTCCCCAAGTAAATGTTTGCTACCAAGGCTATAAAATGCAGTAAGGCCACTGCTCCTCCTGGACACTCCAGTGGAGATGACAAGTCACAGGGCTTGATACAGCTGCATTTTCAAATCAACTGGTTGAGTACAGCAGGACTTGTGTGTAAAAAGCAAACAAGCCCTTGATGGAAGGATGCTTCGTGGGAAAGCAGCATACCTTATGTTGACAAGCGTGGCACTGACATTTCGAATCTTCATCGGGATGGCAGACCCTGTTCCAAGGAAGACGATTTCTGGGTATGGACTTTTCTCTGTGAAAAAAATATATGTAAAACAATCCATTTCTATGGGTCAGACGTGAGCCAGCATGCAGCCATGAGTGCTATGGTTTGTGTACCACTGGTTCCTCCCCAAACCTCATGTGGAGATGTGCTCCCCTGCATGGCGATGTTGAGAGGCAGGGCCTAGTGGGAGGTGTTTAGGCTACGGGGGTGGACCCTCCTGAGTGGCTGGGAGCAGTTATCACAGTAGTAAGTACTGGCTCTCAGGAGACTGGATTACTTCTCAAGGGAATGATTTAGTTCCTGAGGGAGGGGGTTGTTAGAAAGCCAGGGTGCAGCTCAGGTTTTCCCCTTTTCACAAGCGTCCCCTTCCTACTTGCCCTCCTCTGCCACATGATGACGCAGCAGGAAAGCCTTTGCTTAGAAGCCAGGGCCAGGACCTTAAATTCTCAGCCTGCGGAACCATGAACTAAATGAACCTCTTTTTTTTATAAATGACCCAGCCTCACATATTCTTTTAAAATAACAAAAAAACAGATGAAGATGGATGGGCAAGGAACATAGTTCTGTCCAGCTTCCCAGGAGGGGGACTGGCAGGTCCCTGGCAACTGCCCCCACACAAAGGACTTCACACTAGTGTGGGACCCACAGGCTATTCGTCACCAAAGGGCTATCTGAGAAGAGCAAATAAATTCTACAGTCCTTTCTTCAAAAGAATTGCTGTAATTCTTTTAAATTTAAAACATGACGTGTCTTTATGCTGGGAACTGTCATTTATTTTAAGAGTGCTGAGTCTGCCTTGCAACCAGCTCACGCTGCAGGACCATGCGCTTCAGTGGGACCCTCCCAGCCCTACCAGGTAGGAGATGCTGTGTCTCACAAGGGCGACAAGGCTCAGAGGACCAGGACTCCAATGAAGATGGTAAGAGGCAGGGTCAGGATTCAAATCCAGGGAGACCTGGTTACAAAAGCTGTACCCACCCCTCAACCTCAGCTGGGTGACGTGGCCAAGATCCTCCAGGGACGTGCACCAGCAAAGCCAGGACTAGATCCCTGGCAGGCAAGTCCCTGTTCAAGCTCTTCCCACAGGCATTCACTAAACCGTTTCGCTCAGTGTGTGCCTCCTAAAGAATGCCTGGGTGCCATCAACAAATGCTCTGATTGGGTGGGATGGGGCACAGGAATTGGGATTCTGAAGCTTCCCAGAGGCCCTTCCTCCAATGGCCATAATTCTAATGTAGAGAAGCCCAGAATTAAACTGAAAAGTCAGATTAGAATGTACCCTGCCAGCAAGCTACTTAATCCCATGAAAACTGCAGCAGGGGGCTGAGTACAGGAAAGAATGGCTGCTCTGCAGGGCCCCCCTCACCTGCTGGGGCTGGGCCATCCTGTACACTCCTCCTGGGCCCCCTCACCTGCTGGGGCTGGGCCATCCTGTACACACCTCCTGGGCCCCCCTCACCTGCTGGGGCTGGGCCGTCCTGTGCACTCCTCCGGTACTCTTGCACAGTTTGCTTGAAGTTGGGAAGCTGCAGTGCCTCGGCTATGAATTCCTCAGGATTGCAAGTAATAATGGCATCTCTGCAGGGAGAGAAGCATCTCAGGTGATGACGGGATGTATGGCCTCAGCAGAGCCCAATGTGGATGTCCAGAATAAATTCAGAAGGACAATCTGCTGGAAGTTCTTTCAGATCAACACTGAAGGCCAAGTGCCTCAGATCCAGAGCAGTTCTGCTCCGCTGTCCTTAGGAAGCTGCATCGCTCCGTCTCATGGCCAGATAACGGGGCATTACTGATGCTCAGGGCAGGATGGTTTTCTCTGTGGCCAGTGCTGCTGTCCTGGTGCAGCACCTCTGAGCTCCACCCACCTCCTAGGCTGTGACAACCAAAAATGCTTCCAGACATTGCCAAATGTCTGCTGAGGGGTAAATGGTCCCAGGTGAGAAGCAGGGCCCTGGAGGAGTGACTCTCAAACTCGTGCATACCTGGGAACCCTGGCAAAATGTAGAACCCAATTCAGTAGCTCTGCAGCGAGGCCTGAGATATCACTTTCCTGGCAAGCTCCAGGTCACCCAGAGTGACAACTCCTTGGACAGGTGGCTCTTCAACCTGGCTGATCATTAAAATCATCTGGGAGCTTGTGAGTCCCAAGCCTAACTCTAAAGAATATAATTCACTAAGTCTGGGGCAGGCCCTACGCAGTACTTTTCACAAGCGTAAGGTAAGTCTGAATGTCGGCTAGGACTGTGAATCGCTGCTGAGTGTGAAGAGTCTGTACAGATGCCAGCAAAGGGACACCAGGTTCTTCAACCCCGTGATGCTGCCTGTGGGCCATAGTCTTGCGACTAAAGTCTCTTAAAGGGCCCCACCTGCCCAACCACAACAGCACACAGCGTCCAGTCATAATCCAACACATGGTCTCTACTAATACAAACACTGTGGAGGGGACAGGAAACTTAAAATCAAGGTTCAGATCTTAAAAATTAAAAGTGGCCGGGCACAGTGGCTCACGCCTGTAATCCCAGCACTTTAGGAGGCTGAGGTGGGTGGATCAACTGAAGTCAGGAGTTCAAGAACCACCTAGCCAACCTGGTGTCACCCTGTTTCTGCTAAAAATACAAAAAAATTAGCCAGGCATGGTGGCGCATGCCTGTAATCCCAGATACTCAGGAGGCTGAGGCAAGAGAATGGCTTGAACTTGGGAGGCGGAGGTTGCAGTGAGCTGAGATCGTGCCACTGCACTCCAGCCTGGGCAACAAGAGCAAAACTCCATCTCAAAAAAAATAAATAAAGACGTGGGGAAGTAAGGCTATTCCTGGTTGGAGTGTACCGGTAAGGGTTTCAAAATGGCATTTTGCATTTGTCATGTACCTTAAGAAGTATCACACTCTGGGCCAGTAATCCCACATTTAGGAGGGACTTTAAGGGAACAGAGTTCCCATCCAAGATTTACATATAAAAAATTTACTGTTTTATTAAAACAGCAAAAAATTGGCAACACCCCAAATGAGTAAACATCCCTATTTGGAATACCAATAAAAATCTTGTCACTTAAGACTATTTAGTGACACGGGAAAAGACTGACAACGTCAGGCCATAAACCCACATATACAAATTAAGCAACACAAAATGTTAACAATCATCGTCTCTGGGTGACAGGATTATGGGTGACTTTCTTCATCATATGCTTCTTATTTTCTATACTGTGAAACAAATGAGCTCTATCAGTGCTGTTTCCAGGACTGTTTTAGAAAAGGAGAACTACTGGCCCCAGTCCTCCCACCTCAATCCAGCCTGGAGTAGGCTGTTTTTCTAAATAAATTCCTACTGGCACACAGCCAAGCCCATTCATTAGATTACTGTCCATGTCTCTTTTGTGCTCAAAGCGGGGCTGAATAGTTGCAACAGGGACCATATGGTCTGGAGAGCCTCCTGAAACATTTACTATGTGGCTATTTACAGAAATGTTTCCCCACCCGACTGAGAGGATTCCATTAGTTTAAGATGGCACAGACCTCTGCCACTCCCTCCTGGGACGTAGCTGGTACTTGAGGAGGCATTCACCCCGAACCACAGGCACACTGAGGACGAGGCTCTCCTCCTGAAAGGGGAGAAAACACATTCGTGGAGAAAAAGAGAGGGGACAAGAGCTGGGCCGACAAGGGGCCGTTCTGAGACACTACCTTACAGGGGAAACTGGTGAGCAGGGGGAAGATGTCCGGGTGGATGAGGTTGAGCTGGGTTTGGATCTTGTGGCTGCGAAGGCAGTGAACTGATGAACAGTTTTCATTCAGGACCAAGTGCTGGGTGTCAGGCCCAAACCTGCAACGAAAGAGACCCCGCATTTGCAGCGCATGTTAGGAAGCAGTTCCTCAAGGAGTGGTGCTGAGCTCAGGAGTGGTCATGGGGATGAAGTGTTCAAAGAGGTCAGTGACTTGCCCAAAATGGGTTACTGCATGGCCAAACATGGTCACACTCCTGGAGTCTCAAAGCCTGGTGGTCCCTATCTCAGCTGCCTTTCAGGTGTGCTGGGAAGAGTGAGAGGAAAAACAAGAAAAAGAAAGATGTCCAGGGCTTACAAATAGGGGACTCAAACCCTGAGGAATGAAAGAAGAGCCAGCAGGAGAGCGGGCCTTGGGGTTACGTGGGAGAGACACAGCAGGGGCTGAAAAGCAGCCCATGGTCACCCTGCACCCGAGCTGAACTCACACTCTTCTACCTGGCCTTGGCCAGCAATGCCCTGAGGAAAAAGTAAAGCTCCCTCCTTCCAGTGACTATAGTCTATCTCCCAGGCTTACTGGGGGACGCCCTAGAGGAAATGAAGTGAAACGCAAGGTATTTAACACACCGCCTGCCACAAAGTGGGCTTTCAGGAAACAGAAGCAAGCATTTTATATCTGCAGTCTCTTCTTTGGGATTCGCTGGTGGAATCCTCAACCAAAGGGCAGTATTTGTTCAGATAAGCTGAAGAGTGTGGAGGGTATTGAATGAATGGAACTGTGTGGACGCTGCGCCACCTAGCGGTGCATTTTTTCACAAGTGTGGCACAGATCAGGGTGCCTAGAATTCTGGGAAGGCAGGAATCCCACAGAAAGTTCAGGCAGGTGCAGAGGGTAACTAGCGCTTGAAAGAGCAAGAGAGGAAGAGAAGGGAAGGCACCACTACCCAAAAGAGTTGCCCCATGTGCTGCTGGGCTGGGCTCCATACCTCTCCATCCACTGCTGGTACCTGCTGTCCACAAGCACAGATTCTGGGGCCAGGTGAACCACCAAGGCCACGGGGGCATCTGCGTTTCCTTGGTACCTGGGCAGAAGGAAGAATGGGGCTTTACACAGTGATACAGACTCAGGACATACCAAGAGAGGAACCATGCAGCTAGGGAGAGGTACCACCAGGTCCTCTGCAGCACTGCAGTGAGTCCACAGCCTCCACGCCCAGGCCATGCTCTTCCGGAGCTGCTCACAGCAGGCCCCAGTGCTGGGCCATTTCCAGTGGACACGGGGCTCCTCTATCTGGCAAGCTCTGCTCTGGGCTTTCCATTCGGCCTGGCGGATCCTTTCTCAGCACTGCCGTTCCTTCCTGTCCTCTCCACTCACAGGGGTCCGATCTGCAAAGCCAGACCCAGACTCTCTCTGCCTCCTCCTACTCCCTCTCTCCTTTCTCTCTCACAGCATTTCCTCCAATGAACCTCCTGCACTCCAATGCCACCTTGGTGTCTGTTTTCCAGAGGACCTGTGACACAGGCATGAAAACTGAAAATCGTCTGAAATTCCACCACCTGGACAACGGACCACTTACTAACATGCTGATGCGTTTCCCTCCAGTTCCCTTTAAAAAGAAATATAAGTGGCTATTTTTATCTATCCCACCACCAGCATCATCACACAGACGCACATGGCTCTCGGATGACACCTCATTCATTGAAGAAGCTCTGCTGCCCAAAACTTGATTAAAATACAAGGCCTGGGCTACCAGGACACCCACATTCACCCACAGAGAATAAAGCCGACTATTAATGAACTCCTAACACTTTGACTCGGAATGGGATCAGCAGCTCAAAAGGATTTGTTGTGGTAAATAGAAAACACAAGTGAAAAAACAGACACAAACTAGGAACAGGAAAAATACAGGTAAACTACCATGAGTTGGAGAAAAGACTCAAACTCAGATATGTGGGTCAAAGATTCCACCTGGGATGAAAGCTGAACTGCAAAACTGGTTCTTTTTTGGAGCACAAAAACAGAGTGGCAGTTGGTCCCAAAGACATTGCCCAGCTGTGATTCCATCCCGTAACACAGTCTTTACCACGACAGTCTGACACTCTGACCCACCTCAGATGTTTCAATGCAGGTAATGGAAGCAAATTCAGTTAAAAATAATCCAAATGATAATCTGCGCCATTAGTCAGAGCTCAAAAGGGGGTTCTAGAATTTCTTGTAGTGTAAGAGCTGTAACAGTTCCAGTTGAAATTTCTAGTCCTCAGTGGTTTCCGTTTTCAACCTTTTCTAATTTCACTTTGAGTCTGTGTACACAGGAGCCCACCAACTACAAATAATGACTTAAATCCCGACAGTACGACCGACCCAAAGGTAGAAGTCCTGGCCTCTGAATTTGAAACCTAGACAGTGGGCCTTGCCAGAAACAGGGCTCTTGCCACAAGATGCCCATGTCGTGCTGGGCTGGGTTTCAGCTCTCACTTTTCCCACCCTAGAGACCCTCATTACCTCTGAAAGGTGGCATTCTCACAGATGGGTTGAATGAAGCCTTCATCTGGACATTCTACCACCACAAAAGCAGCACCAGGATCTGGAGGAGTACACAGCTCTTCAGGCAAAATCTGCAAAATCAAATAATGCCACCCACTGGGGTCACAGGTCAGCCACCAAACTGAACTGCCTTCAAGGCAACTGCTAACGTGACATAACCCATCCAGCGAGCTGACAGGTACACAAAGCACAAAACCAGCTTTACACAACACCAGCAGCACCCACCTGCTCTCTTTGTTGATATGTATAAATAGATAACTGGCAGGCAGAGGCACTTTAGGACTACACTGGCCGGGAAATGAGGCGTGTGTTAAGGTTCTATGCAGTCTGTGGCCATTGGTCCTCATGTCCTTAGAAGTCAGAGGAAATATCTTGACAAAGAACACAGTAACATTCCTCTGGGCCACAAACCCCAGGACCATCCATCTGGTGTCTATTGTTAGACACTGTCCTGATCTCAAGTGCCAGGGAAAGCATGCACCCTTTGAGGAGGAGGATAACAGGATCCTAAATGGACAATCTACAAAAATGCTCAAATGCGGCCGTGCTGACGTGCAGGACAAGCATAGACAAAAAGAGACCATTGTGGCCGAGCACAGTGGCTCATGCCTGTAATCCCAGCACTTTGGGAGGCCAAGGTGGGCAGATCACCTGAGGTCAGGAGATCGAGACCAGCCTGGCCAACATGGTGAAACTCCATCTCTATGAAAAATATAAAAAATTAGCCGAGTGTGGTGGCATATGCTTGTAATCGCAGCTACTTGGGAGGCTGAGGCAGGAGAACTGCCTGAACCCAGGAGGTAGAGGTTGCAGAGAGCTGAGATCACACCATCGCACTCCAGCCTGGGCAACAACAGTAAAACTCTGTCTCAAAAAAAAAAAAAGAGTCCATTTTATCACTTAGCTAAGTGATATCCAAACTGTTTCTCTTCCTTCAGAAGTGGTGTCTGTGGGGCCTGCACCAGATAGTGACTCTGCCCAATGTTCCTCCAGACCCTACTCGTAACTGCTGAATCATCAAGAACACCAGGTGGTCTCACCTCTCTTCCTTCATGAGTGATGCTTTTCCCAGCCTTGACATCAGCAATGATGGGAGCGATGGCAGCTGTCCCACTGAAATGAAGAGGCAAGGCCTCTGTGAGATGTGTTGTCCTTCAGTGCAAAGGTGACCCAGGGAGGCCCCAGAAGCCTCACCCCCCACACTCACACTGGGAGGCCCAGCTCCTTTGCTTTTAACACCAAGAAGTTTCCTCTCTTTAAGTGAAGCTGCAACAAAGAAAACATGTGATTTCAGTGCCTAAGGAAGAAGTTTGGTTTTAATCAATTTTCTCAGAAGTGTATCTTTCTGGATTTAAAAAAAAATAATCTTGTGTTCTTACAATTCATTAAAATGCATTTATTGCTTTCAGAAGGTACTCTATATTTTGAATAAGTAATTTATTGTCAAATGCTTTAGTACTAAAAGCCAAAATGATTTAAATAACAGTGCTTTATTTCCTAGGATCAACTCATTATAAATTTAATAAAATGTAACTCATTTCAATATGAAAGTTAATAAGCATCCTTCAAATATCATTGAGGAGAAACACTCTTCTGTCATTCTACACTCCCCAATTAACAGCTAAAGGAATGTCACCAGAGAGCACTGCTTAACAGAACGACCATCAAGCGAACTGCATGTAACATAGTATTACAACAACAGTGATGGGCTAACAAAAGGATGGATTTTTTTTTTTCTTGTATCCTTCAATTATTTGGCAATATAATATCATTGCTTTTATCTTGGAGAAAAAAATTACAATTAAAAATCCTCAATATGCTATTATATTAGAAAGGCAAACAATAATTCTATCACAAAGCTTCATAATCGTTTCATAGGAAAAAAAATTTTTTATACACACAACACCAGAAAAAAGTTAGAAATGACATGTCTTTGAGTGTTGGATTATATCTGATTTTCATTTTCTCCTTTAAATCTTCATCAACTATGTGCATCTTCTTTTAACTCCCTGAAGTCAAAAACTTACTCAAAGGGCTAAGTCTCAAATTTGGATCTGAAATCCTTATTCTCAGGGTTCTAGAATTTTCCATTTTGAAAAATACTGTCCTAGATGAAGGATTATAGCTTCAGTGTGCACATCACACGATGACTGAGGGCTGACATCTTTAGATAATTAACAAGCGTGTCATGACCCAGCACTCTCTCCACACCCAAATGGGTTTGAGGATAGCAACTAAATGTCTCTCTAATATTTAAAGGGTACTTGCCGCTGGGGGCAGTGGCTTACGCCTATAATCCCATCACTTTGGGAGCCCAAGGCAGGAGGATCACTTGAGGACAGGAGTTTAAGACCAGCCTGGCCAACATGGTGAAACCCCATCTCTACTAAAAATACAAAAATTAGCTGGGTAGGGTCATGGGCACCTGTAGTCCCAGTTACTTGGGAGGCTGAGGCAGGACAATCACTTGAACCTGGGAGGAGGAGGCTGCAGTGAGCTGAAATCTGCCACTGCACTCCAGCCTGGGCAACACAGCAAGACTCCGTCTCTAAATAAAATAAATAAATAAATAAATAAATAAATGGTACTTGAAGGCTGAGTGTGGCAGTTCACTCCTTTAATCCCAGCACTTTGGGAGGCCTGGGCAGGCAGATCACTTGAGGTCAGGAGTTTGAGACCCGCTTGGCCAACATGGTGAAACCCAGTCTCTACCAACAATATAAAAATTAGCCAGGTAGAGTGACAGGCACCTGTGATCCCAACATGGGAGGCTGAGGCAGGAGAATCGCTTGAACCTGCGAGGTGGTGTTGCAGTGAGCTGAGATGGCTCCACTGCACTCCAGCCTGGGTGACAGAGGGAGACTCCATCTTTGAAAAAAAAAAGATACTTGCAGACTTAAGGCAGGTAAACCCATCTCCCCAGGAGCTGAACTCAACCCATGGAGATGTGTTCCTCTCTGAGGAATGCAGAGTATTTGGAAGACGGATGAGAGCCAGAATGCAGCAAACGAGGCCCAATAGTGCACCAGCTGCCCGAAGCCAAGGTCTTCCATCAGATGAGTTTCTCAGGTCCTCATGCCCAGAGACTCCCAGAACTTGACCTAGCTCAGCTTTATTGCTTTCCAAACTGTCACCTGAGAGCAGCAAATTAATTAGAAGAGGGGAAAGGGTTACAGGCTAATCCAGTGACAAGAGCCCTCAGAAATAGCAGCAGAAGACAGCAAGGAAGGAGACAGAAAAGCCAGGGCAGGCAGCTGGCAGCCCCTAGGAATGGCTGCCTGATTACTGAGCAACTGCCCCAGTGTGTAAAAGTGAGCTTGTCACATTTCATCATGCTCACTGTTACCTATTCGGGAAAGCAGGAATACAATTTAAAGACTACCATGTAAAAACAGTTAAAAATCAGACAGTATAAATATAGATTATCAAAAATAAAATTTTTTTAAAGTTTAAAAAATTATTTTGCTGTCTAGAAACTCAGAAACATCTAAGTAATAAACCTGTTAACAACAATACTTAACTTTTATGAAAATCACATTATTCAAATAAATTGATAGAAATGATACTGGCAATGATCTTGCAACTAATATTACTACTTACTTTCATTATTATTTTCACTTGTAGGTTTTAGAATCTAGATAAAAATTCCAAATATATTTCAAAATCAACATGAAAGAAAAAAATCTAAGCCCACAAAAAGGCAATGAAATCTTTTCACATATTTAGACAAATTGGTTGCAAATTGTATTATGATAAAATTTTAATGCAAAATTCTACTAAAAATAATCCACTTGTCAGATCTTACAAACAGTTTACCGTAATAAAAATTTTTAATGGAATTTGACTAATTTCACAGTTACAGATCTAGGCTTTTGTGAATGCTACCTAATATTCCAAGCAATCTGCTGTTAGACTTTAACTATTGCAGGGAAATAAAACAGAGTTAAAAGACTCTGAATAAAGGCCTGATGGAGTTGATGGAAAACAAACACAGATGCCTTCAATAATCTCTGAATTCGGCCGGGCTCGGTGGCTCTCACCTGTAATCCGAGCACTATGGGACGCTGAGATGGGCAGATCACCTGAGGTCAGGAGTTCGAGACCAGTCTGGCCAACATGGTGAAACCCAGTCTCCACGTACCAAAAATTAGCCAGGAATAGTGGCGGGCATCTGTAATCCCAGCTACTCAAGAGGCCGAGACAGGAGAATCGCCTGAACCAGGAAGCAGAGGTTGTGGTGAGCCAAGATTGCACCACTGCACCCCAGCCTGGGCAACAAGAGCAAAAGTCCATCTCTAAATAAATAAATAAAATAAAAATAAATTCTGAATTCTAAAAGGATCGATTGTTGGCAAATATAAAAGAATATGGGCCAGGTGCGATGCCTCATGCCTGTATCCCAGCACTCATGGGAGGCCAAGGCAAGTGGATCAACTGAGGTCAGGAGTTCCAGACCAGCCTGGCCAACATGGCAAAACGCTGTCTCTACTAAAAATACAAAAAAAAAAAAAAAAAAAAATTAACCAGGCATGGGTGTTGCATGCCTGTAATCCCAGCTACTCGGAAGGCTGGGGTGGGAGGGCTGTTTGAACCTGAGAGGTAGGGGTTGCAGTGAGCTGGGATCACACCACTGCACACCACATCCCAAGTGACAAAGTGAGACCCTGTCTCTACAAAAGAAAAAAGAAAGAATATATACGGAAGCCGACAGGGCACTGGAAAAGAATTTAAAGGGAAATAAAAGTATGGGGTTATTTTGAGAAACAGAGCATCTAAACTCTGAAACCTGCAAATGATGACAATTATGAAAGGTCAGTAGTAACACTCATTTCTATTGATTCATATTTGAAGATCTGCTATCTCTTCTTGGTTTGGGTAACAGGAGCTGCTACCCTCAAATTATTAAATAAGTGCAAACCAAAGGTTGCTGGCCAAGCCCCCAGTCACGTACAGCCCTCCGGAAAGGCTCCCTTACCTTACAGATGAAAGCTACAACCAGGGAAGGGTCCCTGCCCCCTCTTCTCCGGCTAACACCTGAGGAAAAACACATTTGATCATAACAAGGTAAATGTGAAAGTTGTCAAGACATCGCAAACCGAGTATGACCCCGTGCCTAATTTCACTTCACATAAAAATTAAATGGACGCTGTTGTCCCAGTACAGAGGCTGAAGGCACTAATAACTCAAGAAGATGTTTTTTTTCCCCTATTTATATTGGAGATGTGTTTGGGTAAATAAAAAACACAAAACTCTAACCAGAAAAACTTTGGCAAAATTTTTTTTAAATGACACACTTCACCTAGGACTGGAGAGGAGAAAGAAAATATAAATTGTAATGTGTGCTTTATAACACATACTAGAATATATGAAATAACACAAAAGTTCAAAGGCCTGCAGAGGAAATGCTGGTGTCAGTCTTCACCCGGTGCCACCCAAATGAGGACAGCATATAGGGTCGGCCTGGTCACTAGACACGAGACACGACCTCGGGACAGAAAGAGGAGCTGCCGAGCTTTGCTGACGCTGGCCTTCTGCTAAGAACAACAAACTGCGGAAGCAGCCCAACTCCTGAGCTACATCTAATCCTGGACTTTTAACTCCGTTTCCGAGTGCGCTGTCATTCTGGAAGAAGAGATGCAGATCCTCTCATTGATGTGACTATCTCACTGGCTTAGCAGTTCTGGTTTCCACGTTAATGAAAAATTTGCATGAATGTTACACTGATGAAACATACAAATGAAAAATACAAAATGAATCAGTGTGTCAGGCCCTGTTCTCCTCTGGGAAAACAGAACACAGTTTTGGGCATACCCAGGCCCTGGTCTGGTCGTTATTAAAGCTCCAGGCTGCCACCTTTACAACAACCCTTCTCATTCTCCCCACGGGCCAAGTTATAATAAGCCCAGGAGGAAGTATCTGTTTTACACACACAGTTTTTGTATAAGAATGATTTCTCTTCAAGCATGATGAGGCAGAGAATTAAGAAAACGCAAGGCTTTCCGCTGCTCTGTTTTGATTATACTATTACCATGTGGAAGGAGCTGCTCATTTTCACTGGACCCGGAGTCTGAAGATCGCTCTGGACTGAGCCTGCCCAGAGGCCTTTCTGGACTCTGCCATGGTTGGTGCTCCCCACTCCTCGGTTCACCTGGTCAAGACAGACACCACCAAATTACACACTGCACAAGGTGAGCTTACAGCCAAAGTCCAGATGTTCATACATGGGAATGCCAGAATGCCAATTAAATCAGCACACATTTTACTAGACAGTAAGAAATAACTAGTTACCTTTCTACCTGGTTTTTGGGCTACATTTATGTCCTGTTCATCTTTTTGTTTCTGCTTAGCTCACAGCCTTGCCAACAGTACCAACGCAACAATGTGTTATCCAAACAATGTGGGTTGTCGCCATGCATATTTATTATCATCAATCCCACTAAAAAAAATACGCCCAAAGGGTACCTATCTCTAGGAGAAGGAGCATCATTTTACATTTAGTTAAGGCTCAAGATCAAGGGTAAAAAATTTGCTGCTCTAAGAAGCTAAAGCACAGCTATAACGACAACGAACATATGTTCATTCATTTAGGGCCACTGGGCACTGAAAAAATAATGATCAGCAAAATTGAGCATGTTAACAGCGATCGCACAAACAACACATGAAAGTGAACTATTATACGCAATGGAGCGAAGAACAGGGTGCTAGAAATGGACAACAGAGAGAATAACTCAGGCTGCGCGTGGCTACAGCAGGGCTCAGGTGAGAGAAGACATGTGAGATGTGGGCAGGAGGAGCAAGCCAGGCCACGGGAGTGCTGCTCAGACCGTCACAGCACTGGCCTATGAGCACTTGTGTCACTGCTCCAGCACATTCCTCCCCTCCCTGCTACCTCCTGCCCACAGTCTGCATAAACCTCATCTCCTCACCAGGTTCTGGACTTCTCTGGCCTTTGTTGGGTGCTCTGGTCTGTTATCCATCAGCACTTGGTAAGCATCACATTAGTTAGCACTATCAAGGAAATACCCCTACTGCTTGGTATTCTCTTCACATGTAAGTAAAACCGGACACGGAAAGTCTTTAGCCACGCTCAGGACAAGACTGACTCTTCTTAAGCGAAGACCACATCATCTGGCCCTGGTACTTCAGAGTTTGTAGGAGCTTCTAACCCCCTAACAACACATGTTTTGGGTTTCTGTTATCATTATTTATTTTAAAAAGTCTATCTGTGCAAACCTCTTCACAATCCTGTCATTAAAAGAAGGTACTTATGCCTGAGGGGAAAAAACTTCCAAGCAATGAATGTGCAAACTGGAACACAATCTATTTCCTGACAGTGTTTGATGACATAATATTCCAAAGCATAATTGCTATCATTAGGCGTGAGTTAGAGATGCTTATCCATAAGACTATAAGCTCCTTAAGGGCAGGAACCATATCTTAATTCCTCAACTGAATTTTCTAATCACGCTCAGAACACAAACCAGGGTGCCTAAAGCAAATGTTCCATTTCTATTATCACCCATGTTCTCTCTGCTCAGGACCTACACCCGCCTCCTGGAACATCTGGCTTTCATACTCACCGTATATGGGGACCTGGTAAACTGTCATAGTCTCATCCTTGTATTCTGGGGCAGAGTGGGGCCGAACAGCTACAAGAAAACCACACAACAGCAAAGTGACTGCATTAGTGAAGACATGTGGAAAGACTAACTTTCACTATCAGCAAGCAGGAATTGCCTGCAGTGAACTGCCTCAGTCTTACGGTGGGAATCTGACACAAAAAACCAGACTGTCTAAGGAAATTACAATTTTTAGGAAATAAATAAAAGTGTATTTTTGTCAGCCATTTATATTTACTACTGCCAGATGAAAGGACATGATAATCATTGGTGACTATCAATTAAAAATTTAAAAACAAGGCTGGGCACGGTGGCTCACGCCTATAATCCCAGCACCTTAGGAAGCCAATGTGGGCAGATTGCAAGGGTCAAGGGTTTGAGACCAGCCTGGCCAAAATGGTGAAATCCCATCTCTACTAAAATATACAAAAATTAGCCAGGGTGGTGCTATTAGGTGGTGGGTGCCTGTAGTCCCAGCTACTCAGGAGTCTGAGGCAGAAGAATCACTTGAACCTGGGAGGTAGAAGTTGCAAGCGAGCCAAGATCACTCCACTGCTCTCCAGCCTGGGCAACAGAGCAAGACCCCATCTCAAAATATATATATATTTAAAAACAAGAAACTAGAACTCAACTTTCAGAGGTCCAAGTTAACAAAAAGAATTATGAAGCCAGAGAACCTATCATCTCAACTATTTTGTAACAAAATAATAGCGTTTCTATAAAAGAGGAGTATTAACAATTCACAAATGCACACCAGTGCCGGAAAGAGGCCCTACTAGCATCCTCAGTGAGGCCTCTTCCCATCAAGAGGCCGTAAGCCTCCCTGCACAGCTAGAGCTGTGGTTCAATGTACAAAGTTGGCCACAAAACCTTTAAGAGCCCCTCATCGCACCCACCGCCCTGTCCCCTGGTTACAGGAAATTCAAAGCAACATCGAGAAGCACCTCTAGAACTGAGGCAGGCGCCCTGTCTAAATGGAGAATGCTCACAGCACGTACACAGGCATGGATCAGCTGTTCAATTACTCCTGCCTATCTGGTCCCTATTTTTGCAGCATTGAGGTGGAAGCACAGAAAATGTCAACAGGCACTATTTAAAAAAACCCATGTCTGGCCAGGCAAGGTGGCTCATGCCTGTAATCCCAGCACTCTGGGAGGCAAAAGTGGGTGGATCATGAGGTCAAGAGATTGAGACCATCCTGGCCAACATGGTGAAACCCCACCTCTACTAAAAACACAAAAAATTAGCTGGGTGTGGTGGCGTGTGCCTGTAGTCCCAGGTACTTTGGAGGCTACGGCAGGAGGATTGCTGGAACCAGGGAGGTGGAGGTTACAGTGAGCCGAGATTGTGCCACTGCACTCCAGCCTGGTGACAGAGATAAGACTCTGTGAAAAAAACAAAAACAAATCACCACCACCATTTCATGGTGATGAAGCATTTGATTTTGAGGTTTAATTTTGATGTTTTTAATGGATTTTAATTTGAAAGGTCAGGGCATATATGAGTGAGAAATAGCAGATAATGAGTCACAGACAAAGACGTACCCAGTTCTATTCCTTTCAATGGACCAGAAAATATTTTGATTGCTTCGAGGTATTTTTCCTAATGAGAAACAAAGAAATGAGCAATTATGGTTAAACAAACGTAGAACACAGCAAGTATTCAAGTATTTTAAAGGTTACCAGTAGGTATCAACATAAAACGAATCTTAGTATTTGGAACATCATTTATTACAAATGTTTACTAAGCGTCCACTATGTCATATGCCAAGGATTTAGCAGGAAAGAGATGGAGTCCTTGATTTAATCAGACCAGTGGAGAAGACAAAATGAAACAAGATAACAAAAATAGCTTAGTGGCAATTATGCTAAGTGCTCTGCAAGGAAAATAAAAAATACAGAGGGCTGGGATCCAACTTGCCTGGAGAAGAGACAGTTCTGGAGTCAATGACCCTCTAGCTGAGCCCTGAAGGTTCAGTAAAATACAGGCAGCAGTTGGAAGAGGCAGAGGGAACTAGTGGATGGACAAAAGTCCTGAAGTGAACAGGGAGTTAGAGGGGCTTAAGAGTTAGCCTTGGAAGCTGCAGCTCAGTGATGGGCACAGATGGAAGTGTGGGTAGGGGCTGGGGCCTACAGGACTTATAGGCTATATCAGGGTGTTTTGGACTGTATTGCAAGGGGGAGCCTACGAAGGGCTTTAGGGTAGCAAGTGACACATCACTCTTCTGTCTTAAAGTGACCTCTATGGCAGCTGTGTGGCAGATGGATTACAGGAAGGCAGGAATGGATACGGGAGGCTATCGTCGTTTACAGGTGTAGAAAGCAGAGATAAGGACGGCCTCAAAAAGAGACAAATGGATGGATTTCAGGCTGTGCCCAGTGGCTCACACCTGTAATCCCAGCACTTTGGGAGGCCAAGGCGGGCGGAGCACAAGATCAGGAGTTCGAGACCAGCCTGGCCAACATAGGGAAACAGGCTCTACTAAAAACACAAAAAATTAGCCAGGCATGGTGGCGGGCACCTGTAATCCCAGCTACCTGGGAGGCTGAGGCAGGAGAATTGCTTGAACCTGGGAGGCGGAGGTTGCAGTGAGCCGAGATCATGCCATTGCACTCAAGCCTGTGCAACAGTGCAAGACTCTGACACAAATAAAAAAAAATCAAAGAGACAAATGGATGGATTCCAAATGTTATTTTGGGGAAGACTTAACAAGAAAGTCTTGGTGATTTTCTTCTTAAGAGCTAGAAAATGAACTGTTATATTCAACAACACACACAAGACTTCTCAGGAGTGTAATAAGCTGGTTTGAAAGGTAAGAAAATGTCGGAAATTTAATGAATAAAAAGAAAAGCTACCCTTTCTTATATGCCTACTTGGTGCCAAACATCTCATAAAGTGATCTAGTGCTCTAGATGTGCTACATCATTTAATCTTTAACAACTCTATGAATTGTGTAAAACCACATCCATAAAAAATTCAAAAAAAAAGAAAAAAGAAAAAATAACTCTATGAAACATTATAGTAATCTTATAGAAGAATAAACAAAAGCTTTGAAATGTAAAGTAACTTGTTCGGGTCACACAGTTCATCAGGTTTGGAACTCAAGTCTTTTTAACTTGAAAGGTGAAGCGTTTCAACTACAAGGTATCTCTGGAGGGCAGAAGATTAATTTGCAAAAAGGAAAATTCTTGTTACTGACATTACAAAAGGAAAGGCTGGTTTTGAAAGGTGAGTGAGGAAAGACTCACCAGTTGTGGAGGTCCAGAAAGTACACACTTTGGGAGCCCGGTTTCCTTTAAAGTAAGAATCATTCCTAAAAAGGATGAATAAAATCAGATCTCTCATCAACTTGACCTGTTGTCACTACCAGGACGACGACCCCAAGCTAATCCAGCTAATCCAGGTATTTATCTACATGTCCTCCTTCCAGCTTCAGAAATATCACTAGGAACCTGTACAGAGCAGAAGCGCTGCTGGCTAGAGGTGTAACGGACACCAAATATTCTTTAAATGCCTCTAGAATGGGGTGAGCTGTTACCAGGGTGAAGCAGCAAGGCACCCAGTGTGCAGAATTTAAAGAATCATGCACATGATGGGCTGGACTTAAGTTTTGCACCTTAAGTGACTCATCCTAGCCTCAGCCCTAAGAAAGGAGACTGGTCTAACATTTCACTCCTTTCTGTCCCTGCCAGCAAGCCCATGGAGTTTGGTTGCAACACAATGCTGACCTCCCCAGTTGACAGACATAAATGACAGGGTAATCCGGACAGTGGGTATGCACATGGCTGCCAATGGCATCCACAGTAAACATATTAACTATAATCACCACTGCTAGACTCTCCACTTTACTGCCACAAATCTCTGGCCTAGCAACCCAAGAAACTAAGTGGATGGTAACACTTAAGAGGCAGTATCCACATTAAAATCTGCTCTTCTGAGTCACAGCTATTACTGCTCTGTGCTGCAGCTGACTGGGTTGGTATAAAAAGATTCCAGGCCAGGCATGGTGGCTCATCCGTGTAACCCAGCACTTTGAAAGGCTGAGGCAAGAGGATCGCTTGACCCCAAGAGTTTGAGACCAGCCTGGGCAACACGGCAAAACCCCGTCTGTACAACAAATACAAAAAAAATTAGCCAGGTGTGGTGGTGCATGCCTGTGGTCCCAGCTACTGGGGAGGCTGAGGTGGGAGGATCACCCGATCCCAGGAGGCAGAGGCTGCAGTGAGCCAAGATCATGCCACTGAAAAAAAAAAAGTCTAGCGGCCCACCCCAGACTCGGAAAAATGGTAAAGCAGGTTAAAATTCCGGAGACTTACTACCAGCCTCTGACACTACAAAGAATATACTCACCACATAAGCCCCCAACATTAGACCAGTGCATTCGTGTCAGGAATATGTTGTCCAGGCGAGCAACCTTCAACCTAAGAATGAGAAAACATTTGAACAGGATAACATGAATAGCAATGACCACTTTTGCTATTAAAAAAACACTGGCCTCTCATTTAGGCTTTCAAGCCCCATAATCAACTCCTCCCAAAAGCAAGAGATTGACTCACTTGTGCTCCTGCATGAGTCTCTGAACGCCTTCTCCACAGTTGAAGAGATACCTAAAAGACAAACATTACACAAGACACCCACAAGGTTTTATTCTGTAAACTCTCTGACACCAATTAGATGCTTTATTTTGGCATCTAATTGAAAAAGAACAAAAAAAGAAAAAAAATTAAAAGTCCACGTTGAACTACCGAGCCACATTTCTGCCATTTGGATGGGGGGGTTTTGAGTCCTCCTTAGAAGAGGTGGAGTGGGGGCCTGTGTGCGACTGCTGGGCCAATATGGGTCCTTTCCCCACCACTGGCTCTTCACCAGATCCGTCCACCCCAGATGCTAACAACGACACACTGGCCTTGGGGTGCACGGAAGAGGATGAAGCTCCGAGAGCACTGAGTGCCAGGCCAGGCCCAACGGTTGGGAAGAGGACGCTCAGACCCAACTCTTAAATTCTTCATATATCCCCAGAAATCACATGGACGCAAGGAATCTGCGGGTTCCCAACCACTAAAACTCCAAGAATCCCCGCAACAGTGAAATCCCACACGTGTGAAGTAGGGAAGCCGAAGCGCTGGGAGGTGCCCGGATGCTCTGAGGTCTACTGAACTGAGGGCCCGGCGGGATTGGGCGTGGGTCGCTGAGGGGACGCGGGCGCCGCGCACTGACCGGTTGTACTCGGAAAAGACGTAGAGCGCGGCGCCCGCGTCCCGGCGACCCGAGGCCACCACCTGCAGGTACACGGTGTTCGGGCTCTCAAAGCACCCCGGCGGGCCGCGCTTCTCTCGCGTGCGCAGGTGCCGCAGTGGGTCCTTGGGCGGCCGCTGGCGGCGCGCAGATCCCTGCGACAAGGTGCGCTCCTGCGACATGGTGCGCCTGGCCGCGGACCGCAACACGAAGCAAAGCGCCCACATGCGCCTATCTCCACCAGAACTGAGAAACTCGCCGGTCACCTCCGTCCGCGTGCCCCATGCACCGCCCAGCCGCTCCGCATGGCGGATCCAGCCAATCAGCGCGCCGCGCACAGAGCTGCCCGCCTACGCCAGGCTGATCATCCAATAGGAAGGAGTCTTACGCTCGGGATTTGTCAATTGGCAGCGACCATAGAGTAGGGGAATACTAGAGCGTCTCAATCGGCCCCGCCCCTGGTTCTTTTCCTGTTTCCTAGTCTCAATTTTTTTCCGGAAGCCGTCCTTTCTCCTGGGGCGGGACTTCCGGAAGCGCAGGGCTGGGAAAAGCCTTCCTGAGGAAGTCGGGTCCTTGGAGTTTTGAGTTTCGCTGAGCGGCTCCTGTTCACACCAGAAATGAGCTGTGCCCTCAGGTACGTCAGCCCCTCCTAGCTTGAGTTTGAGGTGGTTGTAGTGGTTGTGAGGATTAAATGTGAGAAGATCAATTGTATTGAGCGTTAGCATAGGCGCTTTTGCTGATTATGTTTCCAGTGTAATTCGTATGCATACATGTTAGAAAATGATCATTTTTACGTGGTGGCGCGCGCCTGTAGTCCCAGCTACTCAAGAGGCTGAGGCAGGAGAATCTCTTAAGCCCGGAGGCGGAGGTTGCGGTGAGCCGAAATCGCGCCACTGCCCTCCAGCCTGGGTGACAGAGCGAGACCCTGTCTCAAAACAAAACAAAAAAATATTTTTCGTGTTTTTCAGAAAGAAAAGCAAGAATAGTTGACAAGCTCTAAAGCAAGAGAGTCTTGGCTCATTTGCTAGCTGCGAGACTTTGACCTCTCAGGGCTTCAGCTTATCTGTAAAATATGAGTAATAACAGCAATAATAGAATCCTACTTCAGAAGATATTTAGAATTCAGTCACCTAATAATGTATCAGCAGCCCTCTAAGTGGCACTGTCACAAGAGGCACCCAGTAAATGGTAGAAAATTAAGGAAAATGCAAAATGTTTCGACACATACAATATAGCTGACCAGGGACATCACAGAGGTAGGTATCCCAATACCAGCTCTTTGAAAAACACACTTAGTCCCTTCCTGTGTATCTAATAAGAATTTCTCACCGAAAGCGATTTCATTTATTAAAACAGCTAGAAATATAGAGAGCTCCCTTATAAAGGGACACAATTTACCTGGAAACTCCATTCAAATACAAATTTTTTAAATGAATACTGAAAAATGTCACCTTTATTTAGGAAATAGGAGAGATTCAAGTCATATCAATTCCCACACAGAAATCTTGACACCTGACTTTCCAAGATGAAACATTTTCATATGCAGACCAGTTTCCTCTTGGTTTCTTCAGTTGAGTCAAAACTACGCGTTCCTCTTTCTCCGTATATTTTTGCTCATTAGTGTATTTCTTGAGCTGTTTTCATTCAAATATGTAACATTTTTGTGGAAGATTACCACACACTGTGTGAAAACGTTGTACTTGAAATAACCATCCCAGTGAGGGTTGGGAAAATGCTTCAAATCTATTTTACACTATTAGAGTCCTTTACAAACTGAAAAGATGGTCATGCCACCATCCCAATAAGTATTCAAAATAAAAAAAATAGTTTTTTTTTATGTTTTTTTTTTTTGTTTGTTTTTTGAGACAGAGAGTCTTGCTCTGTCTCCAGGCTGGAGTGCAGTGGCGCGATCTTGGCTCACTACAACCTCTGCCTCCTAGGTTGAAGCAATTCTCCTGCCTCAGCCTCCCGAGTAGCTGGGACTGCAGGTGTGTGCCACCCCGCCTGGCTAATTTTTGTATTTTTAGTAGAGATAGGGTTTCACCATGTTGGCCAGGCTGGTCTCGAATTCCTGACCTCAAGTGAACTGCCTGCATGGGTCTCCCAAAGTGCTGGGATTACCAGCATGAGCCACCGAGGCCAAAAACAGTTTGTAAAAGCTACTTAAAGGCTGGGCATCTTTGCTCCTATCTGTAATCCCAGTACTTTGGGAGGCCAAGGCTGGAGAATAGCTTCAGGCTAGTGTTTCAATACCCACACTGTGGCCAGGCATGGTGGTTTATGCCTGTAATCCCAGCACATCAGGAGGCTAAGGCAGGGGGATCACCTGAGATGGGGAGTTCCAGACCAGCCTGGCCAACATGGTGAAACCCCAACTCTACTAAAAATTTAAAAATTAGCTGGGTGTGGTGGTGCACACCTGGACACCTGACTACTACTGGGATCCCAGCTCCTGGGGAGGCTGAGGCAGGAGAATCAGTTAGACCTGGGAGGTGGAGGTTGTAGTGAGCCAAGATCACGCCATTACACTCCATCCTGGGCGACCGAGGGATACTCCATCTCAAAAACAAACAAACAAGCTCTGGCAACAACTCGAGACCCCATCTCTACCAAAAAAGACTAAAAAATTAAAAAAAAAAAAAATAAATAGCCAGACATGGTGGCATACAACTGTTGTCCCAGCTACTCTGGAGGCTGAGACAGGAGGATCACATGAACCCAGGGTTTTGAAGCTGCAGTGAGCTATGATCATACCACTTTACTCCAGCCTGGCTGACAGAGTGAAATGCTCTCTACAAAAAAATTCATTAAAACTGCTTTTAAAAAGTGTACTGCAATAAAATATTGATTTGTTTTTTCCTGTGATGACTACTTTGATCCTTTTAAATACATATATCAAATTTCAGACACACATGAAAACATTGGTTCCTCTATTTTATGGATGCCCCATGTGCATATCTATCTGTTGGGTAATCTCAGACTACTTATCTCAAAGCTATAGGAAGAATCACTTTTGGTCATCTACTTATATAAAATTCTGAGGGCTGCATGGTATTTGGGTTATTTCTAGGGCCCAGTATGCCTTTCTGCACTTAGACTGTAGGTCCTATTTTTATTCCTGGTATATAAAGATGACAGCTAGTACATCTTCAATCTGAGGTTATACTGGAATGCAAATTTCATGAGCCTGGGATTTGTCTGTCTGGCTCTCTGTTGTATCATTAGCTCCTAGGACAGAGTCTGGCTTGTGGCAAACAAGAAATACTAGGAAATTAGAAACAAGCCAGTAGCTTAGATGAGGTTTTCAATTTACAACTAAGCAGGGTCTAAAATTCAATCAAGACAACAACTGTGTTTTCTGAAGGGGATTGGTTTGACTGGCACCTCCAAAAGGGTAGTTCAGAGAGTCGGAAACAGAAAAGTGTCTCTGGACTTGCTGGAGTAGAGGCAGCCTGGCCATTACGACAGCAGAGAAAGTGGAAATCGAGATAATAGACTTTCAGAAGTCAGTGACATCAGCAGTGAATATAATCCAGCCACTTTCTCTTGCTTTGCGTCTCTTTTTGTTTTCCGTTTTGTATATGAACAGCTTGTGGCTTGAAATCACTTTCAGTCCTTTTGTTGCTCACGGCTGTGTTCGGTAAGAATAGTCTGACTCTGCTCCTTGCAGGGGCTGCTGGATAGCTCAGTGGAAGTAGAACCTCCAACATGGCCCCACTCCCAGGTGTGGGACCTGCGTATTGGCCCTGCTGGGGGTGCTTTAGTTCATTTCCCATTGCCTTTCCATCTATGTAGACGGTCCACATTCAGTAGTCAGGCTGAGCTTCTTTGAATGGTGGTCAGCCTCCAGGAGGATGAAGTGAAATTGCAGTCCTTCTGAAGAATTAGGCCCAGAAGTCAACACAAGACACAGATAGCAGTCATCTGGATTCAAAGGAAGGAAAATTATATTCTATCTCTTGAGGGGAGAAGTATCCATGTCACATTGCAAAAGGGCCCTTGGAATGGAAAAGTCTGGGCTTCCTTGGAACCCACTGATTATCCTAGGGGGTCCTATGAAGAGATGTCTGCTGGGCAGAATAATCTGGCCAATGAATGCTGGTAGCAGTACGTTTTCATATGCCAGTAGTTACAGAGGTATAATTTGACTTTCTGCTGTAAGTATGGTTGCCATGAGCAAGTCTACTCATCTCTGGCCATCTCTTGGATGTATTCAGAAATCGGACTTTTATACCTACAAAGCTGGGGCAGTTCCTGGGATCCCCAAGATCTGGTGATCTGACCAAGAGACACATACTTTGGGGCCCTGTCCGAAATACTCGCTGGCCTTCTCCACACAGACATTCATTCATTGATTCATTTGATACACGCTCACGCGCGCGCACACGCACACACACACACACACACACCCACGAGTTTCTAGACACTGTTCTAGGATTCTAGATACTGTACTAAGACCTTGATGTATAGAAAGATCAACAAGGTTGTGGGAAGTAGAAAAGTTACTTTTTAAAGTTTCCTTTCTTGTTAAAGAATAAGGTGCTAATAACTCTTTGTTAAGCCCTATCCTATGTAGCTATGTAGCTGTTAGAGACATCACGCTTACTGGCATGTAATAGTACATTCTTTGTCCTTGTACTTTAACCAAGATATCTGTGCTGGACGTGCTCACAAGCGTGTCCCAGCTCTCCATTGCTTTTACCTAAGAAAATTTTTTGATTATTAGCCAATCAGGTTTTAGTTTACATTGTGAGGTCTGGCTCCGGCCAATGGAGATCAAACGCAGCAGTAAGGACGACCCCAAATGGGTAAGGAATAAATTTGTGTGTTTTCCTTTGTTCTTTGTGCTCTCCTGGCATGTTGGCTACCGTGGGTGCCCTTCCTGCGGTCCAGAAAGTAAAAATTGTGCTGCTGAAAGATCCTTTGTCCCAGTACTAATTTTTTTTTCTTATTTTCCTATTAAACCAAAAACAAACCCAGTACTAATTTTTCTTTGTGGCACCGAGCATCTGTTTCCAACAAAGGTCTTGCTCTCAGAAAGCTCAGAAGGTTGGTGTCTGGGAGCCTGGGATCGCATCCCAGGGCTCACAGAAAAATGTTATAATAGAATCAGGTCAGGGATGCTTTTGCCTTTATTGGGTCTTAGGTGTTTCCGGTTTAGATCCCTAGAAACCCAGCAACTCCAAACTTCTTGGCCACAATACATCTGAGTGAGAATTGGTTTCTGAAAATAAAGTTATTTTGGGCCGGGTGTGGTGGCTCACGCCTATAATCCCAGCATCGCGGAAGGCTGAGGCAGGTGGATCATCTGAGGTCAGGAGTTCGAGATCAGCCTGGTTAACACAGTGAAACCCTGTCTCTACTAAAAATACAAAAATTAGCTGGACATGGTGGCACGCTCCTGTAGTCCCAGCTACCTGGGAGGCTGAGGCAGGAATCACTTGACCCTGACAGGTGGAGGTTGTGGTGAGCTGAGATGGTGCCACTGCACTTCAGCCTGGGCAACGGAATGAGACTCTGTATCAAAAAAAAAAAGAGAGTTATTTTGAAACAAATCACATTGTCAGCCAAGAACAGACTACATTGCCCTCAAGTCCCTGAGTGGGTTCTCAAACTGCCTATTTTGACTAAGAACTTTGAAATTCTTTAGCAGGAACTTCCCACCTTACTCTAGGAGCTAGACACCAGCACAGCTGTCTCCTTGCTTCTCTCTCCTTTCAGGTGGGCAAAACCCTCTGCTGGTACACGCCTGGCTTACGGCCCAACCTCTTATAGAAGACTGCTCACAACACTACTAGGATGAAATTGTTTACCTCATTTCACAGATGAGGAGACCGAGGCTAATAAAAGCCTCATAACTTGTTGAAGTCTAGTCCGTTGACCTAACCATCTTGTAGGCTTAACCAACATGTTGGATTTATCACAGCATGGGGACAGAATTAGGGTCTTTGGCCTAGCCTTCCCATTTAGAAAGGGCCTCAAATCCAGCCCTTTATAGTACTGTATTTCTTTCTTTCTTTTTTTTTTTTTTTTTCAGGTGGAGCCTTGCTCTGTCACCAGGCTAGAGTGTAGTGGTGCAGTCTTGGCTCACTACAACTTCCAACTCCTGGGTTCAAGCAATTCTCCTGTCTCAGGCTCCTGAGTAGCTGGGATTACAGGTGTGCATCACCACGCCCGGCTAATTTTTGGATTTTTAATAGAGACAGGGTTTCACCATATTGGCCAGGATGGTCTCGATCTCTTGACCTCGTAATCCGCCTGCCTCGGCGGATCCAAAGTGCTGGGATTACAGGCATAAGGCACTGTGCCTGGCGATAGTACTGTGTTTCTAAATGAGGTTATACTTGGAACCAACCCAAATGCCCATCAATGATAGACTGGATAAAGCAAATGTGGCACATATACACCATGGAATACAATGCAGCCATAAAAAAGGATGAGTTCATGTCCTCTGCAGGGACATGGATGAAACTGGAAACCATCATTCTCAGGAAACTGACACAAGAACAGAAAACCAAACACCTCAGGGTTTCATTCATAAGTGGGTGTTGAACAATGAGAACACACAGACACAGGGAGGGGAACATTGCACACCAGGGCCTGCGGGGTGGGTGTCCAAGGGAGCAATAGCAGGGGGATTGGGGAGGGATAGCATTAAGAGAAATACCTAATGTAAATGATGGGGCGATGGATGCAGCAAACCACCACCGTGGCACGTATATACCTGTGTAACAAACCTGCACAATCTGCACATGTACCCCAGAACTTAAAGTATAATAAATCAATTTTAAAATAATAAAAATTTTAAAAATGAGGTTATACATTGACTCATAGGAATACATCGAGAAGAGTGAATGAAGATGCTTTTCAGACAATTTTAAACTTGTAGGCTGGGCATAATGGCTCATACCTATAATCCCAGCAGTTTGGGAGGCTGAGGCAGGAGGATCACTTGAGGCCAGGAGTTTTGAGACCATCCTGGGATGCATAGTGAGACCCCCATCTCTACCAAAATAAAAAAAATAATAAACTTGTGTCACGTTACTGAATCCAGTACCAGGGCCTGTGGCCAAATCCAGGCCGTCACCTATTTTCATGAGTAAAGTCGTATTGGAACACATCCTGGCCTTTGTTTACTTATTGTCAACATCAGCATTGGTGCTGCAGCAGCAGACTCAATTGCTGCAACACACCAGGTAGCTCACAAAGCCTGGACTATTCACTACCTGACCTTTTACAGATGTTTGTGTTCTTATGAAAGAATAAAAAAGTCTTAATTCAAAGTTTGTTATGTAAAAAAGTTACAGTCAGTTACATTTGGTTTTGAAGAAAGAAAGGTATTTTTTGTAAATCTAGTGTAGCCTAAGTGTGCAGTGTTTATGAAGTCTGGAGTTGGCCTGGTGCGGTGGCTCACGCTGTAATCCCAGCACTTTGGGAGGCTGACGTGGGAGGATCACTTGAGGTCAGGAGTTTGAGACCAGCCTGGCCAACATGGTGACACTGTGTCTACTGAAAATACAAAAATTAGCCAGGTGTGGTGGTGGGCATCTGTAATCCCAGCTACTTGGGAGGCTGAGGCAGAGAATCACTTGAACCCGGGAGGTGGAGGTTGCAGTGAGCCGAGATTGCACCACTGCACTCCAGCCTGGGCAATAGAGTGAGATTCAGTCTCAAAAAAAAAAAAACAAAGTCTGCAGTCATGTACAGCAATGTCCTAGGCTTTCACATTCACTCATCACTCACTAACTGATGCACCCAGGGTAACTTCCAATCCTGCAAGTTCCATTCATAGTAAGTGCCTTATTCAACTGTCAGTATTTTTTCTTTGAGATGGAGACTCACTCTGTCGCCCAGGCTGGATGGAGTGCAGTGGCGTGATCTCGACTCACTGAAACCTCTGCCTCCCGGGTTCAAGCGATTCTCTGCCTCAGCCTCCCGAGTAGCTGGGATTACAGAGACCTGCCACCACGCCCAGCTCATTTTTGTATTAGCTGGGTGTGATGACAGGCGCCTGTAATCCCAGCTACTCAGGAGGCTGAGGCAGGAGAATCGCTTGAACCCAGGAGGGTGAGGTTGCAGTGAGCCAAGATCATGCCACTCCAGCCTGCTGAAAGAGCGAGACTCCATCAAAAAAAAAAGAATGGTGTCAGAGAAGGTTTCTCACAGAACATATGACATGATTATGATTTTTTTCTTTTTTTAGACGGAGTCTCTGTCAGGTTAAAGTGCAGTGGCACGATTTCTGCTCACTCTGCAACCTCCACCTACCAGGTTCAAGCGATTTCTCCTGCCTCAGCCTCCCGAGTAGCTGGGATTGCAGGTGTGCACCACCATGCCTGGCTAATTTTTGTATTTTTAGTAGACAGGGGGTTTCACCATGCTGGTCAGGCTGGTCTTGATCTCTTGACCTTGTGAGCTGCCCCCTTTGGTCTCCCAAAGTGCTTGGGATTACAGGCGTGAACCACCATGCCTGGTCTGCAATTGGGAGATTGAAAAAAATTGAGAGATGTCCAGGATGGCAAGATGAGGAAGGCTATTCTAGCCAGAGGGGGCTGCATGGAGTCAGGAAAGGTAGGAGTGTACCCAAAAGCGGTAGGATACACAGCAGTTCACCGAGGCTCCACTTCATCACAGGTTCACCTTCTACACATTTCACGTGTCCAGGTCACCTGCCCCTCCCAGCGCTCTTGCGAAGCGTAGCCTACTACTATTTTCATTGCACAGATGAGAAGCTGAGGCCGAAAGGGGTTAACTTGCACAAAATTACAAAATTAAGTAATGCAGTTAGCGTGCACACCAGGCAGCTTAGTTCCTGAGTTCACGTTCCTCCCAACTCACTATTTCGCCTCAAACAGTTGCTGTTACTGTAGGATGCATTCAGGATGAAGGAGGATCGGCGAGGTGGCTGGCAGTGGGCAAAAGTCACAACAGGAAGGGGCTTGGAGGTTTCCATTTATCCTTTCATTCTGCGACCTCCGCCTCCAGTTTTCCTGGGTCAGAGGAGGGGGCGCAGAATCAGGTCCCGGAGGAGTGCGATGCGCGCCCGTGGTCACTAGAGGGCGCAGAAGCGCCGGCGCTGGGGAAGGCTGAGCCAGGAGGCGGGATCGCCTGCGAGTTTGTTGATTTATTCTCAGGGATCTGGGAATTCTAGAATTCTTCCGTTTAGCACTTTCCACTGACGGTATTCTAACATCATACACACAGTCACTGCAGGGCTGAGGGGGACCCTTAAATAACCAGGAATGTCACTCGGGTCACTGTCCACATTTGCCTTCCCGGTTATGGTGCCAACGGTGCCAGATGGTCCCAAAAGGATCAGGGTTTACTGTTTAATTCCTCACTCAAACTGCAGTTCAGGGATACGTTCTCAGGAGCCTCAGCGTGTGTGTGTGTGTGTGTGTGTGTGTGTGTGTGTGTGTGTATGTGTATGTGTGTGTCTGATGTGTATGTGCTATGTATATGTGCTGTGTGTGTATGTGTGTACACGTGAAGTGTGTCATGTGTGTATGTGTGTGTGTGAACATGTGTGTGAGAGTGTGTGTATGTGTGTATATGATTTTTGTGTACGTATATGTGTGTGTATGCATGTGTCTGTGTGTGTCTTTCATTTAATTGGGTTCCTTACGTTACTCACATTTGGGAAATGCCGCTGCAGGATCCTGTGCTTGCTGGAGGTATCCTTGGGGTGGGGCCTGTGTGTGTCAAGGTGTCCCATGTGGGGTCAGTAATAACATGGGGTGTCAGGAGCTGTCCAGGGAGGAAAGTGAACATGGTGTGGCTGGCTGCTGTGGAGACAGTGTGGTGCTGTCAGAGGCTCATGGACGTTGGAGTGCTGAACCTGACCCAGAGCAGTCAGGTAACCTTGGGCAAATGTCTTACCACTCTGTGCCTAGGTCTCCAGGATTGCCATGAGGATGACAAGAGGTAGTAGAGGTAAGGAATGTCATCTCTCCCTCCTTCTCCTTTCTCCGGTCCTCTCCCTCCCTTCCCAGCCCCCTCTGTGGCTCTGCCTCTTTCCCTCCCTCTGTCCCCTTCTTTCTCTGTCTCCATACCTGCCTTCACCTCTCTTCTTTCTCCCTCATTCCTCCCCCCTCTTCTCTCTCTTCCCTTTCTGTCTTCCCTTCCCTTGCTCTCCTTCCTGTTCTTTCTTTCCTTCTCTCCCTTGCTTGCTCCCTCTCTTCTCTCTTTCCTTTTCACTCTCTCCTTCCCTTTCTCATCCTCCCTTCCTTTCTCTCTCTCCCCCATCTTTCTTTCCTCCTCACTCTCCATCCCTTTCTCCCATTTTCTCCTTCCCTTTCTCTCCTTCTTTTTTATTTTTGAGACAGGGTCTCGCCCTGTCGCCCAGGCTGGAGTGCAGTGGTGAGATCTCAACACACTACAACCTCCGCCTCCCAAGTTCAAGCGATCCTCCCACCTCAGCCTCCCAAGTAGCTGGGACTACAGGCTTGCGCCACCACACCTAGCTAATTTTTGTATTTTTAGTAGAGACGAGGTTTCGCCATGTTGACCAGTCTGGTCTCAAAGTCCTTGGCTCAAGTGATCTGCCAACCTCGGCCTCCCAAAGTGCTGGCATTTCAGGTGTGATCCACCATGCCCGGCCCCTTTCTCTCTTTGCCCCTCTTTCTGCTTCCCTTGCTCCCTCACTTCCCTTTTGTCCCTTCTCCCTCTCTTTTGCTCTCTTTTCTTCTCTCTCCCGCTCGGTCTCTCAATCTCTCCCAGTCTCCCCAGGTTCAGATTGCTTTCCCATTTCTTTTTCTGGCAGTTAACACACTATATTATCATCATTTACTTGTTACATGTCTTTCTAGACTGTGGCCTCAATAGGGGCAAAGGACAAGGAGTTTGTATCTGATTCTCAGGGAATGGGAAGTCCCCATCGGGTATTTGAGTTGGCAATGGAAAGATCGGGTTTTCATTTTCGGAGGCTGGCTCTTGTTGCTGTTGGCTGCTGTGTGGAGAGGAGGCAGGGAGGGCACGGGGGCACGGCTAGCCTGTAGGGGCCGGCTTGTAGCCTGGACTGAGGTGGGAATGGCAGAGAAGAAGATAAATTGACAAGGCAGGACCTGGTTTTACACGAAAGCCTCAGAGCCTGCTGATGGATGAGGGGCATAGTCAGGGAAAAGCAATATTCAGGAATCCAGGAGAACTCCAAGGTTTTGACCTGGCCAAGTGGGCTGATGGAGTTGCCTTTTGCGAAGATAGTAAAAGACAGATGGGGAGCAGATTTTGGGTAAAAAGCAAGAGCTCTGTTTTGCACACGTCATATTTGGATTGCCAGTTGCAGATAGATCCAGCATGTGCTCTCTTCCACGCCTGACTCTGGAGTTCTAGGAGAACTTAGGGCTGGGGATATAAAATTGCAGTTCATTGACATTCAGATGTTGTATGAAGCCCTAGAGCTAGCTGAGATCCCCTGGGGAGAGTAATCTCACATAGTGAAGAAGACATGACCCAGGCCCAGCCCAGAGACTGTGACATGCCCAATATTGAAATTTAGGCAGGAGAGTTGGAGCAGAGAAAGGAGGCCAAGGAGGAGCCGCCAGTGAGTTGTCAGAAAACCGGTAGCACATGGGGTCTCAACATGAAGAAACGAAAGCATTTAGGCAGAGGGAAAATTCTGACAAACACTGCTGAGAGGTCAGATTTCACACGAACACAGGTGGGCAAATCACTACCACTTAGCATGCTCAGCTACTGGTCATGGCCCCCTTCCCCACGCCCATTCCCACCTCAGACAGCACCTCAGAATCCTTTTCAAAACAGTGCTCTTTTTTTCTTTTATTATTTTGTTTTATTTTGGGGATGGAGTCTCATTCTATCTCCCAGAGTAGAGTGCAGTGGTGCAATCTCAGCTCACTGTAACCTCTGCCTCCCAGGTTCGAGCCCTTCACCTGCCTCAGCCTCCCAAGTAGCTGGGATCACAGGTACCTGCCACAACACTGGGCTAATTTTTGTAGTTTTAGTAGACATAGGGCTTCGCCATGTTGGCTAGACTGGTCTTGAACTCCTGATGTCAGGTGATCTGCCCGCCTCGGCCTCCCAAAGTGCTGGGATTACAGACGTGATCCACTGTGCACAGCCCATGCATTTATTTCTAATTTTTGCCGTTGACAGTGGGGGAAAAATCAACACAGTGTTTCTGGAAACCACTACTCATGGATGGAAGATGGGACGTAAATGAGATCTATTTGCCATTTTTCGTGTGATCTCATCTCTCAGCTTTCTGGATGAAGACACTGCATACTTCACCACTAGACATCCAGTCTTCACCTTTCAGTCCAGCAGTGTAGTGGTAAGGCCATGCGAAAAGACATATTTGTGTGGCTTCTATGACATTTTTGTGGAATCCTTGTGGTGTTAGTCAGGGTTCTCCAGAGAAATAGATAGGATATAAAGATGAAAAGATAGATACATGGACAAATAAGGAGATGATAGATAGATATAAATATACCTAGAAACATAGACAGATGATAATGGGATAAATAGACAGATAGAAATCTTTTATTATTTATTTATTTATTTATTTTGAGATGGAGTCTCTGTTGCCCAGGCTGGAGTGCAATGGCACAATCTTGGCTCACTGCAACCTCGCCTTCCTGGATTCAAGCAATTCTCCTGCCTCAGCCTCCTGAGTAGCTGGGATTATAGGCATGCACCACCATGCCTGGCTAATTTTTGTATTTTTAGTAGAGATGGGGTTTTGCCATGTTGTCCAGGCTGGTCTCGAACGCCTGACCTCAGGTGATCTACCTGCTTCAGCCTTTCAAAGTGCTGGGATTACAGGCATGAGCCACCACGCCCAGCCAGATAGATAGAAATCTTTTAATAAATGTTTTAAGGAGTTGGCTACAGTGATTGTAGAGACAGACAAGTAAAAAATTTGCAGGGCTGGCTGGTAGGCTGGAGACTGAGAGAAGAGTTGCTATTTGAGGCTGAGGTCAGCCTGCTGTCAGCATTCCGTTCTTCTTTGAGAAGGTCAGTCTATTCTTGAAGGTCTTCCAGATAATTGATTGGTTAAGGCCCACCCACACTACGGTGAGTCCTCTGTTTTACCCAAAGTCTACTGATCTACATGTTAATGTCGCCTAACAGATCTCTCACAGAAACATCTAGAGTCATGTTTGACCAAGCATCTGTCTGCCGTGACCTAGCCAAGTTGACACACAAAATGAACCATTACACATTGGTTGACGTTGGTTATTTCTGAGAAACTGAGTTAAAAGTGGTCTCGTTTGATGCCGGGACGAGGGGTAGGGGTAGAAAGAGCAAGAGTGGTGGATGCTGGCTGAGCCTTGCTGAGGAAGCGCCCCTCCGCCTGCTGCGGTGAACTTGGCTTTGGTGATTCTAAAGACCCTGAAAAACTGAGTGCCCTCATAAAAGCAGTAGCAGCTGCAATTTACTGAGCACTTACTATGTACCTTTTACTATGACATCCTGCTAAGTGCTTTTCATGGCTTATCTTGTTTGAAATTACTCTGGCCCCATCTGGCAGACACAGTGCACGGCCTTGCCCTGCCTGGGGTTAGCTACTTCCACAGATCTCTAACCCGGGATGTTGGTTGGACACAAGGCTCCTGTCTCTGGGACCCACAAATCTTTCTGCTCCCCCTGCTCCACAGATTGGGGATTGGGAAATGTTCGAAATGTTTTTCTTTTTCTTTTTCTTTCTTTTTTTTTTTTTTGAGACGGAGTCTTGCTCCATTACCACGCTGGAGTACTGGTGCAATCTTGGCTCACTGCAACCTCTGCCTCCGGGGTTCAAGAGGTGATTCCCCTGCCCCAGCCTCCTGAGTAGCTGAGACTACAAGCGTGCACCACCACGCCAGCCTAATTTTTTTGTATTTTAGTAGAGACAGGGTTTCACCATGGCCAGGATGGCCTTGAGTTCCTGACCTTGTGATCCATCCGCCTCTGCCTCCTAAAGTGCTGGGATTACAGATGTGAGCCACTGCGCCTGGCCCTGGGGAATGTTTTTCCAGAGAGATGATGAGCAGGAGTTTCTCTTCTCTTTTCTTAGCTTTCACTCAAAGTTTTTGTGCTCTTCATTTCCCTAGGGGCTTAGGCTTTTGAAACCAAATCCTGGAAGACTTCTTTGTTCTCAGCTCCCTCTTCTGCCTAATCCCTCCCCACAGTGGGTCTAGCTGTTTGATGAGGGAAGGGCACAGGGGGGCTTTTCCTCGAAGAAGTTGGTTAATATTTTTAAGACATTACCCCACCTCATTGGTGGCAATCAATGGTGTCAGCTCATCTCCATTTCCTGGCCATATATTTTACCTTTTTTTTTTTTTTTTTTGAGATGGAGTCTTGCTTTGTCACTAAAGCTGGAGTGCAGTGGTGTGATCTCGGCTCACTGCAACCTCCGCCTCCTGGGTTCAAGTGATTCTTCTGCTTCAGCCTCCCGAGTAACTGGGACTACGGCGCACGCCAACACGCCCGGCTAATTTTTGTATTTTTAGTAGAGATGAGGTTTCACCATGCTGGCCAGACTGGTCTCGAACCCCTGACCTCATGATCCGCCCACCTCAGCTTCCCAAAGTGCTGGGATTACAGGCGTGAGCCACTGCGCCTGGCCTATTTTACTTTCTTTTCCCCTCCAACCCTGCTTCCCTGCCGCCACCATAATGTCATAAAGGAAGGGAGATGAGTTCAGAGCTTTGAATATTCCTGACCATTACTGATTTAAGACAATTCTACAGGCTCCTGTTTTATAAGAGAAAAAGAATTCAGGGAAGCTTTTCTGGAATGCGGCTTTATGTTCATGGTCTACCCACCCCTCTCTCTCTTGCCTCAAAACTAAAGGGAGCTGGTAGCAACCACCCTGCTTTGCAGCTCAGCTGGTAGAATGCCTGGAGAGCAGCCAGTGGCCTGGGTTCAATCTCCTGATAAGTCATCAATTTCTTTCTCACCCAAAACATCTGGTTTGGGATCCTGAGTTATGATCTAATATGAAATATAAAAGTTTATAGCATCACATATATAATGCTGTTGATTAGAAACATCAAGAAAAGTAATTGACTAGAAGGGACTTGGTGTGACCAGCTGCTTGAACATCTGGATGGACTCCAAAGGGCCTGAATTGAATTCCCAGTTCATCCATTCGTTCTTGGCCAGCAGTATTTGGTTTGGGATCTTTAAAGATTTGACTCTCCTTCTTGGCGATGGCTTTTTCTCAGCACTTTATATATAAGCATGTGAATGTGTGTCTCAGTGAACTGAAAAAAAGCTAAAATAAAATCATTGTAGTTTTTATCTTCTCTTGCATCTGTTCATTAGATATTTATGGTTTTTATGATTTCCCTAGCCTCGGTGTGCTACCAACGATGAGCACTAGGGGGCAGTGTACACTCATGTTTTTCCTCCATGGGCTAAGATTTGTGAAGAATACCCCAATCCGCTTCTCCTTCTGCTTTACAGTTGAGATGCCCAGGAGCTCAGCACGGGGCTTTGTTCCCAGAAAGCTTCTCTGAGCTACATTACTTAGATACATCCGTAGAATCCCTCAGTCAACTTCATCCCTGTTACTTATAGCCTGAAGTTGACTGAGACTTTTGTGTGTGTGTGTGACACCCTATGTTCTGTTTGCCAAATAGCTGCCTCTCCTTCCTTTCTCTTTTCTGTTGGGTTCAGTTCCTGCCAGAACAACATGGATTTTCCCATCTCCCCTGACACATTTGGGTCCAGGGTTTAAGCAGGGCAGTCATTTCCTTACTGGAACCTCTTCTCAAACAACTTCTTCCCAGGTTGTCAGGCAGAAAGTAAGTTGCATCTCCTGTGCCAACTCAGGCTGAGATAGCTTAGCTGCTTGCGGGGCTGTTTTGAGGCCTCAGGGTCCAGGCTCAAGAGCGAGAATGCTGTGCTCAATTGGCAATGCCTGTCTGTTTCCTGCTTCCTTCCCTCCCTCCCCCTCCTTTCCTCCCTCCCCCTCCTTCCCTCACTCCCCCCGTCCTTCCCTCCATCCCTCTCCCTCCCTTACATCCTCCTCCCCTCCCCCCTCCTTCCCTCCCCCCTCCTTTCTTTCCCCCTCCTTCCCCCCTTCCCCTCCCTTCCTTCCTTCCTCCTTCCTTCCTTCCTTCCTTCCTTCCTTCCTTCCTTCCTTCCTTCCGTTCCTCACCTGTTTCTCCCCTGCTCCTTCCATCCCTTTTCCCCTCCACTCCTTCCTCCTTCCTTTCTTTTTTCCTTTTTTGCTTATTGAATTCCTTTGAAGAGCCAGGTACTGGGCTGAGTATTTCAATAGCGGACAAGATCGCCTTGGTTTCTGCCCTCACAAAATTATAAACCAATGGGAGAGGCAGTGAAAAAAAATCTGGGCACGTGGTAAGCCCTGTGCTAGGGAAGAAGTCCCGTACTATGGGGCACACGAAAGAGGTACTCCACCCAGGCTTGGGCATGAGCGATTAAACAGGGATGCATACAATAAAACCAAGGAGGGAAAGGAGGGGAAGAGTCAAGGGTCAAGCGGGAAATGGTAGAGCAGAAAAATACATGCAGGCAGCTCTTGCTTTTCACTTTGCTGCTCTGACTCAGTCTTTGTTCGGAAACCACACGCATCTGTCACCTGTGGATGTCTTAGGCGGCTTTGGGGTACTGGAGTGGCAACGTCTATGGCCTACAGGAACCAGGCAGACAATGTGGATAATCCAGAGAACCACAGCAAGCGAAGCTCCCGTGCTCTCTGTGAGGCGTGTTGCTCCATCATGGGCCAGGCAATGGTGGCTCTGGAAAATGCAGACTCAGACAGGGTCAGATCATGGGACCGTTTTGCAATGGAGACTGAGAACTAGATTTTACGTGAAATTTCCTGAAAATATTTATTAACGCGTTACGGGCCAAAATGCTTAGGCATGAAGGCAGATTTGGGCTCCTGGGGATCTCGGCCTAAGGGCGCCTTTGCGACCATGGCCGCCGCCTAGTGATGGGTGTGGGTTGCTGTACTCTTTGTTTTTCTGTAACAGCAGCCAGAACCAACTTCCTTCCTTGCTCCCTTCTTAAATTTGCTTTTGATTATTAAAAAAAAAAACTTATGAAATGTTTAGCGACCCTGATGGCAGTTTTTCGCCTTTCTCTTCCGGAAATCAGTGAAATTGAGGGGGTGATGTTGAGAGGGTGCTGTTCAGTACGTGGAGGGTGATGACAGCGACAGGCTTGAGCACCTGCTTTGCTGATGTGAGCTTGCAGGCTGATTCCAATTGATCGGATGAAATATGATTAACACCTTGACCTGTCTGGAGTCCAAATCCGGAGACTCTGAGTGTTCCTTTAATACGATTCCATCATGAGAGTGGGCCTTCTCAGCCAGGGTCTCCAGAGGCATAGGGCTTTTTCTGAATGGGTTCATGGTGGTCTTTGAGCTCCCTCGAAATTGTGTGCAAAAGTGTTTGCTTGTGCATTTTTCTTGGAGAGAGCTGCTAGCCTGAATCAGATTCTCAAAGGGCTTATAACTCAGGAAGGGGAAAGGCAAGGCTGAAAAATGGGTTTCTCAAACTGAGTACCCCAATGCTTGTTAAAATGCAGGTTGTGGCCAGGCTAGGTGGCTCATGCCTGTAATCCCAGCACATTGGGAGGCCTAGGCAGGCGAATCATCTGAGATCAGGAGTTCAAGATCAGCCTGGCCAACATGGTGAAACACTGTCTCTACTAAAAATACAAAAATTAGCTGGCATGGTAGTGGGTGCATGTAATCCCAGCCACTTGAGAGGCTGAGAAAGAAGAATCACTTGAATCTGGGAGGCACAGGTTGCAGTGAGCTGAAATCATGCCACTGCACTGCAGTCTGGGTGATAGAGGCAGACTCTGTCTCAGAAAAAGAAAAAGCAGATTGCTGGGTCCCAAGCCCAAATTTCTGATGCAGTAGGTGTGGGGTGGGACCTCAGAAATTGCCTTTCTAGCAAGTTCCCAGGTGATCAGATCACAGGGTAAGGACTTCTAGTGGAAAGTAACAGCCCTTGGAGAACATGTCTCACACATTCTGTTCTGATGCTGGGACTCATAGTTGGATGTCTTGCTTTCAAGTATGAAGCCAAAAAAATAAAAAGCACTGTGTTTTATTTCTCGATGCCGCCTAATTCCTAATCCCATGCTTTGCTTTGTCAAAAATAGTTTAAAAATTCTGGGCAACAACTCTTCCTTTTAGATGTTTGACTGAATGATTTGCTGCTTAGAAGCCAAAAGACAGTGAGCTGACTCCTGGAGAATGGGAGGCTGCGGAGTGCGATGGTGCCATAGCAAGGATAGGCAGTATCTAGGGGCAATGTGATCATATATACGTTAAGAATATATTGCATGGCTGGCTGCAGTGGCTCATGCCTGTAATCCCAGCACTTTGGGAGGCTGAGGTGGGCAGACCACAAGGTCAGGAGTTCGAGACCAGCCTGACCAACAGGGTGAAACCCCCTCTCTACTAAAAATACAAAAATTAGCCAGGCGTAGTGGCACACATCTGTAGTCCCAGCTACTTGGGAGGCTGAGGCAGGAGAATTGCTTGAACCCGGCAGGCAGAGGTTGCAGTGAGCCAAGATTGCACCACTGTACTCCAGCCTGGGTGACAGAGTAAGACTCTGTCTCAAAAAAAAAAAAAAAAAAAAAAAGCATATATTGTATATCCTTAAAGTTGTGAGGAGCACTCAGGGTGTCTGGATCTGGCCTCTAGGCAGGTCAAGGTGTTAATTGTATTTCATTCAGTCAATTGGAATCAGTCTGCAAGCGGCAGAGATGCTCATTGCCTGTTTCCCTCCATATTGATGTCATTCCCTATTGCCAAGTACTCTCAGCATATTATTTGCTCAGAGGAGTATCTTGGTGGTGGTTGCATGAATTGGTTCTGAGGGACATCTCCCATGTCCCCTTAGTACCCTTGTATGATGCACCTAAAGTTTGTCTAAGGAATGACCAAGACCCCTTTCAACTCTAGGAATTTCTGAAATCTGTGAAAAAGACACATCAGAATCTTTAAATCCAATTTCCAGGTAATCTGTGTCCACCTGCCATATCTGCTTGTTTGGAGACAGCTCATAGCCTTCTGCTGAGAATATCACCTTGACATAGGGAAAATCATCATCCAAAAGCAATTCAGTCCTCATTGCATGCTAGATGCCTTCCTTGCCAAGGACACTAAATGTGCCAACAGATGTCAATGTGCTCTGGGAATTCTCATTTGCATAGTGTGAGACCCCAAGAATAATGGGGATCCAGGCCTCCCATCCCTCTCTCCATGGAAGCTGGGAAGGTTCCAGGTTTCTAACACAGCAGTTGGGGGTGGCCAGAGCTTCGTGGAAACCCGGGTAGGGTATCTGGCCTGCAGAGTAGGCCTATGGAAATCCTCCATCACCTGACTTCTGTCTCCACCTTCTCTGTTTCGAACTTTCCCCGTCTGCCTGCAAAATGAAAAGGTGGATGTTTGCCTCTTGAGATTGTTGTTTGAGGAAGTGGAATAGTACACATGAAAGGGCTTTGGGTTCTTTGTGAAGTGGGCTCTGCAGAGTAGGAGATTGGGTGGAATTTTCCAGATGGCAGAAATAATAGCCCTCTAAGAGGTTAGGACTTTCCAGGACTTTGGTTGTGGCCAGATGTACCTAATGATTTAGATGGTGGGATCTCTTTGCAGCCTGTGGGTAAAGGGTAAAGTACTCAGGATTAGGGTAAGCAAATGCCTCCAGGGAGAATGGTATTTTTCTTTCTTTCTTTTTTTTTTTTTTTTTTTTTTGAGAAAGAGTTTTGCTCTTCTTGTCCAGGCTGGAGTGCAGTGGGGCAATCTCAGCTCATTGCAACCTCCGCCTCCCGGATTCAAGCAGTTCTCCTGCCTCAGCCTCCCAAGTAGTTGGCATTACAGGTGACTGCCATCATGCCAGGCTAATTTTTGTATTTTTGGTAGAGATGGGGTTTCACCATGTTGGCCAGGTTGGTCTTGAACTCCTGACCTCAGGTGATCCACCTGCCTTGGCCTCCCAAAGTGCTGGGATTACAGGCGTGAGCCACCGCACCCGGCCAGAAAATGGAATTTTATGAGGGGAAATCACTTTGATCTTTGAGCTGCCCTGCCCTCCACTGGGTGCTATATGCTGAGAGTACTTGGCAATGGGGAATGTATTAGTCCATTTTCACGCTGCTGATAAAGATATATCTGAGAATGGGAAGAAAAGAGGTTTAATTAGACAGTTCCACATGACTGGGGAGGTCTCAATCATGGCAGGAGGCAAAAGGCACGTCTTACATGGTGGCAGCAAGAGAAAGGGAGAAGATGTAAAGGCAGAAACCCCTGATAAAATCGTCAGATCTCATGAGACTTATTCACTACCATAATAACAGTATGGGGGAATTGCCCCCATGCTTCAGATTATCTCCCACTGGGCCCCTCCCACAACATGTGGGAATTACAGGAGTATAATTCAAGATGAGATTTGGGTGGGCACACAGCTAAACCACATCAGGGAGATAGGGAAAGGCTGCCTTGAGCCCTGTTGTTTTTGGAAATAGAAGGGGGGATGTCTCAGCATTTTAGGAGAAAACATGTGGACCAGGAAGCTTCTGGTTTCACAGAAGAGCCAGGAGGATGCCCCTGCAGGACATTGCAGGCTTGCCCCAGCATCTAATGGTGTCCCAGCATTAGATGAAGGAGAGAGGTGGAGTCCGGTGGGGAAAGAGCCCTGGATGGGAGTCAAATTCCTCAGCTCTTGTCCCTGCTAGCACAGAACCTAGGTATGATTTGGAACAAGTCTCTTCATGTCTCTGAGACCCTGTTTGTGAAATTGGCCCAATTTCCTCATAGAACTGATATTTATGGCTTTTAAAATAAACAGAAATTGATGATCTTGTTGTTGAAATGTGAAATATCCATTTGTCTCTTAGTTCCTTTCTCAAGAAACCAACCATCAGGCAAGGGACTAAAACTTTCAGACCACTGCATCCGAATAGTGAAATACCAGGCCCCCTATCCATCCTGATTGCTTCCTTACCCCTCCCTAATTTCTGTTTTCTCATCTTCCCCACCACGTAAACCCCAATTTTAGTTTGTTGGAGAGACAGATTTGAGGTTGATCTCACATTCTCCTTGGCTGCTGCATGTGATTAAAACCTTCTTCTGCTGGCAGTACTTGTTGTCTCAGTAATTGGCTTTCTGTGCAATGAGCAATGGGACCTAGGCAGAACCCTAAGCATTTTGGTAACATTTGCAGATCCATAAAGTGAGGGCATTGGATCTGATTCCTTAATAAACATAGAAATCTAGCATTCTTGCCTTTTTCTCTTTAATAGGGAGGATTAGAGAATTTAGAAGTTGAAAAGTTTCCTCCTTTTTTTTTTTAAAAAAAAAAAACACTTGCTTTCAAGTTTATTGAGGTATCATTCCCATACATGACTGCATCCACTTTATGTGAAGTGAATGAGTTCTGTCAGATGCATATGCCTGAGTAAGCACTACCACAGTCAGGAGATAGAAGTTTTCCTCCCCCTAGGATAGTTCTCTGTGTCCCTTCCCAGGAAGTCCCATCTCATCCCCCCCACCTGGTCCCAGGTGACCTCTGCCACTTCTGACTTAGATGAAGTGACTTAAACCTAACTTTTCCACATGCTCACTGTATTAGTGCCCCATTGCTGCTGGGGAAAACTGCCACACAGTTAGTAGCTCAACACAAACGTATTCACTTACAGTTCTGGATGTCAGAAGTCTAAAGTGGGTTGGCAGGGCTGCCTTCCTTCCAGAAGCTCTAAAAGAGAATCTGTTTCCCTGACTTTTCCACCTTGTAGCTGCTGCCTGCATTCCCTGGCTCATGGCCCTGCATCCCCTCAATTTGCTTCCATCATATCTCTCTTTCTGACTGTGAACTCTCCTGCCTCCCTCTTCTAAAGACCCCTATGATTAGAGTGGGCCCACTAGGATAATCCAGGATTACCTCCTCATTGCAAGATCTTTAACTCAACCGCATCTGTGGAATTCCTTTTGCCATGTATTCATAGGTTCTGGGGATTAGGATGTGGACACCTGTGGAAGGAAGGGAAGGGATTGCTGAGCCCACCACAATTACACAGCCCAGGATAAACATCCAAGCTGGCAGCCAACCTTTCCAGATCAGACTTCCCATCAGGGGGCCATGTTTATCTTCTCTGCCACATCTACTTCTCTGCTTCATCTTTACTACACAGGGAGGTTTTCTCCCTGCTCAAATAAAAATAGGACTAGTTAATATTAGTTATTCATCTAATATGTGCCAGACGCATTTTTAAGCACTTTATATACCCTCAACTCACTTAATCCTTTCAGCAATTATATGAACTAAATGTCATTTTTATTCCTGTTTTATCACTGAGAAAACGGAAACACTGGAAACATAAGGAACTTTCCCAGGTCGTGTAGCAAATATGTTGGAGCAGGGATTCAACTGAAGGAGACTAATGCTGGCCTCCCTTCTCTGAGTCATTGCACATATCAGACTGCCTCTCTCCATGTTTCCTTAGCCATCCACTTGGGACCAGACAGTTTCGCCATCGCTTGTGAAAGGAATCAGAATAGGCCCAAATGTGCCACTTAGGCCTATTAATCATCTTGAGTCAAAGGCAGTTGGGAAACAAAGGCAGCGAAGGAAGCATTCTCTGACTTTCTTACCTAAAAACAGGGCATAAATTTCCCATGAGGCATGCCCTTTATGTACTAACAAGAGGAGAACATTCTCATCACTGGAGGTGAAGAGCTGATGCTCTTCATTTGTATAGATTAATCTGTACAAAGAAACATACTAAAATATACTAAATATAAAATACACTACAATAATCTTCGCTTTCTATTAGTTCCCCCCAGATATTTCCTAGTCACTTTCCCACAGTTTACTGCCCCTAGCCCAAACCCTTTTGCATTTGTCTTGACAGTTCTCCACAATTTATTGTTAAAATAGCGTATAAGCTCTCAGGCCTATCCATTTCTTTGGATCTTCGTTTTTTTGCATATGAAGGTCTGTATGTACATATTAAAATCTTAATATCAGTCTGGGTGTGGTGACTCACACCTGTAATTCCAGCACTTTGGAAGGCCAAGGTGGCTGCATCACCTGAGATCAGGATTTTGAGACCAGCCTGGCCAACATGGCAAAACCCCATCTCTACTAAAAATACTAAAAAAATTAGCCAGGCATGGTGGTGCACATTTGTAGTTCCAGCTACTTGAGAGGTTTGAGGCAGAAGAATTGCTTAACCCAGGAGGTGGAAGTTTCAGTGAGCAATAATCGCTCCACTGCACTCCAGCCTGAGCAACAAGAGCAAGAGTCTATCTCAGAAAAAAACAAAACAAAACAAAACAAAAAAAACTACAAAATATTAATATCATATAAAATGTGCATGCTTTTCTCCTGGTAATCTGTGTTTTATCAACTTAATTCTCGGGCCCAACTGCAGAACCTTAGAGGCTAGGAGAAATGTTTTTCCTTCCTTAGAGTTCTCACACACTTTATTTATCCTCTCTTTCGTTTGTGTCTCTTCTCTACCTTATTTTTTATTATTTTTGTTTTGTTTTGTTTTGTTTGAGATGGAGTTTTGCTCTGTCACCCAGGCTGCAGTGCAGTGGTACAATCTTGGCTCACTGCGATCTCTGCTTCTTGGGTTCAAGCGATTCTCCTGCTTCAGTCTCCCGAGTAGCTGCGATTACAGGCATGTGCCACCACACCCAGCTAATTTTTGTATTTTTAGTAGAGACAGGATTTTGCCATGTTGTCCAGGCTGGTCTCTAACTCCTGACCTCAGGTGATCCACCTCCCTCAGCCTCTCAAAGTGCTGGGGTTACAGGCATGAGCCACCGTGCCCAGCCTACCTTGACTATTTTTTAAAGCCACATTCAAATCCCCACTTTTCCATAAACTCTTCCCAGGTCACTGTTGGCTTCTTGATGAAACTGCAGGCTCTTTCCTCACCCTCACTTCACCCTGAGATGATTGTTCATGTGAAGAGTGAAAAGCTAGGTTGGGTGACCCAATCACCTCCCACCAGGCTCCACTTCCCTCACTGGAAATCACATTTCGACATGAGATTTGAAGGAGACAGACATCCCAACCATATCACTCAGGGACGTTCAGACTTAATTAGTGTGAATTTGTTATCAATTTCTGGCAAGCCTCATCTACTGGAAAGTTCATGTGTTAGTTCAGCATAAGAACCATTTTGGGTGGGGTAACTGGTACCGGTCAGCAGGAAAAGTTTGCTTACTATGTACAGAATTCATCAAAGGGCATTGGTTGCTTTAGGCATCATTTCCTTTAAGATGGGGTAACTAGACTTACCCTTTCAAGATGCTTCTCTCAGGGCATGTCTGCCAGGAGCAGCTCCACCACTCATTTCTGAGAACTTCATAATAATAGATGCCTCGGCTTTCTCTCTCTCTCTTTCCTTCCCTCCCTCCCTCCCTTTTCTTTCTTTTCTTTTCTTTCTCTCTTTCTTCCTTTGAGACAGAGTCTTACTCTGTTGCCAGGCAGGAGTGCTGTGGCACAGTCTCAGCTTACTGAGACCTCCACCTCCCGGGTTCAAGCAATTCTCCTGCTTCAGCCTCCCGAGTAGCTGAGACTACAGGTGCATGCCCCCACACCTGGCTAATTTTTGTGCTTTTGGTAGAGATGGGGGTTTCACCATGTTGGCCAGGCTGGTCTCAGTCTCTTGACCTTGTGATCCGCCCACCTCAGCCTCCCAAAGTGCTGAGATTACAGGCATGAGCCACCGCGCCCAGCCTGATGCCTTGTATTTCTTAAATTTCACTCTTCTTGAATGGCTATGGAGACAATATGGCTTCTGGGTGGAGATGTAAGGAACGCTCCAATCTCATCTGTAACACATTGCCAAGAGGCAGTTTTCCCCTACAGATGGCTAATTGCTCCAATTTCATGTTCCTTCTTGTTAGCTTCAGTCTGAGAAGGTAATATTTTCTGACTTTGTCCTGAACTTCTGGCGTTGCACCCTCTCTGAAGCCTGTTGACCCTTCTGCACTGAATACACACCAAAAAAATAGTTGCTGAGTGATTAGACTGATATTATCAACCACAGTTTTGATTTGTGGCCAACCTGGTCTGACCTGTAACATCCTGGTCCCAAAGGCTGTTAGGATCATCCATGGGGTCAGCTTTATCCAAAATGGGTGAAGACCTTTTTCCCCACCAGGTATGAGCCCCCAGCCAATTCCGCTATCACATAACGATCAATGCAGATTTCCCAGAACACAGGACTAATGCATGAAACACACCTCCTATTCATTTCCCATATGGAGCGTATAAAAATGTGCTTTCCTCTTGCAAAAGCTCTCTGACCCATCTGGTTTGCATTTGCGTGAATTGCTGCCTGCCGAGAAAAGGGTTAATGACAACAGGGAGGGGCGTTCTGTTTCCAGGCTGGGCTTTGCTGGAGTCCAGTTTCTTCCAGAAAGCAAGCCCAATCAAAAGCAATCCAGGAGGCTGAGGAGCACTTCCTGTTAGCCCTGATACAACTGTGTTAGCAGGACAAATGTGGCACTGAGAAAAAAAGGAGAGGTGAGGATGACATTGTGGCCACAGAAGGAAGCAGCAGCAGCGGCAGCAGCAACAACTGCGCTCCTGGGCAGAACATCTGCTGCGAGCATGGCCTGCGTAGGAACAACGAGCACTGTAATAGCATAATGAAAATCACATTTCTGTAATTGTGTAATATACAGGCCCAGGATTTTAACATCACTTGTCTATATATGATACAAATTGGACACAGAAGCTTGGTCCCTTTGGCAAACACTTATCCAGGGATTATTACATTCAGAGAGACATAATTTCGGACCGGACTTCAGTCTTATTAAGCCAGGCTTCTTTGTCAGATGGTCAGTTCTAAACATTAACCCCTTCGCGTTCACTTCTCCTGGGGGTTTTCAAGACTGTATCATCCTCCCTTAAAGAGAAACACTTGGATGTGTGGGCTGGGACACTTTGGGCAGCTATTTCCTTAAGGGCTCTCATGAGAAAGGAATTCACATGAGGCTAAAGTGAATCTTTTTTTGTTTTCCAGAAAGGCCACTCTCTGGAGATGTTTCAGCTGAAAAGATGGCCAAGCTTGAATTAAACAGATTTATGTAAATCTCACTGTTACCATATTAAGAAAATGAGGCTGGGCACGGTGGCTCACAACTGTAATGCCAGCACTTTGGGAGGTCAAGGTGGGCAGATTACCTGAGCTCAGGAGTTCACGACCAGCCTGGGCAATATGGTGAAACCCCTGTCTCTACTAAAAATACAAAAAATTAGCCGGGTGTGGCAGAATGAGCCCATAGTCCCAGCTACTCAGGAGGTGGAGGCAGGAGAATCGCTTGAACCCAGGAGGTAGAGGTTGCAGTGAACTGAGATAGTGTCACTGCACTCCAGCCTGGGTGACAGAGGGAGACTCTTGTCTCAAAAAAAAAAAAGAGAATGAGCCAGGATCTTCAATCATTTTACATATTTATATTTTACATGGAGGCTGTTATTATAATGCAGGGATTTGGCCTTTGACTGTAAGAGCAGAAGGAAAATAAAATAGCATAGTATATTAAAATGCAGTGTGGGATAAAGCATTGCTACATGTGACCAGTGAAAATACTTGCAGTTCTTTCTGCATAAGAAGGTGGTTTTGCATGCCATATTTGCTAGTATTGCCCTCCACTGAACCCAATGAGAAGTTCTCAATACTTTATCATTTGAAAGTGGGTTGAAATTTCTCATATATTGTCTAGTTCAATCTTTAAAGCAGCTGTGTTAGGTTAAGTAGGGCAGTTATGATTTCTTTCTATTTTTCAAATGGTTCAGTGGCATGTATAGCACACATAGATAGTAATGGGGACAGCTGCACACTCACACCGCTGTCTTCTGATTCCAAGGCCAATGTGAGTTTCCAGCCTACCACACTGGGCGTCCTTTCACAGAATTCCCCTCTGCTATCAACATAATCCCGAAATGCCACAAAGCAACACCCATAACCCCCAAATAACAGGATGACAGCTACTACTGAAGTTCATTTGCATTAAACCAGCACTAACATGAAATCCACACATTTGATTTTTCTTTTTTTTTTCCCCCTCTTCAAGTCCCAGGGGATAACTCAGAGTAACAGGGCACTTCTGATCTGGTTTCTGTGAATTTCTTTCGAGCTACAACTGTGCTATTCACAGTGTGGTCCTCAGATCAGCAGCCGCAGTGTCACCTGGGAACATGTGTGAATGCAGAAGCCCAGGCTCCAAGCCCAGACCCACTCAATCACAACTTGTGTGTTCATGACAGCCACGCATGATTCATATGCATGTTGTGGGTTGAGAGCCGCTGCCTCTACAACTCATGCTTTTGCTCAGCCCTGCCTGTTGTAGGCAGTGTGTTTGTGGTTTAAATCTAAGAAGGGGGGAGGAGCAGCGCACAGGCAGGACATACCTGCGTGCTCACTTTCAGTAGGGGCTGGAGGAAAAGACAGATTGGAGACAGGGAGAAACCGTGGAAGACAGAGCCGGAGAAGCGTTTGGAACCTCAGAGGAGGTTGCAGAGAGCCGCCTGCGGACATCTGGTTTGTGGTCTCAAGGAAACCGAGACGATACTGATTTTTGAAACAAGAGGCGCTCTGAGTGGCTGTTATTCAGGAGCACTTTGTGAAATATCATTTGAGAAACTCTGGAGTGCTTCTGAAGGGGGAGAAAATCAGGCTAACCATTCATAGATGCAGTGACCTGCCAAATGGCTGTTGGGCTGGAAGAAAATGCCGATTGCTTATTTCTTCCATGTATCCCTGGGCTCTTCTCCGGTCCTCCTCCCTCTCGGCTTCTGCGGTCCCAGCTCTGGGCGTGAGACTTAGGCTCCCTCCATCCTGTGTCAGGACCTCCCCCCTAGCTGTACTAACTTGGCTCCCTCCTGAAGATGAGAATTTATGCAACCAAAGCCCAGATTCCTTCATTGGCAGGACTGAAACCACCCGCCTCCCTCCTCTCCTGCCCTGCTCTTCCAAGCCTGCATCTTTGCAGGAGGCGCCAGACATCAAACTGCCCCATGTTCTGTGGCTTCGGGACCCAGGCAAATGTCCACGAAGGAGAGATGTATAGCCACTGAGATGCGGCGTGAATGTAGGGCCCTGGGTTCTGTTGTGGGCAAATACGTTGAGCGATTTGAAATGACTCTCCCGGGAGCTGGTTGTCAAATTTTTGGTGTGTTCAGGAAATGTCTGCCACATTTTACATCAACATTTTCAAACTGCAAGTGAGTGAAGTGTTGAATTGTAACAATGAGTGAGTGAAATGAATGGAGGGCAGCACCAGTGGTAAACCAGCTTGGGTAATAGAAGTAACTCATTTTTTAATTACAGAAAAAAGAAAAGAAAACCTTTGGCACAGCACAACCGTTCCTGGTGCTTTGCTGCGTGGAATTTAAATCCCATCCTGATGTCACGTGAAGCCACAGTATATGGAAGTCTTTATATGTGGATTATGGGTGGAAAGAATGGGGTGCATTTTGGCTATTTGCCATCACTCATATTTCAAGGTCCAAAAGGGCCAAAGTCAGTCAAAATTTAGTTAAATATGCTTCTAATCGTTTTCTTATCCAGTATTCCCGGGTTTGTTACTCAAGGCTTCAAGGTATTTATGTGGCTATGTCTGTGATTCTCAGCTGCTTAGAACTCTGCTCAGATTCAACTTCCTCCCTGAAGCCCTCCTCCCAGCTGGGATTAATGTCTCTTCCTATCTCCTGGTACAACTTGTCTAGTTATGTTTTGTGAGGTCCCGCTTTCTCATATGCTGACTGCTGGCTTAGATACATTCTCTCCATTCATCTTCTCATCACACTTGCACAAGGAGGAACGGGAGTTCATCTCCATCAGCCTGCTCAAGGTCAGGCAGCTAGGATGGGGCAGGAGCAGCATTTGAACCCAGGTCCCTGTGCTCCTGAAGCCTGTTCTTGTCTCGGTACTAATGGTTCTCAAGGTGTGGTCCTTGGACCAGCAGCATCACCTGGGAACTTGTTAAAAATAGAAGTTATCAGGCCCTACTCCATATGTATGGAAACAGAAACTTTGTGGTGGGGGCCCAGAAATCTGTATTTTAACAGGCCCCCTGGGGATTCTGCTGTATGCTCAAGTTTCAGAATCACTCTTCCATACCCAGCTTGCTGCTGATGTGTGGTTCTGTGATATATGTAATCTTGGTCACTAGACTATAAGCTACCTGAGGGCAGGACTTCTGCTTTATTCACCTGGGAGCAAGACACTATACTAGGTGCTGTTGTGGAAATGTAACAAGAGTAACAGTGAATATTTATTGAGCTCTTTATGCCACATGGCACGCTAAACCCCCTGAGGCCCTCAGAGAACAGTAGCAGAGACCCCCTTATAAGGACACGATGCTGTTTCCCATCCCAACCCTCAAGACAACGGGTTTCCTCTGCCTGGATTTGTAGAATCCACTTTGGAGGTCTGGGTTCTGGGTTTCCTCCATGGAACACCCTCCGTCCCCCCCGCCTTCTCACCCATCCCTCTTCAGTCACCAAAGCCCCTTCCAAAATGTCTTCACCTTTCACGTGACACCTGCATTCAAATCCCCCATTCCAAATAAATGAGAAAGAAACCCCTTTCCACCAGGTTTTGCTTGTGCCCTGGCAACCCAAAGCCAGGATACAGTTTCGAGGCAGGGCACATGTGTGTGTAATTGCTTCTTGAGAGGAAGACCACGAAAGCCTGCTCAAACGAGGTGTTAATGATAAGCTCTGTGAGATTTGTTACTGCAATGAAGCCCCATCTGGTTGAACTATATTAACTTGCTTTGTAATGTGGACTTTTGATGTGGCCCTTCACAGAGTCCCTTCCCTGCTTGTTAGTTAGGGAGCGTCCCACAATAGAAAACAAACAAACAAACAAAAAACAAGAACAAGAACCACCCCTTGTGCTCAGCTGAAACACTGCAAACATGCTGGTTTACCCACTGTGTCCGCTTCTTTCAGACCTGTGACCACATCTAGGGAAGGGCTTCCTTAGAGGAAAAGAACTTGAAACTGTGTTCCTGGATGCATTGTTTTAAGCATCAACTATTGAGCAGTCAATGAGGAATCAGAATATCTAGGATTTAGCCAGAAAGGTGAGGTTTAGAAAAGACTAAGTAACTTTAACAAATTTCAGGAAGATTTATGGGTAGTAGGTTTTTCATCCATAAAACACGCTTCATAATACCTGTCCAATCTCTTTTTATCTTCCAAAAACCCTGGGCATGGTGGCTCAGGACTGTAATCTCAGCAGTTGGGGAGGCCGAAGTGAGAGGATCGCTTGAGTCCAGGAGTTCAAGACCAGCCTGGGCAATATAATAAGACTCTTGTCTCTATACAAAATTACGAGGTTGAGGCTACAGTGAGCTGTGATGGTACCACTGCACTCCAGCCTGGGTGACAGAGCCAGGCCCTGTCTCAAAAAAAAAAAGGAAACCCAAAAGAAAATGAAAAAAATTCTTTGAGATGATAGATCCATAGAATGATAGCATTGGAAGAAACTATAGTTAGAGTTTGGGTCTAACCACCTCATTTTCTGAATGAGGAGACAGAATCGGAAAGAAGCAGAGCATCCTGCTTGAGGACACAGAATTGCTGAGTAGTAGAAGGAAGAAGAACCCAGCTCTTCCCCCTCTGAGGGGGATGGTGGTTAGTTCTAATTTTGGCTAAAATAGAGTCTGGCTAATTCCTAATCTCTCCTCTGCAAATGACTTCAGTCTCATTTTCCTAAGCAGCAAAGCCATTTGGCTGGTGCAGAGTGTGGCTAGGGCTCTGGCATTCTCCACTGGGTGAGAAATTTATCCCAGTTCTGTTCTCAGCCTATGTGCCAAGCAAGCAAACCATCTTGTTGACTGCAGACATGGCCTTGGGAATCCTAGCCAGCCAGAAAAAGCATTTTATCTCTCTTGATGAGGAAACCAGTGCCTGGAATTCAATAGAGGTAATTTGAATTGGCTGAGTCCAAGTATAATTCTAAATTTTCTTAGCTATGACATTTTATTTACTTTTATGAAGACATGCTGTCGACTGAATGTATGCGTCCTCCTGAAATTCATGTTACACATTAATGCCCAAGATGATGGTATTTAGAAGTGGGGCTTTTGGTAGGAAATGAGTGCATAAGGGTGGAGCCCCTCATGAAAAAAATTAATGCCTTTGTAGAAGAGGACTAAAGGAGCTCACCCTCCCCTTCCACCATGTGAAGACAAGCAAGATGGCCATTCCTGATAAGTGGGCACTCACCGGACACCAGATCTGTCCATGCCTTAATCTTGGACTTCCCAGCCTCCAGAACTGTGAGAAATAAATGATCATTGTTTGTAAGTTACCCTGTGTATGGCATTTTTGTTATAGCAGCCCAAACAGTCTAAGGCAATACAGGACAATTAGCTTGATTGGCCGGGAATAGTTCAAGCGATTCTCTTGCCTCCGCCTCCCGAGTAGCTGGAATAGCTGGGAGTTCAGGCATGTGCTGTCACGCCCAGCTAATTTTTGTATTTTTAGTAGAGATGGGGTTTTACTGTGTTGGCCAGGATGGTCTCAATCTCCTGACCTTGTGATCTGCCCACCTCGGTCTCCCAAAGTGCTGAGATTACAATCATGAGCCACTGCGCCAAGCCAGGGAATAGTTAGAGCCTTCCATTGTGGTTGGGACCTGTTTGAGTGTCAGTGTTCCTGTCAGAGAAGTCATAGTTTTGATCACATAGCCCCCCCCAAAAAGTAAAACTTCGTATCCAACTTTGGAATTTATTTCAGCCAACTGACGTTGCATAAATAAATAAATTTCCTTTGTCTCGTTTAAAAGCACAAAGATTTCTAGAATGTTTGCGGCATGTAGCAAATGGGAGATGTGAATGTTTTCGAAATGCTCTCGAGAAAGACTTGATGTTCATTGGTGTTCATCTATATTCTGAGAAGGGATTTAGCTGTAGAGCATTGTGGTGAATACAATGGGATATGTTTCATTAAGACTGCACCTTTGTCTTTTAATTAACTTCTTGTTCCTGTCTGGTGGAATATTAATTATTTTTTAATCATCACTGGGATGCACTTTAAGGAGAAGCAGCTGGAATCATCCAACCTTAGTTTCATTATACAGATAGGTGTTATAATAATTAAGTTAATTAGCTTGTCACTGCTTGCATAAAATATGACCGTATCTGGAGAACAGATATTGCTTTGCTGGTCCAAGGTTAATTAAAAAATAGAGTGTGCGAGAGGTCAGGTTAAATGGAGTTGGCGGCACCCTGATACCTGGCCAGTGTGAAGAAGAATGTTTCTGTAGTGGGCTGGGACTGGAAACCAGACAGAGCAGGGTTTTGAAGCCATCCTTGGGTGTCCACACCTGAAAGATGTGGAGAGTCACCATCACCAGATCCAGTAGACTGTAGCCCACTTATATTGTTTTCTTTCTATATCAATGGTTCTTATGCTGGGCTCTTGGGTAGGGGGTCGCCCTATCCACAGGATAGAGGGAAAAATCAATAAAACACTTTTTTTTTTTTTGAGACAGAGTTTTGCTCCATTACTCAGGCTGGAGTGCAGTGGCGCCATCTTGGCTCACTACAACCTCCACCTCTCTGGATCAAAGCGATTCTCCTGCCTCAGCCTCCCTAGTAGCTGGGATTACAAGCACATGCCACCACACCCGGCTAACTTTTGTATTTTTAGTAGGGATGATGTTTCACCATGTTGGCCAGGCTGGTTTTGAACTCTTGACCCCAGGTGATCCGCCCACCATGGCCTCCCAAAGTACTAGGATTACAGGCGTGAGCCACTGCACCCAGCCTGAAATACTTTCTTTAAGTGGAAAATGGTTCTTTGTCATCCCTTGAGATCTGGATGTCCCTGAATGTAAGAAAAAAAAGCCAGGAAAGAATGTGCTGGGTGGGATGCTACTAATGTTTACTGAATATTTGCGATGTGCCTGGTATTGAGCTAAGTGATTCACATGTCATAACTCACTTAACCCTTATGACAATTTTTTTTTTTTTTTGAGTTTAGCTCTGTTGCCAGGCTAGAGTGCAGTGGTATGATCTTGGTTCACTGCAACATCTGCCTCCTGGGTTCAAAAAATTCTCCTGCTTCAGCCTCCTGACTAACTGAAATTATAGGCACATGCCACCATGCCCAGCTAATTTTTGTATCTTTAGTAGAGATGAGGTTTCACCATGTTGACCAGGATGGTCCTGATCTCCTGACCTCGTGATCTGCCCACCTCAGCCTCCCAAAGTGCTGGGATTACAGGTGTGAGCCACCACCCCCAGCCAATCCTCACAACAATTCTATGAGGCACACAGCATTACTCCTATTTTAGATTTGAGGAAACTGAGGCCTAGAGAGATTGAATAATTCACCCGAGTTTACATGGTCAGTGGTAGAGCCAAAATTTTAACGGAAGTAGTTTGGCTCCAGAAGCTAATTTTTAACCACTGCTCCTCAGTAATTGCTTTTGAGTGGAATATCACTATACTATGCTGCCAAGGCATAACAATAGTAAACATAAATAATTATTCCTGGGGAAAGGAGACCTAAACTGCAAACTCACCCCTCCAGCAGCAGAATCCCTTGCAATCCAAATGCAGATTTTCTGATGTTCCAGAATGTTAAATCCTAATAAAAAACGCTGAGGAGCCAGCCTGGGTCTGGAAGAATAATTTTGCTCACTCCTTGTCAATAGATGGGTGTGTTTCATGTTTATAACTGTTGTTGTTTTGTTTTGTAATTACATAGCAGTTCATTAAAGGTTGATTTGGTTCCCAAATCAGCCAAGCCTTCTATAACAACTCATTTGGAAGAGTAAATATCCGGCACAGAGAAATTCACTGCTTTGGTCATGATGAGATAAGAGCATGCCACAGCCCTTGAATATGGCTTGTCTAATAAGGGTTGGGCTGTCTGGAAAATAATGGAAATCTCAAACAGTGGTTGTTACAAAATAGTGCAAGATGTTGTTGGCATCAGCCCTGAAAGGTTAACTGTGCTCTTTGGTGACTGGAAGGAAATTTCATATTCAACAGATGCTACCTGCATCATAGACTGAGAAGGATGATGATTGACCTGGAAGGGTTGTCTGTGTTTCTGAGAAAATGATCTCAAAATGATTTGCCCTGATTCCTCATGGACTGCTGGGTTTGGTTTCACATGATGGTTTACTGACTCTCTCAATTGGAATGACTGAAATTTATTTTCAACTTAACTATTTGCTCAATGCTGCTATTATTTTACTTTAGGCTGTTATTAATTTGCCCTGGAGTGGTGTGTGGTTTGGATTGCACTGTGCTGATGTGGTTTGTCATATACGACACTAAACATAGGACAGAAGCTTGGAAAGGAGGAAAATGAAAATGCTACCCCAAAAGTCAGTTAATATTATTGTGGCTGTGAGTTAAGCTGTCACATGCTGCTACTATTTGGATCAATATTGTCCTTTTGGAGATTACATGATCCAAAAGGAGCAGAGTAATTTAGAAACAGGGGAAGCATTATGGGATTCACATACACAGGAAGAAAAAATCAAATCCAAAAGAAAAAAGGATAAATTACTATTGCATATGCAGAATATTACCTCTCATGATGGAAACAGTGATGCCGTCAATGAGATGCACACTCTAGAGGTAAGGGCAGCTCGGCCCTGAGAATCCGATAGCCTTTCGGTTTCTTGCTTTAGCTCTCTCCTTCCTTGAGCTGATGAGGGAGGGGAGTTGGCAGAAAACATTATCACCCAGGCAGCTGTGGTAATCTGGAAATATGTTCTTGTAAAGTGAGTAGATTAACAAAGTGTGGTGCGTCCATATGACAGAATTCTACTCACCAGCAGAAAGGAATAAATTGGCTAGGCATGGTGGCTCATGCTTGTAATCCCAGTACTTTGGGAGGCTGAGGTGGGCAGATCACCTGAGGTCAGGAGTTTGAGACCATCATGGCCAACATGGTGAAACTCTGTCTCTACTAAAAATACAAAAATTAGCTGAGTGTGGTGGCAGGTGCCTGTAGTCCCAGCTACTTGGGAGACTGAGGCAAGAGAATTGCTTGGACCCAGGAGGTGGAGGTCTCAATGAGCTGAGATCGTGCCACTGCGCTCCAGCGTGGGTGACAGAACAACACTCCATCTCAAAAAAAAAAAAAAAAGGAATAAATTATATTGTTGATACACACAACAACATGAGTAGGTTTAAAAAGCCTTACATCTAGTAAAAGAAGCCAGGCTCAAAAGTAACATATTGCAGAATTGCATTTATATGACGTTAAAAAAAAAAAAAAGACAAAACCATTGGGACAAAAAACGGATCAGTGGTTGCCAACGTGATGTACAGGATATCTGACTATAGGTGGAAGGCAAGAAGGAGTTGTTAAGGTGACTTAATTATTCTTTATTACTATTATAGCATTATTCACTTAAATCTTTATACACGCTGAAACTCATAGAATTGTACACATACTCAAAAAGTTACAGTTACTGCCAGGTCATTTGATTCATTGTTATTTTAATTAAGTCACTTCCATATTTTATTCTAACACTGGCTTAAAACAATGTCCCAAAGATCTACCATGTTTCTGTCATGTTAAATTGCTGCCCTGTTTTCTTGTATCTGAGAATTTTCTGGGGTTTTCCATGAAAGAATCAAGGAGTCTAGAAGTGTTAGTGGGTTGGTTGATCCTTTGGGGGACCTCTACCAATGGAGTCTAGGGGAGGCACAAGGACAGGTGTCAAGACACTTTTCTCATCCAAGCCAGCTCTTTTTTTTTTTTTTTTTTTTTTTTTTTTTTTTTGTGATGGAGCCTCCTTCTGTTACCTAGACTGGAGTGCAGTGGTGTGATCTTGGCTCACTGAAGCTTCCGCCTCCAGGTTCAAGCCAGTCTCCTGCCTCAGCTTACCATGTAGCTGTGATTACAGGTGCATACTACCAAGCCTAACTAATTTTTATATTTTTAGTAGAGATAGGGTTTTACCACGTTGGCCAGGCTGGTCTCGAACTCCTGACTTCAGGTGATCCACCTGCCTTGGCCGGTCTCAAACTCCTGACTTCAGGTGATCCGCCTGCCTTGGCCTCCCAAAGTGCTGGGATTACAGGCAGTATCAGAGGAGTTCTTAAGGACCTTGAACTACCCATGGTGGAAGGATTAATCCTCCCACTGCACCAGCAGCTTGGATAATTTTTCATCCACAAGGTGTGCCGATGCCTGGCTCCTGGGATAGAGAACTAGGCTTAGAGTCATAATGGGAAGCAAATCTCTCTGGATTGAGGCACATGAAGTGATGAAAAGCTTTGACGGTGGGTGAGGGAAGGAGTGCTGAACGGGTGCAGCACGGCTGATCCCACAACCCGCAGCATGGCCTCTATTAAAACCAGGTCTCCCGCCCCATCATGCACACAAGTTTCTCTTAACTCTGCCCATCAGGTTATGAAAATCTTTAGAACAATAACATTGACCAAAGCCCAGGGCTATGACTGGAGAAGTGACCCTTGGTGTGCCGAGACATGAGTCCGTGACATCTGGAATGGTCCTTTGGGGACATTTGGGGCTCCAATTAAATATGATTCAGTCTGGGTGGTCAGGCAAACCCATCAGGGACTCATGTGACCAGCCCAAGGTTTTCACCACTCTCCACACAGAGCAGTATTTTCAAAGCAGTTTGAAGCATGTTGTACTCGCATTTAAAAAATAACCCCTTCCATATTTAAACACATTTAAAACTGAAACAATCATAGCCCCACTCCTCAGGGATAACTGCTGTTTACATTTTACTGTATGTCTTTCCAATATTATTGTTGTACATACATATGGAGATAAAATCGCTTATACTGTCAGTCTGCACAGTTCAATATGGTAGCCACTAGCCACATATAGCTCTTCAAATTAGAATAAAAAAATGAAAATCAAAATTAAAATTCAGTTTCTCAGTTGTAGTAGCTACACGTCAGGTGCCCAGAAGCTGCACATGGCTTTTGGGAAATACAGATAAAGAATATTTCCATTAACACAGAAAGTTCTGCTGGACAGCACTGCCATAGATATAGTCCTAATAATCTTTTCCCACTGTGACCATTTTTTCATGTTATAAAATACGACTGTGTAGTATTGTATTATTTTTAATGACTGCATAGTACTCCATTGTGTACATCTATAATCACTTTTTAAAAACCATTTCTCTAAAGTTGGAAATTCAAGTTGTTTCTAGTTTGTTAGTACTATAACAATGATCCAATAAACCTTTTTTTTTTTTTTTTTTTTGAGATGGAGTTTTGCTCTTGTTGCCCAGGCTGGAGTGCAATGGCGAGATCTTGGCTCACTGCAACCTCCGCCTCCCAGTAGGGTTCAAATGATTCTTCTGCTCCAGCCCCCTCTGAGTAGCTGGAGTTATAGGCATGCACCACCAAGCTCGGCTAATTTTTGTATTTTTAGTAGAGATGGGGTTTCACCATGTTGGTCAGTCTGGTCTTGAACTCCTGACCTCAGATGATCCACCTGCCTCGGCTTCCCAAAGTGCTGGGATTACAGGCATGAGCCACCACGCCCGGCCTCTTCTTTACTATTACTACTGGAGAAGAATGAAGCTTTTATACATTTTTCATTCCTAGTACCAAATTGCGTTCCAGACAGATTGCATAGATTTATGCTCCTCAAAAGTAGGGTCTGGAAGTGCCTCTTACACTAATCTAGACAACAATTGAGAAATTTGTTGCCATTTGACACTTGAAGCAGCATTATCCCAAAGATGCTTTGTTTTGCAACTCTTGGATTTCCAGTAGGATTTATAACCACTTGTATTTCTTTTGTGACTTGCTTTTGCTCAGTTTTTAACTGAAATGTGTATCCCTTTCTAACTGATTCATACAAAATCTTTTTTTGTTTGTTTTTTTGTTTTTTTTTTAACAGGATCTTACTCTGTCACCCAGGCTGGAGTGCAGTGATGTGATCTCGGCTCACTGCAACCTCTGCCTCCTGGGTTCAAGTGATTCTCCTGCCTCAGCCTCCCGAATAGCTGGGATTACAAGTGTGTGACACCACCCCTGGCTAATTTGTATTTTTCGTAGAGGCAGGGCTTACCATGTTGGCCAGGCTGATCTCAAACTCCTGACCTAAAGTAATCTGCCCACCATGGCCTCCCAAAGTGCTGGGATTACAGGCATAAGCCACTGTTTCTGGTCTTGATTCATATGGGCTTTATATATGGAGGCGTCAAGTCTTTACCACATAACATACAAAAGCTTTTTGTGTTTATCATTTGCTTTTCATTTTTATGCTTAAAAATATTATAAAATCATACTTAGTTGAATTTCACAGTGCTTTTCTTTTAGATTTCTGCTCTTGATAAGATACTTTAGCTCTACCCTATGAAAAATGACACAAATATTTACTCTTTTATGGTTTACTTTTTTTAACACCTAAAACATCGAATACATCTGGAATTTATTTAGGGTGTGGTGTGAGTTTGGTATTTATTTGCATTTACTTTCTAAATGGTTAGCCAGTTTTCCCAGTTTGTTGAATGATTTATTCTTTTTCTGCTGATTTTAAATTTCACCCTTATCGAATACCACATTTATATGTACATATATTTGGGTGTGCTTTTATACTTCCTAATCTAGTTCATTACTGTCTTTCTAATTTGGGACAAGTAAAATATTGCTTTAATTATTTGCACTATATGTCACATGCTAATATTGATGTGGCGAGTCCTTTGTGTAACTCTTCCAAAATATTTTTGGCTTTTCTATCATGCATCTCATTCAGTATGAATGTAAAAATTATTTGTTAAAATTTTAGAAAATGGTCCTGCCGAAGCTTTCACTGGCATTGTTAAATGTCAAACTAAATTTGTGAAAAATTGATTTCTATCAGTATTAAATCTCCCCATCAGAAATATGGCATACTCTTTTGCTTATTGTCATTTTTTTATATCTCTGAGTGAAATGTTTTTAGTTTTTTCCATTGTCTAGGTCCTGAGTATTACTTATGAATTTCACTCTCACTTTGCCAAGCACTTGGATAAAGTTTCATCAGGACATACTTGGAACTGGGTTCAGTGACTCCCCTGTAATCTCAGCCCTTTTGGAGGCCAAGGCAGGCAGATTGCCTGAGCCCAGGAATTGAAGGCTAGCCTGGATAACACAGTGAAACTCCAGCTCTAGAAAAAAAATTCAAAAATTAGCTGGGCATGGTGGTGCGTACCAGTGGTCTCAGCTACTTGGGAGGTGGAGTTGGGAGGGAGTGTCACTTGAGCCCAGGAGATGAAAGCTGCAGTGAGCTGTGATTGCACCTCTGCCTGGGTGACAGAGCAAGACACTGTCTGGAAGAAGAAAAAAAAAAGAAGACAAACTTGGTCCTTCTGGGGTGTAATAGGGAGTTAGGCTGGGAACCATGACAGATAGCAAGTCCCCTGGATGGAGGCACATGACACGATATTAAACATTTTAAAATTGCTTTTATAAATGAGATTTTAAAGTGTCACTGTATTTCTTTCCTTCTCTTTTGTGATAGGATCTTGCTCTGTTACCCTGGGATAGAGTACATTGGCATGATCACAACTTACTGCAGCTGTGAACCTCCCAGGGTCAAGTTCCCCCACCTCAGCCTCTCAAGTAACTGGAACTACAGGAACCACCACACCCAGCTAATTTTTGAATTTTTTTTCTAGAGCTGGAGAAAAAACATTTTTTGGATGTTTTGTAGAGACAGACCATGTTGCCCAGGCTCGTCTCAAAGTCCTGGGCTCAAAAGATCTCCCTGCCTCAGCCTTCCTGAGCGTTAAGATTACAGGCATGAGTCACTATGCCCAGCCCTCTGTTATATTTCTGAACATATTATTGAGAATATAAAGGCAAGGTATAAATGTTGAGTATTTATAATTAACTTTAATAGCTTTGTATATTAGTTATGATCATTTTTAGGTTGGATATCTTGGGCTTTACAAAGAGATAATCATATTATTTGCAAGAAATGTTTGTCAATATTTAGAATTTTTACTTCTTTTTCTTATAGACCAATATAGTATAGTGCTAAAAAAAAAAAAAAAAAAAAAGAAAGCATAGATGTTTGAGACAGACAGACCCAGGCCAAATTTCAACTGCACCGCCTATTAACTTGAACCTCCTGTGATTTATACAATCTCTGAGGCTTGGTTTCCTCAAAGAGGAATAATAATACCTACTTTATGGAGATCTTAGGAGGATTAAATGAAATATTGTCTATAAAGCACATAGCCAAGTAGCTGGCACATAGAGCTGCTATTATTGCTTGTCTGATTGCATTGGCTAGAACTACCAGAACGTTAAATAATAATGGTAATTGTGGACATCTAGACTTTAATGGTAATAGATTCGTTTCTAAATGAAAATACCAGGCACTGTTGATGGTGATGATGATAACATTTATTAAGCATTTGTGCCCCCTTCAGCATACAAATCATAGCGACAATTGCAGGAAATTACCCCAGCATCTTGCATATTTGCTCTTGATAACATTGCTTTGATTCATTCACTCCATCATTTAATTAATTCATTCACCAGACATTTGTTGAGCATGCCTAGAGCCTCTCATTTAATATGCCTCAATTCTAACTATCTTCATTTTGGATATGGTGTTACTCATGTGTTGAAGGAGGAAGAAACAGATACAGGCAATGGAAGATAACCGCATTACGGCTTCATGTAGACACTACTCACAGAACTGCCATGCCTGTGCATGGATCATGACGCTGTCCTTTCATTATGTTCCTTCTTGTCCTTTATGCCTGGACTGTCTGGCCTCACTGAAAGCAAAGAATGAGGTTTAGAGTTTGTAATGAGATGCAGAATGGGGCTGAGCTTTTTCTGATGGAAGATCATCCATTCATTCAACCATCATTGGCTGGTTCTAGTAAAAATAAGACGGATAAAGTGTGGATTTTGCCCTTGAGTCTTCATAGCCGAGAAAACCGGGAGTGTGAGGAGTGTTATTCCAGAATGTACAAAGATGATGAAAATTTAGAGAGAGAAGTGCTGGTGCAGGAAGGGAGGGAGCTTGAGGGCTTGTTTGAGGGTGGGGACTTGGGGCTTTGGAGACAGTGGTGTTAGGACTGGCCTCCCAGAGTTATGATGTCATGAGAGACTGGCAAGAGTTTTCTGGGTGGGCAAGAAGGGGCATACTCGTGGTGGGAACGGTGATGCAAAGTCACAGAGACGTGTGGAAGCGAGTTGCTTAATCTGCCAACAAACAGCCCGTTCTTCCACAGTGACGTCGTATGGAAAAGAGATGGAGTTTGTGACTGAATTTCATTTGAAGTCACCCAGCTACAAATTAGAGCTTATCTTGGATGGTTTAATGAGGTCAGCAGAGTAGAGAAGGGAAACAACTATGCCTTGTTAATATTCATAGTCACGATATTTACTGGGACAAAACAAAAATAAAGCACGAAAATCTAGCCTTGGCTGGAAAAAGATTGGGGACCAAGTGAGAAAATGAAAGAATTGACTGCCTTTATTAAAAGCAAAAAAAATGAATTAACTTCCTTCAAATTTGCTCAGTCTTTCTATTGCTTTTCCCATTTTTCTTCCCCTAGAACCTCACTCAGCATCAAGTTTCTTACAACATGGATGAGAAATATTAGCTGGGAGCATAGAAGATTATTTAATTCTCTCCCTAAAAGCATATGCAAATGGTATACACAGGAATGAATTCAGAATTTGGGGATTAATTCATTTTTCCTCCAGAGTCAGCTTCTCCTTCTTTCTCTCTGTACCCTGCTTCCTTTCAGGTATTTGGGTTTGGCCGGCTTTTAATGGGTGGTACCCACAAACACAAGGAAGTGATTTTATGGGCTTTCTTCTGGGCTCATGTACAATTTTTAAAAATTCCTTTTGATCCTCGAAGATCCCAGCAGCCAACTCTGGTTAACATCACCAAGAAGCCAGCCGCGCCCAGAGCTATCCCAGGAGCTAGAATTCTCACATGCCAAGCTGCAGGCAATTCTGTCTCCTTGCCTGAGACAGGAGGCATCTTGAGAATATTCAAATTAAGGGAAATGGAGAGTTGGATAATTAACACATGAATTTGATTAATGTTTACATCTGCGAAAAGCATTTTGTACCAAATAAATATCAGATAAATTTCTTAAAACTTCCAACACCATCTTTTCCTCTCTTGGGGAAGAGTTGGCTAGTTTTAATCCTTGTTTTCTATTCAATAATTCTTGAGTGTGGGTCCAGAACAAGCTTAAGGTTGATCCTGTCCTGGTCATCTGAAACTTCATCCTGTTTTTCTAAAATTCCTAGAGGTGTTTGGAATGGAATGACTGCTAGGGCACATTGAGGGGTTGTGGGAAATGTAGGGAAAGTGGAAGACTGGAGAGGGGCAAGTAAACACTTTTTCAAAAGGGGTCGTATCAAAAAGTAACCATCCCTGTGAGCTAGATAGCAAGTATTGTCTATGAGGCTGGACCAATTCTTTAACCTGAGACTCTCTCTTTTGGCCTTTGATGAGGCCCGCTGAGCAGGGCATTTGATGGCTTTTTGAGCACTTACAAATAAAAATGACCATGTTTTAGCTAGGCAAGTTCTATCAAGAAAGTACTGGAATCCTAGTGTATATTAACGAGCATCATGCTTAACTACTTCATTGAATTTGAGTAAGGTTTCTCAGCTATGCATATAAAGTCTCTCCATGTGGATAAGATAGAAAATTACAGATTGGTGATAATGTAATGAGAAAGAATTGCATGCCATTGAACACCTGGGTTCCAAAGATGAACAAATATTAGCATCAATCTGGGAGATTATGTCTAATGCTGAACCACAGGGCTGTGTCATATGGGACATTTTTATTTATGTCATGTTTGAAGGCAGATTGCTCATACATTTGTAGATAACACAGTGGAAACCCTAAATAATGGAACTGTACCCATCAAATGAGCTGGAATCATGAGTCGGAAAGCTATGGCTGGAAAGAGTAGTTGTTTTTCTATTTCTTCTCCCTCTTCTTCCACATCCCCCGCCTGTCTCTCCTTCATCTTTACAGCATGTATAAGTTTATAAACTCCATGCAAGACCGCCGAGAAATTAAATGAGGTGAAGAAAAGTGGGATAGGTAATATTTTTCCGTATGCTCTTCTGTTGAGACTCAGAATTTTAGGAAGGTCCAAGATACATACCTCCTAAATGGTATTAGCAGGAGCAGAATTCAAATCCCAGCTCCTCCCTCTCTCTCTCTCTCTCTCTTTTTTTTTTTTTTTTTTTTTGATAGGGAGTTTTGCTCTGTCACCCAGGCTGGAGTGCAATGGCGCCATCTTGGCTCACTGTAACCTCTACCTCCTGGGTTCAAGTGATTCTCCTGCATCAGTCTCCCAAGTACCTGGGATTACAGGCATCCACCAATATGCCCGGCTAACTTTTTATGTTTTTAGTAGTGATGGCATTTCACCATGTTGGCCAGGCTGTTCTCGAACTCCTGACCTCAGGTGATCCACCCACCTTGGACTCCCAAAGTGCTGGGATTACAGGTGCAAGCCACCGCGCCCAGTCCAGCTCCCCTCTTTTGCATACATAATATGTGACGTTCTCTAGACATATTCTTTGAGAATGACAATGGCTGCTTTGCTGAGCACAAGCATTCAATGCAATAAAGTGGTGGCTACAGGATTAGGCACATGCTTAGTATGTTCTTAAACAAACAGGCAACCGGGCCCAGGATAAAGCAATTGCCGCTAACGTGTACTTCTGCTGAGTGAAACACATCAAAAAGACCACCAGAGCATTTTGCAGCGCGGAGAGCCGGATAGAAAATAAAGGGGTCAGGAAATGCATTCAGGCCACAAGTTCGAGAACCAGCGGTTTAGATGGGCTACCACATATGCTGAAAATAATGACTCAATGCTGAAAATGAAAATTTTAGATCAAAAAGAGACTAAAAGAAATAATGTAATTTAATCCCTCACTTGGATATGGAGAATGCTGAACAGAGAGAACTCAGTTGGTTTGCTCAAGATGACCCAATTAATAATCAGCAGGATTGGTTTCTTGGACCTGGTTCAGGGTTCTCTGTATTCCATCATAGTGTTCTGACCTATAATGGCAATGATTTAAAATTGTGAAGTAGCTCTTTATACTCTTAAAATTCTTTTATATTTAAAAAATGTAAGGCAGATATTATACCCATATTACAGATGGGGCAACTGAGGCAAAAAGAATCTAGATATTTGCCAAAGGGCACACAACGAATGAATCACAGACTGTGACACAGGATTTGTCGTGGCCCCTTTGCCAGGCTTGCAGCAGGGGTCACCCAGTCCATTTGGCTCTCTGGGCTGCATCTGTCTTGCATTCTGGCCCACAGTTTCTGCGGCCATGTGACTGCACACTCAGCTCCTGGTGGGAGGGAGTATGTGAGTGAGCAAGTGCAGGGTCCAGCTGGCCACTGCAAATTCTGACACAGGAGCAGGTTCCATCTGGGGCCTGAGGTCAGACCAGGCATGTTGCCCGGAGGGGAGCACAGTTGCAGTCAGGCAGGGGTGCCTGTAGTCCTGAAGCCGCGGAGGGAGTATTAAACGGTGTGCTATTGAGTGCTTTTAATTCTGCTGTCTGCAGCCCGATAGATGGCTGCAGGACTGTCTTGGCCCTGCGCTTCTTCCATCATGTGGGGTGGCTGCTCTCCATCAACAAGGGCAGAGGGTCAGCGTTACAGCCTTTCTGGGTACCCATGTTTGGTGTGTCCTGAGCTCTTGTCCCGCATTTAAGAAGGAAGCGGTCACACTGACAATCAAAGGATATAGAGGTCTGATAATTATTTTTTAAAATTATACTCTAAGTTCTGGGGTACATATATGGAATGTGCAGGTTTGTTGCATAAGTATACACTTGCCATGGTGTTCGCTGCATCCATCAGCCCATCATCTACATTAGGTATTTCTCCTAATGCTGTCTCTTCCCTTGCCCCCAACTCCCTGACAGGCCCCAGTGTGTGATGTTCCTCTCCCTCTGTCCATGTGTTCTCATTGTTCAACTGTCATGTATGAGTGAGAACATGTGGTGTTTGCTTTTCTGTTGTTGTGTTAGTTTGCTGAGAATGATGGTTTCCAGCTTCATCCATGTCCCTGCAAAAGACATGAACTCATCCTTTTTTATGGCTGCATAGTATTCCATGGTGTATATGTGCCACATTTTCTTTATCCAGTCTATCATTGATAGGCATTTGAGTTGGTTCCAAGTCTATTGTGAACAGTGCCACAGTAAACATATGTACATGTGTCTTTATAGCTGAATGATTTATAATACTTTGGTTATATACCCAGTAATTGGATTGCGGAATCAAATGGTATTTCTGGTTTCAGATCCTTGAGGAATCACCACACTGTCTTCCATGATGGTTGAACTAATTTACACTCCCACCAACAGTGTAAAAATATTCCTGTTTCTTCACATCCTCTTCAGCATCTGTTGTCTCCTGACTTTCTAATGATCGCCATTGTAACTGGCATGACATGGTATCTCTCTGTGGTTTTGATTTGCATTTCTCTAATGGAGGTTGGATAATTTTATTGAGCAATGAAACAGTTCTCAGTGGAGAAGGGATGGAAAGGTCAGGTTGTCTCTTTCAGTGTGGCTGAGCCTAGAGGCTTTTATAGGCACAGGATGAGGGAGGGGCAGGTTATAGGTAGTATTAAAAAGGATAACATTTGATTGGTTAAAAGGCATTATTCAGAAAGAACCAATTGGGAAAGGGAGGGCAAATAGGAACAGAAGTTCTCACTCTGGGTTGCAGGTTTCATCCGGAACCAGCAGTCCAGGCTGTTTTTGACTTGAAGGTGGAGTTTCGCTGGGGACTTGACCCTTTCTGTCTTGGCGTTTTTCTGTCTCCTGCCGCTCTCAACAAGAGAGACAAACCTAGGTTTTTTGGCTTCCAATCTACTTGCCCCTGAGCTGTTTAACTCATAATGTTTCTGATGGCAAATGTGTGGGCTTTTTCTTCTACCTCCAAACCCATTCTCTGATTTTCCTGACACCAGCTAGGTGTCCTACAATTCAATTATGCCCCCGACTACCTGGAATTAGCAGAGACACAAGAGGTCTAGGCTCTGTCCCACAAGACTACCCCAAGTTCAGACACCGATCGCAAGTTATAGGTTTCTACCTGTGCTTCTGACCAACAGGATATAAACAGGCTGCTCCCGCAACCCAGTCCTCATGTTCCTTACTTTGCTAGAATGCGTCTCAGAACTCAGGAAAGAGCTTTACTTAGGGTACAACAGACACATGGAAGAGATGCTTAGGGCAAAGTATGGGGATGGGGCATGGAGCTTCCATGCCCTTTCTGGCTGTGCCACCCCCCCAAAACCTCAGTGTGTCACCATGTAAAAACTCTCCAACCCCCCTTTGTTTAGGGTTTTTTACGGGAGGTTCATGATGTAGGCATGATGACTAAACATGTAGACTAAATCATTAACCATGGAAGATTGACTCAGTCTCCAGCCAATGGCAATCAGAGGGTGGTGCTGAAAGTTCAACCTGTAATCACACCAGAGTCTTTCTGACCACCAACTCCCATCCTAAAGCTATCTAGGAGCCCTAAACTACTGGATATCTCATTAGCATACAAATGACACTTGCTTTTTGCCTTTTTTTTTTTTTTTTTGAGATGGAGTGTCACTCTGTCATCCAGGCTGGTGCAGTGGCGCAGCCTCAGCTCACTGAAGCCTCCGCCTCCCAGGTTTAAGAGATTCTCCTGCCTCAGCCTCCTGAGTATCAAGGACCACAGGTGCGCGCCACTGTGCCTGGCTAATTTTTTGTATTTTTAGAAGAGACGGGGTTTTACCATGTTAGCCGAGAGGCTTACATACAGTAGTCAAACAGCTGGTCTCGAACTCCTGACCTTGGGTGATCCATCCGCCTTGGCTTCCCAAAGTGCTGGGATTACAGGTGTGAGCCACCACTCCCAGCGGCTTTTGCAATTCTTTAGCTTAGAAAAGACTAGAGTTTTAGGAGCTATGTACCAGGGACCAGGGAAAAAGATCAAATACCTGTTTATTCTTTTCACACTGCCTATACCCACACTTGCCACAGGGTAGGTGTTTGACTAGACTGTGCAGGCTCTTTGGCTGGGTTCACCAGGGCACACCTGAAGCAAGGGGCCCTGGTTTGCTGCTGGTACGGTAGCCTTACTCAACAACCTCAATATGTTCTTGGAAACTGATTTGAAGCAAAGCAGAACAGAGCAGGTCCTCAAATAACATCGTTTCCTTCAAGATCTTTACTTTGCTATCACGTTGATGAGAAAAATAAGTTCATTTTGTTATTCATTGTTTTGTTCAGGTTGTAATTTCCAAGAAGCTATCAACCACATTAAGTGAGGATTTATAGCACTGTTTCTGCCGTCTTTCTCACAGTACGTGTTTGTTGCAGGACGAAGTGATGGAGGGCGAGCTATTCTCCTTACTCAAAAAATCAGCAAAAACCCGACTCTAGCATGCTATAGATCATGAGTTTTTGTTGTTGTTTACCTGGACTTTCTCGATTCCAATTTCACTGCATTTCTGTAAAGACTAACCTCATAGCCAGAGCAAAGGCCTGACAAGTATTCTTCTTTTTTTCTTTTAGCTTAATGTGATGGGCAGAATAATGGCCCCACCACTCAAAGATATTTGTGCCTTAATCCTCAGAAACTGTGACTATGTCTTGTTATCTGACAAAATAAACTTTGCAAATGTGATTGTTGAGGGTAAGGGTAACAGACCTTGAGGTAGAAAGCATATTATTCAGGTGGGCCTCGTGTAATCACATGAGCCCTTAAAAGTGGAAAACCTTCTCTGACTGTGGTCAGGTAGAGAGAGAGAGAAGCAGGGTTAGAGAAATGCAACTTTGCTGGCTTTGAAGATGCAGAAAGGGACTGAAATCCAAAAAAATTCAGGAAGCCTCTAGAAGCTGGAGAGAGGAAATAGTATTTTTTTCCCTAGAACTTCCAGAAAGGAATGCAGACTTACTGATGCCTTGGTTTTAGACTGGTGAAACTTATGTTGGACTTAGAACCCACAGAAATGTAAGATAATACATTGGTCTTGTTTTGAGTCACTAAATTTGTGGTTATTTGCTGCTATGGCATGTTATAACCTCTCCTCAGAGACAGGGTGGACCCCTACTCAAAATTTGGTTCAGATGTCAAGCCCGATGATGATGCCCCCACTATACACATATGCCAACAGGGTATTAAAAAGTTTGTTACTTACATAATAAGTCTTTCAATGTGGCTCCCAAGCAGGTCCAGAAATGGCTTGAAAAAGCAGAGAAGGTCACGCCTGTAATCCTAGCACTTTGGGAGGCTAAGGAGGGTGGATCATGAGGCCGGGATTTCCAGACCAGCTTGGCCAGTATAGTGAAACCCTGTCTCTACTAAAAAAAAAAAAAAAAAAAAAAAAAAAAAAAATTAGCCAGGCATGGTGGTGTGCACCTGTAATCCCAGTTACTTGGGAGGCTGGGCAGGAGAATTGCTTGAACCCAGGAGGCAGAGGTTGCAGTGAGCTGAGATCATGCCACTGCTCTCCAGCCTGGGTGACGGAGCAAGACTCTGTCTCAAAAAAAAAAAGAAAAAGAAAAAGCAGAGAAGGGAGACTGCCTTGGGAATATGATGGTAGTTAGGCGGTAGGGATGGAGGGAAGGTTCCCATGAGTGCTCTGATCATCCCATTGGCTCCAAAGGACAGAGCACCCAGGCCTTCTTAGCAGCTTGGCAAGGTCTGGGGCAGAAAGGGAATGGGTGGAATGAGGCTTAAATACTATCAATAATCAAACAGCAAGAAATGGAGCCAGACTCTATTATACAGCAATGAGAGAAAACTGGTACACGAATCTTCCTCTAGCTGTATCTATGCCACCTGTGCACTCACCCACTCACCCACCCCATGTTTTATTATGTAGCCACTGCATGCCAGCATAGTGCTAAAGAAGGTGGATGTGGTGATGTCCATGAAATAATATTTTTTCCTGTTGTTCTCACAGTCTAGTAGGAGTGAACACTAAATTGACTCATCATTATTTGATTATTTGTCGAGGATCACAATTGTGGTATATTGAGAGCATAAGAGAGCAGAAGGGAGAAAGAGACTTTTCTTCTTACTAATTTTAGGAGAATTTTCACTGGAAAGGCGAGAGTTGGCACAGCTTTTGCAAAATGACTAGCAGTTCAACACATAGTGGTAGAGATTAAAGAATTCTAGGCAAAAGAGAAAAGCACAGACAAAGGCACAGATGCATGAAGTTATGTCTGAGTTGCAGTGAATGGGGTTAGCAAATGATGGTTTTTTTCACTCTCTGATTTCCTGTGAGCCTGGGATGGGGGAATGGAGGTTAGGGAGGCAGTTTGGAAGAAAAATCCGGAATAGTAAGGAAGAGTAGGGTTAACAATGACCAACTGTTGGTTACCTGCATGTTGATCTAATGCAAGGATGTGAGTTTGTTTTTAGTCTCAAGCCATTGACTCATACCCAGTTTAATATACTTGAAGGAAAACATGTGAGATCTATAAAGTAGACAAGATTGGAAAGAAATTGTTTCAAGAAAAGGAAGTTAATCAGTAACTGAGCCTAACTGGTATAGACTATGATTTCTTTTCCAATAATGGCCCAAGGAAATGATGCACAAAGTATGTGGAATTACCATTGCATATTGAAGAGGGGGTGGACTCGGGGGTTGGAAAAAGAATAAAGAAGCACATCATGACTCAGAATGTGTCTTCTCTCCCTTGGGTGCTCTTCGTGGTGACACCCTAGAACATCCTGGGTCATTGCTGGTCTTTAAACTCCCTCCCCAGACGGCTGGTACCTTGGTAGTAGGCTCCACCCTCTTGTGGGTGTCAGCTGGGGCAGTCTGGATTTTTATAAGAATTCCAGTGTTAATGATGGAGTTCCTTTGGAGAGAGGCACAAGTCTTCTTTCAAGTTTCCATCCCCGCCTGGTGCTGCATTCTCACTTCTCTCCCACTGTGTTTTGTATTTTAGATTTAAGGGGATCTTTCACATAAATAACAAGTTCTTGCTTTGAACATAAAAATAAACACTACAAAAAAATGTATGTTCCAATCTTACTTGAAATGCCCAAATATGATTAGTATTAGACTGTGAAATACCTCTGCTTATCTCTAGGAGTCAGCTGCTGGGAGCATTTTGAGGGATCAGCTTGGTTGTTGTGAGTGATTTTTTTTTTAAACAAACCATAAGCCCCAAGTGATCTGTGTATCGACCCTCCATGAAGTCCCCTTAGTCAAAAACTTAGTCTTTCTAATTTTTATTCTCTCCTCCTTTGGCCTGATCCCAATCATGGAAGACAGTGTGGGAGCCAAATAGATTCCAATTTCAATCTGGCCATTTCTCTCTTACTTCTCTCTGTATTTCTGCCTTTCTCTTTTCTGAACTTGCCTGGCTGCATCTAAGGACTTTCCAATTGAGGAAACAAATTATTTGGGTCATACAGGCCACGACTGCTACTTATGAGCCAAAAAAAACCCCCAAAAATGCTTCTTGGCATTTGGAAAACTGATTTATTAATACATGCAGGGTCACATGTCAACAACTGCAAATTATGGATAACAGATTTGCATCTTCTATAATTTCATGGCCTCATTCAAAGGGACGTAATGAACAAACAAAAAGGGCTAAATGAGAAAGTGGTTTTTTTTTCTCTCAAAGCTTTTTTTGACCTACCTGCCTATCTCTCCCATCAAAAAGTAAGAAAGAAGGAAAGAAAGCAAAAAATATTAATTTATTGAAAAGCTTAACTTTAAAGCATTATGAGATTTTAAATCCGTGAATTACTCTGTATAATATATGAGTCAATTACAGAAAGAATAGGAAATAGTAACAAGTTTGCATTAATCTTCAGCTAAACTATGTTCAAAGAAATGAAGCTGGAATTCAATCAAACAAGGAGCTAACATTAAATTTCTTCTGAAGACACTATTCTAGAAGAATATTTGAGGAACACTAAAAGTGAAAAATAAGCTATATTTGTCTTTGGTGAATGTGCACTATATATGAAGAGACAAGATACTAAAAGTTGTGTATTGACATTCAAAACGTCCTTAGCAATTTGCTCCCAAGAGAGGTGAAGCAGCAGAGAGTCATTACTTGGCAAATAAGCAATAAGGATAATAATCACCACTGAATGGAGGCATGCCTGTGGGATTGTAGGGGTCTATATTAGTCCACTTTGTGCCACTGTAACAGAATACCTGAGGCTGGATAATTTATAAAGAGGAGAGTTTTAATTGGCTCCTGGTTCTGCAGTGTGTACACAAAATAGAGTGCCTGCACCTGGGGAAGGCTTCAGAAAGCTTCCAATCATGGCAGAAGGTGAAGGAAAGCCAGCCTGTCACATGGCAAGAGAGAGGACAAGACAGAGAAGGGAGAGGTCTCAGACTCTGTTAAGCAGCTGGATCTTGTGTGAACTAGCTGAGCAAGAACTGACTCAGCACCAAGGGGATGGTGCTGAGCCCTTCATGAGGAATCCACCCACATGATCTAACGCTTCCCAGCAGGCCCCACTTCTAACTTTGGAAGTCACATTTCAATATGAGATTTGGAGGGGACAAATATCCAAACTGTGTCAGGATCTGAGAGGATTTCTTTCTTCTCCCCAACTCCCCGCAACATTTTTTTTTTCTTTTTTTGAGACAGCCTCTGGCTCTGTTCCCCAGGCTGGAGTGCAGTGGCATGATCACGGCTCACTGCAGCCTCCACCTCCCAGGCTCAAGTGATTTTCCAACTTCAGCCTCCCAAATAGCAGGGACTACAGGTGTATGCCACCATGCCCAGCTGATTTTTTTAAATTTTTTTTAAGAGATGAGGTCTCCCTATGCTTCCCAGGCTGGTTTCAAACTTCTGGACTCACACAATCCTCATGCTTCAGCCTCCCAAAGTGCTGGAATTACTAGGGTGAGTTCCTGCTCCTGGCCTCTGAGGGGATATCAAGTAACAGATTTTTTTTTTTTCTTCTAGATTTTAAATATAGTCAGGATCCTGGTAAGTGGGAAAAGCAAGGAGACACAAAAGAGGGTCTGAAAAGAGGACTTGGAGAAGGGTGTTCTGTGGGTACTCAGGGTTTTGTGTACAGAAGTTCTTTGTTAGTTTGGACAATTAATGGAGAGATGTCATTCAAAAGAGCATCAAAAATATCAAATGCCTAGGAAATGCCAATGAAAGATATTTGAGATTCCTGCACAGAAGACTACACACAATTATTCATGATAAATGGAAGGAGATGCCAAGTTCATGGATTGAAAGAGTCAAGGTTGTTGTATCTTGTTTTCTTGAAATTGATCTATAGATATTTAATTCAATCCCAATCATATCCCATAAGATTTTGTATTTGTGGAAATTGACAAGCTGATTCTAAAATTTACATGGGGCCGGGCTCAGGAGGCTGAGGTGGGTGGCTCACTTGAGGCCAGGAGTTCGAGATCAGCCTGGCCAATATGGCAAAACCCCATCTCTACTACAAGTACAAAAATTAGCAAGGTGTGGTTGCACATGCCTGTAATCCCAGCTACTTGAGAGGCTGAGGCAGAGAATTGCTTGAACCTGGGAGGTGGAGGCTGCAGCGAGCTGAGATCACACCGACTGCACTCCAGCCTGGGTGACAGAGTGAGACTCCATCTCAATAAATAAATAAATAAACAAATAAATAAAATTTATATGGAAATAAAAAGAGCTAAGAATAGCCAAGGTCAGAGATGAGTAAGCTGTATTAAACTTTAAGGTGTATTTAAAACTATAGTCATTAAGGCTGTGAGTTATTAATATAATCAGTAGATCACATTAGATGTACTACTAAAGCTATAGTAATTAAGGCTGTGGGTTATTAATATGATCAATGGAATAGAGAGTCCAGAAACAGATTCACACTTATTTGGTCACCTGATTTATGACAGAGTTGCCAGTTGCATTACCACTGACAGTGTAAATGGGTGCACTCACTTTGAAAACTATATGACTATTCTGTGACACAGCAGATGCATATTTCAGTATATCAACAGAAATGTGTACATGTGTACCAAAAGACATATCCATGGGTGCCATCACTGTTTATTATAACCTCAGCCCCCACCTAAACAACCTAAATGTCTATCAACAACTAAATGACTAATACATTATAATTCCTTCATACCATGGAAGACTACATAGCAGGTTCGGTAAACTTTTTCTATAAAAGATCAGATGATAAACCTTTTAGACGCCTAAGTGAACATGGCTGTGCTCCTAGAACTTTTTCTATAGATACTGAAATTCGAATTTCATACAATGCACTTTATAAAATACTATTTTTCTTTTGATTTTTGACTGTTAAAAAATACAGGCCAGGAGTGATGGCTCACACCTGTAGTCCCAGCACTTTGGGAGGGCAAGGCAGGTGGATCAGGAGATCAGGAGATCGAGACCATCCCGGCCAACACAGTAATACCCCATCTCTACTAAAAAATGCAAAAAACTAGCTGGGCATGGTGGTGCACACCTGTAGTCCCAGGTGCTTGGGAGGCTGAGCCAGGGGAATTGCTTGAACCCAGGAGGTGGAGGTTGCAGTGAGCTGAGATGGCACTACTGCACTCCAGCCTAGTGACAGAGCAAGACTGTCTCAAAAAATAAATTAAATAAAATAAGAACTGTTATTAGCTTGCAGGTTGCACAAAAACCTGCAGTGAGACATAAATGCAGAACAACAGGCAAATGCTACACACCCCACAACATGAATAAACCTTACAGATTTAATGGTGCGTAGAAGAAAAACAGATGGAAAGCAACATCCACCTTTTTAATAATTCCACTTATACAAAGTTCAAAATGGGAAAACCTAATTTATGGTGATGAAGGTCAGAAGAGTGATTATCTTTGGAGAAGTCATTATACATCATGCTTCTGCCCTGTGGCTGGTGCTCTATTTTGGGATCTAGGTGGAAGCTAATCAGTTGTGTTCACTTTCTAAAAGGTCACCAATCTATACTGTGAATTTGCTGTTCCTCAATAGAACAATGTTTTTTTGTTTATTGGTTTTGAAGAATCTAGGAGCAATTTAAGAGACAATACCATGCCATGTCTAAGAGTGTAGATTCTGTACACAGACTGCTAAGTCCTAGTGTTATTGTTAGCTGTGTGACCTTAGGCACATTGTTTCACCTCTCTGTTCTTTAGTTTTTCTCAACTGTAAAAAAGGTGATCACAGTCGTACTCAGTTGACTCTCAGTAGTACTCAATACTTGTAATATTGCTGGAAGAATGATGAGTTAATCCATATAAGGTCACTTAGAACAATGCCGGCATGCCCTAAGAACTCAATAATTAGGTATTATTATTGTGGCCAATAACTTCGTTGCTTTAGGTCTTAAGCTCCAGTTTATTAAGACATTTATAAACTCTTGATTCTGCCTCAAACATACTTTTAGATTAAGCAAGGCCAGGAGCACAAAGAAATCTTTTTAACTCACATGTGGTCCAGCCCAGCTCACCAGGAATCCAATTCTGAAGAGTCTGGGAATAAAGGCTCAGAGTCATAAATAATATAAGTAACCCTTGTCTTATTTAGAATGTACATATTGCCTGTGAAAAGTTGCAGTGTCAGTAGGTATTAGTTGAAGACTCTGAGATCTGGGATTCCAAACAAATATATACTTCGATTCTGAACTAATCATTTTTATAGAAAACAGACGAGTCTTGTTGGATAGGTGTGTGAACAATATCTTATGTTGCTCGCCTGTTCTCTAGGCCTAGGTCCTCCATTCAAAGAGTGTCAGAGGCAGGATATTTTGACCTCCAGAAACTTTATAAGGTAAACCCTGCTCATCCACCTAAAATATTTTCCTGGAAAAAAAAGCCAAAAATAAATAAAGTCAGAAATAATCATCTAATTCCTACCCTTTATGCTCTTTAAATGACTACTATACCATCCTGGGAGGCATCATATTCTGTGACTTAAAAAAATGAAGCAAATATGCCAGACACGGTGGCTCAGGCCTGTAATCCCAGCACTTTGGAAGGCCAAGGAAGGTGGATTGCTTGAGCTCAGAAGTTCATGACCAGCCTGAGCAACATAGTGAGACTTGATCTCTGTAAAACACACACACACACACACACACACACACACACACACACACACAAACACAATTAGCCAGACATGATGGCATGCACCTGTAGTCTAAGGTACTTGGGAGGTTGAGGTGGGAGGATCACATGAACCTGGGAGGTGGAGGTTGCAGTGAGCTGAGATTGCACCACTGCACTGCAGCCTGGGTGACAAAGCCACACCCTGTCTCAAAAAAAATTTTTTTTTAATGAAGCAAATAGTATTTTTACAAACTATAAATATTCGTTCATCTGTTCCATCATTCAACAAATTTTATTGAGTGCTTAATATCTGCTGTATAAAAGAAAGAGGAAGTTCCCAAGTAAAATAATTTTTTTGACTGTATTCTTTGTTTAAGGTGATGTTTCCTTAAAATTTTTGACCATGGAATGCTACAACCCTTCCTGTCCTTTTTTTTTTTTTTTTTTTTTTCCTAGTAATACCCATTCACATCACAGAATAGACTTTGGGAAATGCTGAGCTAACTATTCTTTTATTGCTGAATACCAAGGTTGCCTAACTCTTTGCTGTCATAAATAACACTGCAGTGAACATTCTTGTACCTACAGCTTTGCACACATGTTGGATTATCTTTATAGGATACATTTCTAGGAGTGGAATTGTTGAGTTAAAGGCTCTGTTTCTTTTTACGTGGGTAAAAGACCCTATGTCAGTTTTACAAATCTTAGGGACTCATAGACTCGTAAAATATCAGATGGGATCTTAACATCAACTCAAGCCCTCCTGTCACTGTGGGAAGACCAGGGCTTTTGAAGCCAGGTCAGTCTTAATGCGCTTCTCACAGCTCCATGTGGACTCCTGGGGCAGCTGTCCAGCAGAAGAAAGACGTGAGAGGGAAGTCAGGAAGGCATCACTAGTGTCAGCATTTGCCCCTTCTGGGTCGGACTACACTCTCCCTCTTTTTCCTCCGGGTCTTTCTGTTTTAAGCCATTGTGTCATATTTATGAGCCACAGGGTATTTACCAAGAAGAAAATCTCAGGAAAAAGAAGATCCAATTTAGCACCCATTCTTCCTCTTGAAAAACAGACAAGAAACCAGGTAGTTTGCAAAGGGCACAGGTTTTGTGTGTGTGTGTGCATGTGTGTGCACGTGTGAGCCCATGTGCACTCTCCTGTAGTAATTGCTTTGGGAAGCTTGAGCTAAGACGCACACGCTACACCATATGATATTGATTTCTCTGCAGCACAGTTCTGACCCTGAGGCTTATATTGCCTTAAGAGAGGGCTAGGCTGGGGATTGTGTGAATTATTTCCTAGTCTCGTCTGCTGTTTCTGGTAGAATTAGCTGCCATGTGGTGAGCGCATGTTTTTGAAAGATTCTTGGTAGGAGGTAGCATGCAGCTCAGGTCAACTGATTTGATCAGCCTTCTAGGCAGGGGAGCAGAGCTGAGTGACTAAACCCAAACCAGATCCAGAAGCTGGGGCATTGGCCAACCCTGCCTCCAGACAGGGACAAACGTGCATTCCCTGGTGTCTCCCTTGGTGTCCCTCTTGGTTGTATTTGATTTGAACAGAATCCAGCGTTTCTCAAAATGCAAAAGGAGTGGGAGCTTCCAAGTGGCCTCTAACTTTAATTTGGAGGAAAATAACATCTTTTCTCTGTTGTACAGACACACATACCACATCAGAGCAAATGCCCCCAAAGCTCCGTTCTTATTTTTGGCTTGGAAAAGTTCTTGATGTTTCATAGCAAATCTTCCCACATCCTGCCACACCAGTCTTGTTTTTCCACCCACCTCAGGCATCTTCCGCTTCATTACTGAGGTATTAGTAATGGAACGGGAAATTGGCCAAGAAATCCTTGTCAGTGGCTGACTGGACCTGCCCGCCCAATGCCATCCGCCAGACTCAAGCCATCCCGGTTTGTGTGGCTCAGGAGATTCCTTTGAGACCTTAGGTTGGAGGTGATGCCAGGGAGGGCCCAGGCGGGATACTTTGTTCAGGCGTGGGAGCTCTCTTTGGTCTACCTTGGAGTCAAATTAAGCCCTGATAATGCTTGAGACAGGGATGGTGTAAGCATCTTTTTCTTTCCATGGCTTCTATTACATACTTGGGCACATATCAGAGATTCAACAAACCTTTGTTGAATAAATGAGCAAATGACTTGGGATTCAGGTGTATCGTCCTTCTTGGTCTGCTGTCGTGGGTACACACCTGTCCGTGTTTACTTTAACTTCCAGCCACGTTAACCACCTGAGGATTTCAAGTGGAGGCAGGTCAGGGGATGGGATGCCTTCTTCAGTGTTAGAAAAATCCCTTTTCTTCTTTGTGGATCCCCTTCCTGGCTTCTACATGTTGCCTGCAGTGATGTTCTTGAACTTACTAAAAATGAAAGACAAATGCCAGACTGATTTCAGGCAGAGAAACATTTCATGCCAAGTTACAACTAGGCCCTTTGGGAAGCGAGACAGACAGAAAGAAGAGGAAAAGGTAATGGAGTAAAATTTGGGCCTGGTTCCAACATTCAAGGCTTCCACATATCCATGGGCAGTTTTCGTGTTTCATCTGTGCCAGTGGAGTTTCATCTGGGTCAGTTGGCACTCACATTCAGCCTGCATACACTATTCTTGACACCACACACTCTGTCACAGGTTATGTCCACATGGGGGAAGAAGCATCGTTTTTGTAGCATGAGGACAGTCAGTGACCAATTACCAAGCTGTGCATCTGCTCATTGGGGATGCTGTGTCTTTTTACAGTTTGCACAGTTGGCATATGTGGCAACATGGCCTGAAAACTCAATTCCATTATTTTATGTTTCTCTATTCTTTTTTGAATGTCCTGGATGTGTGAACGGTGAGTGTGTGCGTGTGCATCTGTGTGTTTGTGTGAGAGAGTGTGTGTGTTTGTGTATGCGCTCAATATGACTCTAAGCGTTGAATTGAGTGCATGGCGTTAAAACTAGTGCATGCTGGAAACAGTGGCTCCTGCTTGTAATCCCAGCACTTTTGGAGGCCATAGCAGGAGGCTTGCTTGAGGCCAGGAGTTCAAGACCAGCCTGAGCAAGACAGCAAGTCTCTGTCTCTAAAAAATAAAAATTAAAACAACTAGCCAGGTGTGGTAGTATATGCCAGTAGTACTACCTGGGAGGCTGAGATGGGAGGATCACTTGAGCCCAGGAGGTTGAGGCTGCAGAGTTATGACTGTGCCATTGCACTCCAGCTTGGACAACAGATCAAGACCCTGTATCTAGAAAAAACCATATACATAAAAATAAAGCAAGTGTACCTGTATCTATGCCAAAATGCCCTCTCCTTTTCTCCTGAGAGTTGAGTAGAGAAACAAGCTTTCTGCGTGAATCTCTTCTTTCTTTTTCTGGCCTAGTGTGGTGGACAGGCACCTAACCACTGCTTGGCCAGTTTAACCCTTCCTCTCCCATCTCCTTTTCTCAGACTTTGGTTGGAAAGGAGGGAGGCATAATAATGTGACCTGCAGTGTCTTCCCCATTTTGAGGCGTGGGCTGGGGAGGGAAATTGGGAAGGTTAGAAATGCTGCAGGTGAATTCACCTCCTCCTTCAAATTGGCCACATCACCTCCTGTGACTTCCTGCCCTTTCTCTCTCAGTTTCTAGGAAGTCTTTATTGCTCCTTATAAATTGGCTACTAAAGCACATGTGGCCCTAAGTACTAGAAAAATCTAAAGCCAAGGAGACTTCCCACTAGTAGTTCCCATGTTCATCCACAGTCCTCAGTTTTCCCCATTTCTAAAATAGAAATACCCATTGATATGGCCCTAGGGTATAAGATGGGCCTGAGAGAAACTGTGTCTAGTCTAGAGGGTTCCTGGGCTCCTGGGCGCCTAACATCACAGGCATTGTGCCAGCAGAGCCTTTTGAAGTCCTCCTGGCTCGTTCTTTTCTCATTTTATAAGCTGTAAATCATCAAAGACTCAGCACTTGTTCCTTTTAGACATCACAGCTCACCCTTTTCGCTCCCATCCAGAGCCCCGTTTTCCTCCTTAACTCTTCCTTAATTTATAGACTTTCATGTAAAGAGAACTACAAACAAACTGACATTTCTGAATGATGGCACATTCTTGCCATCAAAATTCAGGCTCACAGCAGCATCACATGAGTAAAGGATAATTCTCCCCTCGTGGCACAGGCTGGGCTTCAGAGGAGACTCAGTTTACAATGTGGAATCCAGTTTGATCCTCATTTTACCTCCTTGGCCTCCCACATAATGTAAAAGCAACATCAGTTTTTTTTCTTTTTTCTTAAGTTCAAACAAGTCTCAGATTTGCTTTCTTGACTTAATCATCTTTAGGTATGTAGGAAATTGGTGAGTAAATGACAAAAACAAAAACAGGTTGGTGAGATTGAGAGTTCATGGTTCTTGACCTAATGTCCAGGAAGGCACTGCCTCTGAGACACTTTGATGTGTGTGTGCACGTGTGCAAGTGCGTGTATGCGTGTGTGTGAGTGTGTGTATGCACACAGCAGTATATTCAGAAAAGTTTCTTTCCTCCTAATACCCGGTGACTGGGAAGAACAAATTGAGAGCTCCATATATTAAAAATAAACTTTAGAACAAAGATGTCAAAGAAGACTAGTTTGAGGGAAAGGCATAAATGTGAAATGTCTTACATGCTTTGTAACTGAAAGAAACATAACAGGATATTTAATAAGAATGACATAGTCACAAATAATTTAGTAATAAATTATAGCCATATAAAGAAGGAGGAGGAGGAAGGAGAGTCAGAAACCAGAAAAAGTGTTACAGAAGGATGGGAGTAGCAGAGGGGAGGTAGAGAGTATCTCTCAGTCTGTTTTGTGTTGCTATCGAGGAATACCTGAGAATGGATAATTTATAAACAAAAGAGGGTTATTTGGCTCATGGTTCTGCAGACTGTACAGGAAGCATGGCACCAGCATCTGCTTCTGGGGAGGGCCTCAGAGAGCTGAAGGGGAGCAGGCATCATGCGGTGAGAGGAGGAAAGAGACAGGAAGAGGCACCAAGCTGTTTTTAATAAGTGGATCTCAGGGTAACAAAGAAGGTGAGACTCATTACCAAGAGGACAGTGTATGTTATAAATGCATAACACCCCACTTCCCAGAACCAAAATTTGGTAAGTCTGGGAAAGACCCAGGAATATAAATTTTTGAGGTATTCTGCAAGTGATTCCTTCTTTGTTGTCCTTTTTTGTTCTTTTTGGAGACCTCTGTCACTGAGGTGGGAGTGCAGTGGCACAATTGTAGCTCGACCTCCTGGGCTCAAGCACTCCTCCCACCTTAGCCTCCCATTCATGAGAAAATCTGTCCTCGGACCCAAATACCTACCATCAGGCCCCACCTCCAACACTGGGGATCACATTTCAACATGAGATTTGTAGGGGACAAATATCCAAACTACATCAGACCGTAAAAGGAGAATGAGGAAGACAGAATGAGCAGAATGGGACAGACAACAAAGACACAGGACACGAGACCCATTCGTTTACCGATAATTTTTGAGCAGAGTGCAAAATAATTTTTCCCCCAGAGCTCTACATTGTGCCAGAAATGAGGAGCTGGAAGGGACCCCACATGTTACCTTTACTGCCTCTCCCCGCAAAACCAGTGTAGATGGATAATGAAACTTGACTGTGGATGGGGCAAAGCGGGAACCTGAGGTCTGCAAAGGTTGAAAAGAGAGCAATGCTGAGGGTGTCCAGACAGAAGGTGCTGTGTGAGTGAAGGAGGGTTTCTCAGCACCATAGCCCATGTGGCTGAAGGTGCTCTGGGCTGCCCAGGCAGAAGTGCACCCTCAACCAGCAGCCTTGCAAGGGTTAAATCCTGCAGGTTGCACCTCTGGCAAAACACCGTTTTCCACTGCTGTGATGAAATTTCTAGTGACTGCTGGGTAGCTGGAGGTTTAGAGAAAGATTAAGACATTTTTATAAGAATCAATTGGGGTGTTTGTTATAAATGCATACGCCATAACACCCCATTTCCCAGAACCAAAATTTGGTAAGTCTGGGAAGAACCCAGGAATATATATTTTTGAGGCACCCTGCAAGTGATTCTTTTTTTGTTATTCATTTTTTTTTTTTTTTGAGACCTCTGTCACCCAGGTTGGAGTGCAGTGGCACGATTGCAGCCTTGCCTCCTGGGCTCAAGTGCTCCTCCTACCTCAGCCTCCCAAGTAGGTGGGACCACAGGTGCATACCACCATGCCCAGGTATTTTTGTAGAGAGGTGGTTTTGCCATGTTGCCCAGGCTGGTCTTGAAGTCCTGAGCTAAAGCAATTCAGCGGCCTCGGCCTCCTAAAGTTCTGGGGTTACAGGTGTGAGCCACTGTGCCCGGCCTCAACTAATTCTGATGCAGGAAATCCTGGGCTGAAACTGAAGGCCCTATTCATTGCATGTTTTAGGCCCTGGCTTCTGCTTTTGGGTTCCATGCTCCCAGACACTTTAGACCCTGAACAAAGTCACAGAGGGGTTGGATGGTGTTAGGAAATGATGAGTGTCATTGATAATTCTAAGGTCATTGCTTCCTCTAGATTTGTTTTCTTTGTGTGGTAGACTGTTAATGACCCTCTCATAGATTTTGAACAACTCCAGAAAAAAATCAAAAAACTTTCTTCTGCATCGTAGGTAGATATTCCCTGTATATTCTAAAATACTCCCTCTCTAAAATCCTTTTCTTTCTGCCTGAGAGTTTTTACCTGGGCTGTAGCGTGTTCTCAGTCATTGCTGTAGCTTACCAGAAGCACCAGGGAGTTATCCCTAGGATGGACTCTCATGCAGAGATAATTGGGAGTGAGTGGATAAATACCCCAGCTTCCTTATCTCCTGGAGGGACAATTCTGCAACATCTTCCATCCAGCCTATAAAAAGCCCCAGATGCCCACGCAGGAACTCACTCAATCATGTAAACAACTTACACCCAAATCATTGTCCCAGGACCTACCTGGGGGGAACACAAACTAAAACGTTTTGGTTTTTTTGCTAAATTTTTAAATGCCTCTTGTAGCCTTGCATGAATTTTCAAATATAGCTTTAGGGGAGGAGAAATAGCTTTTCCACACCCATCCCTAGGATCATGACTGAGGCCCCTATAACAAGAGACAGATTAACAAGAGAGAAGCATACACATTTATTTAATATAAGTTTTATGTGACATGGGGGCCTTCATAAAGAAATGAAAACCCAAAGAAACAGTTAAACGTGTATTTTTATACAAAGTTTCGTGAAGAGTGGGCAGTTGTGAAGAACTATAATTGGACAAAGGGGGTCTGATCTAAGGGTAATAAACTGGGGGAACTTAGGCAGGCCTGTGTGTTCAGATTCCTCTCTGCGATTCTGTGTCTTCAAAGACAAGAAAGTTCCTTTCCTCTGGGTACAGGTGTGGTACTCCGGAATGAGAATCTTATGACCTGCTTCATGAAAGAAGGATTGGGGTGGGAAATGAGAGAGAATTTCCTGCTTTTGCTGTTTTCTCAACTGGCAACGTGCCATATTTTGGGGTAGCATGTCCTGAACCTCATCATAGCCAAGATGTGTGTCAGTAAAAATAGGGCATGATAAAAATTTGCTTAACCATGAGTCAGAAGAACAAACAAAAACAAGCAAACAAAGAGAAATTTAGTAACAATCCTGCAAACTCCCTACCTGTCGTACCTATATTTCCTTTTCATTTTATAATTCAGATAACTGCTCACCCAAAATTGCACATAGGAGAAAAAAAGATTTCTTTATCAAAATGCTTCATTTACAGCTCATTAAAGTTTGATCAAGGGATACACTAATATTTGAACTTGACCTTGCCTTGGCCTGTGGGTGACCAGTGGTGCTCCCACAATTTTCAGTACCTGAGCTCCTCCAACTCCATAATCAACTGGTGCAGAACTTCACAGAGCCACGAGATTAGATTGTTACCCCATTGCATTTCCTTACGTTTGAACTGGGCTTTGTAGAGCTTCCATATATGTTATCTTGCTTGTGTTAAATAACCATCCTGTGGAGAAGTCAGGGCATGCTGTTCTATTCTCCATTATATGGAAATAGAGTGTTAGAGAAGGCAAATAGTTTGACCAAAGTCAAAATGAGGAAGTGTTCCTTATTCATTCATTCATTCACTAGACCTTTAGCTTAAGCTAAACAGCCCTTCCTAAGCCTGTAGAAAGAACCGTCTATTCAAAATTGCTTCTAGACATCTTTCTTTTTTTGCATTCCATTAAATGGTTGATGCTTTTTATTAAACAAATTCACCCCATGAAGTCATAGGTCTTCACAACCCTATCTACAAATCGTAGAGAAGTAAACCACCTCTGCCCATTCTCCCCTGTTCGCAGCTTGTCAGCAGCAAAATTTCAGAGATAGTGACTGACCAGGATGATCCCCAGGTTGATTGGCACTTCCAACAGGCAAGACCAACCCTCAGCCCCCCTCCTGCTCCCTCCCTTTGCCTGCTGAGGCCCATTTGTTTCAGCCCTTAGGTCTTGGATGAGTCTTGCTCCCACTCTGTAGAAACTCTCATTCCCACCACTCCCAGCCTCCAGCCTTCCAACAACGAGCGTTTATAGCTGCAGCACTGCAGCTGGGAGCCATAAGGCATGAATGAACGTGTGTCCATCGTTTGGAGCCGATTTTTGTCAGGAATGTACTAAACACTTCATAAATTAAGTCCTTGGCTGTCAAGCTCCCTCTGATATCAGATAAGTCATCGCTAGCCATTCCCTGCCCAAAACCCAGGGGACAGATACACCGGATGGTGCCATGATTTTTCTTTTTCTTTCTTGTACTTTTAATAGAAAATGTGTGCAGAGGAATAAGCCACTCGTCCTGCACTGCACAATACAGATGTGTGTGATAGACATTCCTCCTGGTTTTCCCAGCTTTCTAGTCTTGCTGTCCTTTTCTCAACATATCCTGTGTTCTGAGTGGCTTTTGGCGGAGTGGGAGAGGCTGGCAAAGACCCTGGCTGCCTTGGACTTTTCCCCAAGCTTTGGGTGTGCCAGGAACTGTTGTCAACACTGCGTCTGCTTAGAGGACTTTATTCGTTACTACAGTCTTAGGAGGGATGTACTGCTATTGTTTCCATTTGACAGCTGAGAAAGCTCAAATACTTGAATAATTTATCCAAGGCCATGTAACTAGTTCATGGCAGAGAGCAGGGATTCATTCCACCTGCCGGGGCCCCCACCCACCCACTGCAGTACCTCTGCTCAGGTACATCAGACCCATAGTCAGACCTACTCAGCAGGCACAGCGGGGCAGGAGACGTTGGGGAAGAGATGCTAATCTCAGTCCCATAATGTTGGGGTTTAGGGGAGCCCTTAGCTCCCCTGAGAGAATGTTTCTCCAAGGTTCTTGGTCTCCTGCTCTCCCAAGAATGAGAGAGGCGCGACCAGGTGTGTTCACAAAGTAAATACCGGACCCCAAACAGTGTTGCAGAAAAGGGATTTTACTTAGGTAGAGAAGGAAAAAAAAAGAAGGAGAGAGAGAACTTCCACGAAAGAGAGAGAGAGAGAGAGGGAGGGAGGGAGGGAGGGAGGGGAAGGGGATCCAAACATGGAGTCCAAAGGGGTGTGGAAGAAGGGGACTTTTAACCTGGGAGGAACCCCCACCTTCTCCTAGACCTCTGGCCAATGAAAGGAGTTGCTTAGAACTTCTGCTAGAGTGATTAACTTTTGATTCTTCCCATACCCATAAAAATTTAAAACAGAAACTATTAAATCTCCCGGATGGAGAGAGATGGGAGGGGGCCATGGCGCTGGGAAGTTCTTGCCCTTAAAACTATGCCTCCTTGTGGACCCGGAAAGAAAACGCATTCCCTCAATAATGCCTCCCTTATTCATTTATTGATGCAATAAACATATGTACTCAGGATCTAGCAGCAGTTTCTGCTAATTCTATTAAAGTGTATTGAAATATATAATCACTTTATTCCAATATATAAGTAATGCAAAGTAATTCAAATATATATTCCAATAAACAATTCAAAGCATAGCTTGCCTCATTGAAACAGAAGGTAGGGGCACAAAATGCCAAAATATCCCATCTCTAGAGGTGACTCGGAGGCATTCCTCAAACAAGGTCACTGTGAGACATGCAGACATCTTCACACTGATATTTTTCCGTGTATATTTAGAGGCACTGGCATTGCAAGGGGGGAGGGCCAAGCAGGGTGACAGTGGCACCAGTGGTTTTGTTTTCTTCAATTTTCTGGAACCACTGAGCTCTGAACACAAATTCACATGATTCTTACTGCATCAGAGTTGGTTAAGTGACAATAAAGGTTAAAACAAAGTGTGCTGTGCAGGACCATGGACCGTTTCTCTGTCTCATGTGAATCACGGGAGGAATGGGAATAGTTCCAAGAAAGTAGATATTAGTAACTCAGGTACACTGTGATCCTCTGCAGGGATTCACTAAGAAAAGCACATTTATAGCTATGTACAGCTTATTGACAGCTGTTCTGAAGAGTAATAACATTGAATTCCCCAGTATGCTTTTGCCCGCAAATGAGAAGGACATAACTTAAACTAGCTTAGACAGAAAGGAAATTTCTTGACTTTCACAAGCAGGGAGCAGCAATTGATCTGGCCCAAGCACCGTGAAGACTAGAGGTGTTGTCATTCTCTTTCCTCTCTTTCTTCCTCTCTTTCCTGTCTCTGCTTCCTAATACTTGCTGACCAATTCCTCTCATTCTGCAGGTGGACAAACAGCATATGCACCCTGGGTTAGGCGGCTGCCATCAGCTCCAGCTGCCCATATTCCCAATACCTAGATTTCAAAGCCAAGAACTACTTTCTTGCTCTAACAGACAAAGAAGTCTTCGTACCTGGTTGGCCTGGATTGAGTCACATGTCCAGCTCTGAAATAATCTCCAGAGTCACTTCTCTGATTGACTGGCTTAGGTCACATGCTTGCCTTTGGGAGAGGGCAGTAGGTACCATGATTTCCGTCCTGCTGGGAGCACAGTAGGAAAGGGATTGTTCCTCAGAGGAAAGGAAGCAACGTCATATATTCACTACAAATAATAATAATTATTATTATATTATATAATAATATATATTCACTACAAATAATAATGATAATTATTATATAATAATAATATATAGTCACTACAAATAATGTAATTATTATTCGTAGTGAATATATTTATAGTGAAATATAATTATAATAATAATAAATTATTATTATTATTATTATTTGAGACTGAGTTTCGCTCTTTCACCCGGGCTGGAGTGAAGTGGTGTGATCTTGGCTCACTGCAACCTCCACCCCCAGGGTTCAGGTGATTCTCCTGCCTCAGCTTCCTGAGTAACTGGGATTATAGGCGCCTGCCACCATGCCTAGCTAATTTTTGTATTTTTGTAGATATGGGGTTTCACCATGTTGGCCAGGCTGGTTCCTGGCCTAAGGTGATCCACCTGCCTTGGCCTCCCAAAGTGCTAGGATTATAGGCATGAGCCACCGCACCCAGCCTACAAATTATTTTTTATTTTTGGGGGACAGGGTCTTGCTCTGTCAGGCTGGAGTGCAGTGGCACAATCACGGTTCACTGCAGCCTCAACATTTGCAGGGTCAGGTGATCCTTCCACCTCAGCCTCCTGAGTAGCTGGGACTACATGTGTGCACCACTGCACTCAGCTCAGTTTTGAATATTTTTGTAGAGATGGGGTTTCACTGTGTTTCCCAGACTGGCCTCAAGCTTTTAGGCCCCAACAACGCCCCCTGCCTTGGCCTCTCAAAGTGCTGGATTGCAGGTGTGAACCTCCACGCCTGGCTACTGAAAAATATTTATAAACATTCTGTGACTACAGTGATCAAGAGCCTGAGCTTTCTCATTCTTTGATTTATTATTCATTTGTAAAATCTCTGAGGTTCTAGGGTCCAGGCTGTGTCTGTGTTTTGGCGTCCAAATTAGTTTCCTTGGGCTGCTGTGACAAAATGCCACACACTGGCCAGCTTAAACAACGTTGTTTGTCTCACAGTTCTGAAGTTCAGAAGTTCAAGGTCAAGGCAAGGTTGGTTCCTTCTGAGGGCTGTGAGGGAGGATCTGTTCCATGCTCCTCTCCTGGGCCAACCATTGGCATCTCTTTGGTTGTAGAACCATCACCAGACTTTCTGCTTTCATCTTCACATGGTGCTCTCCCCTTGCACATGACTGTCTCCAAATTTGTACTTTTCATAGGGACATGAGTCATATTGGGTAGGGGCACACCCACTCCAACTACGTCCTTTGAATTTTAGCGCCTCCTTTGAATTTTAGTACCTCATAGACCATATCTCCAAATAAGGTTACATTTTTTAAGTACTGGAAGCTAGGACATAAACATATAAATTTTGGGGGGCCTCAATTCATCCTATAAGGGTATCCTAATCATAGGAGAGGTCAAGCAGGCTAAGGAGGGAGGAGGATAAGGCTTAGGATGAAATTCTCCAGCTCTTTACCTCCCGGAAGATACTCCCTCTCCAGTTATGAAAATTCACGGTATTCCTAAACTTTTACTGAGAAAGAACCCTGGTCCACTTATTATTTTAGTCAATGACCCTTTGAGCAACAGGAAGGATGACTTTTAAATCTGGATTTCAACTACTTTCTTTACTAGGGCTAAAATTGATCTAAAGTTTCACCCCAAATTTGACCATCTCATCTTAAATAGTTTTGGTGGTTTTCTATTGTCTGAAGATTTAGATCTAATAGATTTGGAAGGAAGCCCAGGAGGCTGAGTCACAAATAGACCTTAGATAATTCTGATACAGGCCACACTTTGACAAATACTGGCCCATGGGATAAGAATTACACTCATCCAGTATACTATCCAAAGTTCTTCGTGATCTGTGTCTTGCTTCTCTTTTCTATCTTTTCTTCCATGCTTCCTCTGACTCCTCAAAAAATACTGCCCTTTAGAGTATGGGATATAGCTGGAGAGAGAGAATGAGCGGAAGCTAGGTGAGGGAGGGCCTCTAGTAGGGGCTAAAACTTTATTCTAAGTGCAGTGGGAAGTGCTATGGTCTGAATGCCAATGTTCCCCTCAACTTCATATGATGATACTTAATGTTGATACTTAAATTCATACGTTGATACTTAATGCAAGTGTAGTAAGAGATAAGGCTGTACCCTCATGAATGGTATGGGTGCCCTTGTGAAAGAGGCCCAAGGAGGCTTGTTTGCCCCTTGTGCTGTGTGAGGGCACGTAGAAGTTGTCATCTATGAGAATGTGGGCCGTCACCAGGCACTGAATATGCTGGTGTCTTGATCTTGGACTTCCTAGCCTCTAGAACCATGTGCAGTAAATTTCTGTTGTTCATAAATTACCTAACCTAAAGTATTTCTTTATAGCATCCTGAACACACTTAAGCCATTGAAGTTTTAAGCAGACAGTATTCCACTCTGATTGACATTTTAGGATCACTCTCGCTCTGGAGCAAGGATGGAAAGGGGCAGGGATGGAACTAGGAAGATCAGTCATGGACCAAGAGGGCAGCCAAGGTCGACATATGTGGGTAGACTTAAGATAGATTTTTGGTTCAAGGAGAGTGTGGTGTCATTCACAGAGTTGGATATGATCAATGGTTGTTGGACAACTAGTTGTTTACGGGAAAGGGGAGGCATTTAATTTTGTGATACATCAAAGTAGAGATGACAAGTAGTCAAATATTAAAGTCTGGAACTCAGAGGACTCATCTGAAATGAAACATGTATTCTGGCATGATCAGCACATGGATAATTTTAACCATGAGAATTGATGGAAACTTCTAGGGACAGAAATGCAAAGGAGAAGGGTCTATCCATCTGGTGATTGTACAGAGGAGGATGAATCAACTAGAGTGAGAGGTAGGAGGAAACGCAACGATATTGTGGGACAAAGACGCAGAGAGGGACAAGAGCGATTCACTGTCATGAATGTTTCTGAGAGGGCAAGATGTGACAGGTAAGATCTGTCATCACATTTGCCAACCTGAGGCCATTGTCAGCTTTGTCGAGTAGTTTTTGGAGTGACAGAGATGGAAGCTGGATGGAAGGGGGCGTAAGAGTAGAAATGAGAAAGTGGAGAGAGTATGGCTGACCCTCTTGCAAAGTCGGCTGAGAAGGAAAGTAGAAAACATGGCAGAGGGAGAGACCAGCATCTGCCTCCCCCAAACAAAGAATTGTTGAGCTGAAGACAGTTAAGAAGCAGGTGCAAGAAAGCTCTCTGCTCGCCCTCCGTTTGCCTAAAAGCAGGACACAGATTTGGAAAGATGAAAGGTAACCTGGTCACTCTCTACCAGGGAGAACAAAGCTTAATCGCTGAAGTCACCAGCCTGGAGACGGTACCAGAGAAATCTGCATTAACAAACTTCACTAGCTAGCCCTTATCTGCCATTTCTTTGCCATTTTGCTGCCAGTAGAGACTTCAAGTCCTTTTTCTTTGTCTTGTTACTTCTCTAAAAATTTACTATTCTTTGTTGACAGTGCTGTATAGGCTGGAATTCAAAGCTACCTCTTTGAGAACTACTCATTCTCTAGGTGTCTTCCATCTATAAATAAAATGTATATGTGCATAAACTTCTGATTTTTTTTTCTCATTAATCTGTTTTTAGTTATAGGGGTCAATTCTGGGGCCGGGCACAGTGGCTCACACCTGTAATCCCAGCACTTTGGGAGGCCGAGGCGGGTGGATCACCTGAGGTCAGGAGTTCGAGACCAGCCTGACCAACACGTAGAAACCCTGTCTCTACTAAAAATACAAACATAGCCACACGTGGTGGTGCAGGCCTGTAATCTCAGCTACTTGGGAGGCTGAAGCGGGAGAGTCGCCTGAACTCGGGAGGCGGAGGTTGTGATGAGCCGAGATCACACAATTGCACTCCAGCCTGGGCAACAAGAGCAAAACTCCGTCTCAAAAAAAAAAAAAAAAAATTAATAGGGGTCAATTCCAACAATGAACCTATGGACTTATGGAAGTTATTGTTTTTTCCCTACAGCAGAAGACGATAGGCTCATCCTTTTTTTTAAGGAGTTGCATTAGCTTCTGTGCAAATGGAAATGACCCAAATATTCATGGTGTGTTTGCTTTTTTAAAATGTCTAATTTATTTATATAATTGCAAAAGCAATATTCAATATGTTTTGTTTTGCTTTTAGAAGTAATGAAATAAAAACATTCAGAAAGGTTCAATGATTTCCGTAAGGCCACATGCTGGGGAGTCAGTGAGTGGATCATGGCGTTACCCATGTGGCCTCCAAGAATAAGGCCTTCTTCAGCCCCCGCTGCCCACTTTCCTGATATTGATTAGAACCCAATAAACCATTAGTAAGTGGCCATATGCCAAGAACTTTGCAAAATCAGAGCAGAGTATTATTAGAAAATATTTAGATCCACTACAAAGGTACGCTTGAGAGGAAAAAAAAAAGACTATTTGTGACATTAGCCAAGGAGGAAAGGATTCCTTAATGCACCAACCGAGTTCACCAACAGTTAAGTGATAACTCCTTCCCCTCCCCCGCATCCTCTCTTCTCCAAACAGGGGCTTATGAATGGAGGGTGGGGAATCTTAAATGTTAACTTTTCTGCACTTTTTCTTGGCTTCATTTGTAGATTTCACACCTTCTCTGCTCCCTTCCTCAGGGTGTTTTTATTATTGGAGATGAGAGCCAGGTGAGGAAGCTGGGCTTGAGGCCGGGTAGTAGGGGGTTCACCTAATGGGGGGCTCTGTTGGGGATCCATCAACACCACAGGTTCCTGCGAGCCCTGCCTAGGACAGCACATCATTTGTGGGTGAATGAGGGAGCACCCCTCGAAGTCCCCGGGCTTGGTTTTTCATGCCTCGTTTTTCCTCTAGAAAGCTGTCCCCACAACCCCAAACCCAAACAGTGCAACTGAGCAGACTCTCATTTCAAACTGCACTAAAAATTCTCAGGAGTGTCTCCATCTCCCGCCTGAATTATCACCTTTTTTTTTCAGAAGGTTCTGCAATGTCTGAGGGTAAATTGTCAGGATGTCTAAGTCAATCCTGGCTGTGCTAGCCTAGCTGTCTCTGCTACCCATGGCCACTGTCCTAGCATCACCAGGCTTCTCCTGGGGAGTCTCTGGCTTTGGGTCTACAAAGTCAAAGTCTGCAGCACTGAGCCTGCTGATTGCTGGGTCTGTGACTTTGGTGCTCCTGAACTTCCCTGAGCCTCAGTTTCCTGTGATAGCTCTATTTGCCTTCCAAGTTATACATATAACTTGAAACTGAAACTGTTTCCCACAGCACTGTAGATCTGGTGAGAAGCTGCGTTTGTGTCCTGTTTCCTAAGAGAATAATATAATATAATTAATATAATATATGATACAATATATAATATATATGCGGGGGGTGGTGGTTCATGCCTGTAATTGCAGCACTTTGGGAGGCTGAGGGGGGTGGATCACCTGAGGTCGGGAGCTTGAGATCAGCCTGACTAACATGGAGAAAGCCCATCTCTACTAAAAATAAAAAATTAGCCGGGTGTGGTGGCTCATGCGTGTAATCCCAGCTACTGGGGAGGCTGAGGCAGGAGAATCTCTTGAACCCAGGAGGCGAAGATTGTGGTGTGCCGAGATTGTGCCACTGCACTCCAGCCTGGGCAACAAGAGCAAAACTCTGTCTCAAAAATAAAATTATATATATAAAAAAAAAAATATATATATATAAATATATATATATACACACACACACATATATATATATAAATATAAAAGCTTGAAACTTTTTGTATAAATTTATATGTAGTATATATACATATATGTGTATATGTACACATATGTAATATACATATGTATAACATAATACAAACATATGTATATATGTGTATATATGTGTGTGTGTGTGTGTGTGTATAGATATATATAGAGAGAAAGAGAGAGCAGCTACTTCATCAGGCATACTGTAAACATGCATTAGAATCCTCATAACAATCCTAAAGGCAGGATTCTAACATCATCAACAAGGAAAAAAATTCCATTTTCTCCAGGGAGACAATGCTTTTCCTAAAAAATTGAGAATCAGACCCAGCCTCGCCTGCGCTATTTTACTGATTTTTGCAAGAGCAAGAGTAACATGACTCATGCAGGGAAAATCATCCTAGACTAAACTTCTAAAGCCGTAGGTGTTGCCCATCAATTATATCCCAGGTGGGGCATCTTTTCTGCTGTGACATGTGTACCAGTCAGCAGATGTGTGATGAGCTCCCATGTTCAGACCTTGGTCTGTCAGCTGTCACCTCTCCCTTATCTCCTTCTGAAAAGGCACACCGAAATACAGGCAACGGAAAGCAATATTTATACTGGGAAAACTTGAGATTTGCCCTACTTTTCAAAAAGAATAAATTTGAAACTTAGGCATTTCAACTAATTATTGTGTAATAAATTAAAGTGTTGGATTAGCTTCTGGTTAAAGCTATGTGTAGCTTTGGTAGGTACTTTGGTGTTTTAAGCAGGATCTGCAGGAAACAGTACTATTTGTAAGACGAGATCTTTCCCATTCTCTGAGAAAGCTGGGAGTTTCTTTGGACAGGCAGTTAGCATGACTCTGATTGGACTCTGTGTGTATGTAGGTCTGGCCCTGAGGGAGTTTAGAGACCTACAAATCCCCTGGCATTCTGGGTCCTGAAACTGTTCCCCACAGCACGGTAGATCTGGTGAAAAGCTGTGTTTGTGTCCTGTTTCCTAAGAGAATAACATTTTAATCCAGTTGTCCAGGAATTCTTTCAAGATAGTCTTTTAAGTACTCATAGAATAAACAACTCTTGCTTTCTGCTTTACTCATATACTTTGTGTCAAAAAGACTCTCAGTTAAGCATGAAAGCAAGCTCTGGCTCCAACAGTTTTTTTTTTGTTGTTGTTGTTGTTTGTTTGTTTGTTTACGTTTAGATTCATCAGCTGCAGATAAAGCAGCTGGATGGCCCCTGAAGTACCTGCCAGTTCTGCCTTTTGATGATGCCAGTGATTTTTATGACATTTATGGACTGTCCACAGTGTTTCAGGCAGTGTTTTGTTGTTTTAAGTGCTACAGTGTTATTAGCTCATTTACTTCTCTCAGCAATGCTTTGATGAAGGTGGTGTTTGTACTTCCATTATACAAGTGAGGACTGGAAGGCAGAAACAGAAACCTCCAAGTTCACTTTGTGAAATGGGAGTCTCACCTTTGCAACATAGCTCTGGAGACTTGCTCTTCACAATAACATTTGTGAGAGAAAAAATTAGCCGTGACACTTGGTAAAGCATGGTAAGTGTATTAGTCCATTTTCATGCTGCTGATACAGACATAACTGAGACTTGGTAATTTATATAGAAAAAGGGGTTTAATAGACTTACAATTCCATGTGGCTGGGGAGGACTCACAATCATGGTGGAAGTCCAAAGGCATGTCTTACATGGTAGCAGGCAAGAGAGAATGAGAACCAAGTGAAAGGGGAGGCCCCTTATAAAACCATCAGATCCTGTGAGACTTATTCACTACAAATGAGAAAGGTATGGGGGGAAACTGCTCCCATGATTCAATGATCTCCCACCAGGTCCCTCCTAGGACAACATGGCAATTATGGGAGCTATAATTCAAGATGAGATTTGGGTGGGGACACAGCCAAACTATATCAGTGAGGAAGACTATCCAGGACCATTGTGACAGGCACAGAGACCACTCCAGCAGGGTCTTGCAATGGGGGAGAGAGACTAGGCTCAACTCTCAATACAGCATGGGCAAATGGGAGTTTATAGCCAAAGAGCAGGATGGGGGTCGGTGGGTGGAAAATTGCTAAGACAAAACAATATGAGTAAGGGGGATTCTGGCTTAACCCACCTAACAGGATTCTCGCTGAAGATAGGTAAGGGTGACCTGACATCACCTGGTGGATGGTGGAGGAAGGGGAGCCTGATCAGATATCAAGGATGATTAGATATCCAGGATGGGATGCTTCTGGCTAAACTGACTTAACCAGGGTTCTTTGCTAAAACTGGATTTTACAAGAAAGTACACAGATGGGCCTAGGAGAAAATTCAGAAGTCCAACTACAGTTTGGCCAAGCAAATAATCTTTGTCACTGGCCTGCCAATTTTATGAGGCTACAATAGAGATAAGAAGTCAGGCAATGAGTGAATAATAGTCAATTATCACTATTGAATCGATAGCCAATATTTATTTTGCAAAAGGACAGGACATTTTCTTTTGTTTGAAACACGGTCACCTAGTTTACAGACTTGAATTCTGCACATTTTCTTAGCAGCAGAATTAATTTCTTAAGAAACAACAACATTAAGGGGCTATTAAAATTCTCTGGTTGCATGAGAATTTGATCATAGATCATTTTGCTTGAAAAAGATGAGCTCTTAAATTAGGCTTAAACAAGGACTTTTTTTCTTTGCTCTTCACATTTAATACTGATTGATCAATGATAGACAGAAAAAGGAAAGGAATGTACAAAACATGGAAGTGAGGTACAGAAATAGCTGTATGGGGGCCGAGCACAGAGGTTCACGTCTATAACCCCAGCACTTTGAGAGGCCAAGGTGTGCAGATCTCTTGAGGCTGAGAGCTTGAGACTGGCTTTGCCAACACGGCAAAACCCTGTCTCTACTAAAAATACAAAAATTGGACGGGCGTGGTAGTGCGGACCTGTAGTCCTAGTTACTCGGGAGGCTGAGGCAGGAGAATCACTTGAACCCAGGTGTTTGAGGCTGCAGTGAGCCCAGATCATGCCACTGCACTCCAGCCTGAGAGACAGAGCAAGACCCTGTCTAAAAAGCAAACAAACAACAAACAAAAAACAGCCAGATTGGTTCTAGCTCAGCATTTATCTTATTTGAACCCAGTTTGAACAGTTGGCTGCCTTTATTGGCCCAAACTCAGTGATTGACATAAGAGTAAGTTACAGTCAGCTGGGTGCAGTGGCTCATGCCTGTAATCCCAGCCCTTTAGAAGCCCAAGGTGGGTGGATCAAGAGATCGAGATCATCCTGGCAAACATGGTAAAACCTTGTTTCTACTAAAATACACAAATTAGCAGAGTGTGGTGGTGTGCACCTGTAATCCCAACTACTCAGGAGGCTGAGATAGGAGAATCGCTTGAACCCAGAAGGCAGAGGTTGCAGTGAGCTGAGATCATGCCATTGCACTCCAGCCTGGCTACAGAGTAAGACTCTATAGCAAAAAAAAAAAAAAAAAAAGTAGGTAAGTTATAGTTTGTGTATACCTCCAGTTAGGTTATAGTTCACTATGCATAGAGAAACCTGTAGGCCAAACTTGAAATAGATAAGGAGGCACCTTTAGGCAAAAGTTCATTTAACAAGTTTATTTACAACCTCTGTGTGCCAGGTTTTGCCCCCATCTGCAGCACTTGAAGATGTTCCTGGGGGTGCAGGGTATGCTCATGAGGAAGGATAGTCCTGTCCCTGGGAGAGAGTCTGCAGGCCTGGGAGAGAGTCTGCAGGCCTGGGAGAGTCTGCAGGCCTGGGGAGGCATCCACTGGCTGCTTCTTTCTTGTGTTCTGTTGCTTTCTCAGCTAGGCACTGCATTCTGCCTTCCCCTGGACACCGCAGCTACCTGCACAGCAGGGCTCTGGAGGGACCTGAGCCTAGGAGTGGGGAGAATCCTCCTCTTCCTCTCTGATACCTTCTCTTTATCAGACAGGTGACAGAATGGTGTTTCCTCCACTAGAGTACTGGGAGCTTTTGGTCCTAACAGAACTTCATTTTAGTCTCTGAGCAGGAAACATCAGTCCAGAGAGGCTGACCTGGAAGTAACAGCTTGCAGAACTTCACGTTAGTCTCTGAGCAGCAAACATCAGTCCAGGGAGGCTGACCTGGAAATAACAGCTTGCTGTACACACCATCATTTTTCTCCTCTGATTGGGAAGTCCTTGTTACGGGTCACACTACCTCCCTGACACTTCTCTTTTCCACTGAGTTTTGCCTGGACCCTCAGGCTTTCTGAATATAGATCTCTGGCGAACTGTCCCCAGATTGTATTAGGCATGCTTGAACATGCCTGCACTTGAAGTAGAAACAGCTAAGGTCCAGGCTGGGGATAACAGAGCAACCTACATAAGGCTTCTTTCCTTAAAAAAAAAAAATAGATTTATTTGTTTAAAATTCAATTCCCTGTTAAAACAATTCCCAAATCCAGCATCGACTGCTCTTCTCTGCAAACATTTAAAGAAATTATTACTTAAAAAATTTGTCTAAAGAGGCTCTTGACTACAGTTAATATTTTTAACAAGTATTTTTGGTTTCTTTAGAAAAGAGTATTTTTTCTTCTTTTTTTGGCGGTGGCGGGGACTGGGGCTAAATATTAGCTGCCTGAGCTTTGCATATGGGGTGGGGTGGTGCCAACAGAGTCACCAAATGCAGGCTTTCAATGAACCCCTTCAATTCAGGCAGCCACGCTTCATCTCCACAAGTTACATTGTGCAGATGGTCTCTGGTCTTCTCTCTAACTCCCTCCTGTGCTCCAGGCTGCTGCATTTGGTCGCCTGTTGCTCTGCCCATCCCACCTGTCAACACTCAGGCATCCCTTCTATATCTTCTGGAAATTTGTTGAAATTAGTGATTTCCCCCCTTCCTGTTCTTTTAATTGCTCAAGGCTAATGTTTTCCCAACGTCTCATTTTTATTTCATATGGACTTCATTGGCACACAGTTCTGCAGGCTGTATGGAAAGAATGGTGGCATCAGCTTCTAGGGAGGCCTCAGGAAACTTACAATCATGGTGGGAGGCAAACAGGGAGCTGGCATTTCATGTGGCCAGGGCAGGAGGAAGATGGGGGAGGTGCCTTTCAGGGAGGCACCATCGGTCTTGAGCTGGAAGCCCGCCTTTTAGGTTTTAAAGAGAGAAGAGGTGGAGGAGGATGTGTGTGCTCCAGGAAGAGGTGCTCACAGAGTCTACCTTGCTGTGAAGTGGCGAGCGGGCTTAACGAGGATACCAGTGGCCTTCAGATGTCTCTGGCTCCTATCACACCTGTGTGAAGCTATAGGCTGGGTAAATATCAACCAGAGGGAACAAGCAAAGGCCATTTATTCAGAGGCTGCTGTAGCAGGGGAGTCAGCCACCAGCGTATGTCTTTTGGAAAGCTGCTTCGGCCCTAACCCCATTTTAGCTAGTCCTCAATTTAATCTGATATCTGAGTAGTGGACCTCTTACCCCATTTCTACCCATCTCAGGTTCATTGGCTGGGACCCCTGTGAAAAAAGATGGATGAACAAGAGAAAGATCCACAGATTTATTTAATGTAAGTTTTATGTGACACAGAAGCCTTCAAAAGGAGATGAAGACCAGAAGAAACAGCTAAACCTGAATGGTTTTTGTTGTAGATTTGAGGAAGAATGAAGTATCGTGGAAAAATATGACAGGGCAAAGAGAAAGAATGAGAGAAATGTAATCAACTGGGGGATCTCAGCAAAGCCTGTTTGCTCCAGTTACTCTCTGTGTCCCTTCAAAGAGATGATGCCCAACGCTGGTGTCCCCTGGGTATAGGGAGGGCCCCTCTCACAAAAGGGTTTTGATCTGCTTCAAGGGAAGGTCAGAGAGTCTTTCCTGCACATGCACTTTCTCAAATTCCTTCAGCTTAAAATCAACATGTCAAGGTGCTATAGTTTAAAGTAGTAATGGTTTGGATCTGTGTCCCCACCAAATCTCATGCTGAATTATAATCCCCAGTGTTGGAGGTGGGACCTAGTGAGAAGTGATTGGATCATGAGAGTGGAGTTCTCATGAATAAGTTAGCACCACCCCCTCCGTCCTGTTCTCCTGACAGATTGTGAGTCATCATGAGATCTAGTCTTTTAAAAGTACGTAGCACCTCCCCCACCTTCCTCCTGTCCTGGCCAGCTCCCCATTTGCCTCCCACCATGATTGTAAGTTTCCTGAGGCATCCCTAGAAGCTGATGCCACCATTCTCTCCATACAGCCTGCAGAACTGTTTGCCAATAAAGCCTCTTTTCTTTATAAATTATCCAGTCTCAGATATTTCTTTACAGCAAGAATAGACTAATACAGGTAGTATGTGCTGAAACCCATCACAGGATATGGAAAAATGGTCAGGAAGGGTATGGTAACCTAGAGCTGTTTCATGGTTTTTATGACACAGATTTTATTTAGTCTGGCCTTCATTGATAAAGAGTTAAGAATCCTCTTTCTGGCACAGGAGAGGGAGACCACTTTTCCAAATGTAAATTTCCTATACAAAAGGAAAATATATTAGAGCTTTTCCTGGATCTACTGATTCTCAATGGCCTTTAGTTCAAAACAGTCCATATGCCAAAGAGGCATACTTTGGGGTGGCATGCTTTTCTACCCTTCAAAGTCAGACCTGCACTCTTACCTGATCACATAAGATACCTTGCTTCTGCCAGTGTGCCACATCAGTTTACCATTGTCATGGCAACACCCAGGAGTCACTGCCCCTTTCCATGGCAGTGATCCAGTGACCCAAAAGTTACTGCATAAGCCACCCCTTAATGTGCATGAATTTAAAGGTAGGTGTAAATACGACTGCAAAACTGTCCTGAGGTGCTATCCTGCCTACGGCATAGCCCTACTCTGCAAGAGCAGTCACAGAGTTATAACACCACCAGAGTTATAACACTGCCGCTTCAATAAAGCTGTTTTCTTCTACCTCTGGCTGGCCCTTGAATTCTTTCCTGGGCAAAGCCAAGAACCTTGTGGGCTAAGCCCAACTTTGGGCCTCGCCTGTACTATATTAGAAGGAAAATATGTTTTTCCTCTTTTATACTTGCTCCCCTACCCTGAAACCCTAAACACCTGTTCATTTGTTTGGACTGAGATAACCTTTAGGTTACTCCTTACTGGCTGCTCCCACGTGTATGTGTGATGCACATGCCAATAAACATTCTTTGTCGTTTTTCTCTTGTTAATGTTTTACTTGCCTAATTTACAGGGCTGCAGCTGGAGAAGCTACAATGGGTACAGAAAGATGATTATTTTTTTCCTCCCCTGCAGCTGCCTGGTTGGTCCAAAGTTGGAAGCAGGGACAAAAATTAGAGAAGCTGTCAGTTATCAATCAAGTCCTGGTCATTTGGCCAATTGTTATAAGGGTTAATGTGTGGTTTCCTGGATTGTTGGTAGAGATAGCAGTCTGACTTCCTGCAGGTCTGAATTATGGCAGGCTGGCTTCTTGGGCTGGCTATTGAAGATAAGGAGTTGGTTTCCTGGGCAGGTTGCTGCAGGTTGTGGGTCTATTTTTATATACTGTCTGGCCATTGTCCATTGGTGTATTCAGTTTCTCATGACTATAACTGATTTGGAAATTTTATTCATCTTGTGTTTTCAAGAGTAATAGATAAAAGTTTTTGGTAATGTCAGGCATTTGGTGCATATTATCTCATTTAATCACCATCTTCAGTGGGTTAACATTTATCTGATTTTTGGAACAGAAAATGGAGTCAAAGAGCACGAAAAATTTGCCAAGATAAAAATACCTTGGAAGTAGCAGAGTTGAGGTTTTGAACCTAAGCCTGATTCTTTTGAAGCTCATCCCTTCCTCCAGATACACAACAGAACTTCTTAAGTGTGGCCATAACCAGGCTGTGGAGCTGCCTGGTGGATCAGAAAACACGAGTCCCCTTCAATGTGGTTCTCTTGTCTGCATGCCAGGGGGCTGTCCAGCAAATCCATAGTTGCTTCCAGTTTTCCCATCAGCCGCTTTTATTTTTTATATTTTTTAATTGCGGCAAAATACACATAAAATTTAGCATTTTCATGTGTACAATTCATCAGCATTAAGTACATTCAAATATTATGCATTCATCCTGAGAACTTCATCATCATCCCAAATGGAAATGCTTTGGCAGTCACTCTCCCTTCTCCCCTGTGGAGAGGAGGAAAAATATCTTTTTCTCTGCCTATCTTCCATTCATGGCTGAGATCCCACACCAAGAAGGAGATTACTAAGAGAAAAGCATACAAATGTATTTAATACAAGTTTTGTGTGACACAGTAAACTTCATAAGAATGTAGAGCCCCAGAAATAGCTAAACCTGAATTGTTTTATGCTAGGTTTGATGAAGAATGGATCATCACAGAGAAATGGAACACAAAGGATGTGATCTGACGGCAATAAACTGGGCGGAACTTGGCAAGGCCTATTTGTTCAGAATCTTCTGTGTCCTTGTGTTTTCACAGAGAAAGATGTTCCTTTCCTCTGGGTATAGGAGGGCACCTCTCACATGAGAGTCTTATGACCTGCTTCAGGAGAAGTCAGAAAATACTTCCTGTATATATTCTTTCTCAAATTTCTACAGCTTAAAATATTCAATATGCCAAGGTGCCATATTCCGGGGACAATGTGTCTTGAATCCCATCATCTGGAAATCACGAATCTACTGTCTGCCTTGTGGATTTCCCTATTTTGAATATTTTATATGAATGGAATCATATTCTTTTTTTCTTTTTTTTTTTAAATTATACTTTAAGTTCTGGGGTACATGTGCAGAACGTGTAGGTTTGTTACATAGTTATACATGTGCCATGGTGGTTTGCTGCATCCATCGCCCCATCATCTACATTAGGTATTTCTTCTAATGCTATCTCATCCCCATCCCCCGATACCCCAACAGGCCCCGATGTGTGATGTTCCCCTCCCGGGGTCCATGTGTTCTCATCATTCAAATCCCACTTATGAGTGAGAACATGAGGTGTTTGGTTTTTCATTCTTGTGTTAGTTTGCTGAGAATGATGGCTTTCTGCTTCATCCATGTCCCTGTAAGGACATGAAGTCATCTTTTTTTATGGCTGCATGGTATGAATGGAATCATATTCTAAGAGGCCTTTTGTGTCTTGCTTATTTCACTTTGTATAAGATTTTCCAGGTTCATCCGTGTTGTGGCCTGTGTAAGTACCTCATTCCTTCTTAAGGCTGAATGCTATTCTCACTTATGGATATGACACATTGGCTTATCCAACTATCTGTTGATGGACACTCAGGTTGTTTCCACCTTTTGCTATTGTGAGTCATTATGCTGTGAACCTGGAAGTACAAGTTTTTGTCTGGACCTCCGGCAGCTTTGGCTGTATGCTCCCAGAGAGCTCACGGTGCCATCATCCCCTTGTTTCTCTACCAGACTTAGAATTCTTTTATTTTATTTTTCTTTATTTTTTGGGAGGGAGTCTCACTCTGTTGCCCAGGCTGGAGTGCGGTGGTGTGGTCTCGGCTCACTGCAACCTCCATCTCCCGGGTTCAAGTGATTCTCCTGCCTCAGCTTTCTAAGTAGTTGGGATAACAGGCGCCTGCCACCACGTCCAGCAAATTTTTGTATTTTTTAGTAGAGATGGGGTTTCACCATGTAGGCCAGGCTGATCTCCAATTCCTGACCTCAGGTGATCCACCTGCCTCAGTCTCCCAGAGTGCTGGGATTTACAGACATGAGCTACCGTGCTCTTCCCAGACCTGGAATTCTACCCTGGTGCGGTCCATCTTCTGGAACAGGTAGGGCAGGCTGTGAAGGGAAGCAGGGGAGCTATAGGAAGTGACTCGAGTGATCTCCATGCAGGCGTCTCTTCTGTGACTGTAAGTCACACCATGCAAAATGTTTTCTTAGGCTGAATGCCCAGCCCTTTCTCTGCCTGTCAAACGATTACTCACTCTTTATATCTGGTTCAAATGTCACTTCTCTGACTTATGTTCTCAGCAGTATTCTTTTGGGTATAAGATACTGAAAGAAAAGATGGTGTAAATCCTCAAGAAATCCATAGGCATGAAGGATAGGAGCGATGGTAATAGCCAGGATTCATGGTAACTATAAGCAAGGAGTGGAAAGCTACCAGGGTCGAGGCTGCCACTTTCTTCATCTCCCTTCGTCCCACCCCTCCCTCTTGTCTTCACCCCATCTCTCACCAGATGCCTAAGTATCTTTGCCTTTCTCTTTGCTTTGTCTCTACTGTGTCACGTGACCCATCATGGCCATTGCTAGCCTTTCCACATTGCAATCCTTCAACTTCATTTACTGTTTTCTGGTAACTTCTCTTTCTGTCCTATTGTGGACTCAGTGCTTGGATATCTGGCTTCATCATGGGTGGGTCCTCTCATGGAATGTGTCCACCCTCCTGGTCTTTGACCCCTGAAACCAGGGTCACATGACTTCCTGTCCCCCGTGGGATAGACTTTCCAGATATATCTATAAGAATTCCCCAAGCATATGTAATGCCTCTTGCTTTTGTATTCTTTTTTTTTTTTTTTTTTTTTTAAGACAGAGGCTCACTCTGTCACCCAGGCTGGAGTGCAGTGGCATGATCTCAGCTCACTGCAACCTCTACCTCCTGAGTTCAAGAAATTCTCCTGCCTCAGTTTCCCAAGTAGCTGGGACTACAGGCATGTGCCACTATGCCCAGCTAATTTTTATATTTCATCTTGAATTCCATCCCTAGGTGGGTCTGCACAACCCCGTAAACAAATAGGTTTTGGTCCTGGCCTTTCTATTAACTCTCAGTAAGTTAATAGAGACAGGGTTTCACTATATGTTGGTCAGGCTGGTGTCAAACACCTGACCTCAGGTGATCCACCTGCCTTTGCCTCCCAAAGTGCTGGGATTACAGACAGGAGCCACCGCGCCCAGCCTCTTTTGCATTCTTATAGCACTTTGTCGTGTAGACATGTAAACAAGTGGATGGCATTCAAATACCATATTTGCTCTAGGAAAAAGAACTACCGCACACCAGGGACTGTTTTGGGTATAGCTGATATTTCCAGCAGAGTAACTTGCATGTTGTTGTTTAATACTAATATGCTTTTAAAATACAAAATCAGATGAGATTAAGCTACTTTAGTTTCTTCCAAATGTATGAGAATATATTTAAAGGCAATGTCAGGGAGTTCCAAACCAGAGGCTGGATTTGGACTACTAATTTGAGAGCACACTGCATTTATAAGATTTGTTTCCCTTTTCTTGAGCAAGCTGCTTCAAAGCAGAGAGATGGGGGGTGTCTTTTCTCAGCAGTAGGAGTGAGAGAGACGCTTGCATATGGAGAATGTGCAGAAAGGCAGTTACAGCTGATACAGAGCCCTGCAAAGAGATCACCTAGAGAATTCAGAGACAGCAGTGGGCAGGCTGGTGTCTGGGTGTGCATGCAGTACCCTCGGGGAACAGCACTTCTCACCCACCATCCCACTTCCTGCTGGAATCCTTATACGGCAGCCATCAGTGTAGAACCTTCATTAGGCCCCTCCCTCGGGTCAAGCAGGCCAAGGAATCTAAAAGCTGAGCTTGTGCAATAGCAGTCTAACCTTTGTTTAATGTGGCTGGGGATTTAATGTGTCTAATGTGGTTGAATGAGTTTGAGTGGGGAGAGGAAATTATTGACAGTAGGGTTGGTGAGGAATGAAGCTAGCCGAATAGACACTGTATCCTAATCATGATCAAATGCCCCTGTTCCTACTCCTTTTACTTTCACATCGGTTTGCCCCGGGCCAGGCGAGGTGAGGGGTTGGGGTTGGCTCACGCCGGTGATCCTGGCAATTTGGGAGGTCGAGATGGAAGGACCCCTTGAGCCCAGGAGTTTGAGAACAGCCCTGGCAACATAGTGAGACCCCCATCACTAGAAACAAACAAAGAAAATTAGGCCAGGCACAGTAGTATGTGCCCAGTCCCAGCTACTAGGGAGGCTGAAACAGGAGAATTGCTTAAACCCAGGAGTTCAAAACTGCAGCAAGCTGTGATTGTACCACTGCACTCCAGCCTCCACAACAGAGTGACATCTTGTCTCAAAAAAAAGAAAAGAAAGAAAAGAAAAAAAAATCATATCAGTTTTACTTTCAAACTATTTTTTTTTTCTGGCCTTCAGACTCTGTGGTTGCCTGCAGGGTGAAACAGTGCACACGTCTCAGGTGCAAAGATTAGGGCAATATTGACCTGGCAAATATACTTCTCAGAGAATAGTGGGCTGAAAGGTGTGGATGCAGTTAGCTTGGGGCCAAATGACTGCTGCTCTTTGAATATGCCAAGCCAGTCCTGCATCTTCCAAGAAGTAATTAGGCTGGGCGTGGTGGCCCACACCTGTAATCCTAGCACTTTGGGAGGCCTAAGTGGGTGAATCATTTGAGGTCAGAGTTTGAGATCAGTCTGGCCAACACGGTGAAATCCTGTCTCCACTAAAAATACAAAAAAAATTAGCTGCACTTGGTGGTGCACACCTGTAATCCTAGCTACTAGGGAGGCTGAGGCAGGAGAATCACTTGAACCCAAGAGATGGAGGTTGCAGTGAGCCGAGATCATGCCACAGCACTCCAGCCTGGGCAACAGAGTGAGACTCTGTCTCAAAAAAGAAGAAGTAATTGGATCAGGCAGTGGGAAGCACAGATGGAGTCTTTGGGATGAGATCAAGTGGAGAATTCTCCTTTGGAACTGGTTTCTAATATTTCCCAAAAATGTAACACCCAAACCAATCATGATTGAATATCTTAACATGAACCGCTAGGTGTTAATTTTAATGTGGATTAGAAAAAGCAATATAGGCTGGGTGTGGTGGCTCATGCTTGTAATCCCAGCACATTGGGAGGCCGAGGTGGGCAGATCACGAGGCCGGGAGTTCGAGACCAGTCTGACCAACATGGTGAAACCCTGTCTCTACAAAAAATACAAAAATTAATTGAGTGTGGTGGTGAACACCTGTAATCTCAGCTACTCAGGAGACTGAGGCAGGAGAATCGCTTGAACCTGGCAGGTAGAGATTCGGTGAGCCAAGATCACTCCATTGCACTCCAGCAACCTGGGTGACAGAGCGAGATTCCTTCTCAAAAATAAATAAATAAAAATAAAATAAAATAAAAAGCAATACAACTTGCAGTCCAAGTGTTGTGTGATTCTACTGGTGTTTCTAAGATCAGGTGAAAATAGGCAAAGCCGCGGCAATCCAGTTTATGCAAACAAATTCATTCCAGGCTTGATGTAAGCACATGCTCATCAATATTTTAAACTTGTAAGCGAACTTTCTTCCGTAGTGTTTTTGGAAATACCAGTAGAATGAATAACCATTGCTGTACTCCCTTCATACCCAGGAAACTTCCTTCAGCCTTCTCTCTTTGGGACTATCAGGCTCTGCTGCAAGGGAGAGTGATGAGAAAAGAATGTTGAGCTCACTCTTCCAGAGACACCACACAGAAATGAATGCTGGCGAGTGGACTTTTCTCAGTGTGCTTAGCCTGCATGGTGGCACCAGCCTCTGAAATAATGCCACAGCGAACCAAGGAAACCCTGCGCCTGTGCCAGAAGTGCCCATGCAGCTGAGCCTCTTGGAAACACAGAAGAGGAATCTAATACATGTTTGAGTTAGGGGCTGTTTTTTAATAGTGAAAAAAATTAGAGAAATGCAAATTAAAACCACATTGGGATACCATCTCATGCCAGGTAGAATGATGATCATTAAAAAGTCAGTAGACAACAGATGCTGGAGAGGATGTATGGAAATAGGAATGCTTTTACACTATTGTTGGGAGTGTAAATTGGTTCAGCCATTGTGTAAGACAGTGTGACGATTCCTCAAGGATCTAGAACTAGAAATAGCATTTGACCTGGGAATCCTATTACTGGGTATATACCCAAAGGATTATAAATCATTCTTTTATAGAGACACATGCACACGTATGTTTATTGTGGCACTGCTCACAATAGCAAAGACTTGGAAGCAACCCAAATGCCCATCAATGATCGACTGGATAAAGAAAATGTGGCACATAAACACCATGGAATACTATGCAGCCCTAGAAAAGAATGTGTTTATGCCCTTTGCAGGGACATGGATGAAGCTGGAAACCATCATTCTCAGCAAACTAACACAGGAACAGAAAACCAAACACTGCATGTTCTCACTCATAAGTGGGTGTTGAACAGTGAGAACACATGGACACAGGGAGGGGAGCATCACATATTAGGACTGTCGGGGTGGGAAGCTAGGGGAGGAATAGCATTAGGAGAAATACCTACTGTAGATGACGGGGTGATGGATGCAGTCAACCACTGTGGCGGGTGTATACCTATGTAACAAACCTGCACATTCTGCACATGTAACCCAGATCTTAAAGTACAATAAAAAATTATTTTAAAATTCAATTAATTAATTTTATTTTTATTATTTTTATAAGAGACAGAGTCTCACTCTGTTGTCCAGATAAGAGTGCAGTGGTACAGCCATGGCTCACTGCAGCCTCCAGCTCCTGGGCTCAAGCAATTCTCCCACTTCAGTCTCTCAAGTAGATGGGACCACAGGTGTGTGTTACCACACCTGGATAATTTTTATTTTTTTGACTTTTTTAGAGAAAGGGTCTCACTGTGTTGCTCAGTCTGGTTTTAAGCTCCTGGCCTCAAGTGATGCTCCTGCTTCAGCCTTCTGAGTAGCTGGGATTATATGTGTGAGCCACCACATTGGACTGTTTTTAAATGACAAATAATAATTGTATAAATTTACTGGGTTCAATATGATGTTTTGATACACGTTTACATTGTGGAATGATTAATTCAGACTAATTAACTTATCCTTCACCTTACATACTTATCATTTTTTGGTGATAATAATACCTGAAATGTACCCTGTTCATTTTTAAATATGCAATGCTTTATTATTTATTATGGTCACCATTCTGCACACTAGATCACTAAAACTTATTCCTCTTGTCTATCTGAAAGTTTGTACCCTTTGATGAACATTTCCCTTTCCCCATCCACACCCCTCTCTCAGCCTCTGATAATCATCATTCTTCTTTCTACTGCTATGAGGTCAGCCTTTTTAGCTTCCACATATAAATGTGAGATGATGCAGTATTTGTCTTTCTGTGCCTGGTTGATGATTGATTTCACTTAGCATAATATCCTGCAGGTTCATTCACGTTGTAGCAAGTGACAGGATTCCTTTTTTTTTTTTGAGACATCTTGCTCTGTCGCCAGGCTGGAGTGCAGTGGTGCCAGGCTGGAGTGGCAGGTTGCTCCTGCAACCTCCGCCTCCCAGGTTCAAGTAATTCCCCTGCCTCAGCATCCTGAGTAGCTGAGACCACAGGCATGCACCACCATGCCCGGCTGATGTTTTGTATTTTAGTGGAGATGGGATTTCATCGTGTTGGCCAGGATGGTCTCAATCTCCTGACCTCATGATCTGCTCACATCAGTGTCCCAAAGTGCTAGGATTACAGGCTTGAGCCACTGGGCCTGGCCAGGATTCCTTCTTTTTAATAAAAAGCTAAATATATTCCATTTTGTATATATGCCGTGTTTTCTTCTCCATTCATCGATCGATGGATTCATAGTTTGCTTCTGTATCTTAGCAATGGTAAATAATGCTGTGATGAGCATGGGAATGCAGGTATCCTTTGGATATATTTAATTTACTTTGTGTATATACTCAGTAGTAGAGTTGCCAGATCAGGTGGTAATTCTCCTTTTAGATTTTGATGGAACACCCCTACTGTTTCCTATAATTGGTTGTACGTGGTGGGGATTTTTCATGTTACATTATCAAGGTTTTTTCATTTCGAGGAGTATTCTAGCATTCTTTTCTAAATACAATTATTAACTTAAGAGCATTGTTTTGTTTTTTCATCCCATATACTACATTGGGCTACTTCTGGGTTTTCGACCATGTGTTTCTACTTTTCAAATTGCAGTAGTGAAGGAGTTAAAAGCATACCACCCCAAAATATACCTCTCTGGCATATTGAGTATGTAAGTTAAAGACATTTGAAGTACAGCAGATACTAGAACATCACTCTGACCTTCATGCTGTTTCTTTTTTCTTTTTTTTGAGATGGAGTTTTTGCTCTTGTTGCCCAGGCTGGAGTGCATTGGAGCGATCTCGGCTCACCACAACCTTCCCTTCCCAAGTTCAAGCGATTCTCCTGCCTCAGCCTCCCGAGTAGCTTGGATTACAGGCATATGCCGCTAATTGTGTATTTTTAGTAGAGACAGGGTTTCTCCATGTTGGTCAGGCTGGGTTCCCGGCCTCAGGGAATCCGCCCGCCTCAGCCTCCCAATGTGCTGAGATGACAGGCATGAGCCACCGCACCTGACCCATGCTGTTTTTCAAAAGCCAAAGATGCAGTTCCCATGTGAAAGACAGCCTGCCCATACCAAAAGAAAGAGCATGCTTATCCTTAAGGATACAAAGCTGAGACTAAAAGAATTCTGTTAGACTCTTTTACACTAACTTATCTTTTAAATTTCCCCGCATATTTCAGATGCTTCTTTACAACTTACTATTCTTTGTTCAGTTCAGCACATAACTGCTTCTTTGGGTCTTCTTTTCCTTAGAAGGGCTTCTGTGCCACATAAAATCTGTATTAAATAAACGTATATATAGGCATTCCTCAGAGATATTGTGGGTTGGGTCCCAGACTACTGAAATAAGCAAATATCTCAATAAAGCAAGTCACAGGATTTTTTTTGGTTTCCTGGTGTATATAAAATTTACGTTCACACTAAACTGTAGCCTGTTAACTGTGCAGTAGAATTATGTCTAAAAACAATGTAAAGACCTTAATTTTAAAATACTTTATTGCTGCACATCTGTAATCCCAGCTAGTCAGGAGGCTGAGGCAGGAGAATCACTTGAACCCAGGAGGCAGAGGTTGCAGCAAGCTGAGATCGCACCACTGCACTCCAGCCCCGGCGACCGAGCGAGATTCCGCCTCAAAAAAAAAAAAAAAAAAAAAAAACAAAAACAAAAAAAATCTTATTGCTAAAAGATGCTAAGGAAGTGGGCACCTGATGGCCTGATGTTGGAAAAGTGGCATGGACAGACTTGCTTGACTCACAGTTATCACAGACCTTCCATTTGTAAAAAAACACAGTATCTCTGAAATGCACTACAGCTAGCTCAGCATGCCTGGACTTTTCTCCTGTTAGTCTTTTGGATGTCGATTTAATTCTTGGGTCCAGCCTAAGAGGATGGAGGTGCAGTTTTGTCTTCCTTGTAATATGGATATCAAGTTTCCTTTAAAACTAGATTTAAGGCGTTTTCTTTTAAAGGTAACATGTTTTAAGAAAAATATTAAGTACTGATAAAGTGTCTTGCAATGTGACACCTGGAGCCTCTAGGTGATATGTGGATATAGCAAATATCTAGAAGATGGCAAAAGTTAGGCAAACACTGGCTTATATAATTTACTTTGTTCTGACACCTCTTTCTGCTTTTGGAAACTGCGTGTCCCAGGGTCAACATTGAATCCCTCCTCTATCTTAAACACAGGGGGAGGTGTTCCCCTCTCTCAACTTAAGCGGTGCCGTGTATCTATCCCATTAGTTTCCTTTTTTTTTTCTTCTTTAGGCAGATTCTCACTCTGACGCCCAGGCTGGAGTGCAGAGACATGATCTCAGCTCACTGCAATCTCCGCCTTCCGGGTTCAAGCGCTTCTCCTGAGTAGTTGGGATTGCAGGCACGTACCACCATGCCCAGGTATTTTTTTTTTTTTTTTTTGGTATTTTTTAGTAGAGATGGGGTTTCACCATGTTGGCCAGGCTGGTCTTGATTTTCTGACTCAAGCGATCTGCCTGCCTTGGCCTCCCAAAGTGCTGGGATTACAAGTGTGAGCCACTGTGCCTGGCCCTAATGGGCTCTTATGGTAGTGGTTCCGTGTGGTTAATTCTGCTTCTGTGTGCCCAAGTCCCGCCTTCCCAACAAGACCTAACACTGCTTGAGGGGAAGAATGGGGATCTGTATCACCAGCCCCACATAGGGGAAAAGAACCGTCTTTCCCCACCCATTGTCATGTTCATGGCTGAAGCCCCTGTGACAAAAGACAATTAACAAAAGAAAAGCAGAACAAATTTATTTAATGAATTTATGTGACATGGGAATCAGAAAGGAAGTCACAAAGAAACAGGTAAACCTGTGTGTGTGTGTGTGTGTGTGTGTGTGTGTGTGTGTGTGTATTTTTTTAATGGAGTCTTACTCTGTTGCCCAGGCTAGATTGCAGTGGCACAATCTCGGCTCACTGCAACCTCCACCTCCCAGGTTCAAGAGATTTTCCTGCCTCTGCCTCCAGAGTAGCTGGGACTACAGGTGTGGGCCACCACGTCCGGCTAATTTTTGTATTTTTTTTTTTTCAGTAGAAACAGGGTTTCACCATATTGGACAGGCTGGTCTCGAACTCCTAACCTCATGATCCACCTCGGTCTCCCAAAGGGCTGGGATTACAAGCATGAACCACTGCGCCTGGCCAAACCCGTGTATTTTTAATGCTTGGTGTGATGGAGAACTGAATCGTCCTGGAGAAGTGTGATTGGATTTTTTAAAAGTTTGTAAGAAATTTGGGGGAATTTAGCAAGGCCTGTTTGGTCAGATTCTTCTCTGTAGCCCTGTGTCTTCAGAGAGAAGGAAGTTTCTTTCCTCTGGATATAGAAAGGACACCCGTGGATTGAGGATCCTGGGACCTGGTTGGGGGAGAAGGGCAGGAGAAGGAGAGAGCGATCTTCCTGTTTCTGCAGTTTTCCCAAATGTGAATGTGCCATGTTTTGGGGTATCCTGAACCCCATCTCCCACCCACTCTGCCTCAGCCCGTAGTCCGTTGTACTGTTTAATGACAAGAGCAAATTCCCTACCCTCTCCAAGATTCGCTTTCTCCATCTGTAAACAGGGATAATGATACTCTCACTTCATATTCTTACTTCACTGTTGCCAGGACAAAGTGAGTGAAGCTGGCATAGGCAAGCCACAGATAAAATGGTGGCTGAGGCTGGGCGCAGTGGCTCACGCCTATAATCCCAGCACTTTGGGAGGCCGAGACGGGTGGATCACAAGGTCAAGAGATCAAGACCATCCTGGTCAACATGGTGAAACCCCGTCTCTACTAAAAATACAAAAATTAGCTGGGCAGGGTGGCGCATGCCTGTAGTTCCAGCTACTCGGAAGGCTGAGGCAGGAGAATAGCTTGAACCCAGGAGGTGGAGGTTGTGGTGAGCCGAGATCGGGCCATTGCACTCCAGCCTGGGTAACAAGAGTGAAACTCCGTCTCAAACAAAAAAAAAATGGTGCCTGATACAATTAATACGTCCTTGCGCGGTCATACAAAAGGACACAGCACTCTGTCCTCCTAGATTGCTAACTTTCAGTCTTAAATGAAAAAGCTTTTAAGGGTCCAGTCTGAGAAAGAGACAATAAGTAACAGTGTGTTTCTCAGGGGGCGGAGCCTCCCCAGGGTACGGGCAGGAATTTACCAGGCAGCACACACACAGGGTGCATTGAGCACAGCCCACTTACCTGCTAAGACCTAGGGGGTGTCAGAGACACTCAGAGCACTGAGCGGGCTGTTGTGGGCCCAGAACCAGGAACAAGCATCCCTGTAATTGAGCAGAATGCGCCCTTTCTCTGAGTTAAAATTCCCAAACTCAAGAGTTTTCAAGCGATCTTATTTTATTGTTATTTTCTTTAACAGAAGACTTTGAGGTGTGAACCTAAAATGGTTATTCCTCCCCTGAGCTTGACTGCTGAATTACCCAGAGGAGCCCAGTGTCCTGCCATGAATGAGTATATTATGCCTTCCATTAAAAGTTGTGGCCCTTAATTAAAAACGTGATCATGAGTCTTTATGGAGACATTGTTTGGGTTTTCTCTAGCTGTTAACACATCATAAATCATTTTAAAAGGACCTTTTCCCCTATCTCTTAATGGTTAGTGCATTTTTAAAAAGTGATTTGAAAATAAAACCGGGATTAAATTTAGTGTTTGACAAGGTGCTAAGGGGCTCACCACCTCTGCCAGGATAAGACAAGAGGGCTTTACTTCAGTTGCTACTGAGCTTGTTTCACTAGCTCCAGCCTGGCTGGGTCAATTCAAATGGCAGCGTGACTTTGGTGTCAAAAGGTTAACTTGCAGGTATCAGGAAAAGCTGCAGTCAGCCAACGCTACCCGTCTTTCCTTTATTATCTTGCGATTTCAAAGCATTCAACTTTGCTGAGAAGAAAAGCCTGCTTCTTTTATGAACTCTCCAGTAGTGCTATAAAGCAAGGAATGGCGTGGGTCGCGTGCAGGCGCATGTGAATAATCCATGAATGCAGAAGACCTCGCCCTCCTTCTGTCTTCCTAGCATAGGTTCCTTGAGAGTGCAGTGAGTGGCTCGAGACCTTGGCTTCCCGTCCTCTCGGGAGTTCTGAGCGTACAGCGACAGGGACCAGCTTGTGTCTGAATGACGGTCACAAAGACTTCTCCATTTATTGTGCAGTTTGTACGGCCTTTGGGTTGGATGCAACAGAGGTCTCAAGACGGAAGAAAAAGCTGGGAGAAGATGCAGCACCGTGGGTGTGCAATGTACCCTACAGGAATGCCGGCAGACAGCATTCCTCTGCAAAGGAGGAAAGCAATACTTCATACGGGTATTACGAGATGACACGTGCTTTACAAACGGAGAGTCACCAGACAAGCAGGAGAGGTGGTGATGATGCTTCTGCCAATTCTGTTTTCGCAATCATTTTCAAAAATCATTTATTTGCAACATTTCTAGTTGGCTGAGAAGATGCTTTCAGCTGCCTGCGTCCCACTTTCTAATGAGATTTCCAGACAGGGAAAGGCGCTATGTTGTTTGCTGCTAGACGACATGCTTGTTGTCCACGACGTTTCCTTGGTGCGAGGTGTCCATCTCCAAGCTGGGGTTCGGCCTCAGAGCCTCGGTGTTGCAGTTCTGCCAAGAGGCCAGTAGAGGGCGGGCTGTCCCCTCTGCTCGGCCGCACCTGGACGCTGGTGGCTCTTGGGCTCCCCTCTCCCTGTCCTGGCTGTGACCCCCACTCTTGTGTGCCACGGAGACCACACACATGGCGGGCAGTGGTTTCTCATCGTGTTTACTGAAGGGAAAGGGAATTTAAGAGGAATTCTCCAGAAATTACAAAATGCCAGACGTCTCATTCCTGCTTACAGCCCATTCCAGCTTTTATCCCTGATTCAACCTAGGGCCCCTTGGCTTAGACGCTCACCTCCCGCAGCCTCTATCCTCTGGCCTTGCCCGGCCTGCGGCTTGCCTGCCCCCACTGCTTCAGAAGAGCAAGTCGACTTCTAGATATGCACGCTTGACTCTCACAGGTGTGTTCTAGAGGACATGTTCCCCGCAGCACTGCTTGTGATAGAAAAAACTGGAAAAACTTAAATCCTCCTGGATTTAAGCAATTCTCCTATCTCAGCCTCCCAAGGAGCTGGGATTACAGATGTGCACCACCACATCTGGCTAATTTTTTTATTTTTAGTAGAGATGAGGTTACACCATGTTGACCAGGCTTTTGAACTCCTGACCTCAGGTGATCTGCCTGCCTTGGCCTCCCAAAATGCTGAGATTACAGGTGAGAACCACCCTGCCTAGCCCTAATGGGCTCTTATAGTAGTGGTCCTGTGTGGTTAGTTCTGCTTCTGTGTGCCCAAGTTTGGCCAGGCCAACATTTTGTTCAGAGTATTTATAGTTATGTTGTTGTATTCAGTCCTAGTTCACTGGTTTTTCTTTCTTTGTTGTATTCCACAGCAGGAGAATACTATAATGTATTTATCCATTCCCTTGTTGAGAAATATTTCTCGTTTTTTTTTTTTTTTTTTTTCTATCACAAGTAGTGCTGCGGGGAATGTGTTTAAATTTTAATGAAATCAAAAGACATTATACACATTGTTTACCAATATGCATACAGTATTTATATATGTACTCTATATGTAATATATATTATATGTATGTTATACAAAGAGGAGAAATAAAGACAGGAGAGGCAGACAGAGAGAGGAGATAAAAATAAAGAGAGTTGTGCTATATCAAACATCTGTGTAGACTTTAAAAAACACAAAACATTGTCCATACTGTTCATATATACGTACATGGGTATGCATGTGTGTGTGTGAGAGAGAGAGAGAGATCTCCAGAAAAGATGAGGAATAGCATTGGTGGGAAGAATAAAAGGTGCTCTACCTATAATATTCGTCTGTATTATTTAAAAAAATGAAGCTGAAATGCAAAACATTAACATTGGCTAATTCTGGACAGTGGGTACACAGATATGTAAGCTTAACATTCCCCCCACCACCCACTGCCCTTGTACTTTAAAAAGCTTCTTTAAAACCCCACTAAGGACTTAGCAACTTGTTTGAAATGCAAGCCAGGAGAGGAAGAAGACAAGAGGAAAAATGATCCTGGGACATACTGGTAATTTTCTTCCCTGGTTCAGCTCACTGGCTGAACACAGTTGGGGAGGTTGCCCCTCTGTGTCTTTCCCTCTAGATGCTCAAGGGCATTTGACATCCAATTCACATTTCTCTTGAAGAAGCCCTGCTGTTTTACTGCAGCTTCTCCCCAGCAAGGATAGCAATGCAGCTTTACAATGAAGGCCTTTGGTTGGCTTGACTTTCTGTGCTTGGATGTCAGAGAACCACTCTGCCATTGGTTTGGACTTGATCAGTTGCCTCCATGTTTAAGAATTGTTTGGCTGGGCGCAGTGGCTCACACCTGTAATCCCAGCACTTTGGGATACTAAGGTGGGCTGACCACCTCAGGTCACGAGTTCGAGACTAGCCTGACTAACATGGTGAAACCCCGTTTCTGTAAAAATACAGAAAATAAGCTAGGTGTGGTGGCAGGCGCCTGTAATCCCAGCTACTCCGGAGGCTGAGGCAGGAGAATGACTTGAACCCGGGAGGCAGAGGCTGCAGTGAGCCAAGATTACACCACTGCCCTCCAACTTGGGTAACGAGCAAAACTCCGTCTCAAAAAAAAAAAAAAGAAAAAGAAAAGAGAATCATCAATGGAAATCCCCCCAGTCCTCTGTGATAAACCTGCTCTCTAAGGAACCCAGTGGGGGCAAAACTGTTTTTTTATGCCTCTTAGATCATCAGAAGTGTCTATAAGGTACTCTAAAACTTGTAGAGTAAAAACAGTCACTTGAGCTTGATTAGTTTTGAAGAGCCGATCCCAAGGGCTAGTTAGGCTCTCTAAATTTCCAGACTTTTTTTAACCCTGTTAACGAGTGAAAGAAAAATGGATGCTAGCTTAGGCCTGCTTTATACATTAAAAATGCAAAACATACATTTTTTTAAAAATTGAGATTTGGGGCTATGCTACTTTTTGAAAAGTTAAAAAGCAAGTATAGAGAAACTGCCAGTCTCATCAACTTGGACAGAATCACTGGGTTAAGTAGAATTGAAAGGAGCTTTGGGAGAATGAAAGCGTGTCATCTCACAAACCCCAAAGGTGGGGGCCCTAGACACAGTTAGATGTGAATCCTCTTTTCTAGGTCTTCAAATTTCCAATGCTTTAGGGAAGAAAGACCTCTTCTTGCAAACCTGAATCATTATAAGGGACAATAACCCAGAAAGGATAAAATGCTTTTGGAAATTAAATTTTGACAATATAATTACAAATGATTTTTAATGAAGAAAAGAGGGAGATATCTCTAAAAATTAATATGGCTGGACTATCTGATTAATTCATATTTTAAGAGAACACCTACAAGAGATATAAGGGGAGGCATAGTACAAGGGGCGAATAGAGGCGAGTGGCTGGTATGAACGTGTAAAGGCAGAGAAGCAGTGAGGCTTGGAAAAGCCTCAGAAGACAGGAGCTTCCTCACGTGTGTCAGAGAATAACGAGGAATGGATGAACCCTCTCTTTGAAGTGAATGTGAAATAGATACCACAGAAAAAACAGAATGACTCTGGCATTTTTATTTTTATTCTGTTTGCTTTATTTGGCAATCTCCAAACTTGAAAGAAGTTGAACGAAATTCCTCAAGTGGGAATCGAAACTCTGTGAGACAGTAATCATATATGCAACATGAACGTGTTAATTTTTATTCTTTTCGGGTTTTTGCATTCAGAATCATTCTTATCTTAGAAAATGAATTGACAAGTTTTCTATCTTTTTTTATGCTCTGAAACCATTGAATTGACATAAAAGGTAACTGTTAAACACTTGACAGAATTCATTTTTTTTTTGAGACTGAGTGTCGCTCTGTCACGCAGGCTGGAGTGCAATGGCATGATCTCGGCTCACTGCAACCTCTGCCTCCTGGGTTCAAGCGATTCTCCTGCCTCAGCTTCCTGAGCAGCTGGGTTTACAGGCATGCACCACCATACCCAGCTAATTTTTTGTATTTTTAATAGAGATGGGATTTTACTATGTTGGACAGGCTGGTCTGGAACTCCTGACCTCAAGCAGTCCACCCGCCTTGGCCTCCCAAAGTGCTGGGATTATAGGGATGAGCCACTGCACCCAGCCCATCAGAATTTTTTTTTTAAATTTTTATTTATTTATTTATTTTTGCTGAGAAGACTTAGACCCAAGTAAACTTGGTTATGAGCTCCCAACAGAATTCATTTCTAGAGCTGCTTAAAATTAGGCCTCTTTGTATGGGTAGGTCTTGAACAACTTTCTTTACTATTTTTTCTATCATTCTTGGGCTTTTAAATTTTCTATGTATTTAGTGTCAATTTTTATAATTTATGTTTTCCTAGAATTTTTTTATTTATAAAAATAAAAAGCATTTTTCTTTATTAAAATAAAAATATGTAGTATTTGTTTAGGGTTTTAAAAATTGTCCCCATCCATAGCAACAAATGGCTTTAAATGGCAATGTTCCTTTTTTCTGACTTCTGTACTTGTGTTTTTCTCTTTTTGATTCATTCGACATTACTTCTGTTTTTCTTCAGTTTATTGACATTTGCCTTTATCCTTATACACTTCGCTTTTTGTTGGATATATGTGCCCATGTGTATATTTCTGGTCTCCCACATGAAAAGTTTTTAGTTCTTGTATTTACATTTTTCCTTTTGATAATGCAAGGCATTTAAGAGTAATTTCCCTCACCTTAAACACTATTGTTATTTTCTAAAGAGTCTGTAATTACAGATTTTAAAACTTTTAATTTCAAAATATTTTTAAATTTACAGAAAATTGCAAAAATAGAGAGTCCCCCAACTTTTTTTTTTTGGCTGAGTCTCACTCTGTTGCCCAGGCTGAGGTTCAGTGGCGTGATCTCGGCTCATGCAACCTCTGTCTCCCGGGCTCAAGCAATTCTTCTGCCTCAGCCTCCTGAGTAGCTGGGATTACAGGTGCCCGCCACCATGCCCAACTAATTTTTATATTTTTAGTCGAGACAGGGTTTCACCATGTTGGCCAGGTTGGGCTCGAACTCCTGATCTCAAGTGATCCGCCCACCTCGGCCTCCCAAAATGCTGGGATTACAGGTGTGGGATTACAAGGGACTGCCTAGCCATTCCCCCAACTTTTAAAACATAGTAGTTGGAGACATGTTGGAGATATGTGAAATAGGCCTGCTTTATACATTAAAAATATGAAACATGAATCTTTTTAGAAAAATTTCTATAACCATTATACAGCTATTAAAACTAAGAAATTAACATGGGTACACCATCACTAAGTAAACTACAAACTTTATTCAATTTTTTCAGTGATGTTTTCCAATCCAGGTCCCCATATTGCATTTAGGTGTCAAGACTGCTTGAGAAAACTGTATTGTTACTTAGTCTTTTTTTGTTGTTGTTTTTCATTCAAGACCTTGATGCATTTGAAAAGTACCTATCACTTAGTTTGTAAAGTGTTACTCCATTTGGGTTTGCCTGATGTTTTGTCATGATTAGGTTGAGGTAATGCATTTTTGGCAGGAATACCACAGAGATGATGCTCCCTTTCAGAGTATATTACATCAGAAGGTACATGATAGTAATGTGTCTTATTACTGGTGATGTCAATTTTGACCACTTGGTTGAGGTCTACTTGGGTTTCTCCAAAATTAACTTACCATCTTCCCTTATGTCATATATATCAGGGGATATACCTTTAGAGTATTCAAATATTCTATTTCCCCTCAAGCTTTTACCAATTAATTTTATTATACATTAGTGAATTTTGTCCTTAATTACTGTTGGTTATTTTCCATCTTCAAATATCCTATTTCCCCTCAAACTTTTGCCAATTAATTTTATTATGCATTAGTGGATTTCATCTGTGATGATTACTGTTGGTTATTTTCCATCCTCTTCATTTCTTTTGCATTTATTAATTGAAATTCTCCTTAAAAGAACAGTCGTCCCTTGTCTGCCATTGAATTCTTTATTCAATTATTTATTTATACCTGTATGGTCTCATGGATGCTGATTTTAATAGATTGATTATAATCTAACACTATTGTTGTTTTCTTTGTTGTTCAATTTGTTCCAGTTTGGGCTACTAGGCACTTTCTCAGATTGGCTCTTACATCATTTTGACAAGCCCTCACCCTTTCTTCATCACTTTCTTATTTCTAGCACCACAAGATGTTACAGGTTCATCATGTATGTTTCTTCTCTCAACCCAGGAATTAGTTACTTATCCAAGAAGCCCTGTCACCTTTTATTAAAGAATGGTATTTAGAAACCAAGGTCTAGGCACAAGGATGTGCTCATTGTTACTGAGATTTCATTGCTTCTAGGCCGTCTCCATGGAAAGAGCTTGAGAATGCTACATGAATATGTATTAATCCATGTAGACACACAAACCTGTACCTATCAATCTATCTAGCTATCTATTGAAAAACACCCTATGAGTTCACATGGACACCTTTAATTCAAATGCAGCACCACAGGGCTGGGCACGGTGGCTCACCCCTGTAATCCCAGCACCTTGGGAGGCCAAGGAAGGCAGATCACCTGAGGTCAGGTGTTCAAGACTAGCCTGGCCAACATGGTGAATACCCATCTCTACTAAAAATATAAAAATTAGCTGGGTGTGGTGGCAGGTGCCTGTAGTCCCAGCTATTCAGCAGGCTGAGAGGCAGGAGAATTGTTTGAACCTGGGAGGCAGAGGTTAAAGCAAGCTGAGATCCTGCCACTGCACTCCAGCCTCAGTAACAGAGTGAAACTGTCTCAAAAACAAACAAACAAACAAACATACAACCCACCACAGGACTCATTTTAGCTTTCTTCTTTCCTTGTTTGTAACTTCTTTCTCTGACAAAAGAAAGGCTCTCTTATTATCAAAATATATTTATTTCTTCAACAGTAGAATATACATAGTCTTCGAATTATGAACCCATACCTCAGTGAGAAAAAAAGTGCTGACTAGGGCACAATATAGTTCTTTTTGTCTTTAGCCCTATTTACCATAACTTCTTTATCCTTATTTACCACATTTGGTCAAATACAGCTTTCCAAAGCTACATAGAATACTTCTCTTTCTTGTACTCCTCATGGTGGCTGCCTTATTAATTTCTAACGCAGATTCTTTTTTTTACAGTTTGTATTCTATTTTGTGTTGCCATACTTGATTTATTCTGAAAAAATTCACATATAGTAAAATTTACTCACTTTATTGTTGATATCTGCCATGTATCTGCCACCACTATTGTGATACAGATCAGTTTCACCATCCCCAAAATCCCCTCATGCTGCACCTTTGCAGTCAGCCTTTCCCTCCTATCTAATCTCTGACAACCACTTATCTGTTTTTTGTTTGTTGAGTTTGCCTTTTCCAGAATAAGCTATAAATACAACCATATAATATGCAGCATTTTGGTTCTGACTTCCTTCCCTTAGAAAAATGTACTTAAGCGTGGGCCTGGTGGCTCACGCTTGTAATCCCAGCACTTTGGGAGGCCAAGGCGGGAAGATCACAAGGCCAAGAGATCAAGACTATCCTGGCCAACATGGTGAAACCCCATCTCTACTAAAAATAAAAAAATTAGCTGGGGGTGGTGAAATGCACCTGTAGTCCCAGCTTCTCGGGAGGCTGAGGCAGGAGAATTGCTTGAACCCGGGAGGCAGAGGTTGCAGTGAGCCAAGATTGCCCTACTGCACTCCAGTCTGGGGACAGAGCGAGACTCCGTCTAAAAAAAAAAGAAAAATACACTTAAGATTCATCTATTTGTTGTATGCATTAGTAGTTTTCCTTTTTTTATTGCAAGGTGGTGTTTCAGTGTGTGGAGGTATCACAATTTGTTTATCCATTCATCAGTGCAAGGATATTTGTTTTTTTTTCTCCCCAGTTTTCTGTTATTATCAGTAAACAATTACATATTGGTCTTTGTGTGGACATATATTTTCATTTCTCTAAAATAAATTCCTCCAAATAGGATTGCAGGGTGATAATAGGTGTACTTGTGACATATTGGATATTGCCAAAGTGTTTTCCAAAGTGGCTCAACACTTTCCCATTTTTGCCAGCAATAAACATATTGCTACCATTGCTCTTCATCTTTGTCAACATTTAATGTTGTCAGGTTTTTAGGCTTTAGTGTTTATTGTAGATGTGTAGTGGCACTACGCTTTGGATTTTATTTGTGTTTTCTGAATAATTTAAATGCTTTAGAGCAGGGGTGTCTAATCTTTTGGCTTTCCTGGGCCGCATTAGAAGAATTGTCTTGGGCCACTCATAAAATACACTAACACTAACGATAGCTGATAGCTGGAAAAAAAAAATTCTGTGCGTAAATCTCATAATGTTATAAGAAAGTTTGTGAATTTGTGTTGGGCAGCATTCAAAGCTGTCCTGGGCCAAATGTGGCCTGTGGACTGTAGGTTGGACAAGCTGGCTTTGAGCACTATTTGTTATTTGCTTGTCTTCTTTGGTGAATGTCTGTTTAAAACTTTTGAGCTTCTACTTCTTCTGATACCCATCTTTTGTAGTAGGACAATTATTCAGAATCTTTTGATTGATGCTTTTCCTTATCTATTAATTATTCTGATATACATCACCCCTGAAGGGTTAGTGATGGTGACAACTGCAGCTGTGGTGTTGCTGGCTGTAGCAATGGTAGTGGTGGCAGCCGTTGTTTTTGGTTTATGAAATGATCGAAGGAACTTACAATATTGTTCTTGAAGAGGTGAGAACTTGGGGTAGTGACAGTTGCCTTCAACTCTATGATGTGCTTTATATGTAGAGAAACTGCTAGACTTTTTCTGTATCGCTGAAGACTTTTGAATGATAGGCAGTGGGCATTAAAAGGCACGTTGATAACAGCTTAATATATGGGAGGATTTCTAACAATTATAAGTGGTCAGTGGCAGAATGAGCTTTCAGTGAGGAAATGGGTTCAGTGTTAGATGTAGGTAGGTTAGGAGGGTCACTTGCTAATGGTGACATAGAATGTAACCTACAGGAGGAAGGAGACTGGGAGAGAGAGTGACCTCTGTGATCCTGTGGGGCATGAATATTCTTATGGTCCTATGTAGGTTGTTGCAGAGTGAAAAACATTATTGGAAGTTCAGTCTTCTGAACCACAGGCCACCATTCACCTCTTTTAGAGTGACGTCATGCTTAAGAGCACCTGCTACATGATTAGCCTGTCATGGGCCACATCCTGGCTCTGCCTCATGCTAGCTCCGTTGAACACTTACAGCCTTGTTGTGTGAGTTAAAGGCGATAATCCATGTAGGGTGGAGTGTCTGTCTGGTGCATAGCGAGGGCACTATTCATCACAGCTATCATTATAACAAGTGCCCTCTCTCAACTGCCTTAGCCTCTTTGCTTTCATCTTAGCATTTTCTATTGTTTATTTTTGTATTACCTGACAGTCCTTGCTACAATGGAGAAGACGTGATATCTTGGTTCTTTTGTCCAGAGGCTCACCATGTATCTTGGAGCTCCCTTTTGGGGAGACCCATTCCTTAGGCACATTCTGACTTACTGTAGCCTTACTTTTTCAGCTCTGCCAAATGAAATATTATGTCCTCCAAAATTGTGCAGGTACGAAATCCTTCATTCTTTCCTTCACCTTTGTAGGTAATGAAAGAGCCAAAATTCTCTCTCCATCATGAACATCTACCAAGAGTTTTCACAATACTGCTTGACCTTGCTGTCTGATCTGGGAACCAGTTAGCCAAGGTTACTGCACTTCAGACTAAATAATCTAAGTCATGTTGTTGGGCCTAGCTTTGGTATTAGTGTTTGCTTAATATCTGAAGAAGATATTTTGTTTAAATTCTCACTTTGATAGAATTTCAGAGCCAAGGGGATTTTTTTTTTTCTCAAAGCAAAATTTTACAAGCCCTCGTGCCTTGCTCCTTAGAGCTCCATCGAGCCTGCAACCACGCCTCTTCACTTACTCCCAATAAAGCCTGTTCTCAGCATGGGCCACACAATCTGTTTCCACTTTCTGTACTTTGGCTGACACCTAAAGGGGAAAGTTCTCTAAAACCGTGACTTGGTGAGATATCCTAGCTGCCACTTCCAAGGAAGTGTTTCATAATATTGTCCAATCACTTGGTGTCTGGCCTAAGAGGGCCAACATTGGGAATCTCAAAAGTGTCTTCAAGCTTTGTTTTTCAAACCAATAATTCCATGAAATATGACAAGAAAGGTTGATTTCTGTGAGTCCCTGCTTTCAAGTTTTACTGCAAGCCATTTGCATAGGAAGTCAAAACATCTGTATTGGAAGGGTTTGGTCATTTTCTGAAAAATTCTGTCTTTTCATTAATCAAACATACCATATTTTCTTCCATTTGGCAAGACTAAAGCAAGATGGAAAACTGGAATTGTAGGATCTTAGAGCTGGACAAAACTTTATGAATCATCCAGTCTCATCTTTCCTCAGTGCAGGAATATCCTTAAGAACATTAAAAATGGCCCTAAATTCTCTCCTGGGTTGAGGTCTCAGTGCTTCCTAAGACAGACCATCTAATTGTAGGCTGATTTTTTTTTTTTTTTTTTTTTGAGACGGAGTGTAGCTCCGTCATCAGGCTGGAGTGCTGCAACCTCGGCCTCCTGGCTTCAAGCAATTCTCCTGCCTCGGCCTCCCAAGTAGTTGGGACTACAGGTGCATGCTATCACGCCCAGCTAGTTTTTGTATTTTTTAGTAGAGACAGTATTTCACCACCTTAGCCAGGATGGGCTTGATCTCTTGACCTCATGATCCACCCACCTCGACCTCCCAAAGTGCTGGGATTACAGCCGTGAGCCACTGTGCCTGGCCTGTAGGCTTTTTATTGTTAAATATCTCTTCCTTTCTTACTGTGGCAAAATGTCACTAATAACTTTCTAGTCATTCATAGGGACTGGGAAAGATTTCATGACAAAGAGACCAAAAGCAATTGCAACAAAAGCAACAATTGACAAGTGGGATCTAATTAAACTCAAGAGCTTCTGCACAGCAAAGGAAACTATCAGCAGAGTAAACAGAGAGCCTACAGAATGGGAGAAAATTATTGCAAACTATGCATCTGACAAAGGTCTAATATCCAGCATCTATAGGAAACTTAAACAAATTTACAAGAGAAAAACAACCCCATTAAAAAGTGGGCAAAGGACATGACCAGACACTTCTCAAAAGAAGACATACATGAAGTCAACAAGCATATGAAAAAAGCTTAATATAACTGATCATTAGAGAAATGCAGATCAAAACCACAGTGAGATACCATCTCACACCAGTCAAAATGGCTATTATTAAAAAGTCCAAAAATAACAGACTGGCAAGATTACGGAGAAAAAGGAACACTTTTACGCTGTTGGTGGGGGTGCGTGTTCAACTAGTTCAATTAGTTTTGTGGAAAGCAGTATGGCAATTCTTCAAAGATCTAAAAGCAGAACTACCATTTAACCCAGCAATCCCATTACTGGGTACATACCCTGAGGAATAAAAATCATTCTGCTATAAAGATACATGTACGCAAATGTTCATTGCAGAACTATTCACAATAGCAAAGGCATGGAATCAACCTAAATGCTCATCAATGGCAGACTGGATAAAGCAAATGTGGTACATGTACTCCATGTGATATTATGCAGCCATAAAAATAACAAGATCATGTCTTTGGCAGGAATATAGGTGGAGCTGGAGGTCATTACCTTAGCAAACTAGTGCAGAAACTAAAAACCAAGTCCGCATGTTCTCACTTACAAGTGGGAGCTGAATTATAAGAACACATAAACATAAAGAGGGGAGCAACAGACACTGGAGTTTACTTGAGGGGAGAGGGAGAGGGGAGAAAAAGGAGCAGAAAAGATAACTATGGGTACTGGGTTTAACACCTGTGTGATGAAACAGTGTGTAGAACAATCCCCATGACATGTGTTTACCTATGTAATGAACCTTCACATGGACCGCCAAACCTAGACTAAAGGTTAAAGATAATTAATTAATTTAAAAATGGGAACACACATGTGTGCATGTGCACACACACACACACACACAATTACACCCCTTTCTAATCATTTGTGTTAGGCAAAATTTTGGCCCCCCGTGATCTCAAGCCCTTGGTGTTATTCCTGTGAATACGTTATATTACATAGTAAAAGGGACTTTGCAAATGTAATTAAGGTTGCTAATCAGCTGACTTTTTTTCTGAATTATTGGGCAGGCCTAATCTAATCACACAAGGCCTTGAAAGCAGAGCCCTTTCTCCAGTTGGTAGCATAAGGGAAAGTCAGAGATTCATGGCAAGAAAAGGAATGTGCTGTTATTGGCTTAAAGATGAAAAGTATCACGTGCCAAGGAAACTGGGACTCAGTCCTACAAGAGCCAGAAACAAAATTCTGCCAACAATTCAAAGGCGTTTGTTCCCTTTGATTTCTGCCTTGTGGAACTCCAAGCAGAAGATGCAGCTGAATCACACCATGCCTGGACTCCTCACCCATGGACCTGTGACATAATAAATGTGTGTTTTTATTACTTAAGACAGGACCACCAGAGTCATCAGTGACTCTTGACTCTTCTTTGTATCCACATGCTAGTTGTGATCTATGCATTCTGCTTTAGGGTAGCTCACGCAATTCCCTTCCCGTCCCTCCCAAATGCCACTTACAGTACTTCAGCCCCTTCCTGATACTATGCCCATGTCCTTGCCATCTGCTGCACTCCTCCACCATACTACATATGATCAGTATAACGCATGGGTGGCCAACCATCCAGTTTGCACAGTTCTGAAGGGTTTCCCAGAATGTGGAACTTTCCGTTGTAAAACTAGGAAAGTCCTAGGCAAATCAGGATGAGTGAGTTGATCACGCTGCTGTTGGTTGTCTGCACGTGACTGAGATGCCCCTGTCATAAAGGCTGATCATACCACCTATTTGTTTCTGGAGGCTTCTTTGCATCTGGGGTTTGGGCATATAATTTAATGTCGGTCAATGGTATCAAAGGGTGATCTTCTGGGATGTGAATTACAGAGATGCACAAAGAGAAATGGCCCTTCTCGTTTGTTTCAAGTGTTTTTTGTATAAAGATGTGATGCCTGAAGCTGATAGGAACAATTAAGCCTAAGGACCAAGTCAATACGCCGATGAGAAGAAAGAGGGAAGGAGCCAGTGGTCTGTGAACACATGGCTGGACCACTGTACCAAGCCTTCAGCCATTTCCTTCTGGACATGGTGTTATGGAAGAGAATATCATTGCAGCCACCTTTAGTCAAGGATTTTGTTTCTTGAAGTTTAAAACATCTTAATGGATAAGATATTGTAGCTGTTACTCACTGCCTCCTCTACAAGCATGGTTTTCCATAGTACTTCAGTCACATTTGCATTGCCATTTTGAGTCCTTATTTGAAATTCTGGTATAAAAATCAGTTTTCCCTCAATTCCAAGAGCAGTAGGTGGAATAGAGAGCAGAACAACATAGACACTTTGACAATGAAAGTTAGGGGAGACAAGGGAAGTTGAAGGAAAGCAAGCCAGAACTTCAGAACTGTTTTCTTACATCTTTAAAGACAAAAGGTGCTGAGGAGTATGTGACAGGTTGGCAGTGCAGGTGGAGCAAACATTGTTCAGAGCAAGGGTTGGGGGATATAACCCTGCAAATTGCAGGAAGTGGGTGGAAAATCTTACCTGGCATTGGTTAATATGTGTTTATGTATTCAGCATATCGAACTGCCCTACTCTGAGTCTCAGAGACAAGCAGTCAAGGGAAGAGGGGGCCTACAACTCTGGGCCATAAGTGTGAATTTACTGAACATTTAGATGCAAGACCAGTTCTGAGGGGAAATGCCAACTGTGTGTGCATTCTGTCAGCAAGAAGGCACAGTAGATTTATAAGCGTCTCAACAGATGTGTTAGTAAGCACTAAATATGAATGACAACTAATTTTATGCATTTCAGAGAAATGCCATTGGTAATGCTCATATGTGGTGAAGAGCCTTCGTAATTATGAACATAAACATATTTATAAGAGCTTTCATGAGCCCATGTGACTGTGATCCCCCTACTCTATTTGAAAGTCTTAAGTTCAGATATGCCAGATTTTCCTCCTGTGAGGTTTTCAGGGGGATGACCCTCACAGTTGAGCATGGAGTTGCAGAGCAGAGAGAGGATTTGGTTCTGCCTCCGTAGGCACGGTACTGTCTTCGTGTTTGTATCTTCAGGGAAAGGCGATAAATATTTTTCTACAAACTATATCTTGTTGGATCTTATTGCTCCATTGCCTAAAAAGCTCCAGTCACTCTCACTGACTGCAGAATTAAACCCTTAGCATGACGTGCAAGGCCTTCCACAGCCATATCTTAGCTTACCTGGCCGGTTTCCTCCCCAGATCCTCTGCCATTGCCTCCTGTACCCTCTAATGTTCCACAAAGAGTAGTCACTGTTCTCCAAGTCCAGCTGGCACTTCCTCACTGTGTACCTTTCCCGATACCACCCCCTTTGATGGTATCACCTTTACTCCATGTGTTCTTGGTCAAATCCTACACATCATTTCTATCTAACTCAAGGCCGGCTCCTCTCCATGATTTCTCTTTGTGCATACCCCGTAAAAGCAGGTGAGCACCTGGCAGAATGCCTGGCATGTCCGATGTACTCAATAAGTGCCTCTGGAATTGAGATGAGATGAGATAAATTGCAATCCACCTCTTTGGCAGTTTGAAGATGGGCACTAGCTCTTTCCCAAACATACAAAGGACAAATGCATTGCCATTTCCATATAACCAATTAAATATTTGAAGGTAGCCATCCAGCATCTATTTAACCTTTGCTTTTCTAGACTCTTCCAGTGATTACCACAATGATCTGTATGAGTCACTGCTGATCAGTCTTTATTAGTATGCAGAGTTTTTTGTGCATGTATGTCATTTGGCCCTCAGACAACTTCATGAGAAAGGCAAAGCCGATATAAATCTGTCATGATCCCCATGATAGAGATGAGGAAATTTCAGGAGGACAAGTGACTTGTGCAAGGTCACGTGGCTATTCAATTGAATAAGGGGAGTTAGAAGAATGACATTCTCATGTTCTTGTATTTGTCTTTTGGAGGCCTAGCCATCCTGGTTTTTCTATTCTGAGACGCCTGTAGTGTGGATGGAAAGGGTTTTTGTTTGTTTGTTTACTTTTGGTCCTCAAGTTAGAAGTTAGATGGGAGTTCTGTTTTTCTTTCTGTGGTTATCTCATTTGGCACTGGATGGAAGCTGAGGGGAGCTAGAAAGCCTGGTTGTGACTGAAAACTCTGTGTCCCGGAGCAAAATGGGCACTGAGGGCTGGTGAACATCTGGGAGTTTGCTAAGTGTTACTGATCAGTCCTGGTGATGGAAAGTTTTGCACTTTTTTTTTTTTCCCACTCGAACCACTTGGGGATCTCCTGCTGAAAGCTGCCAGGCTGTGATTACAGCCAACCTCTGTCAGAGTTTCTAGGTATAAGCATCCTAATTGTTCACAAGTCCTGCAACAAAGGTGTGTCCTTTTAGCCGGGTGATCTCAATGGCCTCTCAAAGTTTGAGAATTGCTCTTCTGAGTCCATGGAAATACCAGCTTTTCATGTGACAATCGGAAGGCTTGAATGTCTCTTTCTTCTCCTGAATTGTGTGTATGCAAATGTGTGCTTTTGTGTGTGTTGTATCTGTGTGATTAGTGTGTGCGTTCTGTATCTCTGTGTGTTGTGATGTTTTGCTGTGCATGGGTATGTGCATTGTGTTGTAGGTGTTTTGTTGTATGTGTGTAGGGAGTGTATGTGTTGTAGCCCTGTGTCGTGTTGTGTGTGTTGTCTGCTTTTATGATGTTTGGGGTGTGTGTGTGTGTGTGTGTGTGTTGAATTTGGTGTCTGTGGGTTATATTACTGTGTGTTTTGCTGTGCATGTTGGGTAGGTGTGTTGTGTTGGCTGTGTGTTGGTTGTGTATGTGTTGTATCTCTGTGTCAAGTTGTGTGTGTTGGCTGCTTGTACAATGTTGTGTGTGTGTGTGTGTGTGTTGGTGGCAGAGGGAGAAAGGATTGAGGAGGAGGAATCTGTCTTCTTAGGAATGGCAGGGATGTTGAAAAATCTTCTCTAAATCCCTAATCTCTTCACCCAAGATTAAGCAAATAAAATTGTTGGTTTGAAGAAGTCAGATTCTTGATGACTCCGAAGAGACAGCAGCAAAGTGAGTCAAGAAGCTTAGCTTCCTATCAGCAAAGAGATAAAGGGGCTTCAGCTCTGAATGACAGTTTGAGCAATATACCCTAATCCGATTACCAGGGAATTCAGTGTCACTCTATATTAATGGTAGATTTTTTAAAATGAGGGCTAAAGAGTTAGTGTTCATTATCCAAGGACTTCAGTTATTCCTTAGGATGAAATCACCCTTGCCTGAAACTCAGGGTTAGGGGGCAGGAGACTAGGGTGAGGGGCAGCCACAGCTCATCTCCTAGAAGGGTCCTTTGTTCCCCTGGGCTTTGTTAAGCTGTCAGCTTCTCCTCTGCTCAGAAGAGAGAAAGGGGAGTGGAGCCCAGGGGGATATGGCAAAGTGAGGGAGCTGAATCCAACACCAAGTAAATTCTGATTTGAGTTTTCTAGCTGGAGAATTGTCAAATCGTCACATTGAGTCCATTTGCTGCCTCCTTTAACCTCCAGGCTAAAACAATTCCTCATTTTAAAATTGTCCTATGGGATTTAGCATCTTTTAATACTTTATTTATTTGATATTTGGAAGAAAAGAAAGGCAATGTGGTGTGAAAGAATAGAAAAGTATATTTCCATTACAGAACTAATTAATCTCCAGGGACTTTCATGGAAATCCTGATGTGAAACTGGGCAAAAGAATACAATTTGCAGGTAACAAACATACTCTTGGGTCCTGAATTCCACCTTTTTGGCTTCACTGTTTCAAGTGCAAACCAGGTCCTTAAAGGCCAAGGCTCACTTCTTAGCTGGAGCACTAACACTTTGTGTGTTTCCTTAATGAAAGGCTGACCAGGTACCCAGAACTTTTATGGACTGGATTATACTTTGAAAATGGTCTCACTTGGAAAGTGATTGGCAAACATTTTAACTATTTCTACCCTCGACCTCAGTTGCGAGGGGATGTGTTGTGGATCTTGGGCAGTAAGCTTGAATGTGGTCTTTATGAAAGTGACTCCCAATATTCCTCTTAAGATTCTAATACGACACTAGACCTGGGCTGAGCATTCAGTTCACTTACCTGAGTGAAAATAATTCACTTTTAGCTCTTGTTAGAAAGCAAACTTATGAAGACAAGGAGGAAGCCTTATACGGTTCCATGGAACTTCTTGATCTCAGAGAACCCTTAATTGGAGTCTGTTTTTCCTAACAAATACGAAAGTATGTGAAGCAGCCTCATGTAGAAGGTTCTCTTTATTTTAGCAGCTCGAGGATGTGGGAAAATGATTTGGTTAAACTCCTAGGAATCCCCAATTTGTTCTCTAGGGAGATTGGTGATTCATAAATCTTGTTGATTATCATCACCATGAGAGTACTTATTGAAATACAGAATCCTGGTTCAATCCTAGACCTAATCAAATTTTTGCAGGGCAGGGCTCATTATAAGAGCTCGCTACTTGAAGCTGATGATGATGCAGGACATCTTGAGACAGGGGAGGACTCCTCAGGGAATGTAGCTGAAGTCCTCAAGATGATTTTTCCCTTATTGTCTAATGATTGTTGATTTTTAAGACTTTTTAAAATTAAAACTGTTTATATACATATATATGTATATATATAATGGCTAGTTTGGAAGATCTATAAAGGGTGTAGCTTATGTCAGAAACGTAAATATTTCCATGGTTAACATCATTGTCCTTTATATTTTCCAGCTGATGAATTTAAGGCTCACAAAAAGCAGACAACTTGGTCAGGTTCACCCACAGACTAAGCGGCAGAGCCATGTTTCAAAATCAGTTTTGTTAGATCCCAAAGAGTCCATGCATATTCTCCTACATCATGCTTACAAGTAAAGAGGAAATGCCCAGTAAATACAAGAAAAGAGGAAATCCTCTTCCTCCCTAAGGAGTTCATGATTTACATGGCAAAACACTTTAAAAATTGGGTGAGGTATTCTGCATTCAGAAATAACTGTAGGGTCTCAAGTCAGGGAAGGGAGTAACAGGGCAAGGCCTGAATTCCATAGCTCCTCTTGTCCAGGTAGATTTTTAACTAAGAGTGTGTCTTCTTACAGCCTTCTAGTTTTCATTATGGTTGTTGCTTATAATTACAGATTGCTCTTGAGGAGAATAGGGTCAACTCTTCCCCTTTGGCATGCAGGTCCTCAGCTATCTGTGAGGGCAGAACCAGAAGCTGTAGGCACTGATGTTACTAGCTAAAATCCCACTGGAACATGTTACTCTTTGCGTATGCTATTTGCCAATTGTCTCATGATCCTGAATGTAAGATGTGTGCTTGCACTCAGTGCGGTTGAAAGAAGTTAGGATGTTTGATTTAGAAAGAAAATCCTCTTTCTCCCTGAGGAACTCATGGTTTACATGGCAAAGCACTTTAAAATCTGGGTGAGGTATTCTGCATTCAGAAATAACTGTAGGGTCTCAAGTCAGAGAAGGGAGTAACTGGGCAATGCAGATGTGCATTTTGAAATAAGGCTGGTTTGATTCTAAAGGATGGAGCAAAAATAGATGTCGGGATAGAGAATAGCTGTATTGATATGGTTTGGCTGTGTCTCCACCCAAATCTCATCTTGAATTGTAGTTCCCATATTCTCCATGCATCATGGGAGGGACCAAATGAGAGATCATTAAATCATGGAGACAATTTTCCCCATGCTAGTCTCATGATAGTAAGTTCTTACAAGATCTGATGGTTTCATAAAGGGCTTCCCCCTTTGCTCAGCTCTCATTCTTCCCCTTCCTGCTGCCATGTGAAGGATGTGTTTGCTTCCCCTTCTATCATGATTGTAAGTTTTCTGAGGCCTCTCTCAGCCATGCTGAATTATGAGTCAATTAAGCATCTTTCCTTTATAAATTACCCAATCTCAGGTATGTCTTCATTAGCAGCATGAGAATGGACTAATACAGGAAATTGGTACTGCAGAGAGTGGGGTACTGCTGTAAAGATACCTGAAAATATGGAAGTGACTTTGGAACTGGCTAACAGGCAGAGGTTGGAATAGTTTGGAAGGCTCAGAAGACAAGAAAGAAGATGTGGGAAAATTTAGAACTTCTGAGACTTGTTGAATGGCTTTGACCAAATGCTGCTCCTCTCAGGTGGAGATGAGGAACTTGTTGGGAACTGGAGTAATGGTCCCTCTTGCTATGCAATGAGACAGGTAACATTTTGCCCCTGCTCTAGACCTCTATGGAACTTTGAACTTGTGATAAATGATTTAGGGTATCTGATGGAAAAAATTTCTAAGTTGCAGAGCATTTAAGAGGAGGCAGAGCATAAAAGTTTGGAAAATTTGCAGCCTGATGATAGGATAGAAAAGAAAACCCCGTGTTCTGGGGAGAAATTTACACCAGCTTCAGAAATTTGCATAACTAATGAGGACCCCAATGTTAATCACCAAGACAATGTGGAAAATGTCTTCAGGGCATGTCAGAGATCTTCATGGCAGCACCTCCCATCACAGACCCTGAGGCCTAGAAGGAAAAAATGGTTTTGTTGCCTGGGCCTAGGTTCCACCTGCTCTATACAGCCTCAGGACATGGTGCCTTGCATCCCAGTTGCTTCAGCTCCAGCCATGGCTAAAATGAGCCAATGTACAGCTCAGGCCATTGCTTCAGAGGGTGCAAACCTCAAGTCTTGGTGGTTTACATGTGGTGTTGGGCCTGCAGGTGCACAGAAGTCAAGAACTGAGGTTTGGGAACCTCTGTTTAGATTTCAGAGCATGTATAGAAACGCCTGAATGTCCAGGCAGAAGTCTACTGCAAAGTTGAAGCCCTTATGGAGAACCTCTGCTAGGGCAGTGCAGAAGGGAGATGTGGGGTGGCAGCCCTCACACAGACTCCCCACTAGGGCACTGCCTAGTCTGGCTGTGAGAAGAGGGCCACCATCCTCCAGATCCCAGAATGGTAGATCCACTGACAGCTTGCACCATGCACCTGGAAAAGCTGCAGCTACTTGATACTTAATGCTAGCCTGAGTGGGGTTGTACCCCGCAAAGCCACAGGAACAGAGCAGCCCAAGGCCATGGAAGCCCCCCTCTTGTATCAGCATGCCCTGGATGTGAGACATGGAATCAAAGGCAATCACTTTTGAACTTTAAGGTTTGATGACTACTGTATTGGATTTCAGACTTGCATGAGTGCCTGTAGCCCCTTTGTTTTGGCCAATTTCTTCTATCTGAAATGGATGTGTTTACCTAATGCATGTACCTTCATTGTATCTAGGAAGTAGCTAACTTGCTTTTGATTTTACAGGCTTATAGGTGGAAGGGACTTGTCTCAGATTAGACTTTGGACTTGGACTTTTAAGTTAATGCTGGGATGAGCTGAGACTTTGGGGGATTGTTGAAAGGGCATAATTATGTTTTGAAATCTGAGGACATGAGATTTAGGAGAATCAGGGGTGGAATAATATGGTTTGGCTATGTCCCTACCCAAATCTCATCTTGAATTATAATTCCCATAATCTTCACGTGTTATGGGAAGGACCTGGTGGGAGGTAATTGAATCATGGGGGTGGTTTCCCCTGTGCTATTCTTGTGAAAGTAAGTTCTCACAAGATCTGATGGTTTCATAAAGGGCTTCCCCCTTTGCTCAGCTCTCATTCTTCTTCCTGCTGCCATGTGAAGGTGGACACGTTTTCTTCTCCTTCTGCTATAATCCTAAGTTTCCTGAGTCCCCCTTCAGCCATGCTGAACTGTGAGTCAATTAAACCTCTTTCCTTCATAAATTACCCAGTCTCAGATATGTCTTTATTAGCAGTGTGAGAATAGACTAACACATATGAAGTCTGAGTTGAGAAGAGTTGGTGAAATTGAGTGGAGACCTTGTTACAAGTGGGGCAAGAGAGAACAAAGAATGATGAAGGGAACAAAATGGGTGAAGCTGATGAGACAAATGTTACAAATGGAGTCAGTGGGAATAAAAAATCGATTGGAGATAAACTGTAAAAATGGAGCCAGTGGGAACAAAATATAAAGAAAGAAACAGAGATGGTGGAATTGGGATTAAAAGAGAGGAGAGAATGAAATGGCCATGTACTTCAAAATGGAAGATTTAGAGGAGAATTGATCTCTGCCAACGTTTGGAAAATTCTCCAGATTTACTTCAAGAGTTGTGGCAGTTGTACCCCCAAAAAAGAACTTGCCCATCTTAACAGTTATGTTGATGATATAATGAGCACTAAGTAAAACTTGAATAATCAGTAGATAACGTATAGTATACTGATGATAGTCTATTCCAAAATGACATACTCTCTGCATGACAGTAATATTTTATACATATAAACTATTTCCCTTTATGAGTCTAAAGCAAAGCTGGGTGGAGAATGAGATTCTCATGGAAAAACCAATGCAGGAAGAGCCTAAAGCTGGGTTGAATTGGTGGGTAGGAAGCAGTGGCTTTTGATAGGAGATTTTTCTTCCTCCTCATTATCTCTGGGTGGCAGGAAGGCAGGCAGTCCTTGGAACATCATGTTTGAACAGACAGTAGGTTTACTACTGTCTTTTACATAAATATTCAAAAACCTTTAAAAAATATGAGAATTGGAACAGTTGAGTAAGAAAAGAAAAGAAAACAGCACAACCAAGTCATAGCCCATAGATGTCAGTAGAATCAAAAGGATCTGGCTAACAGGAAGCGGGATTCCAAGCTGCCTCCACTAACAAGAATAGGGCTTCATTGATGCTGCTTCTATGCTTTGTCTGAGGCAGAGGCTGTATAAGCCCATTCAGTAGCAATCTCAGCCTTTGGATTTCCATATCAAAGACAGACTGTGGTTCTCTGCCTGCCTTGGTGGCAGTGTGACAGCCAATATCCTACTTCAGATCAATGCACTCTGCCAGTCACGACCACAATGGGGACTTCCTAAGTTACCTGTGCTGAGAAATGTATTCTTTACAAATTATTTATGAGGCAAATTTCAGCAGGGAGGAAAGCCCCTCCAGCCTTTTGGCTCTGGAGGTGAGATGAGACTCAGCTGAGCTCACCTCCCTCTGTGTTTTGTTCTGGCATCAGTATTAAGTGGGATCTAAGAGTAAACAACTGTGGAAGCAAGGTATTTTGATATTTGCAGCTTTAACTATTGTTTCCAACTCTTCAATTGATTTTGTAAAACCCACAAAGACTCAAATGGGGATAAATTATTCTCTGGAAGCAGGCCATACTCAGAAAAAGTATCTAGTTTTCTTTCCTTTCCATCTCTTCTTCCCTCTTCTCTTCCTCTCATACTTTCTTCCTCCTAGTTTTTCTCCTTCCTTTTTTCTTTTAAAAATTTTCTTTGTATCTTGTTCTCTGCATAAAAAAGGGCACAGGAACAGCAACACGTCATATAAATGTGATTATTATATCCAGTAACCACTAGATGACTTGGCCACAATGGGCTTGCTCTAGAAAGGATAAAGGAGAACTTCCTTTACTATACCATGTTATGATTAGCGTTGCCCCAATACACCTTCAAGTAATATTTTTAAGGCTCCGATTCTTATTGTAGACATAACTTTTAGATATTGGACTATTAGAAATAGCCTAATCTGTCAAAGAACTCTGGCTACATTTGGATAGTAAAGAGACTTCTATGTCATTGAGTAATTAAGCCATTCATTCTTAAGCATGATTATACGATACCATTCATAACTTCTTAAGATCCTTCCCTCCTTTTGTTGCTATACTTTTACATCAGTGTTTTCCAGACTCTATGCATCTAGGAACACTGGTGCTCCTTCCATGAGAAGTCAGTAGAGGTAACTCTAGATTAGCGGTCTCTAGTTGAGTAAGTTTGTGAAATGTCACAACATACTCCAGAGTTTAGATTTGTAAGGCAAATCTAAATATCAAAGGCTCTATAAAGACCTGCAATAAATAAAGCTTCTTAACCAGGTTAACCCACTGTTTCTCTTACAGATATAACCGGAGAACATTAACTTGCATATTACCTACTAACAACTGTAAATCCAGGACACTGTTTCAGTCTACCTCTCTCTTCTCTGACCACGCCACCTCTTGCCTCTGAATCTTCTTTCTCCTTTAATACCCAGACCTGGACTTTCTTCAGTGCTCAGTTTTTGTTTCTGTGCATTGTTTTGAGGGTTTTTATAAACTTCTATGCATTTATATAGAATATAAAGACAGTGGAAGGACTTGGTCTTTCTCTTTTGTTCCCATTTGCATTTCCAACTGACTTTCCTATGAATCCATGCAGAAGTCCCACCATTTCAGTCTCCTCAGCTGAATTAAATTCATCATTTCTTCTGCAATCCAGTTTTGACTTCCAATTTCTCTATGTGTTAATGGTACCACCATGGCTCCTTAACAGGAGGAAATCTTGAAGTCACATTTAACTCTTTTTTTCCCTCTCTTGGAAATACGATTACTGACATTTCCCATACATATCTTAAGGCCTCTTGCTTCTATGGAGAAACATTTAACATTAAAAGGATGATAGCAAGATTTATTTATTTACTTAAATCTTTATACAAGTTTGAGGAGTTTAATCTGTGAAATTAAATAACCACAACCAATGGTTGGTATCATAAAATGTAATTTAAATTGAAATAGCATTTCTTAGGAAACTCTGTTGGAATCTTCTACCCTCTAGCCTCCCACCTACCCCAATTTAGAGTCCAAATAAATACATGAGGAAAATGAACATCGGAACAAAATAAAAAGCAAAGAATACTCTTTTTCAAACTGGAAAAGGAAGTTGATGAGGGATACATTCTGAGCAACTGTAAGAACACAGGGAGGGGAGAGCGCGTTGAGTCAGTGATTGAGTCAATGCCGATACATGCACTGCTCTGCCACGCAGCGAGGAGTCCTGGTGTCTGTGGCTGTAGGTTTTATTGGGGCAGTAATGCTTATTAATTGAGGTTCATAATATTTGAACTCCCTGTGTGGTCTGGTGAATGGGAGGCCCCCTGCATTCTCCTCAGCTTGTTCTTTAAAATGTACCTTGGACACATTAGCTCAGCTCCTCATAGAAATTATTTCTTTGCGTTCTGGAGTTCTGTTTGCTGCCTGCCACTTCCCACGCTTTTTTTTTTTTTTTTTTTTTGGACCTATGCACAAAAGCAGTGCATGGTCACCAAATAAAAATACAAATTGACCAAGAGAACAAATAGACAATACCTGTAATTTTATGCAACCAGGCAGCTTGGTTTGTATCTTGCTACCTTTGTCTCTGCTCCTGTGTATATATGTGTGTTTCTCTACAAAGATCATTCTGCTCTCATTTCTTAATCTGCATTTTAAGATTTATTATATATTTGAAAATCTTTCCACACAATAAATGTACTTCCACAGCCTGATTTGTGAGGGCAGCATAGTATTTCGTTTCTAAAGGTCCTCTGATGTTTTTTGAACAGTTCGATTAACAGAATTTCTTCTGTCACGAACAGTGTTATGAATTCTCACAGCTAAAACTGTGCATGAGTTTAGTTTTTTATTTGGATAAAGTATTTTAAATGGATTTTCTAAATTAAGGAGCAGGCAAATTTTTAAGCTTTATACAGTATATTCTGACAAATTAACCTCCAAATGAACCAACTATTGCTTCTTTCTCTTATATAAATGTTTTATATGCTTCAAGTTTTTAAAATATCATTTTATTGTTATTTTTATTTATAATTATTTTATTACTTAGTGGGTTGAATAAACCATTACATCTTCATTCATTATTAATATTACTTTACTAGATAGTAATTCATGGGAACTACTAGCTTACGTCTTTTCTATTTTTCTGTTGGGATATTTAACTTTTTCTTACCACGTTTTAGTGTTCCTTTCTATATTAATGGCTAACATTTTATAGTGAGTAAGGATTTGTTTGGCATTTATTCTGTGCCAGAAAGCATTCTAAGCTTTTATTCATATTATCTTTGTTTTAAGCCTTATGACTTCTTATAAAGTAGGTATAATTGTTATTTCCTTTAATTTTGGATGGAGAAATGAAGGCATCATAAAAAGTTTGTTGAAAGGTACATGGTTTATAAATTTAAGAGCTACAACTTTACTGAAGCAATTTGGTTCTTATCCCACTTGCTATCCAGCCTTTTAAAGAACATTAATATTAAACACATTGATATCTGAGTGTGTTATAAGTTAACAAAATATTTTATTTTATGCAACCAAATCTATTGGTGTTTCCTGTTTTTGGTGTCATTGTTAGGCTTGTTTTTTACTAATGCTTAATTGGTTGTTCTGAAACCTCTGTAGCCTAAAATTGACAATGTCCTGTTTTTCCTTTGTAAATATTTATATGTATTTTTGTCATATCTGGGCTTTCTGTACTGTTTTATTAAATCTGCTTCTACATTGGTATCATCCGTTTTTGTAGTCAAAAATACATTTTAATATCTAATATAGAGATATTCGATACTAGTCTCTAATAATAGATGATCTTTTAATAAGAAGGTATCTAGACTTCTAGGGCTAAGAATGATCTTTGCTGTTGGTTTCAGATAGATATATAGTTTCATATTAATTTACTATATTTTATTCTGTTTATTTAAAAAGTCATGGTTTTAAAGAAGTTAGCAGCAAATTTTTTATTTAAAAACATTTTTAACATCTAAAAAAATGACTCTCTTTACATACCATAGTGGATAGTTTCTAAGGTCCCTGGCCTGAAACTGAGGGTGGTACCGGACTCTATATGTATTATGGCTTTTTAAAAAAATCTTCATACCTATGATAAAGTTTAATTTATAAATTAGACACAATAAGTGATTAATAACTAATAATAGAGTAGAAATATACTTTAGTAAAAGATTTGTGAAGCTGGTCTCTCTCTCTCTCAAAATATCTTACTGTCTATGCTAGACTTAGCCTTTCATGCACCATGAAAACCCATATGGTTTAGCTCTGTTTTCCCACCCAAATCTCATCTCAAATTGTAATTCAGAGGAGGTACCTGGTAGGAGGTGATTGAATCATGAGCGGTGGACTTCCTCCTTGCTGTTCTCATGATAGTGAGTGAGTTCTCATGAGATCTGATGGTTTAAAAGTGTATGGCAGTTCCCCCTCATCTCTCTCCTGCCACCATGTAAGACCTGCCTTGCTTCCTCTTCACCTTCAGCCATGATTGTAAGTTTCCTGAGGCCTCCACAGCCAAGTGGAATTGTGAGTCAATGAAACCTCTTTTTTTTTTTTTTTTTTTTTTAATAAATTACCCAGTCTCAGGTAGGTCTTTACAGCAGTGTGAAAACAAACCAATACACCTGGATACACTGGACAAAAGGATGATTCATGTCCTATGTGGAATAGACTGGATAGCAAGAAATTTCATCATGCTACTCAGAACTGCACAGACTTTAAAACTTAGGAATTGCTTGTTTCTGAAAATTTCCACTGAATATATAGATTGTGAGTAACTGAAACTGAGAAAAGTAAAACTGTGGCTAAGGAAAAACTACTGCATATGCTTTAGAACGTCTGCTTAGATCCATCGATATAATTAATTATGTTTATAGTTTTTTAAAAAGACTGATGAATTTTCACAATTCTGAAGAAAGACTATTGTTTTGTCTTCAATGTATGTGACTGATTGATTGATTTTCTTTATACTCCCTTGTCTAAGAGCATGTGATTTATTTAATATGTGGCTGGGTTTGTTTTGCTAATATTTTCCTTACCAGTTTTCTTCTATGTTCATAATTAAATATTTGTCTAAGTTTTTATTTGTTTGCTTTGTTTTTAAGGCAATGTTTTTTAGATTCTATTATCAAGATTCTGCCAAATCTCTGTCTGTTTAGTTGCTCTGGAACAATTGCAATGCCATAAAAATTATCTATCTGTTGTTATTAGCTAGGCTTCATTGGTAAAATTCCTGAGTCCAGGTTTATTTGGGGTTCCTTAAAATCATTAAAGACTGGCCGGGCGCGGTGGCTCAAGCCTGTAATCCCAGCACTTTGGGAGGCCGAGGCGGGTGGATCACGAGGTCAAGAGATAGAGACCATCCTGGTCAACATGGTGAAACCCCATCTCTACTAAAAATACAAAAAATTAGCTGGGCATGGTGGTGCGTGCCTGTAATCCCAGCTACTCAGGAGGCTGAGGCAGGAGAATTGCCTGAACCCAGGAGGCGAAGGTTGCGGTGAGCCGAGATCACGCCATTGCACTCCAGCCTGGGTAACATGAGTGAAACTCCGTCTCAAATAAAAAAAAAAAAAAAAAAAAAATCATTAAAGACTTTTTTGGTAGCTATTTCTGTTTTCAAACATGTCACTTTTGAAACTTTAGTTTTTGCTGGAAAATATTCATTTCATTGTCACATTAATAGATTTGTACATAGTGTTTTATATTAAAATTTTCTTTTATATCTTTGAGAAAGGAAATACCCTTTCTCATTTATGATTTTTTTTTGTTTTGGAGTTAAGTTGACTTAGAGCTCTGTCCATTTTATGGTCAGTAAATCAGCTCATGGATTTATTAATCAATCCATCTTTTATTTCTAGTGCATTACATTTTCCTTTATCTTTATTAGTACTCTAATACATATCTGCTTTCTTTCTGTTAATTTCTTGCATGCTTACGTCATTGATTATCATTCTTTCTAGTTTATAATGAAACAATTTTATTTACATTTTTGGTCTAAAAGATGATGAATAGTGCTAATTAAAGCAATAAAAAAGCTGAATCTAAACATCACCCTACTCATACTTACTAATTATATAATTCACATCTTTTGTAAACTTTTTCAGGGTACTACTTAATCTTACAATGACTTAGAGAGTTTAATTACAGCTTTTCATTTTAGTGTTTTGTCAGTTTTTCCAAGCATTCAAGCAAATTTTCTTTTATACATTTAGGTATATGCCATTTCATTCACAAAGATTAAAATCAACTAACTTCTTTGTTAATATTTTCTGCTTTTATTATTATTTTTAACTGACACATGATAATTGTACATATTTGTGGAGTAGGGTACTATATTTTGATACATGTATACAATGTATAATGAGCAAATCGGGGTAATTTGCATATTCATCATATCAAGTGTCTGTTTTAAAGTTTATTAGTTTAAAGTGACTCTCCTTTTCCCATTTTATAGCTTTTGCTCTGAATTTCACTTGGTTTAATAGTAATTTGGGGACTTCTGCTTCTGAGGGTACCAGTTGTCTGATTCAACATTTCCATCAATTTAATCTTTCTGAGGCTCTTTGTCCAGCATGATAAAAAAGTGTCCACTGGATTTTGCCACAAGAACTCCGTTGGCAATGGTGAATCAGGGGGTTGCAGTGTAAACAAGCCTGCCACACTTCAGAGTGTTGAGTGCTCCTAGCCTGTGTGGAGCTACTACAAGTGACTCTTCACATAAGTGTGTCTGTGAAGAGGGAGATAGGATGAGAATGAGAATAGATGAGAATGAGATAGGAGGAGAGACATTAAAAGAAAAATAATTTGGGGTAGAGGGTGCGGGGAGTGAATTAAGCACTTTTAATTGCTGATGGGAAAAGCCCAAGTATACAACAGTGTTGAAACCTCAGATGAGAAAGTAGATCATTCATGAAACTAAATCCGTGGAGAAGCTGTTGAAAATGGGATATAGATCATAAGAGAAGGGATTAATCTTATGCAGGAGGAGAGATGCTTCTTCCATCATCCTAATTAGGAAGGTGAACATGACCTTTAGAAACACTGGGAAGCTTGAGGCGGCAGCAAAGGAGAAAGTGTTTCCTTCTGTCTTGTGACTTCCATTCTACCATAAAATTGTAGACTAATTGTCTGTTGAAAAGAAGAAGGGGTATGGTAATGTACAGATTTTTAGTGGTATAAGTTTGAAATAGTCACCCTGAAAAACAAGAGGTACAGTTGATGAAAGAAAAACTGAGAAGTTATTACAGATTGCTGAAAATTCAAGAGAAGACAGAAATCATGGATTTGAGGTCATACTGTTTCATGAGGTTGTATAATTTCCTTCACTGTTATCAGCAGCTTGGAGGTAAGAGCAGAGAATGTAAAAAATTAAGTTGATCCATGGTGTGAGGATTTTGCAGGGCTGATGTAACAGAATCACAGCACAAGGAAGTTGAAGATATTGTTGAGAGTAGCTGAAATGACAGACAATGGGATGCAGAAGGAAAAGGAATCAGGGCTGGGATCAAAGAGTGAACTGAAGTGGGGAAGTTTCTGGAACTCAGTTCTTAATGAGATCAAATAACATATGCCATGAAGTAATGGAGAGAAATTGAAAACTTAAGAAGTATATTTTCAAAAATAATTTAATTTGAACATAATAACAACAGTTGTTCCTACTGTCTTTTGTTTTTCTGTTCTATGTGATAAGATGCTTTACTCAAAGTCCTTGAAATCTACAAATCACCAAAACGTATTCAAAAAGAAATGGAAAAGTTAGCCCAGGTGTGGTAGATTACGCCTGTAATCCCAGCACTTTGGGAGGCTGAGGCAGATTGATTGCTTGAGCCTAGGAGTTCGAGACCAGCCTGGGCAACATAGTGAGACCCTGTTTCTACCAAAAATAAACTAAATTAGCTAGGTGTGGTTGTGCACACCTGCAGCCCCCGCTACTCAAAAGGCTGAGGAAGGAGGATCGATTGAGCCCAGGAACTTGAAGCTGCAGTGGGCCTTGATTGTGCCACTGAACTCCAGCCTGGGAGACAGAGTAAGATGCTGTTTTAAAAAAAAAAAAAAAAGGAAAGAAAGAAATAGAAACGTTAGAAAGTTCTATGTAAATAAAATAAATTTAATTTAGGATTAAAAAAAAAATTCCTACAAACAACCCTCAGTACCAGATGACTTGTCTGGTGAGTTACATAAACATTTAAGAAAGAAATAGTACCAATTTCATACAAACATTCAGAAGATATGGAAGTGAAAAATTCCTAACTAATTTTATAAGGTCTATACTACTCCAATATAAAAATCAGAAAAGGATTACAATGAAATAAAACTACAGACCCACATCTTTTATAAAATTAGATTAAAAATTCTTAACAAAGCGTCAGCAAATCAGGTTCAATAATGTATAAAAAATACGACATCATGATCAAGATATGTTTATCCTGGTAATAAAGGTTTAATTTAACATCTGAAAGTCAATCAATATATTTCAACTTAGTAAACAAGCAAAATAAGCCACCTGATTATGTCAAAAGATGCAGAAAAAATATTTGACAAAATTTAACACTTGTTTTTAATGAAAGCCATCAGTAAATTATTAAGAGAGAAAGCTTTCCCAACCTGAGACACTAACATGGTGTTCAGTGATGAAAGCTCAATGCTTTCTTTTTTATTATTATTATTTTTTATTATTTTTTAAATTGCATTTTAGGTATTGGGGTACATGTGAAGAACATGCAAGATTGTTGCATAGGTACACACATGGCAGAGTTATTTTGCTGCCTTCCTCCCCTTCACCTATATCTGGCATTTCTCCCCATGCTATCTCTCCCCAACTCCCCACACCCTGATGTCCCTCCCCTAATTCCCCCTGACAGACCCCAGTGTATGATGCTTCCCTCCCTGTATCCATGTGTTCTCATTGTTCAACACCGCCTATGAGTGAGAACATGCAGTGTTTGATTTTCTGTTTTTGTGTCAGTTTGCTGAGTATGATAGTTTCCAGGTTCATCCGTGTTTCTACAAAGGACAGGAACTCCTTGTTTTTGGTGGCTGCATAATATTCCATGGTGTATATGTGCCACATTTTCCTTGTCTAGTCTATCATCGATGGGCATGTGGGTTGGTTCCAGGTCTTTGATATTGTAAACAATGCTGCAATGAACATTCGTGTGCATGTGTCCTTATAGTAGAATGATTTATAATCCTTTGACACCCTATCATCAAAATTGAAAGAGCTAGAGGAGCAAGATCAATAAAACTCAAAACCTAGCAGAAGATAAGAAATAGCTAGGATCAGAGCAGAACTGAAGGAGATAGAGACACAAAAAACCCTTCAAAAAATCAATAAATCCAGGAGCTGGTTTTTCTAAAGGATCAACAAAATAGACCACTAGCCAGATTAATAAAAAAGAAAAGAGAGAATAATCAAATAGATGCAATAAAAAACAATAAAGGGGATATCACCACAGATTCCATGGAAATTCAAACCATCATCAGAGATTATTACAAACAACTCTATGCACATAAACTAGTAAACCTGGAAGAAATGGATAAATTCCTGGACACTTGCATCCTCCCAAGCCTAAACCAGGAAGAGGTTGAAACCCTGAATAGACCAATAACAAGGTCTGAAGTTGAGGCAACAATTAAAAGCCTACCACCCAAAAAAAGCCCAGGTCCAGATGGGTTCACAGCTGAATTCTACCAGACATACAAAGAGGAGCTGGTACCATTCCTTCTGAAACTATTCCAAATAATCCAAAAAGAGGGAATCCTTCCCAAATCATTTTATGAAACCATCATCATCCTGATACCAAAACCCGGCAAAGACTCAGCAAGAAAAGAAAACTTCAGGCCAATATCCATGATGAACATAGATGCAAAAATCTTCAATAAAATACTGGCAAGCCAATTGCAACAGCACATCAAAAAGCTTATCCACCATGATCAAGTAGGATTCATCCCGGGGATGCAAGGCTGGTTCAACGTACGCAAGTCTGTAAACGTAATTCACATAAAGTGAACCAAAGACAAAAACCACATGATTATCTCAATTGATGCAAAGAAGGCAAACCAACAGCCAATATCATACTGAATGGGCAAAAACTGGAAGCATTCCCTTTGAAATCTGGCACTAGACAAGGATGCCCTCTCTCACCACTCCTATTCAATATAGTACTGGAAGTTCTAGTCAGGGCAATCAAGTAATAAAATGAAATAAAGGGTATTCGATTAGGAAAAGAGGAAGTCAAATTGTCTCTATTTGCAGACGACATGATTATATATCTAGAAGACCCCATTGTCTCAGCCCAAAATCTCCTGAAACTGATAAGCAACTTCAGCAAAGTCTCAGGATACAAAATCAATATGCAAAAATCACAAGCATTCCTATACACCAATAACAGAAAGAGAGCCAAATCAAGAATGAACTGCCATTCACAATTGCTACAAAGAGAATAAAATACCTAGGAAAGCTCAATGCTTTCTACAGGAAAAAGGCAGGGATGTCCCCTTTCCCCACACCTATTCAAAATTGTGAAGTTCTATTTAGTGCAGTAAGGCAAGAAGAAATAAATAAATGGCGTTCAGAGTGGAAGGAAGTAAAACTGTCTTTACTTGTAAATGTCTTGTTGGTATATATAAAAATCCAATAAAAAGTTACCAGAATTTATAGGAAATTTAGCACAGTTGCACCCAGTCAAAATACAAGAATCAACTGTGTATCTCTAAACTAGCAATTAACTATTAGAAAATGAAACAAAATTTCATTACGGCAGCATCCAAAGATGAAATATTTGGGAGCCAATTTAATGAACCATGTTCATGACCTTGTACATTGGAATGTATATAACATTGTAAAGGAAAAATAAAGGCCTGAAAAATGATTAGGTGTACCATGTTTATGGACTGAAAATGATCCAGAGATTTGGTGCAAAGCCAATTAATATCCTAGCAGGCTTTTTGTTGTTATTTTGGGTTATTATTATTATTATTATTTTTATTTTTTAGACAGAGATTTGCTCTTGTCTCCCAGGCTGGAGTGCAGTGGCACAATCTTGGCTCACCAGAACCTCTACCTCCCGGGTTCAAGTGATTCTTCTGCCTCAGCCTCCCTAGTAGCTGGGATTACAGGCATGCACCATTATGCCCACCTACTTTTGTATTTTTAGTAGATATAGGGTTTCTCCATGTTGGTCAGGCTGGTCTCGAACCCCCGACCTCAGGTGATCTGCCCATCTCGGCCTCCCAAAGTGCTGGGATTACAGGCATGAGCCGCTGCGACCAGCCTGGGTTCATTTTTTAATAGACTATTTCTTAGAGCAGTTTTAGGTACACAAGAAAACTGAGCAGAGATACATATACCTCCTGCTGCAACACATGCATAGCCTACACCACTACCAACATAAACACCAGAGTGGAATAGCTGTTACAGTTGATGAACCTACATTGATATCTCATCATTCAAAGTCCATGGTTACATTAGGGTTTACTCTTGGTGTTGTATATCCTATGGATTTAGAAAAATGTGTGATGACATATATCCACCATTATAGACCATGCAGAGCAGTTTCACTCTCTCAAAAATCCTTTGTGCCCTGCCTATTCATACCTCCCTCCTCTTACCCTCTGAAAACCACAAATTTTTTACTGTCTTCATGATTTTGCTCTTATCAGAATGTCATATAATTGAAATTGTATGGCACTTAGACTTTTCAGGCTGGCTTCTTTCACTTAGCAACATGCCTTTAGGCTCCTCCATATCTTCGTGGCTTGGTAGCTCATTTATTCTTAGTGCTGAATAATGTTCCATTAATAAACTGGTCTGGATGTACCAGTTTATTCACTTAAGGACGTTTTATTGCTTCCAAGTTTCAGAAATTATAAATAAAGCTTCTGTAAACATCCATGTGCAGGTTTTTGTGTAGACATAATTTTCAACCCATTTGGGTAAATACTAAGGAACAAGATTGTGAAATCATATGGTAAATGTATGTTTTGTTTTGTACAAAACCATCAGGCTGTCTTCCAAAGTGACTGTACAGTTTTGCATTTCCATAAGCAATGAATGAGAGTTTCTGGTTTTCCACATCTTCATAAACATTTGATGTTACCAGTATTTTGGATTTTGGCTATTCTAACTGGTTTGTGGTGATATGTCATTGTTGTCTTAATTTGCAGTTCCCTGATGACACATGGTGTTGAGCATTTTCTTTTTAAATCTATTTGCCATCTGTATGTCTTCTTTGGTGAGCTGTCTTTCAGACCTTTTGTTCATTTAAAAAATCATATTGTTTATTATTATTGACTTTTAAGAGTTATTTGTATATTTTGGATAACAGTCCTTTATGAGGTATGTCTTTTGCAAAAACTTTATCCCAGTTTGTGGCTTAAGTTTCAATTCTATTAACAAGGCTTTTTGCAGAACAAAAGTTTTTAATTTTAATTAAGTCTATCTTATTATTTCTTTCATGGATTGTGTCGTCGGTGTTTTATGTAGAACTTCATTACCAAACCCAGGTTACCTAGATTTTCTCCTATATTGTCTTATAGTTTTATAGTGTTGCATTTTATATTTAGGTCTATGATGTATTTCTAAGCTAATTTTTGTTAAGGGTATAAGGCCTGTGTCCAGATTCTTTTTTTTTTTTTTTTTTTGCATGTAGATGTCCAGTTATTCTGGCACCGTTTGTTGAAAAGCCTGTCTTTGTTCCATTGATTACCTTTACTCTTTTGTCAAAGATCATCTGGGTCTATTTCTGGGTCTTTCACCAATAGCACACTATTTTGATTACTGTAGCTTTATAGTAAGTTTTGAAGGCTGATAGGGTCAGTCCTCTAACTTTGTTTTCTTCTCTTCCAGTACTGAATTTATTCTGGACATTTTGCTCTGTAATACAAACTTTAGAATCAGATTGTTAATTCCCACAAAATAACTTGCTAGAATTTTAATTGGGATTAAATTGAATCTATAGATCAAATTGGGAAGAACTGACATTTTGATAATATTGAGATACATGAATTCAGAATATATCTCCATTTATTTAGTTCTTTGATTTCTTTAATCAGAGTTTTATAGTTTTCCTCCTATAGATTCTGATTATATTGTTAGACTTATATTTCATTTTAAATTTTAAAATTTTCATTACATACTGAATTTTCAGTAGTGCTAATGCAAATGCTAATGGACTTTTATTCATTTTTTTCTTGAATGCTATCTACTTTTTCCAATATAATGCTTAACATATGAATCATAGTTGTTTTAAGTTCCAGGTTTAATAATTTCAACATTCATGACATATCTGAGTCTGATTTTGATGCTTACTCTGTGTCTTCGAACTGTGTGTATGTGGTTTGTTTTGTTTGTTTGTTTGTTTTTGCCTTTTAGTACGCCTTGTCATTTTTTTTTTAAATTTTACTTTACGTTCTGGAGTATCTGTGCAGATCTTGCAGGATTGTTGCTTAGATACACACATGCCATGGTGGTTGGCTGCATCCATCCCCCCCATCACCTACCTCAGTCATTTCTCCCAGTGTTATCCTTCCCCAATCTCCCCACCCCCCACTATCCCTCCCCTAGTCCCCCACCCTCAACACACCCCAGTGTGTGATGTTCCCCTCCCTGCCTGTGTCCATGTGTTCTCATTGTTCAACACCCACCTATAAGTGAGAACATGCAGTGTTTAGTTTTCTGTTCTTGTGTCAGTTTGCTGAGAATGATGGTTTCCAGCTTCATCCGTGTCCCTACAAAGGACATGAACTCATCATTTTTTATAGCTACATAGTATTCCATTGGTGTATATGTGTGACATTTTCTTTATTCAGTCAATAATTGATGGGCATTTGGGTTGGTTCCAAGTCTTTGCTATTGTAAACAGTGCCGCAATGAATACACGTGCACCTGTGTCTTTATAATAGAACAATTTTTAATCTTTTGGGTATATACCCAGTAATGGGATTGCTGGGTCAAATGGTATTTCTAGCTCTAGATCCTTGAGGCATCGCCACACTGTCTTCCACACTGGTTGAACTAATTTACACTCCCACCAACAGTGTAAAAGCATTCCTATTTCTCCACATCCTCTCCAGCATCTGTTGTCTCCAGATTTTTTAATAATCGCCATTCTAACTGGCATGAGATAATATTTCAATGTAGTTTTGATTTGCATTTCTCTAATGACCAGTGGTGGTGAACATTTTTTCATATGTTTGTTGGCCACATAAATATCTTCTTTTGAAAAGTGCCTGTTCATATCTTTCACCCACTTTTTGATGGGGTTGTTTTTTTCTTGTATATTCATTTTAGTTCTTTGTAGATTCTGGATATTAGTCCTTTGTCAGATGGGTAGCTTGCAAAAATTTTTTCCCATTCTGTTGGTTGCCAGTTCACTCTAATGATTGTTTCTTTTGCTGTGCAGAAGCTCTTAAGTTTAATTAGATCCCATTTGTCTATTTTGGCTTTTGTTATCATTGCTTTTGGTGTTTTAGTCATGAAGTCCTTGCCTCTACCTATGTCCTGAATGGTTTTGCCTAGGTTTTCTTCTAGGGTTTTTATGGTGTTAAGTCTTATGTTTAAGTCTTTAATCCATCTGGAGTTAATTTTAGTGTAAGGTGTCAGGAAGGGGTCCAGTTTCATCTTTCTGCACATGGCTAGCCAGTTTTCCCAACACCATGTATTAAACAGGGAATCCTTTCCCCATTGCTTGTTTTCATCAGTTTTGTCAAAGATCAGATGGTTGTAGATGTGTGGCATAACTTCCAAGGCCTCTGTTATGTCCCACTGGGACATATATCTCTGTTTTGGTACCAGTACATGCTGTTTTGATTACTGTAGCCTTGTAGTATAGTTTGAAGTCAGGTAGCATGATGTCTCCAGCTTTGTTCTTTTTGCTTAGGATTGTCTTGGCTATGTGAGCTCTTTTATGGTTTCATGTGAAGTTTAACATGGTGTTTTCCAGTTCTGTAAAGAAGCTCAATGGTAGCTTGGTGGGGATAGCATTGAATCTATAAATTACTTTGGGCAGTATGGCCATTTTCACAATATTGATTCTTCCTGACTATGAGCATAGAATGTTTTTCCATCTGTTTGCGTCCTCTCTTATTTTCTTGAGCAGTGGTTTGTAGTTCTCCTTGAAAAGGTCACATCCTTTGTTAGTTGTATTCCTAGGTATTTTATTCTCTTTGTAGCAATTGTGATTGGGAATTCACTAATGATTTGGTTCTCTGTCTGTTATTGGCATATAGGAATGCTTGTGATTTTTGCACATTGATTTTGTATCCTGAGACTTTGCTGAAGTTGCTTATCATCTTAAGGAGATTTTGGGCTGAAATGATGGGGTCTTCTAAATATACAATAATGTCGTCTGCAAATAGAGACAATTTGACTTCCTCTTTTCCTAATTGAATACACTTTATTTCATTTTATTACGTGATTGCTCTGGCTAGAATTTCCAATACTATGTTGAATCAGAATGGTGAGAGGGCACCCTTGTCTAGTGCCATTTTTCAAAGGGAATACTTCCAGTTTTTGCCCATTCATTATGATATTGGCTGTGGGTTTGTTGTATATAGCTTTTTTGATTTTGAGATATGTTCCGTTGATACCTAGTTTATTGAGAGTTTTTAGCATAAAGGGCTGCTGAATTTTGTTGAAGGCTTTCTCTGTGTCTGTTGAGATGATCATGTGGTTTTTGTCTTTGGTTCTGTTTATATGATGGATTATGTTTATAGATTTGTGTATGTTTAACCAGCCTTCATCCCCGGGATGAAGCCTACTTGATTGTGATATTTAAGCTTTTCGATGTGCTGTTGCATTCAGTTTGCCAGTATTTTATTGAAGATTTTTGCATCAATGATCATCACGGATATTGGCCTGAAATTTTTATTTTTAGTTGCATCTCTGCCATGTTTTGGTATCAGGATGATGTTGGTCTCATAAAATGAGTTAGGGAGGATTACCTCTTTTTGTATTGTTTGGAATAGTTTCAGAAGGAATGGTACCAGCTCCTCTTTGTACATCTGGTAGAATTTTGTTGTGAACCCATCTGGACTTGACTTGTTTTGGTTGGTAGGTTATTAATTGTTGCCTCAACTTCAGACCTTGTTACTGGTCTATTCAGGGATTCAACTTCTTCTTGGTTTAGTCTTGGGAAGGTGTAAGTGTCCAGGAATGTATCCATTTCTTCTAGATTTACTGATTTATGTGTATAGAGTTGTTTATAGTACTCTTTGATGGTAGTTTGTATTTCTGTAAAATCGGTGGTGATATCCCCTTTATCATTTTTATTGCATCTATTCAATTCTTCTCTCTTTCGTTTTTTATTAGTCTGGACAGTGGTCTATTTTGTTGATCTTTTCAGAAAACCAGCTCCTATATTTATTAAGTTTTTGAAGGGCTTTTTGTGTCTCTATCTCTTTCAGTTCTGCTCTGATATTAGTTATTTCTTCTCTTCTGCTAGCTTTTGAATTTGTTTGATCTTGCTTCTCTAGCTCTTTCAATTTTGACAAGACGGTATTGATTTCAGATCTCTCCATGCTTCTCATGTGGGCATTTAGTGCTATAAATTTCCCTCTAAACACTGCTTTTAAATGTGTCCCAGAGATTCTGGTACATTGTATCTTCATTCTCATTGCTTTGAAGAACATCTTTATTTCTGCCTTCATTTCATTGTTTATCCAGTCCTCATTCAGGAGCAGGTTGTTCAGTTTCTATGTAATTGTGTGGTTTTGAGTAAGTTTCTTAATCCTGAGTTCTAATTTGATTGCACTGTGGTCTGAGAGACAGGTTATTATGATTTTTGTTCTTTTGCATTTGCTGAGGAGTGATTTACTTCCAATTATGTGGTCTATTTTAGAGTAAGTGAGATGCAGTGCTGAGAAAAATGTATATTCTGTGGATTTGGGGTGGAGAGTTCTGTAGATGTCTATCAGGTCTGCCTGGTCCAGATCTGCATTCAAGTCCTGAATATCCTTGTTAATTTTCTGTCTTGTTGATCTGTCTAATATTGATAGTGGAGTGTTAAAGTCTTCCATTATTATTGTGTTGAAGTCTAAGTCTTTTTGTAGGTTATTGAGAAGTTGCTTTATGTATCTGGGTGCTCCTGTATTGGGTGTGTATATATTTAGGATAGTTAGCTCTTCTTGTTGCATTGATCCTTTTACCATTATGTAATGTCCTGTGTCTCTTTTGATTTTTCTTGGTTTAAAGTCTGTTTTTATCAGAGACTAGGATTGCAACCCCTGCTTTCTTTTGCTCTCCATCTGATTGTTAAATCTTCTTCCATCTCTTTATTTTCAGTCTATGTGTGTCTTTGCACTAGATGGGTCTTGACTTTTTATCAAATTTTCCAGTTTGTGTCTTTTGATTGGGGCATTTAGGCCATTTACATTTAAGGTTGCTATTATTATGTGTGAATTTGATCCTGCCATTTTGATACTAGCTTGTTGTCTTGCCTGTTAGTTGATGCAGTTTCTTCATTGTGTCGATTATCTTTACCATTTGGTACATTTTTGCAGTGGCTGGTACTGGTTGTTCCTTTCCATGTTTAGTGCTTCCTTCAGGAGCTCTTGTAAGGCAGGTCTGGTGGTGACAAAATCAACAATTGCTTGTCTGTAAAGGACATTATTTCTCCTTCACTTATGAAGCTTAGCTTGGCTGGATATGAAATTCTAGGTTGAAACTTCTTTTCTTTAAGGATGTTGAATATTGGCCCTGACTCTCTTCTGGCTTGTAGGGTTTCTGCTGAGAGATCTGCTGTGAATCTGATGGGATTCCCTTTGTGGGTAAACTGACCTTTCTCTCTGGCTGCCCTTAGCATTTTTTCCTTAATTTCAACCCTGGTGAATCTGGTGATTATGTGCCTTGGGGTTCCTCTTCTTGAGGAATATCTTTGTGGTGTTCTCTGTATTTCCTGGATTTGAATGTTGGCCTGCCTTGTTAGGTTGGGGAAGTTCTCCTGGGTAATAGCCTGAAGAGTGTTTTCCAGCTTGGATTCATTCTCTCTGTTATATTCAGGTACACCCATCAAATGTAGATTAGATCTTTTCACAGAATCCCATATTTCCTGGAGACTTTATTCATTTCTTTTCAGTCTTTTTTCTCTAATCTTGCCTTCTCATTTTATTTCATTGAGTTGATCTCCAGTCGTTGATATCCTTTCTTCTGCTTGATCGATCCAGCTATCGAAACTTGTGTATGCTTAACAAAGTTCTCATGCTGTGTTTTTCAGCTCCACAAGTCATTTATGTTCTTCTCTAAGCTTGTTATTCTAGTTAGCACTTCATCTAACCTTTTTTCAAGGTTTTTAGTTTCTTTGCATTGGTTTAGAACATGATCCTTTAGCTCAGAGAAGTTTGTTATTACTCACCTTCTGAAGCCTCCTTCTGTCCATTCGTCAAACTCATTTTCCATCCTGTTTTGTTCCCTTGCTGGTGAGGAGTTATGATCCCTTGGAGAAGGAGAGGCATTCTGGTTTTTGGTAATTTCATCCTTTTTGCACTGGTTTCTTCCCATCTTCATGGATTTATCTACCTTTGGTCTTTGAAGTTGGTGATTTCGGATGGGGTCTCTGAGTGGATGTCCTTTCTGTTGATGTTGAAGCTGTTTCATTTTGTTTTTTAGTTTTCCTTCTAACAGTCAGGACCCTCTGCTGTAGTACTGCTGGAGATCCACTCCAGACTTTGCTTGCCTGGGAATCAGAAGCGGGCACTGCAGAACAGCAAGGATTGCTGCCTGTTCTTTCTTCTGGTAGTTTCGTCCCAGAAGGGTACTCACTAGATGTCAGCCAGAGCTCTCCTGTATGAGGCATCTTATTCACTATACAGGGTAAGGGAGCCACTTAAAGAGGCATTCTGTTCCTTATCAGATCTCAAGTACTGTGCTGGGAACTGTATTGCTCCCTTTAGGGCTTCTGGGCAGGGACATTTATGTCTGCTTCTTTGGAGATGCCCTGTCCAGCAAGGAGGGAGTCTAGTCACAGTCTGCCTGTAGAGGCGCTGCTGGGCTGCCACAAGCTCAGTCCAGTGTCTGTGTAAACTTCCCCTGGCCTTTGTTTACGCAGGTAAGATTAGAGCCACCTTGGCAAAGGCAGATGCCCTTCTCCCCACCAAGCTCGATCATCCTGGTTGAGCTTGAACTAATGTGCTGGCTGTGAAACTCTCAAGCCAGAGGATTTCAGTTTGCTGGTGTTTGTGGGGGTGGGACCCACCAAGCCATATCACTTGGCTCCCCAGTTTTAGCTCTCCCTCTTTCTGGGAAGCAGGAAGTTCTGTCTCACAGGCTCTTCAGGCACCAGCCAAAACATCCATCCAGATGTGTGCTGACAACCAGCAGCAGGGACCAGAATGGCCACTCAGATCTTGTTGGCCTGGTGGGGATCTCCTGGTCTGTGGGTTATAACCACCAGGGGAGAAGCACTGTATCTGAACTGGAGTGCCAGAGGGGAAAAAGTCCCCGATGGCCTCCGTTCAGTAGGAGGAGGGTTCTCTGGCCGGATGCACTTCTCTGGTGAGGCAGCACCCGCCCTGCCTCTGTTTGCCCTCCTTGGGCTACACCCACTGTCCAACCAGTCCCATTGAGATGAGCCTGGTACCTCGGTTGGAAGTGCAGAGATTACTCGCCTTCAGCAGAGCTCTCACTAGGAATTGTGCTCTGCATCTGTTCCTATTAGGCCAACTTGGCGGAAGTCCTCCTCTGGTCATTTGTTTTGATGGCTGAAGATGATATACTGTTGGAGGGAGAGAGAGTGTTCTGTAGTCCAATGGTTAGGTCTTGGTGTTGAGTAAGCCTGTACCTCTGGGTTGTGAACTTCACACGTGCTTCTCAGTCTTCCCTCTCCTCCCACATGGAACGGCATGGCTAGAGTGGGCTGAGGTTGGGTATTTCCCCCTCTCTGGGTTAGTTAGCTCTGATAAAAACCCAGAAGGTTAGGCTCCAGCTAGTTTCTCCTAGGGGCAGACCTTGTTAAGAGCAGAATGCTCTTGGTATATTTCAAAATGGTTTCTTTTACCCTCTTCCTGATGGCAGCAACAAGAGGTTTTTTGTTATTTTTTTATGTCAATGAATTCAATTCAATTCAATAAATCCTTGGAGACAATAGTCCCAAAAGTGTGTGGGCTTCTTCATGACTGGGTCCTCTGGGTTCTTAAACTCTCAGACGTGTCCACACTGAGCCTTCAGAAATCTTCAATTACAATATAAGTTTTCCCATCTAGGCATTCTTTCCAGAGCAGGTTTTTTGCTTATGGATTTCTCCTCTGCTGAGCTGTAATTCTCTGCATCCTCCTGTCTCTCTCCAACTTTGGGGCAAGCCCCATGATCTCACTCGGATGACTCTGAGAAAATTTGTCGGTTTTTCTGTTTGTTCAGTTTTTTACTTATTTTTAGAATAAAGTGACAATTTCCATGCTCCTTGCATGTCCATTGGAAACTGGGAGTCAGAGTAGTGTAATACATTTTTATAAATGAAGGTTTTATCAGTTGTCTTGTCATACCACTCTACAAAACATATATTTAAATTATTTTCTTTCCTTTGACTATGAGACTTCAAATATTAAGTTATCATCATAGTCAGAAAGTAACTGATTAAACAGTGTAAACATGTTGCAAATTTGGTAAATGATTGCTAACCATAAAAAGTAAAATTTTCTGATTTAAAACAATTTGTTAACCCAGTCCTTTGCCATTCAGGGAGGTACACCAAGAAGCCTTTACTGAGGCTATTGAAATGATACTAATTTCACTTGTTTTTCATTTATAGGTACCTTTTAAAAAGCTAAAATTAGATGGAGCTCAATTTGAACATCCCTATAAAAATCGAAATCATGCCTTTTAGTATTTCCTCCAGAAGCCAGTGAACAATGACTTATTTATTCATCTCAAAGTTCAATTTTCTGTCATCTCAAAATTCCTTTACAAATAATAGCCAGACACTTGAGAATTTATAAATATTATATATATACAAATTATATATATAATATATATACAAGTTATATATAATATATACAAATTATATATATATAATATATGATGTATGTACATATATATGTGTATATATATACACATACACATTATTTTATGCTTGAAAACAATTTCACAGAATTAGAATAATATTTAAAATTTGAGAAGGAGCAAGTAATTCAAATTAAATAAAGGCATTTTCTTCTTTTTTCTTTCTTTTTTTTTTTTTTGAGATGGAGTTTCACTCTTGTTACCCAGACTGAAGTGCAATGGTGCGATCTCGGCTCACCGCAATCTCCACCTCCCTGGTTCAAGTGGTTCTTCTGTCTCAGCCTCCTATGTAGCTGGGATTACAAGCATGCACCACCACACCCAGCTAATTTTTGTATTTTTAGTAGAGATGAAGTTTGCCTATGTTGGTCAGGCTGGTCTTGAACTCCTGACATCTGGTGATCTGCCCTCATCGGCCTCCAAAAGTGCTGGGATTACAGGCATGAGCCACTGCGCCCAGAATAAAGGCATTTTCTAAACTTAGGGCATCACTAGATGCATCATTTACATTGCATACTGGAACATTTTTTTCTTTACATACAGACATTAATAGATGGTTTCCTTTTCAAGCTAAAGGTTACTATACTTGTAGAAATAATATGCAAATAAAGACGAGAAGACTTGGGGTCACTAGTAAGCTAGTAAATGGGGAGCTTATAATTGACATATTTGTGATTGCGGTAAGTGCTATGTAATATACCAATGGAACAATTACAAATCTGAGAAGTGTGTGGTCAAAGTGGATGAATAAGCAAATGGTGAAAAGCAGTCAGCAGGAAGACTCTTCAAGTAAAAAGTAAATATAGATTTATAGTAGCTCATGACCTATTATCTGCAGTGAATGCAGTTATTTCTCTTGTGAGCCTGAGTATTTACTCAATAATCAAGAAAATATGAAATTGTATCTTACTTCTAATCTACTCTTAAACTCAAAGTTATAACATTGATCTTTTGAAAGAAATCTTGAATGTTTTCACTTCCTTTTCCTTGAAATAATACAAAATATGCACTCACTAAGCTCTTTGTTTTTCCTGAAAATGGTTACCTCGAAGAGAGGATGTGCTCATGGCAGATTGGTATTCTCTCTGACGTGTGCATGTGCAAATCCTGACTACCCTAATATTATGGCAGATAGACAGAGGTAAGGCATGGATCCCTGCCCTGAGTTTGTGGCTTTGTTAAAAGTAAGATTCCACTGCCTTCAGTAGGTCATCCTGACAATGTCTTTGCTCTGCTTTCACCAGATTCCCTAAGGAGGGATGTATGCATTGACAATAGTCAGAGGATAGAAGAGGTGAAGTCGTTAAACAGCAATCACAATCGCCATCGCTCCTGCTGCCCCAATCTGTAGTATGTCTGAATTCAGGACATCTCAATATAGTTCACAATACCTTGCTTTGACTTTAATAGAAATATGATAGCATGAGAATGACTCAAAACCCTGCATGAGTTTCTGGGGCCTTGGTTAAAAGAAGTTTCTCAGACACCAACCTTTTGAATGATCTACCCTTGAGACATTGTACACCCTAGGGTACTGCAACATAGTGAGATTTAGGATAAATGAGAGATATATCTTTCTTTTATAAAGTGGGAAAAAGTGACACTAAAAGGAGCAGTGATAAAAGAAAACACCTGACACCTCTGCCGTGATCCATTTTTTGGCAGCTTCGTTTCATGAAGGAGTTCAAAGACACTGAAGATCTGCAATCGGAGTTGCTTAAAATTCTCCTTGGCTACATACCTCTTGGGAAGTGTTTGCATGCCCCCAGAGGAATAATGCCTCAGCTTAAAACAACTTTACATTAGACATCAACCTTCTTCTTTACCTATGTTAGTTTCCTAGGGCTGTCATCACAGATTTCCACAAACGTATTGACTTAAAACGTCAGAAATTTATTCTCTCACATTTCTAGAGGCCAGAAGTCTGAAATCCATTTCATGAGGATAAAATCAAGGTGGCAGTAGGGTGGTGCTCCCTAGGGAGGCTCCGGAGTAGAACCTCTTCCTTGCCTTTTCCGCTTTTGGTGGCCGCCGGCACTCCTTGGTGTGTGGCTGTGTCACTCTCCAATCCCTGCCTCTGTGGTCACAATATTTTCTTTTATTCTGTGGCAAATCTCCATCTTGCTTCCCCCTGTGTAAGAACACCTGTGACTGCATCCAGATGACCCAGGATAATCTTTGAATCTCAAGATTCACAACCTAATCATATCTGCAACGATCCTTTTTCCTTAAAAGGCAACATTTACAGGCTCCAGTTGATTAGGACCTGATGCCTTGGAGGCCATTATTCAGCATACTGCTGTAGTTAATAAATATTTTTCATCTGGTTTGTTTTCTGCTGTGCTTTCAGCACAGAAATGGTATACACTGAAAGAAGATAACTCATGGTTACATTAAGTTTTTAAGTTTGGGTAGTGATAAGTTTTCTTGTGTTCTGGACAAATGCTGCTTGTTGGTCTTTATTTTTATAATAGTTATGAATTTTGGTCTGTGTGTGTGCATACATGTGTGAAAGATGTCCTTATGGATATGTAATGATGCATTGGCTATGTGTCACTAAAATATCAGGTGTTCTTTAAAATTTTGGAAAGCAAAGTTAAGTGGGCCATACCGAAGAAAGATAATGCTCATCAAGTCGATGTACCAGTTTCTGGTTTTCACAAAACCTTGAATACTAAATTATATTTCCCGGTGCCCAGGCCCTTTTTAGGTACTCCCTAATTCACTCCCTCCTTAAGGTAATAAACACCAATAATTATCCATGATCCTAGATACCATGGAACCAGTGCCCAGTTCTTTGCTAGGCTATTGCAATCATAGATATTTAGCACCATCTGGTCCTGAGTTTTTGGGGTCCAGAGCCATTTACCACATAAAGATCATGCATTCTAGAGACAACAAACTCTCCAAGACATAGAAATGATAATAAAACAAAAGTATTATTTGGGCATGAAAGGGCTCCTATTACCTAAATAGGCCTGTTGCATACCAGACAAAGTACAGCAATGGTACCTTCAGCACACGGCCCAAGACCAACTACAAATGATCCATTCAAGTCACTTAGGGTCCATGTGTTAAAGGACTTCCAGATGTCCTCTGTTCCGTAATCTGGATCTCATCCACCATATGGTGATGATTTGGTTGTCGTGACAGAGCAAGGATAAAACACAGGCTGCTTTGCAAGCTCCCAAAGAGTTGGAAAATTGTTTAAGGCCTCATCATTTATCAGGTTGGAAGTCCCTATGGCAAACACTTCCTGACTTCAGTGAAGTAAGGAGTTGCATGGCACACTCTAAGGACAGGCTGTTTATGAAGAATATAAATTATTATTTCAATGCCCTGGAATAACCCCAGATATTTTGGTATCTTAACAAAATTCTCAGTTTATGGCCAGACGTTTTGAGCTAAATCGGAATTGTTAAATGTAAAATAATTATCAGAAGCTTCAGTATCCATTCATCTTTAGGAGTCTTACTTCTCTCTTTTTTTTGAGATGGAGTCTCTCTCTGTTGCCAGGCAGGAGTGTAGTGGTGCGATCTCAGCTCACTGCAACCTCTGCCTCCCGGGTTCAAGTGATTCTCCTGCATCAGCCTCCCAAGTAACCCCCAAGTAACTGTTACTCCCAAGTAACAGGTGTTTGCCACCATGCCTAGCTAATTGTTTTAATTTTAGTAGAGATGGGGTTTCTCCATGTTGGCCAGGATGGTCTTGATCTCTTAACCTCATGATCCACCCACCTCGGCCTCCCAAATTGCTGGGATTACAGGCGTGAGCCACCATGCCCAGCCAATTACTTCTTTTGATTATGGTCAATGGCCACTCCCACTGCAGTCTTCTAGTGACTCTTAAAAAATCAGAGACAATTAGAATCCAATGGGGCATTTAGAGAATATCTATTTCAACACTCCTGTTTTCCAAATTAGGAATCTGGCACGAATAAGGTAAATAATTCATCTTTGACTCACAGCTGGAGTCAAGGCCTCCAGATTTCTGGTATAGAACTCATTACACTCCTAGGGATAACCTCTCTGCCATAGGTGTCCTCTTAAACAAGATTATCTTGTTTAAGTCCAAGATTATCTTGGACTCAGGCTTGTGATCATAGCTGGGAGACTGCAGTGGGTGGATCACTTGAGGACAGGAGTTCAAGACCAGCTTAAGCAACATAGTAAGACCTCATCACTACAAAAAAAGAACAACAAAAAAAAACTAGACAGTCTTGGTTGTTTTACCCCAAGTAGCTGTGCCTGTGGTCCTGGCTACTCAGGAGGCTGAGGCAGGAGGATTGCTTGAGCCCAGGAGTTGGAAGCTGCAATGAGCTGTGATTACACCATTACATTCTAGCCTGGGGAACAGAGTGAGACTTCATGATTAAAAATAAATAAAATGAAAACAAAAACACAAGTTCATCTTGACTTGGAAGCCAAAAAAGTCCACTGCACTGAAACGTTCTAATGCTGAACTGCAGGCAGGTTGAGTCAGAAATGAACATTGGGAGGAAAATGCAGAGCCACCTTGTCTAACTCTGTTTTTGCTGCTGTAACAGAATATTACAGACTGAGTAGGTTATAGAGAATACATTTATTTCATATAGGTCTGGAGGCTTGGCAGCACAAGATCTAGGTGCCATCATTTGGTGTCTGGTAAGGGTCTTCTTTCTGTGTCCTCACTTGACAGAAGGCAAAAGGGGAAGCTAATAGAATGCTTGTAACAAGGACCTTAATCCCATAAATGAGGGAGGAGCCCACTGGCCTAATCACCTCTCAAGGACCTCGCTTTTGAATACCGTCATATTAACACCACCTAAATTTTGGAGAAGACATACTCAATCTATAACATACCTGTAATCACATTCTTAACTGCTTTGGTAATGTTTCCAGCCATCAAAGCCCAGGAAGTAATGTTCGAACCCATCTGCCTGCCTCTAGTTGCTTGCTCCTTCAGCCTAATTTTCACATTTCTGCCAAATATCAGGTCCTCTATTCATCAATCTTCTCCCTCAAAAGCCATCAGTGGTTTCCTGTTGAATGACATCAAACTTTGTCTTAGGGCATTGAAAGCCTAGCACCAAATCTGGCAAGTAGGTTTTAATTAGTGCACCAGCCCTGATGGATTTTGTCCTTTCTGCCTGGAGCTTTGTGTTGACAAAGGATCTAAAGCTACATCTGAATTCAATGAGAAGGCGTGTTGTGATTGATTGGGGATGGCTGCCGTGACTTTGGTATCTGGGAGTGAAAGCCTAAGGCCAAATATTTCCTATCCCTGCCTGACAGGACCCAGTCTCATCTTCTCATCTATCACTCCATCTCCGTGTCTCATGCATTATCAGACTCTTTGCTCCAGCAACTTCAAATTATGTTCAGTCAAGGGTGAATAAAAACATGCAGCAATGTCTTCCTCATTAGAGTGTCAGATATTTAAGAATATTCATCTAGTCTACTTCTTTAAAACTTTCAATCTGTCCCTTCTTTGCCATCCTCACTGTCTCTGACTTAGTTCAGACTTGCTAACTCTCACCTGTTCTGTTCTATTGTCCTATCTGACCATCATTTATTGCAAATTAAGTCTCTCAGTGGCTCCCATTTCAATTTTCTTAGCTTGTTGGAAATCCCTACCTACTAAACTCACACATACACTTTAGCCAATTCTAACTTTTCCAACATTATCTCTGCCACATTTTCCGATACAACCTGCAATGGCAGTCAACTTTCAGTGTAATTTCCTTGAAGGCAAGGTTCATTTCTTACTTATCTCTGTATCCCACGCCACCTATTATGTTGCTTATAATACTGTGAATATTCAATCAATGTGTCAATGAATGGATTAGTGAATGAAGAATCTTGAAGATCTAGGTTTTAGTGGATCTGTTCTGAGAATTAGAGGTGCTGAAAATATGCTGTAACCCCTGAGACTTCGAAGTGGGAGGGGGTATTGAGAGCCTTGGCCACACAAAGAATGGCTCACCAGAGGTAAGCAAAAGTTCTGGAAAAATTACTTGGCTAGGTAAGCCCAACCTAGACCTGCCAGCATGGAGGAACTCTAACTTCTGTAAGGAAGGCTGAAGTGTCAGACTTTTGCAAAGCCAGCTTCTTCCCTTCACTCAGGTCTTGCTTCAAACCTTACTTCCCTATCCATTGCATTACCCTATTTATTTTCCTCAAGGAAACTTTCATCTATGTTATTGTTCTGACTCTTTATCTTCCATCTTTCCCAGTAGTGTAATATCAACCTGAGAGCACAGGCTCTTTTGTTTCATTAACAGCAGTGTTCCCAGCTCCTAAAACCATGTTTATTCAATTTGCTGAATTATTGGATTGATAAATTCTCAGTACTAGTATACACTCAGATAAGAGAGTGGGGCAGAGGCTATCTAGGTGGTGGCCAATAACTTGGGGATGGATAGAAAGAGAATGATGATCAAGGGAATTAGTCAATGCATTCTTGCTTCTAGCCTCAGGGAAGAGGGCTGGCAGTAATTAAATCAAGTCCTTACCAGTTCTAGAGTTTGGGGCAGGGTGAGGCTTGGAATGCCTTGAAGGGAAAGCGGCAAGAGAACTTCTGTAGGTAAGCAACCCTGTGGGGATGGGGAATGCTCCAGAGGTACCAGATTCTGGATCAACTTGGCAGTCCGGAAGAATTGCTGATGGGGCCTGGCTCTGGGTGGATCATGGTTTCTAAGCCATGAGATTCATGAGAGAGCTTTGATGTGGGTATTGCATATGTTCCAATGTTGCTGGTCTTAAATCAGGAATTGGAGGAAGCTTAAGTCCACTAATGGAGCCACATACTTTTAAGCTTAGGGGCTGGGGAAGGCTACAGAAAGAGAAAAACAAAGACAGGATGAGATTCAGAGAAGGCAACTAGTAGTTGTTGAAGCTTATTGTGTGCCCGTCACTGTACCCGGTTACTTACATAAGCCATCCCATTTAATCCTCTTCAATCCTACAAGGTATATATAATCAACTCCATTTTATAGATGAAGAAACTAGGTCTCAGCAAAATTAATGAAACTCCTAAAGGAGGTAACACAAATAATAGAGAAACCAGAGTTTAAACTCAGGCCTAGATGACTCCCAAATCCATGTATATTTTTTCATTCAAGTTCAGTAGTTTTCTACATTGCAATGGTACCATCCCCTTTTACTTCTGTGATATATATGATGGGTAATCACACCACTGACATGCTTCTGTGTAACTATCAGTCATTGAAGGTGTCATCTGAGACTCTCCCTCTTTCTCAGCGAATAATGTATGTCAGAATGTGCCTGTGATATCATAGGAATAACCTGAAATTTGTGTTAAAAAAACAGATGATTATTAAATTTCCAAATTGTAATAAAAATATTCATGAGATACTAGGATCTTGGATAGACAAAGGCTGGAAATGGGACATTTAATTTGTTCAAATCTTTTTGGGTCACCATACTTGGTATGGAGTTAAATTTTCAGGAGGAGCTGGGATTGCTATCATTAAAATTTATTAAGAAAGGCATAGTGAAAAGAGGATTTCATCTGAATTTGGAACTCAGCCTGATAAAGTTGTCCTGGATCAATAAATGGGAAATTAGCTGGACTGAATCCACAGTTGGGCAATTAGTGAGGGAAAGCTATTTTTTTTTTTTGATAAATTGAGCTTACAACAAAAGTTAGGCTTTGTTTTGATGCAAAAACTGGCTGATGTGGCCTCTAAACCTACACAAGGACAATTCTACCTTGTTTGAATTGTTCCGAGTTCTATATAAAAAATTTTAGGAATTTTTAAATTTCATATACAATAACAACAAAAATGCAGTGGTTATTTTATCAGTTCCTAGGACTGGAATAAAAAAATCTTACAAATTTGGTGACTTCAAGTGACAGAAGTATATTCTCTCAAAGTTCTGGAGGCCCCAGAAGTCCAAAACCAAGCTGTCAGAGGGCTGCACTCCTTCTGAAGGTTTTAGGGGAGGATCTTTCTTTGCATCTTTCAGCTTCTGGTGGCCCCAGGCATCCTCTGGCTTGTGGCCACCTAACTCCAATCTTTGCCTCCATCTTAATATGACAACCTTCTCTGTGCCAGTCTTATCTTCTGCCTGTCTCTTATAAATACAATCTGCAAGTCTAATTTGTTGTTAGATTTTGGTCTCACTGGGATAATCTAGTGTGATTGAAATATCAAGATCCTTGAAATAATTACATCAGCAAAGACTCTTTTTCTAAATAAGGTCACATTCACTGGATTAGGGATGAGGAGGTGGACACACTTTTTGAGAGGCCACTGTTCAAACCACTATTGTCGTATTTTTCCATGTAGAGGACATTAAAATACAAGTGAACACAAAAAAAGAGAAATTTACAACAGAATTGTACAGAAAGTACCTGATTATTATTTTTTTGAATGCAGAATGTATTATAACAGAGACCAGATATCACAAAAGGGTATCAAAACAAATCAGGTGACTGCAGACATCTGGAAGTACAATTCCAACCAGGAGTGAGACAATAATGCATCTTCTGGAGAACTTCTTGTTGAAAGGCTTGGGAGAAATGTGAGAAAGACCTGACTTCTAGGTAAAGAGAAAATGAATGAAGTGGGTTTTGTAGCAAACAGTGTTAGATGGAATGGCCAGAAGCTAGCTTTCCCAGCTTTCCCAGCCATCTGTGCAGTAGGGGTTGCTGTGCAACTCAGCTCTGGCCAGTGACACATAGGCTGTGAATTCCCAATTTGTCATTTGAGAAAAAGAAATCCTTATTTTTTAAGCCATTGTTTGCCAGGTGTTCTGTCCTTGTAGTTCAAAGCATTACCTATTGATAGAGTCACCTTTCTAGAAGAATTCAGTCCTTTTTTCTAAACAGGAAAATTCCTAACTACATCGCAATCTCCAGGCTTAGTGAGAAACCTAAGGATAGAAGTGTTTCCTTCTGACTTAGATGACAATATGTTATGTTTTCACAAAACAGTGAAAGAAACCAGGTACAGAAGGCCCAATGTTATGTGATACAATGCATAAGAAAGTTCAACATAAAGAAATCTGTAAAGATAAAAAGTAGATTAGTGGTTGTGTAGAGCTAGCGGAAGGGCCAAATAAAGAAGTGATACACAAATACTAAAGAGTTTCTTCTTTTTTTAGTTAGCCCAACAGCATAAACATGAGGCCTTTTCTTGAAGTGATGAAAATATACTAAAGTAATCTTTGATGATAATTGCGCAATTCTGTGAATATATTGTAAACCATTGAATCATACATTTAAAATGGTTGATTTGCATGGCATATTAATTAGATTTCAATGAAGCTGCTTAAAAAAATCACAGAGCAAAAATAATAGCAACCCAGTAGCTACAAGCACACCCTACAACCAGAATTTGCTTTCTAAATAGCATTATTCAACAAAAGGAACAAAGGTTTCTTGAAGAAATTGTTTCCAGGACTGGGGCAGGAAAACGAGGAGACAAGCCTGCAGCATCTGTAGTAAGATGAAATAAGGAAGTACTCAAGAGACTAAAAGAATGGGGGAATGTCAAGGAGACAAGGGAAACAACTTGAAAGATCTCCCAATAGCCTAAAGTGGAACAATGAGAGAAACAAAATAAAAAGTGTATATTGGACTATAACCCAAAGGTAAATAAATATACAAGAGTCTGTACTGATACAAATAAATGATTGAATAAATCACTAAGCAAACAAACAAATGGAGGAGAAGAGACAAATTTATTTTCAGAAGAATTTCAAATCATATATGTAGACACTGCCCCCTCTCCAGGAGGCTGACCTTAATTCCCTTGCCCACTAAGCCTGGGCTGAACTTAGTGATTTGCTTTTTTTTTTTTTTAAAAAAAAAAGGTATATGAAAGAGAAAAAGAATGACTTTACAGTAGAAAACCCTTAGCTAAGGCATGCAGTTAACATTACCAGTGATATCACATGGATACCACATTTCCCCTTGAGATGATGTTATGTGAAGCATAGTTCATGTCTGTGGCATTCTTTTTAAAAACCTGTAACACCAGTCTAATCATGAGAAAAACAGCAGACAAGCCCATATTGGGGGACATTCTACAAAATACTTCACTAGTACCACTCAAATCTGTCAAAGTCTTGAAAAACAAAGAAAGACGGAGGCATTCACACAGACCACGGGAGACTAAGGAGATGTAATTAAATGCAACGTATTTTTCTGAATTGGATCATAAAAGAGAAAAAGAACCCAAAATAAAAACTGGGAAATTCCACACATCATATGAAGTTCAGTTAATAGTAATATGCCAATGTCAATTCCTTAGTTTTAGTAAATGTAGTATTATTATATGAGATGTTACATGAGATGGAGAGATTGAGTGAGGGGTATATGGGAACTGTCTATGATATCTTTGAGCTTTTGCATAAATCAAAAATGAGCTCAAAATAAAAGCTTATTAATGAAAGGTCATAGTGGTGAGTCATAGACAAATTTTTTTACACTTAGTTTTAAACATCCCTATTTATAATTTCTAGAGAATAAAGAGGGAATAGCCCCAACTCATTTTATGATACTATCATTATCTTGATACCAAAACCTGATTTAGACAATAGAAGAAGATTAAAGGTCAATCTTATTTACGAGCTTACTTTAAGTTAAATAAAAGTTAATTTATTTTAATTTTATTTCCAAAAGAATCAGATCTTGAAATTATTTCATTCTTCCCTCCCTCCCTCCCTTCCTTCCTTCCTTCCCTCCCTCCCTCTCACCCTCCCTCTTTCTTTCTTTTCTTTTCATCTTTCTTTCTTTCTTTTTCTCTTTCTTTCTTTCTCTTTCTTTCTTTCTTTCTTTCTCTTTCTTTCCTTTCTTTCCTTTCTCTCTCTTTCTTTCTCTCTCTTTCTTTCTTTCTTTCTTTCTTTCTTTCTTTCTTTCTTTCTTCTTTTTCTTTCTTTCTTTTTTTCTTTCTTTCCCTCCCTCCCTCCCTCCCTCCCTCCCTCTCTTTCTTTCCTTTCTTTCCTTCTTTTGTCTTGCTCTGTCATCCAGTCTGAAGCACAGTGGTCCTATCATGGCTTACTGTAGTCTTGACCCCCTGGGCTTAGGTGAGCCTCCCACTTCAGCCTCCTGAGTAGCTGGAACCACAGGTGTGCACCACCACACCTGGTTAACTTTTGAATTATTTTTAGTAACAGGGTTTCCATATTTTGCACAAGCTGGTCTTGAGCTCCCAGCCTTAAGGAATCCTCCCACTATGGCCTCCCAAAGTGCTGGGATTACAGGCATGGGCCACCGTGCCCAGCCTATTTTGTTTTCTAATTCCTTAATTTCTTTTTAAATTAATTTATTTCTGTTTTTACTTAGCTTTTTGTAATTTTTTAATTTGAATATCTAATTTATTTATCATTCTTTTATTTAAAATGTTATTGAAGACTATGCATTTTCCTCTGAGCACTACTATATTTCATACACTTTAATACCCAGCATTTTCATTATTGTTGATTTTCAGAAATTCTACAGATTAAGTTGGATTGCATCTTTGACCAAATAATTGATTAGGAATGGTTTTGAAATTTCTAAATGGTAGAGCATTTTGTTTTCTGGCTTGATATTAATTTATAGTTTTCTTCTTTTTGAAAAGTATTTGTATTTTCTATTGGCTTAGTAAATGGTTAAATTTGAAATATGTTGCTTTCACATAAAAAGGTCTAATTTTTTTCTTTATAATATACAGACAATGGTACGTGTTAACTCCTTTTTATATTATCATTTTTTCTTCTCCCTTCTTATTTGCTGTTTGTCTGTGTTTATCCTTATAGTCTGATATAGATGAATTAACACATCCTCCCTATAATGTCTAACTCTTATAATATCTCCAGTAGGTTTTGCTTTATGAATATTGATGCTGTGTTAAGAAGAGTTACTCATAAGTGCTTTGTTTCATTATTAATTGCAAAGTATTTTTTGTCTTCCTCTAATGTTCTTTGTACAATTCAACTTATTATCTGAAAGACCACAACCCCATTCTTTCCTTTCATTGACTTTTGTCAGTCCATGATAGTCAGACATCTTTCCAAATCATGTTTTAGTTGGGTTCCATATACAGAACATTTGTTTTGTGATCCAATCCAAATGTCTTTTTTTCTATTAATGGATTAATAGTTAATTTTTATTTAATGATATGACCCAGGTTTAGTCTTAACGATGTTATATACTTTATGTTTTCTGGTTTTGTAACTTTAAAATGCTACCATTATAAGTGTATGTCTTTTGTTTTGTGGGTGTATTTTATCAGGGATCAGAAAGGATTGAATACTTGTTCTAGTGGTTACTTTAAAAAGTATAATCTTTGTAATCTTCTTATGCTTCATAATTTCTCTAAATTTTATATTATGAGGAAGGAAGAACTTTCTTCCCATTCATCTCACTTAATTTTAATTGATCATATTATATTTCATGGTGTATTTTATTATTCTTTTAAACATAAGTACATATCAATAGTTAGATTTGTGGATCTTAATTTTTTATCTTTGACCCTAGTTGTTAAAGATTATGAACTCATGCACCCATATTATAAAGAAAAAATCCTGAATTTCCACCAAGGGATAAATACCCGAGGCAAGTGTGAAGCATAGTTGTTGTATCATCCAGTGTCACTGTCCTGGGGACACAGAAGGAACATCTGCCTCCAAGAATGGACTCTGGCATTTTGTCTGTTTTTACATACCTACACCTGGCCTGACTTGTGCTATACAGATCATACTGTTGTGCTAAAATCTGGGGCATGGTGGGTAAGCAGAGGTGTGATATATTTTGTGGAAGCCCAGCTTTCTCAAGCCATGAGAATTCAGCAGCGCTTAGCCTTAAATACTAGTTATGTTTTGCATTAATATAACGTATCATGGACGGGTGCGGTGGTTCACGCCTGTAATCCCAGCACTTTGGGAGGCCGAGGTGGGTGGATCACGAGGTCAAGAGATCGAAACCATCCTGACCAACATGGTGAAATCCCATCTGTACTAAAAAAATGCAAAAATTAGCTGGGCGTGGTGGCATGTGCCTGTAATCCCAGCTACTCCGGAGGCTGAGGCAGAAGAATTGCTTGAACCCAGGAGGTGGAGATTGCAGTGAGCTGAGATCGTGCCACTGCAATCCAGCCTGGCACCTGGCAACAGAGTGAGACTCTGTCTCAAAAAAAAAAAAATATATATATATATATATATACACACACACACATATAAATAGCATATTAGAAGCAGGAAGAAGGTAATGGAAACACCAAATACATTTTCTGCTGTACCTCTTCACCTGAGTTTGCTGCTGATGGAGGCCTGGTATTCCCCTGGCATAGCTTTAAAACGCAACACAAAGCTTGTTATGGTTGTGGCTCATCCAGGCTCCCACCCAAGTACAGCGAGTAACAGTCTGTGACTCAATGTCCATTTTAAAAAATCTGAGTCTCTATTCAATACATGAGAGCATTTTTACCACTGACATCTCTCTTCTTAGCAACATCAGTGCCAATGGCGACTTGCTGAAATTACATTATTTTCTCCCATGTGAAAGAAAGTATAAGAAGCAACTTTGGAGCTGCAACCTCTGGATAATGCTCTCAACTATAACAGCAATGACTACACTAACATTGGTTGAGCACCATCTAGGTACCCTCATTTATTTGAACTAATTTACTTTTAGTAAAATATCATCTTCCATCTGTTTTATATTTAATTTAATTTTTCCATCTAGCAGTGGGATATAGGGACATTATACCCAAGAATTGCTGCCCTGAAAATTAACTGTGTCTGAGGGCATAAAAATAGAAGTAGCCTCAGCCACAATGGATGAACTCATTTAATCTTTGTAAAGTGTTACCACTTAGTTTATAGATGAGAATACAGAATTAAGAAATATTAAACTGTATCTATATTTAGCAAAGAACTTATGTCCAGAATATATGATTAAATTCTACAAATCAACAACAAAATTTCCCAAATAAAAATGGACAAAAGACTTTTCAGGTACTACACAAAAGAAGGTAATCCAAATTGTCAATAAGCATGTAAAGGGTTGGTGCTGAACATCATTATTCATTGAGGAAATGCAAATGATAATCCAAGTGAGACATCACTACACTCCTACCTAAATGTCTAAAATTACAAAGTCTAACAATACTAAGTGTTAGCAACAATATGGGCAAACTGAAACTCTCATACTGTAGCAGGAGTGGCTGTGGGAAAGGATCTCTCAGACACCAAATACAGGAGGAAGGAATTTATTTCAGCTGGTAGCTTGGTGGCATAGGTGCCTAACAGCCAAGCTACTCTAACAAAGGGAAGTTCAGCCTTTATATAGGCTTATACTTTAGATGTTAAACGTGGAAGAATCTTAGGTTTATAGTTTTAGGACTCACATGTGAAAAGGTTTCTGTTTACAGTTTCAGGAATCACATATGAAAGGGTTCCAGTTTACAGTTTTAGGACTCACATGTGAAAAGGTTTCTGGTTTGATCTTGTTTTAAGTAAAAATCGTGCCTTCTGGAGAGCTTCCCCAAGGCCTAGCCTGTTTTCAGGAAGGAGATTCAGGAGGCGCCAGCTGGCCTGCTCTCTCTCCTATTGAGATGCACAGTGGATGACAGAGGGGGAGGGAATCCCAAATGCCTGGGTCTCCCTCCTCAACACGTGACTATTGACCCTGCAAAGTGGATCAGCCACTTTAGAAAACTGTTTGGCTGTCTTATTTGTATTTTTTTTTTGAAGTTAAACATATTCCTACCCTACCTGATCCAGCAAATCTCCCTCTACCTATATACCCAAGAAAAATCAGTGCATTTACAGAAAAAAGTGTTAAAAGCAACTCTATTTCAAAAGACAAAATTTCGACAAATGTAGTTTAATGATCTAAATTGGCATTTATTTATGATTCATGAATTGGGCAGCATCTCTTCTAAAAATAGAGAAGTGCTATGCTGGGCATGGCAGAAGAGCCAGTTTTGATCAGGTAGCTTGAAGAGAGGAGCAAGAAAACAGCATAGGACAAAAAGTGGATTTGCTAACATCAGGTTACTTAAGGTTACTTTCCTTGTAAGGGTTAGAGCAGAGGAGACTTCCTTATCACGTTGATGCATGCTGGACTGTTCAGGGATTTGGCTATTATCTCTCCTGACTTTCTTGGAAGATCAGATAAACTGAGTTTTGATTTGATGACATGGAACTTTAGCACAAGTGACTTAATTTTGGTTTTGTATGTTGCAGCCAAGGGCAGGAGTTGAGTCCAAACCAATGGCCTCCTTTACATTTTATTTAATAATTATAATGGCCCCAACTATCAACAACTCAAATGTCCATATCAACAGGAATGGATACACTGTGATACATTCATGCAATAAATATTGCTCACTGATAAAAATGAATGAGCTGCTGGTACATGCAACACGAATGAGTCTCAGTCATTAGGTGGAATGAGAAAAGCTCAGCCACAAAGGCATGGGTACTGTGTAATATCAGAGGAGACACCAGTAATCCATGATCATCACAAAATAATTCTTTTCTTTTCTCCTTTGGTCTTTCTTATTGACATAATTTATAAACAGTAAAATGAATGTTATCATTGCACAAAGCAAGATATAAAACATTTTATTTCTACAAAAAAATTCCTTGTGTCCTTTTAGCACCCCTCTCCAAAATCTAGCCCTTATTCTGTCAATTAAAAAAAGACCAAAGGAGAAAAGAAAAGAATAAAGTGTTTTTCCCAAGCTTATAGAGTACCTGTAAGACCTTGAGGTTATAATGAGTTCTCGTTGGCTTCAGCCCTTTACCCTTCCTGTTAGAACACAGAGCTTTCCAGGGATCTTCCCAGACTCAGGTTTGTTCCCTGGCACTGCTGCTGGGTGTCACCTCATCATAAATCCATCCAATGTTGCTGCACATCACTGCTTCCTGGTCTTCAGGAACGCTCCTGACGGGTGCCATCTGACCATGTTACTACCTGAAGAGCTGACTTGCTTCACAGGCAGGGGTGCAGAGTGGCGCATCAGAAAGCCACTGCTATGCACTTTACTTAAAACTTAAGTGCTAAGGAATAATAATGGAGCTTTTATGCTACATGCATGTTTTCCTTTCCATTAAATCTCAGATATGCTGTTTGCTTTAGCATCCTTAGTTCAGGCTGCTTTGAAATCCATAGGGGGAAAGAAACCCTTCATTAAGTTCAGCAGCACAGTCCGGCAATGCAGCAGCACTCCTATTTGGTTTTCCTTCTGTAAATATTTGTGCTCTCTCAGGCTAAGGAGTGGCCTGTGCTAGAGACTAAAATATCCCCATTTATATCCTCCAGGTGCAGCAGGAAATGCCTGACCCCTCACCCTGCCCCTGCAATGACCTCAACCTCACTTATAGGGACCACCCTCTAGGCTGCCCTAATGCAGACCTATGATCACCTCTCCAGGTTGACTGCTGAATAGCAGGAGAAGATGAACCTGAAATTGAATGGTTATTGCAACCCAGTTTTTTTTTCTGTCAAAAGTTGAAGGTTACTTGGCTTTTGTTGCTGCCTTGAAGCTTGTTAATGAAAAGATGGAAAAACAATATTGGCAACAGTGAAGTCCAATTTGTTCAGAAATGGAGCCTGATTTATTATAGAAATGAGATAGAAGACAAATGAAAAAGTAAAGTATGAAATAAGACCAGTAATAGGAAGAAAATTGAAAAAGTCTTAAAGAAACATTATTTCTTTTTCTACTGGATCTATCCATTTGGGTTTTCAAATTTCTGTGATTCACAAGAGGATCATGACATGAATGCTAATCCAAAATTAGAAGTCCTATTGTAGCTGCTGAATGTGTTTGCTTAACTATCACTGCTAACTCAACTTAAAGCTAAGGAAATTTTGTTCATTCATGTAATAAACATTTGTTGAGCTGCATAATAGTCCATGTATTTGGTTTATGAATTTAATGTTTAAACTTTGAATTTTGCATCTCTAGAAATTTACTTCCTTTTTCATTTTTCCAAGTTATTATCTTGCTAATTCATGTCAAAGCTATGATGCTCAATGCATTTCTAAGTTACCACTTACGTAAATTGCCCTATTGAGCTTATAAGACCATGATGAGGAGCAAATGAAGTAATCTTGATAAAAGTGTATGAGAATATTTTTCATTTTGAATACATTCTTTGACTTTTGATGGGAAAAAAATCAAAGACATTAATTTATCTTTATAACTTTAATAGTTGGCTTATACAAATTTAAAAAAATGCAAAAATAGAACAAAATAGGGAAAGTGAACTAATAGATCAAAATTTTTTTTTCTAAAAAAATGTAATTTTGAATTTCAAAATGCAATGAAGTGTGTCAATATTGGATGAAGGTCATAAACAGCATATAGCACTTTGAAATATCTTGTCATATTTTAAACGTCAAAGGAATTCTCAAAAAAAGTTCAAAGGGAAATAGTACAAGCCATAATTTCTTATCATTTTGTAATAAAATTAAAAATTAGGCCGGGTGCGGTGGCTCACGCTCGTAATCCCAACACTTTGGGAGGCCAAGGCGGGTGGATCACAAGGTCAAGAGATCGAGACCATCCTGGTCAACATGGTGAAACCCCGTCTCTACTAAAAATACAAAAAATTAGCTGGGCATGGTGGCGTGTGCCTGTAATCCCAGCTACTCAGGAGGTTGAGACAGGAGAATTGCCTGAACCCAGGAGGCGGAGGTTGCGGTGAGCCGAGATCGCGCCATTGCACTCCAGCCTGGGTAACAAGAACGAAACTCCATCTCAAAAAAAAATAATAATAATAAAATAAAATAAAATTAGAAATTAACTAAAAAGGGATAAGATGGGGAAAAAACTCAAATCAAAATACAAGGAAATTTTAAAATACTTTCTGAAGTAACTTGTAGAATGAGCACTGCAATGATAGCCTATTTATAAAATAATGACCTAGCTACCCATCTCCCTTTCTCTAGGTGAGAGCTTGGGGAAGGTAGTGAGTGACACATTCACCTGCCTTCTTGTTTCTATCGCTTTTCCAGTAGCTGGAAGGTATGATCTGCAGGTGACTCTTGAACAGTGTGGAGGCATGGGGCGCCGATCCCCTGCACAGCCAAAAATCTAGGCGTAACTTTTGACTCTGCAAACTACTAATAGATTCCTGTTGACAAAAAGCCTTACTGATAATAAAAAAATCTATTAATACATATTTTGTATATCTATTACATACTATATTCTTACAATAAAGTAAGCTAGAGAAAGAAAAATTTTCTTAAGAAAATTTCAAGGAGAAGAACATGTATTTACTATTCATTAAGTGGAAGTGGATAATCACAAAAGTCTCCATCTTCATATCTTCATGTGGAGTAGGCTGAGGAGGAGGAGGAAGAAGAGGAGGGGTTGGTTTTGCTGTCTCAGGGGTGGCAGAGGTGAAAGGAAATCCACATATAAGTGGACCTATGCAGTGCAAACCTGTGTTGTTCAGGGGTTGGCTGTATTTCATTCTCTTCTGCAAGGTAGGATCACTTGTACTAAATACTCAAAGTTTAGCCCCTGAAGCCTATATCATTCAATATAATTATGCAGGAGAAGGAGGAATTAGAGACTCTTTTTTTAAGACAAAGGTATGTCTTGCTGCAAAATCCTACTCTTAAATGCCAGAAGCTAAACATTCATTGTTTCAGCCTTCTCATCTGAATTCCTTTTGCAACAATTCCTAATTACTTCCAGGGCAAGTAGGATGCCTGAAGGGAACGGGGGTGAATGTTATTTTTTAGGCAAAATAGAAAAGCCCATTAAGAAATTTACAAATATTACTACTATTGTACTTTATTACTAGAGATAAGAACTGAATAAAATGAGGAAGCAGAAGCCAGGGAATAATAAAAGTAGAAATTAATAAAAAAGAAAAGAAGGAAGTGAAATAGATAAATTAGTCAAATGCAAGTTCTTTGAAAGGGCTAATAAAATATAAACTGTTGAGTTTGACTAGCCTTAATAAAAAAATTAGAAAAAATAGGCAATATGGGAAGCAGAAGGGATATAAAAACATCAAGAAGTATTAAAACTACACAAATAATACAACATAACACTTTATGATAATATATTTTAATGTTGATGAAATGTTCACATTTCTAGAGAAGCATAAATTGCCCAATTAAAAAATCAAATTAATAATAATAAAACATAGTAATCCATAGGAAAAAACATTTCTGAAAAAAAGAGGCTGAACACAGTTTTATAGTCAGTTTTTCTTGATTTTTATGAAACAGTTACATATGTGCTGAAATAGTCTAAATCTTTAGAAAAAAGTAAAAATCTTTCATATCTCTTATGCTAAAGCCTAACAAATACACAATAAAAATACAACATAGGGAATGATCTGTTTGAAAGAGCAAAAATCTTGTAGAAAAATACAAACAATCTAAATACAGCAGTACATTAGGAAGAGAGTTATGCATAACCAATAGGATTTGTCATGAAACTGTAAAGATAAATATATAATAGAAAAGCTGTTAATATAATTAATCAATGCAAATTCATAGAATTCTATGATCATATACATGAATATCAAAATATTATAGATAAAATTCAATATTATATTGAAATAGTATAGATAAAATTCAATATCCACAACTGATAAAAACTTTTTGTAAACTAAGGAAACTTTCAAACATCATAGAAACCACTTACCCTAAATTTTGCCATATATGATGATGGTGAAGTGTGATATGTGATATGATGCTGAAAGAGTAATATGCTCTTTCAAGTCGGAAGCAGATAAAGATGCTTTGATATGACCAATTTTCCTTAATATTTTTCTGAAAGTTTTTTTTAATCAATTCAATTAAATAAGAAAATATGAGGAGATGATGTAGCTATTGAAAATAAGGACAAAAGTTTTTATCCATTGATAATAGGATGGCATACCTGACAAACCCAAAATAAAACGAAAGTACCTGAGGATTGTAAGCAAATTCACAAGATTCTGTGAGTAAAGCAATAACGCTATAGAATGGAAAGAAGTCAAGAGAGAGGGGAGAAATTACAGCATGTTTGTATGCTGATGAGATGATTCTGTAGTGATACAGAAATGAAGAGAATTGATTGGAAAATGTCACAAGCAAGAAGAAGGTGAGAAGGAAGAGAGAGAACCCAGGACCTCATGGCTCATGCCAGTAAACTCATCAAGGATGGGGCAGAGAGAATCACTAACAGAAGATCCAGGTGAAGAGGGAGACCCAGGCATCTGAGATCAGCTTCCCCTTTGACTATCACACTGCATTTCAATAGAAGAAAAGGCTGACCGACTGGCCCCTCCTGCTTCACCTTCCTATAGGTGGCAGGCTTGGTCTTGGGGAAACTCTCCGGAAGACATTGTTTTTATTTAAAACAAGGTCAAACCAGAAATCTTTTCACATGTGAGTCCTAAAACAGTAAACTGGAACCCTTTCATATGTTATTCCTAAAGCTGTAACCTTTTCACATGTGAGTCCTAAAACTATGAACCGAAACCCTTTCATATGTGATTTCTAAAGCTATAAAGCTAAGATTCTTCCACATGTAATATCTAAAATATAAGCCTATATAAAGGCAGAACCTTCCTTTGTTAGATGAGCTGAGCTTTGGACAAATTATCACTCAGGCTCCCTGCCGAATAAACTTCTTCCTTCTTCATTTGGTGTTCAAGAAATCCATTTCCCATGGCTGCTCCTGCTACACAGTGAGGCTGAAGAAAAACCCACAGCATGCAGTCACAGAGGCCAGGAGAGGAAATGTTTTCAAGAAAGGGGAGTCTATTGCTGAGAGATTAGAAACGTGGAGGCCAGAGAAGTTTGTGGATTTTGCAGCAGGAAGGTATTTGATGTCTTTACAAGATCATTTTGGTGGAGCATCATGAGAAGAATCCTGTCTAGGTAGGTTAAATTGTGAGCAGGAGTTAAGTATGTGTGATGAGTGATCAGTGATCGATTGCAGACAGCCCTTCCAGAGATTTTGATGTGGAGGGAAAGCGAGGTATGAGCATGTGAAGTTTTGGACAATGTTTTTTTCCAAAGAGGGTGGAAGCTAGATCATACCTATTTGCCAACAAAAATAATCCAGGAAGGGGGTCAATTAACTGTGCTGTAGAGAGGGGATCATTGCTGACGGAAAATATTCGAGAATGGGAAAGAGAATAGCTTCTTCATAAATGGCTAGAAAAACCGTTCTTGGATACCAAGATATATGTTATTGCCAAGTGAACCTCTGCAAAATAAATAGTTTTCAATTAAAATTTTAACATTTAGAATATTTAATTTGATAAAATTCAATGCCTGAAAATAGGTAAGATGATTTGGAAAAAAGTCACAAGGAGAGTGTTGCTCTCATATATATTTGTATAGTTTATAAAGTTTCAATCATTTTATAATATGAAGAATAAGCAAACTGGTCAGTGGAATAGATAGAATTTCTGAAAGTAAGTCTCAAATAATAAATAATAAGTTCGCATGTGTCAAATCAGTGGTGAAAACGTTATTCATTAAATGTCATCTCGCTCCTTTTTGATTCCCAACTGGTGACTCATTAAAAAAAACAAGGTTAGATCACACTGTTAAATCATACATTAAAATAAATTCCAGATAGATTTATGCTTTAATGAACACTATAAACATGCTAAAATAAAAGACAGTGAGATTCTAAGCATACTGTTAAAGGCAAATCGAGTTGTAAATAGACTGATAAGTAGAATGTGTAAAAATTAAAATCCTCCTCACTGTAAGATCCAAAATAAAGTCTTCATGACTATGAAAAGCATGCTGTAGAAAAGCATTTTATGACAAGGGTAAAATAAATTACAAAAATAATGTATTTTTAAGCCACAAACTAAAAGATTATGAAAGAACTGTCTTGTAGAATCCTTATTTTGCAATAAAAATATTTGTATAGGTACACGGCAAACACTGAGAGAAAATATTTTTTAAAAATTAAGTATCCTAGAAATGCAAATCAGAGACACTTTTCATATTTGCTCATATACTTCACTCAGGGTTAAAAATATTATGAAACCAGCAGAGAGAAAAGATATGTCTCAGTGGGGAAGGGTCCTCAGTTGCCACATTAGAATACAGCCAGGGTAGTGGTGATGGTCAGTGATTATTTGGTGTTGTCAGATATATAGAGACTTGAGCAAGGGGACTCCCAAATTTTTATTGTTTACCCTGCTGGAATGGCTACACCAGGACCCAGAAACAATTTGTTATGGCAGTTTTGCAGCTAGGCCTAGTGTTTGAGTTCTGAGCCGTTAAGTACTTGGTGGTTTGTATTTATATTACTACCATTTTCTGTACCTGTACCATGAGTTATGATTCCTCCTTTTGAGTGTGCCTGTTTCAGGACCTAGAAATTTCTATTACTTAGGGGCTTTCCATGTGCAGATGTGCTCATGAGCTACCAATGTCTGATCTCTAGCCCAGGCTACCATCTAACTCAATTCTCATATTCCTAACTGATTATTAACATTTATAGATAGCTATCCCACCATCACTCCAAATGCAACGTGTCCTTCATGTTCTTCCCCAATAAAATTGCTTACGCATCCTAATTTCTCTATTTTCATCAAAGATTTCTATTGTTCATTTTGTAATAAGGCTCAATATCTTGGTATTATATCTGATTTTTGAAATTCTCTCGTCCCCTATCTCCAAGCAGTTGCCATCCATTACTATTTATTTATTTGAAATCTCTTCCCTCTGACTCTCACTGTTTCCACCGCAGTCTAGGATCTCACAGTTTCCCCACCCCTCATAACATTAAATGCTTTATACTTCCATTCTCCTTAATCCCCTAACCTGGGGTGGTTCTATACTTAGGTAGAGTGAGTAGGTATTTTCATGGCACTGAACAAGCCTTCTACACCCAAAACTCTCAAGCTCAGTTGGCTAGAAATGTCATCACTGAGTGCCCACTCCATTGGCATCTAGCTGAGAAGCTGCTTGTTTGATCACCATTAACTGAAAACAAAACAAGGTTATCATGTACTCTAGAGAGCTCAGCATGAAGGAAAAAATGAAAATAGAGTAAATTGAAGAATTCAGAACTTCACCTTACATAGTTTGGAAATGTCATGGAAAATCACCAATTTGACGTTTTGTCTCAACTTTAAAAGTCTTAACACAATTAACGTTGTCAGTCATTTACATTTTAGAGTAAATGAATTTTTTAGGGCTTTTTGGACGAGCTAGTTGTGATGAGGTTGAAGACAAAAGTAATTATAATTTAGTGTTGGAGAAAAGGAGGCATCAAAAAAGATGGCTGAAGAAAGAGGAAACATGAAAAGCAGACTTTTTATTCTACATGATTTTAAATGTTAATAATAAATCTTGAACTCTAGTTCTATTCATTCAACAAGCATCTCATAAGGTGTCATGTGTCTGGCTCTGTTATAGAAACTGGAAATAGAGAAGTAAGCAAAACAGACAAGATTTTACTTTCTTGATGTTTATATTCTAGTAAGAGTAAACAAGTAAACAAATAATTAAATACACAAACTAAGTGAAGATAGTGATGCTTGATATGAAGAAAATAAGACAAGGTGCTATGATGGCCACTGAAAGTGGTCACCAAGTACACTGCATGGTCAGAAAGGGCTTCTTGACAGAGCTTATTTTTAGCTGAGACCTAAATGATAAGAAGATACCAGCCATGGAAAGATCTGAGATAATAGCACCATGAAGAGGGAGAATAGCCTGTCAATGCCCAAAGATGGGAAGGAGCTTGTTGAGTTCAAGGAGGAGGATAAAGGCTGGTGTGACTGGAGGGAAAGAAGAGAGACATGTGAGATGAAGTCAGTGGCAATCAGACCATGCCGAGTTTTGAAGAAGATGGTGATGAGCTTGTGTATTTTTAATGCTTTGAGAACTCCATTGAAGGGCTTGATATGGGCTTTAAAGATAATACTTGGGCTACTGTGTGAAGAGCGGATTGTTAAAGGAAAGTTGACAATTACTGAGTAGGCTATCAGAGGAATCTCAAGGAGAGACGGTGATGGCTTGGCCCCGAATTGTGGAAGTGGGGCCTGAATGTGGTTGGATTTCAGATATAATTTGGACTTGGGGTATTATTGCTGCTGGATTAGATGCTGGTTGAGAAAGGAAGAGGAATCAAGGATGCTTTAATGTCTTTCTTTGAGCAACTGGGTTACTGGCTCTCTGAGATGAGAGAGATGGGTAGGAGTAAGAAAAAATCAAAAGTTCTCCTTGGACACATTGAGATGCCCATTTGACATTCCAGTGGAAATGTCAGGTTGTAGGTTGTATGTTTCTGGAGCTCCACATAGAGTTCAAGTCCAAATATGTAAATCAGAGCACTACCAGCTTATTAAAAACATTAGATTGGGTAAGGTTGCTTGAGCAGAGGGAGGAAGTAGAAAGGGGGGATGGAGAGAAAGAGAGAGAGAGAGAGAGGAGAGAGAGAGGAGAGAGAGAATAGCAGAGCTTCATGATCACATTGATCTTCCAAAAATATTATTTATTCTTTTATAAGGGCATTACTTCCTTGCTCAAGGGTCTCTAAAGCTTCTATATTTTGATTAGAATTCAGTTTACTTTATTATTTAAAATGCTGAATGAAAATCCCATGTTGTTTCCAATTATTCCAGTCCACACTGACCTTTCCATATTCTGGTAGTTTTTGTACCCTTTGGTATACTGAAGAATTGACCCCTATCTAAAGAAAGTTCTGTCCTTTCTTAGCTACTGAAGATGATCTCTAGTTCTTAGAATGTCCTGCCAGATAGAAGTGTTTATGTTTGCCTAGCTATAGATCTAACGGTGTCATTGATGTTAAAGTCTTTGGGCCACATGGTATCAGTTCTGGCTTCTGGAGTACTGGAGACTTAAGGTATTAACTTGATTTCCAGAAGGGGCTGGACACAAAGGTCAGTGTATTAGTCAGGTTTCTCTAGAGGTACAGAACAATGAGGATAGATGTGTATATATAAAGGGGAGTTGGGCGGGCACAGTGGCTCATGCCTGTAATCCCAGCACTTTGGGAGGCCGAGGCGGGCAAATCGCGAGGTTAGGAGATCGAGGCCATTCTGGCCAACATGGTGAAACCCCATCTCTACTAAAATACAAAAAATTAGCCAGGTATGGTGGTGCGGGCCGTAGTCCCAATTACTCGGGAGGCTGAGGCAGGGGAATCACTTGAACTGGGAGATGGAAGTTGCAGTGAGCTGAGATCATGCCACTACACTCCAGCCTTGTGACAAAGCATGACTCTGTCTCAAAAAAAAAAAAAAGATAAAATAAAGGGGAGTTTATTAACGAGTACTGACTCACATGATCACAAGGTGAGGTTCCATAGTAGGGTGTCTGCAAGCTGAGGAGCAAGAAAGCCAGTCTGAGTCCCAAAGCTGAAGAACTGGGAGTCTGATGTTCAAGGGCAGGAAGCATGCAGTGTGGAAGAAAGATACAGATCAGAAGACTAAACTAGTCTAGTCTTTCCACATTCTTCTGCCTGCTTTTATTCTGGCTGTGCTGGTAGCTGATTAGATTGTGCCTGCTCATATTGAGGGTGGGTCTGCCTTTCCTAGTTCACTGATTCAAATGTTAATGTCCTTTGGCAACACCCTCACAGACACACCCAGGAACACTACTTTGCATCCTTTAATCCAATCAAGTTGACACTCAATATTAACCATCACAGTCAGCCATGCAGGAAGCATGGGCTTGGGCCTCAATAAAAACTCTGGACACCAAGGACTTGCCTGGACTTCCCTGGCTGACAATACTCCCTGCATGTGGTCAAATGTAGTGGGAGGAGTTAAGATTGTCCATGACTCCATGGGGAAAGGATGACTAGAACTCTGTGTATGAATATTTCCTGGACACTGCCCAGTGTGTCTCTTTCCTTGGCTGACTTTCATCTATATTCTTTCCCTGTAATAAACCATAACCATGACTATAGACAGTTTTCCATGAGCTCTGTCAGTCTTTTAGTGAGTTATCAAACCTGAGGGAAGTTTTGGGATCCCTCCTGATATGGTTTGAATGTGTCCCTACCCAAATCTCATCTTGGATTGTAATTCCCATAATTCCATGTGTTGTGGAATGAACTTGGTGGGATGTGATTGAATTGTGGGGGCAGGTTCTCCTGTGCTGTTTTGTGATAGTGAATAAGTCTCGTGAGATCTGATGATTACATAAGGGGGAGTTTCCCTGCACATGCTCGCTTCTCTTGTCTGCTGCCATGCAACACATGCCTTTCACCTTCCACCATGATTGTGAGATATCCCAACCACGTAGAACTGTAAGTCCATTAAACCTTTTCTTCTTCCCAGTCTTGGGCATGTCTTTTGAGCAGCATGAAAGCTGACTAATACACCTCTAAATTTGTATTTGGTGTTAGAAGTTAGGAGAGCCCGGTGTGGGGACTTTTCTCTCCAACTTGGCAGTTGGCATAACTCTTTGCACCTTATTTTGGTGGTTAATTAGGTTTCTATTTTCCTTGTTATTTAGCTATCTTATGTGCTGTGTGTGCTCTGCAGGAGTTGATCTCCTAGAGAGCACTTACTTCTTTTGTATCCTCCTTAACACCTGGCACAATCTGGGGACTCCTAGTATGTTCATACACGTATTGAATTTAATTGTTGTGTTGAGTCATTATCTTTTTTTTTTTTTTTAATAATTGTTGTATTGCTCAAGAAATACTTGGGGAAATTTAGTCTTTATTTAAATTCCTTTTTGTATTTTTAAAAATGAGGGCATTGTCCATGTGTGTTTGACCAAAAGGAAGATAGAGGAGAAAGCAGGTTTTCACAATGTGATTTTCTATTCTGTTTTACCTCCACTCACTAAATAATGTAGCTACAATGTCCTGATGCATAGGCTATGGATTTGGGGGGTTCCTGCAGTACTGGGAAGAGCCCAAGATGTTCAGAAAGTGGTATTGCTATGTTTGGAAGAGAAGATGCTTCAAGGAGAACCCCTGAGCCCCTCAGTTCTCTACTAGGTGTAGTTGTACTTGTCCTGTAAACCTGTTCTCTCCAACATGGTGGCCACTACCCACATGTGGCTACTGGATGCTTGAAATATGGCTCGTCCAAGTTTCGAAGACTTAGTAACAAAAAGAAAGTAAAATGTTTCATTAATGATTTGTGTAAGCTGATCTCATGTTGAAATGATAATACTTTGCATATATTGGGTTAAATAAAACATTAAAATAATTTCACCAGCTTTTTACCTTTTTTTAAAAAAATGCGGCTGCTGGAAAATTTAAAATTGTGTAGGTGGCTTACGTATTTGTAGTGCATCGTATTTCTGCTGGACAGTGCTGATCTCAACCCTGGAATAGCTGCTTCTTATCCAGTCCTGTGACTGGGGCATTTATCTTTATTTCCAGGTGGCAACGACTCAAAGCCTGCAGGATGTAGAAAGATCTCTCCCCTTGTTTCAGCACTAGGAAAAAATTCACAGTTTCCCTGCCTGCTTTTTTTGTTTCTAATAGTCATTTTCTTTATGGAATTTTTAAGAGATAGGAAAGATGAAGAAAAAGAGAGTGAGATCTTTGTTTTCAGTTGTCATCCTTCTAGATGTTCTTGAAAAAGCATCTCTAGAAACAAAAGTTTGGGAGGCACAGCAAGAGCTTTAAAAAAAAAAAAGTCCAGAAATCATCTTAAACATATCAACTCTTCTAATACTTATTTAAAATAGAAGCTTCAAAAATGTTACTTACCTTCCCCCTTCAAGTTTTCCAAAAAATGTTCCAGAGCCGAGCAGAGATTGCATATGCCAAAATTTTGTGAAAAGGACTTCTATTGCAGAGTTACTAGCTCTGAGAATTTAGCTTTAATAAAGAATCCACATAACCTTCCATGAAATGTCAGGAATGTTCTATTTCAGTAATAACCCTAGCTGTGTCATAGGGCACAACTAATGAGAATCTTCATAACAGAGAAAAAAATAATTGAGAATTGGCAGGTGAAATCGTCTAGTAATGATATTAATGATTTCTTCAAAGAAGAAAGTGGCTCCTGACTTTATCAAAAGCTCATTAAATGGTTGTCAATTTTATAAAAGGAAATATCTATTCTGTTTCTCAGAGAGTATAGAGAAGGTGATTCTTTACATATGTAACTGCAGAGGCTATCTCTGGCCAAGTTTAACAATCACTACTAAATAACCAGAAGATGATATGTTAGCCATGGCCAGATGTGAACATTCTGCACACACCCCTCATGGTGTGCAAATCATTGCTTATTTTCTGATGGTTATCAACTGTCAGTGGTCCTGACCCTCACTAGTGCAGCCAGTTTAATTATATCCCCTTTCGAAGGCAGTTTAGTCATTCAAAATACATTTTTAAAGGCTTCTAATGAAAAGCATAAAAAGAAAAATATCTTTTAACCGTTAATTTAGTAATTCTCCAGCCTTGATTTTTGGCTTTCCTTGCTGCCTAAGTGGTCATATATTTTATAAGCCTTGCTAATTTGCTGTTAAATTTGCTATTTATATGATCTTAGATGATTTGTTGAACTTCATTGAACAGAAAAGATTTTTATTAGCAGCCAGTGCTTTCAAAGAGGTGGTTTTTTTCACACCATCAAGGCCACTTTCTCAACTTATTGACAGCTTTATGAGTGTAGCTGGATAAAGAACAGTTTCCTGTATCCAAAAGCGTTTTGCATTCCGTGGGGCAAAAACTTGGACTTTTAATTAGGATATAAGAGCCTTCCTTTCTCTCCCAACATTCCCTGGGGGCACAGAGCGGTAACACTTGCGTTTAGATAGTTAATCACTTTTCCAGACTTCAGCCTATTGAAATTAGGAAGGTTTTTAGGTCAAATGCTTACCTGGCTCTGGGCCAGCCCAGGATGGTATTTATTTCTGCACATCTGCATTTTGTATGTATACACACACTGTTTCGCCTTTCTAATTAATTGAGGGTATTTTGCCTACTGCAGAAACTGTCAGATGAATCCTGTTTAGAATCTTATTTGAACCTGCATTTGACATTTTTCATAAGAGAATGAAATATACCCTAGACTTTTCCTATCTGAGATCACTTTCTGCATGGAACACCAGGCAAATTCTCATTCCCTCATTCTTGTCCTGACCTTACTATCCAGCATGTTTAGACGACTTTTAAGGTTTTATGTATTTGTTACATTTTTCTTTATTGTTATAATCCTACCCAGTACATTTTTTTTTCTTTTCTCAACATGGTATTAGGGCTCTGATTGTGAAAATGATGAGACACCAAACAGTAAATGAACACTTTGGGGCTCAAAGTGGTAGCCTGGTTGATATAATTTGCTAGTATTTGTGTCTTTCTCGCCTTTGGGGGAAGCATATGCCTCCAGAATATGCTACTTGGCTGGCTTGAGTTTCTTGCCCCAACCTTGCAGAAATTTGGTGTCAATGTTCAGACCAAATGGGCTTCTGTGGGGCATATAAAAAAGCGTAATATTGGAATCTTGACTGGTGACATTGAACTAATAATAAAGACACTAGGACCATTTGAGACCTATTTACTTAAGAAACTGGTATGCTTTTGATATAAAGATGCTTCTCAAGACATTTATCTGAGATGCCCAATTTTTTTTTAAATTTTGTAACTATCTTGAGAAGACCTATGTCTTGACTGAAAAATGAACAAAAATTAACAACCCCCACTCTGCCCTAAAATGCGGATTTTTATCCATGGCTCAAAATCTGGTGTTTCAGAAATGTCACTGGTAAACTTCAGCCAAATTTTACTATGTTTGAGATTGTAAAATGAAGATCTACCACACTGATCTCAAGATTAAGATATGCATACATCTGAGCATTTGGCAATAATTTTATTTTTTAAATCTTAGTTTCAGGAGGTACATGCATAGGTTTATTACATTGCTACATTGTGTGATGACGAGGTGATGAGCTTTGGAGTATGACTTCACTCATCACACATTAACATAGTACTCAATAGGTAGTTTTTCAATCCTTGCCCTTCTTTCCTCCCCGTGTTTGGAGCTCTCAGTGTCTATTGCTTTCATCTTTATGTCCATGTGTACCCAATGTTTAGCCCCCACTTATAAGTGAGAATATGCAGTATCTGGGTTTCTGTTTCTGTGATAATACACTTAGAATAATGCCCTCTAGCTACATCCATGTTGCTCAAAGAACATGCTTTTGTTCCTTTTTATGGCTGCATAGTATTCCATGATTTATGTGTACCATATTTTCTTTATCTAATTCACCATGGATAGGTACCTAAGACGATCCCATATCTTTACTATTGTGAATAGTGCTACAATAGACACACGGATGCAGGTGTCTTTTCTGTAGAGTGATTTACTTCCTTTTGGGTATATACCCAGTAATGGGATTGCTGAGTCAAATGGTAGTTTTAAGTTGCTTGAGAAATCTTCAGACTGCTTTCCACAGTGGTTGAACTAATTTAAATTTTCACCAACAGTGTTTAAGTGTTCCTTTTTCCCCATAGCCTCATCAACATTTGTTATTTTTAGACTTTTTAATAATAGCCATCGTGACTAATGTGAAATGGTATCTCTAAAATTCATATGGGACCAAAACAGAGCCCACTAGGCAAAATAATCCTATGCAAAAAGAACAAATCTGGAAGTATTACATTACTGGACTTCAAACTAAACTACAAGGGTATAGTAACCAAAACAGCATGGTATTGATACAAAAATAGACAAACGGACTGATGGAACACAATAGAAAACCTAGAAATCAAGCCACACGCCTACAACCAAGTGATCTTCAAAAAGTCAACAAAGATAAACAATGGAGAAAGGATACCCTATTCAATAATTGCAAACTAGATATCATAGGAACATACCTCAAAATAATAATAGCCATATTATGAAAAACCCAAAGCTGATATCACATTGAATGGGCAAAATCTGAAGGCACTCCCCTTAAGAACTTGGAACAAGACAAGGATGTCTACCACTCTCATTATTCAACATAGTACTGCAAGTCCTAGCTTGAGTAATCAGGCAAGAGAAAGAAATAAAAGGCATCCAGATAAGAAAAGAGAAAGTTAAATGATCTCTCTTTACTGATGATATAATTCTATACCTAGAAAACCCTAAATATTCCACCAGGACACATAGACCAAACGACTTCAGTAAAGTTTCAGGATACAAAATTAACTCACAAAAATCAAACTGTCTTGTTCTCATGGTTTTTATTTCTATCTTTTTTTTAGTAAATGCACCTACACATACACACATTAACAGACAAACACTCGCAAAACGTACACACATTAACAGACAAACACTTGCAAACATCTAGGCAATTTACAAGTAGCAAGAAAATCCGCACTAACTCTGAATGAGCCATTTGCTTAGAATGTGCTGACCACTTTGTTGAAGTAATGAGAAAAGTCACAGGATGCAGTAAGCACCCTGAACACACTCTGAATTAGGGCTTGGCTACATCAGTCATTTGCACAAAGCTTTTAGAATGCCAATATTTGCAGCTAAGGCAACAAATGCTGAGTGTTAGTCTATTTACTTTTCTAACAGATTATGGTGAGAGTTTGTTCACTTGTAATCCATGTGAAATAAATATTCTCTTTATGGGCCACTTTATATTGATAACCACAGAGCCTGAACTCCAGCATCTTGAAGGGAACCCACTCTGCTCTTCTTGAAATCAGTAAGATAGTAAAATTGAGTTTTAATATCTTCAATTTCTACCCTTATGATTCTGGCAATTACATTTTTTTTTTCCTCTCTGGTCTAAGCAATCACTCAGCTTGCTCTATTTTTAGCAACTTATCTCCTGGTGTTTCCTTTTCTGCTACAAGTTCCTTCTTTCACTCATCGATGATCTTGATCCTTTGGAAAGGAAGTCAGCCCAGGAGCTAGGGAGCCTCTGGTTGGCTCTGCCCCTTATTAGCTGTGACTTAAGCAGATCAGTTCACCTGGGCCTCAAGTTCTTTACTAACCTACTGAAAGGAATTAGTCCAAATGTTTCCTAAAGTACTTCCCAACTGTTAAATGTTGCTATCCCCCAAAGGCAGCGGCATACATTGGAATTCTTGGTGCGCAAATAGGCCTTAAGGAATGATATATCTAGACTGGCTTCAGACCTTCATTTTCCACCATTTTGCTATAGGGTTTGTTTCAGAAAAAAACTCTCAAACTGTGTTGTTTTCTGCTCTCACCACAACCACAATCAACACAGAAGACGTCCGTGTCCAAATGTGGGGGTTTCTCCACATCAAAAAATATGCAGTCAGTTCTGCAGCAGACACCAGCTGGGTGTCTTCCGAGTCAATCCTGATTGGTATCTACCTGGATCCCACAGGTTGGGGGGTCCATCCCCAAGACCAACCGCTCCTCCCCACCAGTCACAAGTCTGGGTTTCTAGAACTTCTCATGTCTTCATCTGGCTTTAAGTTGGGGTTCCTATGATCCCCACTGTGGGTTTATATAGTTTGCTAGAGCAGCTCACAAAAGATAGAGAAACACTTATGTTTACCAGTTTATTACAAAGGATGTTTTAAAGAATACAAATAAATAGCTAGATGAAGAAATGCATACAGTGAGGTCTGGAAGGGTCCTGAGTGCAGGAACTTCTGTCCCGGTATAGCTGGAGAGTGCCACCCTCCCGGCATGTGGAGGAGTTCTTGTTAACTTCCTGTCCACTTTCACATGTTCAGACATTTGGAAGCTCTCTCAGCCCCTTCTTCTTGGGTTATTATGGGAGCTTTATGATGTTAGCATTCCTTCCCACACGATATAGAGCGGTACCCCGGAGTGACAGTCATATGACCCACAATCACAAAGGCAGGGAAAGATCGGAGTCCTACCTTGGGTCAGGAGAAGGAAAGGCAGGAGAAAGATAGAAAAATTGTTTCCTGAGACCTAACACACCCAGCATGGTAACAAAAGACCGTAACAAGAGCTGTGAGAGTTATGAGCCAAGATCATGAATAAATAAAAGCCTGTGCATGTCTCATAACGCAGCAGTGCCCTAGAAGATTCTTGTAGCCAATTTAATGCATTTGATATATGGATATTTTAGAAATTTTTTTAAGATTCCATCTATGTATTTCGCTTTAGCATTTGGATTTTGTGGCCTTCCTAGTCAAACAGTGCACACTTTTCTTTTTTTCTTCCTTTTTCCTCTCTCTTTTGCTCTTTCTATTTCTTTCTTTCTTACTTCCCTCACTTGTTCCCTTCATTCTTTCCCTCCCTCTCTTCTTTTTCCTTCCTTTCTTTTTCTTTCCTTCTTTCTCTTCTTTCCCTTTCTCCTCCCTCCCCTTCCCTTTCTTCTCTCTTTCTTTCTCCCTTTTTTCTTTCTTTCTTCCTATTTCCTTTCCTTTCTTTTCCTTTTTTCCCTTTCCTTTCTTTTCCTTTCCTTTCCTTCTTCCTTTCCTTTCCTTTTCTCTTTTCCTCCCTCCCTCCCTCCTTCCCTTCCTTCCTTCCTTCGTTTCTTCCTTCCTTCCTCTCTTTCTTTTCCTTCCTTCCTTCCTTCCTTTCTTTCTTCTTTCTTTTCTTCTCCCTCCCGTTCTCCCATCCTTCCACTGGTGACAAAACAAGCTATTCCCTCTTCACTTGTTTCATAGAAAGATGCTCCTTGACTCACTGTCTCCTGCTTATGCAGATATATGCAGCCATACTTTCTAATAAACCTACATACCCTCGGATTATATGTACAGAAGAACAATTGCTATCTCTGTATTACATAGACATGGTGCATAAGGGGTGTGTGTGTGTGCGTGTGTGTGTGTGTGCACATGTGCATGTAAGGAAAGAATACAGCAGACTTTTGCTCCCTTACCTCATCCCCATTTTCTGCTATACAGTTTAATGTTGAGTGTGCCAAAAGAGACAGTCATTACTTTTTTTTCTAGATATCCGATATCTGTATTAGTTTTCTATTGCCCTGTTATAAATTACCCCAAAATGTATTGGCTTAATACAACAATTAAAAAAAAATCTTACGGTTTTAGTATGTCAGGAATCTAATCTGAGCATGGCTTAGCTGAATGCCTCTGGCTCAAGATCTTTCATGAGACTGTAGTCAAGCTGTTGGATAGAATATAGCTAAGGTCTCATCAGAGGACTTGAAGGGGAAGGGAGGGATCCACTTCCAAGTTTCCTCACTTGGTCATTGTCAGTCCTTTGTACCTTACGATATGGGTCTCTTCACAAGAGACCTCCTCCACCATGCCTCCTGACATGGCAACTGACTACCCTCAGAGAGATAGATTTGAGGGAGAGGGAGGAAGAGTGTATGAAAGAGAGAGAGAGAAAGACAAAGAGAGACAGAGAGAGCGAGAGAGAGCGAGAGGGCCCATTAGTTACTTTGCCATGTTCTATTTGTTAGAGGTGAATCAATAAATCCAGTCCTTACTCAAGGGGAAGGCATTACACAACGATCTGAATGCCAAGAAGTAAGGATCACTGGGAGTCATTTTAGAGGCTACCTATCTCAGGCCTCTAGTATCTAACAATTTCTGTTCCTCCCACATGCAAAATACATTCACCTCCTCCCAACATCTTGAAAAGTGTCAACTCAGAGTCTAATATATCATCATCTAAACCAGGTTCTGGTGTAGAGAAGGCTCCTGGGATGTAGTATCTTAAGTACTGCTCTTTGAATATAGTTACTCCTGGTCTGTAGACCTGAGAAACTAAAGAGACAACTTATCTCACTTCCCTCTGCCCAACAAACAATGGAGGCACAGGCATAGGATCATTGCAATAGGTGTTCCCATTCCAAACGGGAGAAAACGGGAGGCACAAAGGAATTACTCGTCCATGGCAGTTCTGAAACTCAGCCAGGCAAATATTGGAAGTACTTTAACTCAGTTTCATGGACTGGGAGACTTTTCTGTGGCTGTTGGCTCTGCCTCTGGAGTCTTTGTTCTGAGTCATTTCTTTGCCATGAAAGGTAGCATATTTTTACAGCTGAGAAACTCTTTTAACCTGCTTCCGGCCAGTAGAATTCTGGGAATCTAAAGGCCTCTTTTCATTTCCAACTATTTCTGTGCCCTTTTGTCTCTCACTGTCAATATATTTTAAGAAGTCTGTGGTTCCTTTGTTCATCTTGTTCAGGTGCGTTCCACTAAACAAAAGGACCCATCCACAAATCTCTTTGTGGTGAGTTCAGCCCTGTTGTTTGATTGAGACAATCTGTGAGGCACACATACTCTTGATTTTTGTAAAGTGATTTTGTCTGAATAAATGGTACTCTGAGACATACTTTTAATCTTTCTCTGGACTTAACAAGATACTTTACAGTTGTATCATCAGCCTCATCTTTGTAGCATATCTGGATTTCGTCTTTTCTCAGAAGAAGCCATTTCTTAATTTTAAAGCCATCACTTGCCATTGGAAAGGGCTGTGACTTTTCAAAATCATCAAGCCTTAGTTCCTTAGTAAAAGAGTAAGAATCCTCTTCTCAATTTATCTCTGTCACATTTTACCATAAGCATCGAAGTGAAATAAATGGCAACTTCAATGATTTTCTTAAACATATTTGCTGCATTACCAGCTGATTAACCATGTTGTCCTCTCTCTACATAACTGCAGTCAACAGTGTTGCTGTACTCTCTGCCCCTTCATAGCAAGCATTTTTCTTATTCCAGTTTCCAATGAGATTTTCTTGTCTTCTTTAAGCCTTCAACTGTAGTATCGCCAAAGATTAATAGTTTCTTCCAAGTTCTTTCATTAACACTCCCCATAAAGTCCACCGCCTGTTTCCAAAGCCATTCCTACATTTTAGGGTTCTTGGTTTTTTAAACGGAAGAACAACTATTAATATTAATGGTTGTAATATTAAGGATTGAATGGACCTAAAGAGAAATATTGCCATCACTATCCTTAATTAAAGCACTCAGCAAAGCTGTAACTTTTCTGGAAGTCAATAAGGCTAAGATAAAATTTCCAAGTATCTAGGAATGTTTAATCTTGTACTTTTTGAGGGAAGAAACATAAACTTGCTATCGTCTTGTTTCCTTATGCAGACAGACTCAAGGAATCTGGAACAGCAGCTCATTGTTCTTTTTAGATGTTGGGATTTGGCAGGTTTTTCTGAGAATACTTTGACTGTGGGTAGTGATTAAGGTACATCATATCTATTTAAGGTTTTGGCCATGTTAGACATTTAGACTGAGGGTGGCATAACTACGTTAGGACTTTCCCAAGGCTCCAGAATAAAGGATAGAATAAAACCAGGAACTTTCTATATTCAACAGACAATCGTATGCTTCTTATATTATCCACTGCCTTATGTTTTCTCTTTTTTTTTTTGGTTTTACATACATCACACACATTTGTGTATATGTATCTCTGTGTGAGTATGTGTTAGGGGTGGCTCTGGTGGTTAGAAATACACATTATTAATAGTTAAGAAATAAATATTTTTGCTTGAGAAGCTACCTAGGCTTTCTGATTGTCAATAGTAGCCTTCCTATCTTTTCTTAAAAAAAATTTATGCCTAAGCTCTTCCTACATCAATATATACCAATATATACATAGCTATTTCTTTTTTTTTTTTTTTTTTTTTGAGACGGAGTTTCACTCTTGTTACCCAGGCTGGAGTGCAATGGCACGATCTCGGCTCACCGCAACCTCCACCTCCCAGGTTCAGGCAATTCTCCTGCCTCAGCCTCCTGAGTAGCTGGGATTACAGGCACACACCACCATGCCCAGCTAATTTTTTGTATTTTTAGTAGAGACGGGGTTTCACCATGTTGACCAGGATGGTCTCGATCTCTTGACCTTGTGATCCACCTGCCTCGGCCTCCCAAAGTGCTGGGATTACAGGCGTGAGCCACCGCGCCCGGCTACATAGCTATTTCTATCCGATAATGTAAATGTTAGTTTTCTAGGCATTTCTTTAAGGATGTGGTGGCTAATGCCTGTAACCTCAGCCCTTTGGGAGGCTGAGGCGAGTAGATCTCCTGAGACCAGGAGTTTGAGACCAGCCTGGCCAACAAGATGAAACCCTGTTTCTATCAAAAATATGAAAATAGCCTGGCATCATGGCACATGCCTGTAATCGCAGCTACTAAGGAGGCTGAGGCAGGATAATCGCTTAAACCCAGGAGGCAGAGGTTGCAGTAAGCCAAGAACAAGCCACTGCACTCCAGCCTGGGCGACAGAGTGAGACTCCATCTCCAAACAAACAAACAAAAGAATACAATACTACTGGGGGATACAGTATAGTAAAAATCACAGCTATTTGCCCCACAAATAATTTAGGTAATTCATCTTTAACTGGTTTGTTGCTATTGCTCAGAAACTTCTCCCAAAATAAACCTCATTTGGTTTCAGCTCATTGTACTATGTCTTTCTCCCGGCCACAATTTCAACCTTTATTCTTTCAATAAATATTTATTAAACACCTACTATGTGCTAGGCATAAACACTAACCAAGAGAGCTATAATCTCTGCTCTTAGAGAGATTAATGTATACCAAAAATGTAAAAATAAAAATAAATAAGAATAAGGTTGGAAAATGTGATAAATATTTTGACAGATAAGGAATATGTGTGGTAGGCAAGGATAATGAGGAATGTCCTGCTTACAGATTGGTTAATCAGGAAAGATTTCAGTGAGGAGAAAAGGATGAGGCAAAGAAATGCTGAGCCAAGTGTGTGGCTGGTGTGCAAAGAGATGCAGGGGTGTTGTGTCTGGAATGTTCAGTCTAACTAAGGGGGTGGCGAGAGTTCACACTAGAAATGATTGACAGAGCATGATCATCCAGTCATTATACATTATGTGGAGGAGCTCTCTTTAAGAAAAAAATAGAATGAATTTAAAAATACAATATTAGGTTCACAGTGAATATTTGTTTAGAATGAGAAAACACAACAAATTACAAATTTTAAAGTGCTGAGACAAATCAGAAAATTCAGAAAATAAACAAATCATATGACGTTATTGCCAGCACATGTCTGTAAAAGATTTCCCCATTTGCAGACACCAAACCCTTTCATTCACCTCTTTATAGGGCACTGATTTTGTTCTATCACTTCCCATTGGCAGAATAGAAAGATAATGTAGTTTTTCCTCCATCATGGTTAATAATAATAATAGCAATTTTATTGTTTATTTTTATTTATTTGTTTGTTTATGTTTTTTAGAGACAGGGTCTTGCTATGTCATCCAGGCTGGAGTGTAGTGATATAATCATGGCTCACTGCAGCCTCAAATTCCTGGGCTCAAGCAATCTACCTGCTTCAGCCTCCTAAATACCTGAGAATATAGGCACATGTCACCATGCCTGGCTATTTTTTCTTATTTTTTGTAGAGATGAGATCTTGCTATGTTGCCCAGGCTAGCCTTGAACTCCATCCTTAAGCCATCCTCCCACCTCGGCCTCCCAAAGTGCTGGGCTTAGAGTTATGAGCCAAGATGTCAATTATTAATAGTTTAGAATAATTTTTTCATCTTCACAGGCTTCTGGTTGTGTTATACAGATTTTCCAGTTTGTCTGCCAAATTTGAGAAAACCACTAAAGGATGATGTTACATATTTTGAATCGTGAGACTTTGACTTGGCACATCAAGGTATCTTACCTTGGCAGACTTGACAAAAACACATGGCCATAGAAACATACTAAGAGGACTCTCAAAGTCTCAGAAGGGGCTGATGCAAGCAAGGGATCAGGAAACTCAAGTCTTATTAGTATTAGAGTACTGCTGCTCAGCAGCCAAAGCAAAAATGGACCAAGGAGATGCTTCTTAGACACAGAAATCTCAGTGGGGCCATGGGCTAAGGTGTGTTACTAGGAATGAAGAAGAAATGCATATTTGATTTTCACATATCTCCTTTAAGGAGGAATATCATTGATAGGATTTGGGTAATTGACTTTTCACAGGAGTTATGCAAGGTGGAAAGGGAACAAACAAGGGAGACTGGCAACTCTCTGACTTGAGTTACGGGAGGAGCTGATGTCATTGAGGCTTGAAATATGACTAGGAGATAAGATTTGTGAGTATAATTAAACTTCAGGGTCTGTCTGGTAATTTCGTCAGCAGTGTGGGTCGGGAGAGCAACCTGGGTGGTGATGGTGAAACTGATGGCGTTGGGAAATTGATGGTGCCATCAATCAGTGGAATGTTGGAGCTGGAGTCAGAGATTTGCCCCTTTGCTGCTGCCAAAGAAGCCCTATAATTAACTGAATGCCAGGCTAATGGCCCTAGAAGTCTCATAGAGGCTTGGCTTGAAGTAAGGCCTACCTCTGTGAATGTGCTGACTAGAGTATCTCATTCACTGTTTCCACTGCTGCCACCACCACACCCTCTTGTTAAACTTGATTTAATGTGTCTCATGGCAAAAAGCCCCAAGTCCAAAGTTCATAGGCTTTCAGTGGAAAAACTGTCTCAGTTTATAATCAGGTAGCAAATCAGTGCATTGTTTTATCACTTCTCTAAGTTCTAGCTGATTCTTTTTATCATCCTCTCTGTTTATTGTAACCGGTCTTTTTTTCCTTACTCATACGCTCTTATTCTGTCTTATTCTAAGATCATTTTAAACATTCTCACTTATGTTTTGTGTTTATAGAAACAACGTCTGAAGTCTTTTCTGTTCTACTGTTCTCTATTATATTGGCTTATTCTCACTCATGGTGTCTTTTTTGTTGTATGCTTTGTCGTTGTTTTCTAGTTTAGTTTAATTTTCATTTTGACCTTGTATTCATTGAAAATTTCTCAGTAAGACAGTAGGAATTCTTTGAGGTCTGCAGTAGGAGCAAATTCTCTGAAAAAGATTATGTTTGATCCTTCCTGGAGGCACTGTGAATTCCTGGAATTACTTAAGACTAACTTCTCAATTGATTAGTTACTTTGCTTGTTTTTAGAATATGTTTTTAGATTTCCAGTCCATGTAAAAGCCAGCCCACAGTTGCAGATTATCAAGGGAGGCTTTTCTCTTTAACCAAAGACAAGGTAGTGGTATGAAGTCGTCTTTGTTGTTTTTCTTCATAATGTAGATTTCAGTATTTTTCTTCCGATTCTCTATTTTGCAGAGGATTTTCCAGATCGAGGAAGTTTTGTATCCGACTCTTCACTTCATCAGGTATTTAAGGAAGTTTTGTTGGGAAGGTGACACATTCCTAGACTTAGACTTCTTTCTTTGGACAGTTGCTAAAAGTGAAGATTTGGGTAGCAGAATAATACAGATGCCCTTAGGGTAGTCATCAACTTCAGAGCTCACTTTGCTGGATTCATGAATTGGCTTTGTAATTGGCCTCTAAGGATTTTCCTCATTTGCTCACCAGCTCAGCCACACATGTAGAATGATCATTTTTAGATATTTTATTCCTGGTAGGTTATTTAGATTATTGCTGGACCTGGAAGTCAACAATAATGGAAGTCAACCATTATTTTTTTATATGTTTCCCAGTCCTGCACAGCATTTGTAATTGCTTTCTTTTTTCTTGTTGACAAGAGCATGGTGTGTCTTTTATCATACACTCCAGTTATCCAGCTTATCTACTTCATACCTATGTGGAATCTACTTCCTTCACAATCATTTCTTGGAGATCTTTCTTTTGTTTCAACTTTTATTTTAGGGGATATATATGCAGGTTTGTTACATGGTTAAATTGCATGTCATGTGGGTTTGTTGAATAGATTGTTTTGTCATTGATAAAAGAAAAACTTTAGCTGAATGAAATTGAATGGAGTTAATTGAGCAATGAATGATTCAAAAATAGGGCAGCCCCCAGAATCACAGCAGGTTCATGGAGACTCCAGCACAGCCACGTGGTGGAAGATTTATAGACCAAAAAAGGGAAATGACACACAGAAATTGGCAGTGAGGTACAGAAACAGCTGGAATGGTTACAGGTTGGCATTTGCCTTGTTTGAACACAGTTTGAACACTTAGCAGTCTATGAGTGGTTGAAATATGGCCGCTGGGATTGGCCAAGACTCAGTTATTGTTGCAGGCACATACTCCTAAGTTAGGTTTTCAATGTTGTCTGACTATTAGGGTAGGTTACAGTTCATCCACAAGGACTCAAATATAGAACTATGAAGTCCTTCTCAGGCCTTATTTAGTTTGCTTTAACATCGTCCAGGTAATAAGCATGGTACCTAATAGGTAGTTTTTCCATTTTTTCCATCCTCCCACCCTACGCCCTCGAGTAGGCCACTTGTTCCCTTTTTTGTATCCGTGTGTACTCAATGTTTATTTCCCAGTTGTAAATGAGAACATTCAATATTTTGTTTTCTGTTTCCGTGTTAATTGGTTAAAATAATGGTCTCCAGCTACATCCATTTTCCTGCAAAAGACATGATTTCATTCTTTTTTATGGCTGTGTAGTATTCCATGCTATATATGTGTATACGGCATTTTCTTTATCCAGTCCACCATAGATGGGCACTTTGGTTGATTCCATGTCTTTGCTATTGTCAATAGGACTGCAGTGAATATACACATGCATGTGTCCTTATGGTTGAAGAACAATTTATATTCCTTTGGGTATATACCCAGTAAGGAGATTGCTGGGCTGAATGGTAGTTCTGCTTTAAGTTATTTGAGAAATCTCCAAAGTGCTTTCCACAGGGGCTGAACTAATTTATATTCCCATTAGCAGAGTATAAGCCTTCTCTTTTCTCTGCAATTTGTTATTTTTTGACTTTTTAGTAATAGCCATTCTGACTGGTGTGAGATGGTATCTCTGTGTGGTTTTGGTTTGTATTTCTCTATTTATTAGTGATGTTGAGCATTTCTTCATATGCTTTATGGCTGCACATATGTCTTCTTTTGAGAAGTCATTTCTTGGAGACCTTGAACCTTCTACCCCACCATGAACCAGTTTCCAACAACCATCCTGAGATCTCTTTTTTCTTGCTAGGATGAACCTATTTCCTGAATCCCATGGTTTCCAATATTTTTAATGTTTTGGCATTTTCCTTCTCATTTCATTAAACAACTTCCCAGTTATTGGACATTTTAAAGTCCATTTACATCTAAAAATGTCTTTATTTTGCTCTCAAACTTGATGAATGTTTTTGTATGAAATATAGGTTTAAAATAAATGAGCTGAGCTTCCACTTTTACTTCTAGCATCTGAAGAGCTTGGAAGTCATCACTCTGAATGTGCAGGCTTAGGAGATATTCACTTTCATGTTAGTTCACACTTAGCCTCCAGCAATTTATAAAAATTACTACTTATGTGTTCCTACCAATTTAAGGTTTTAGTGACTGTTATTCTTAGAAATATCTTGGCTGTGACTCTGAACTTGCTAGTCTTTCCAGATTTTATGAGATGGTTTACCCTGGGGCTTCAATTCTCTAATTCAGCCCAAGAAAAGTTATTGATTATTAACGTGTTCAGCTTTCTTCTTGTTGTGAGGACAAGAGTGATGACTTCTAAGCTCTGTCAGCTTAGAAAGCCTAGAAGCAATAACACCCCAGGAGTCAGGAACACACTTTCCTCAGATCTTGTTTTTGAATACCATTTTCCATAAGAGAAGCAAGGCTCTTTGGATATATGGCCAATTTTAGGACCAGGTCAGGAAATATATAAGATGAGCCTGGAGTAACTTGACATGATAGAAAGTAAGGAGGTGCTCAAAAACCAAAACCAAAAACAAAAACAAAACAAAACAAAAAAACAAACAAACAAACAAAAAAAGCAAAAAAAGAAACCAAAACACAACCAACACACATTGATGGGGTTATGTCAAAGGTACACAGAAGCCAAAGGAAAGAGCTCCTATGGCCAAAGCTGGAATAATTTGGACAAAATGAAAAAGCAATATTGGATTATAACTCAAATTATAAAATGAATATCAATGAGTCCAAACTGATATAAAGAAATGATTGATTAATGGGGGAGAGAGACAAATCTCTTAGCAGTCGTAGTCTGAATCATGTAATCTAAATAACTTATATGAATGTCCTGCTTTCATGGAGGTGTATCACGAGTCCACATTCCTTAAATGTGGGCTGTGCATAGTACAGTATGAAAAGGGGGAAAAAGTCACGTTACTACAGGAAAACCTGACAAACCTCACCCTAGCCAGATGATAAAGGTCAACACCCATAGTGATGTCTTCTTGGTAGTATTTACCCTTGGTAAGAAGTAATGAGAATGACGTTTTACTTCTGTGATCTTCCTCCCCTAACCCTGTAACCTCAGTCTACCCATAAGGAAAAAAATTAGACACCTTCTAAGAGAAGGACATCTTACAAAATCCAACCAGTACTCCTCAAAACTGTCAAAGTCATTAAACACAAGGAAGTTTGAGAAACTGTCACAGTCAAAGGTAGTCTAAGAAGACATGACAAGTGATACACAGGGTGGGACACTGGAACAGAAAAAGGACATTGGGTGGAAGCTAACGACATCTCAATAAGTATGATTAATATTGGTTCATTCCTTGTAATAAATGTACCATTGTAACAAATGTAACAAAAAGATTGTAAAATATTAATAACAGAGGGGGCTAAGTGACAGGTTTGTGGCAACTCTGTATGCTATCTTATAAATTGTTCTGTACATCCGCATATGTTCTAAAACATGAGGTATATGTTCTAAAACATGAGGTATATGTTTTAAAAATTACCCTCAGAACCATGAAGGCAGAGCCTTTTAACAGCCAACGGTGTTCATGAGAAATCAGATTGTTGCTTCTTTTGAGAGATAAGATTTTTCCCCTTCTTTCTCTTCTGGAAGCTTTCAGACGTTATTTATTTTGTTAAATCCATGCTGTTCTTAAGTTTCCCAACAATGTTTCAGATGTGGTCTTCTGTCATTTATCTTAATCTGAACTCTACACTCTTTCTATACTGAATAATTTTCTATTTTTTTCCTGAGTTTCTTTTATTACACATTTGATCATTTCCTTTTCCTTTTCTTTCTTTTTTCCTGCCTTCCTCCCCTTCTCTCTTTCTTTTCTTTTCTTCCCTTTCCTCCCCTCCTCTTCCCTTCCCTCTCCTCCCCTCACCTCCCTTTCCTTCCCCTCCTCTCCTCTTTCTTTTCTTTTTTGCCCAGACTGGAATGCAGCAGTGTGATCTTGGCTGGCTGCAACCTCCACCTCCCAGGTTCAAGCAATTCTTGTGTCTCAGCCTTTTTAGTAGCTGGGATTACAGGCATGCATTACCATGCCTGGCTAATTTTTGTATTTTTAGTAGAGATGGGATTTCGTCATGTTGGCCAGGCTGGTCTCGAGCTCCTGCCCTCATGTGATCTGCCCGCCTCAGCCTTCCAAAGTGCTGGGATTACAGGTTTGACCCATCAACACCTGGCCTCCATTTTCTGATCTCTTTTCTAGTTACTTCTTTTACTAAGATGTTTGACTGCCTTCAACTAACTCTTACTTGCCTTCTTCATTCTGTCTACTTCTATAATTCTGATCTACATTTTAGGAGCAGTACTTTATCTTGTAATCATTCTACTGATACTTTGGCAATGTTAACTTTAACTTCTAGTAACTCTTTTATATATTTTTATTTTTCACTTTTTAGTACCCTTTTTTTTTTCTTTTGTTAAGTTTTTAGTTCTTTTTTTTAACTTTTATTTTATGTTATTTTATGTACAGGGTTTTTTTATATGGGAGAATCCAAGTCATGGGGGGTTTGCTGTACAGACTGTTTCATCACCCAGGTACTAGTAAGCCCAACTGAAAAGTAAAGTGCTTCTCAAGTAGGCCCAAGTGCCCATTGTTCCCTCTTTGTGTTCATGTGTTCACATCATTTAGCTCTCATTTATAAGTGAGAACATGTGGTATTTGTTTTTCTGTTCCTGTATTAGTTTGCTAATGATGATGGCCTCCAGTTCCTTTCATGTTCCTGCAAAGGACATGATCTTGTTTTTTTTTCATGCTTGCATAGTATTCGACGGTGTATATGTACCACATTTTCTTTATCCAGTCTACCATTGATGGCCATTTGGGTTGATTCCATGTCTTTGCAGTTGTGAATCAGCATCGTATTTTTAATAGATTGATTTCCTCTCAAATTTTAGGCTAAGACATAGAACTATCTTATTTGTTGTTATTTTACCTGATTTTTTGGTTTATTTCTGCTCACTTACATGGCCTTTCTTTTTTCCAGGCTGCTGGTTTTTATCATATACCTTATAATTCTTGGTTTCCTTTTTATATGTAAGAATTAAGAGTCATGCTGATGATTATATAGAATTGATGTAAGGTTTCTGTGCGTATTTATAAGTAGGTCTGTCTTGCTGGGTCTCTGGCAAGAGGAAGGCTGGTTTACCTTCAAGACAGCCTAAAATAAGATAACTTACTGCCTATGAAGTTAAGGTTGTTCAAATGCAGAAACATAAGGGCTTTACTCAGTACCAAGAACAACTCATGATACAAATTCTGCCTGGGAAACGTTTAACATACTTAGAAGAGGGATTTTTATATTTTTTACTTTTGGAGGAAACCATAGACTTCCTAGGCTCAGGGTGAGGGCAAGGTAGATGGCACTGCCATTCATGGTTAAACATTCAAATAATTACCTTCTTCCCCATCTGCTCCTTCCAGGCTTCACTCCACTTTTGTGCCTGTCATCTCCAATCTAGGATAACTTATAAATGGGAGCTAAATGATGGGAACACATGGACACAAAGAGGGAACAACAGACAGGGACCTACTTGAGGGTAGAGGGTGGGAGGAGGGAGAGGGTAAAAAAAAATAACTGTTTTGGTACTAGGCTTAGTACCTGGGTGATGAAATTATCTGTATAAAACATTCCCATGACATGAATTTACCTATGTCATAAGCTCCTAACGTAAAATAAATGTTAGAAAAAAGAAAAAATGGGGTGCAAAAAATAAAAATCATGGATTCTTATGGATCCACTTGGACAATGGAATCCTTACCTGGAGGCTTCTCCTGCTTGGATGCCCAGTTCTGTCCTCTATTTCACTCCTTACACACTCCCATCTGCCTCTGACATCCAAAACATTCTGGAATTGCCTGTCCCCTGGCGTCAGCCATTCCCCTTATGTAGCTATGGGTTTATTTCCTTGCATAATTACATGGACATTTCCCTGAATGTCAAAAGAGAAGAGGAAGAGAAGGCATGTGATGGATCTCCCGCCTTGAATGGAAAGCCTCAAATTACTTCTTAAATGAAAAGACTTCAAAAGTCAATAATAAACTGGTGAATTACCAAATATCACACACATTGATTTAAATTGCCTTTGTCTTCCAATTTATAAGTAGGCAGGAAGCTTTTTGAAGATTGCATTGTATATTTCTATGTCTCCTCCTATTTTATAGGACCGAAGGGGCCCTTGGAGATCATTCTGCCTGTATCCATGAGGAGACCAGAGTTTTGAGCAGTGAGCTCTTAAGTTACTGTGTAGAAGAGCTTCAGTTCTGGAGTAAGATCCGTTCCACTTGAATTCTAGCTTTTAACACTGACTGTGAGACTGGAAGCAAATACTGATTTCTCTAAGAACCATTCTCTAATCTATAAAATGATGTATTAATGGAACATGCATAATAGTTATTATGAGGATAGAATGAGATTGTGCATGTGAAGTGTTCAGATTATACACCTAATGCATATTGCTATTACCATTAAGTATTATTACCAAGCAGGTTTAAACTACTAGTGTAACCAATGAACATTTGTTTTTATGGTAAATGATCATCTAATTTGTTATCTGTTCACTTTGTGACATTATAATCATCTAATTTGTTATATAAATGATAAAAGTTGTATAAGGGAAGTGAGAAAAGAAATTTAATTTCATTAGGAAGAAAGATTAAGAGAAAAAATTACTGCTACAATGAGGCAAATAGAAAAAAAAAAAAAAGAAACCGAGCAGAGTCCATGCCAGCAGTCCTCACAATCCATAGGTATTTGTTTCGCCTAAGCTGTCTGGTGCCTTTGTAAATGGCAATTGTTAAGAACAACTTTCAAATGTTTGACAATAGCAGAGCTTGGAATTAAGATTGTAAGGAACTAGATGGATGCAGATACACAGCGTTTTAAAGGAGTTGGATGGAAGAAAGATAAATATTAGGAAGCATTATACTTTTCAACATGGGACTCGGTAATAGTGTAATTATACGAACAACCTTCTGAGCACAGAAAGCCAAACAGACAAAACTTCTGAGTGGGAAACCAAAAGGAGCTTTAGAGCAACCATAAATGAGATGAGGCAATGGAACGGGAGAAGAGATTGTTGGAGCCAAGATGGGGTCTTGGGACTGGACACATTTAACTTCAATGTCCAAACCCAAAGATTAATTCTATAGTTATGATTCAGGGGATGCAGGAGTGGTTGTGGGGAAAGATACCAGATTCCCTCTTCTCAGTGTTGTATTAATTTTACAGGGTCTTTCCGTTGAGTGTCTGTTTTTCCCATTTGTTTGACCAACACAGGCAGGGAATGAGTAAGCTCCTCCTGGCATACATTTTCCCGTTTACTGGGGTCAGTGTTTACATTCACAACACACCGCCCTATATGAGGTGCTCTTTCTGTTAACCCCACACAGCTGCTAATTAGCAGGTCACTTGCGGGTTAGAGGTGCGCTTGTGCTGTGCTTCTTGGCTGGCTGTTGTGTTATTATAACAACTGTAAATGCCATATGCAGCTGCCATACGGGCTGTGCTCAGAAGGCTGTTTGTATAATTACAGGCATTAGCCAGAGGTGGAGACTGCCAGCTGACATTCAAGAGGCAATAATAACTTAATTTCCCTCACAGCAAATTGGCTCTCTAATAGGGAATTTAGTTGCTCTCTGGACTTAGGGATGGCTTGAGAATTCCAGCGAGCACATTTTAGTCCAGTTATTATGATCAGGGGCAGGGTAAGCACACCCATAACCAACTAAGTTTTCTGCATGAAGATCCACTAAGAGGTACAATCACTTCCTATTATACCACAAACTCTATTTCCAAAGGAAAATAATATATGTATGCAAATAAAGAAATACATACATAATATACTCCAAAGGATGCATAAACATTCTAAGATAAGCTATCTAAATATACAGGTGTGTGTTTGTGTGTGGGTATGTATACAGCTGTCCCTTGGTATCCATGGGAATTGGTTCCAGGACCTCCTGTGGATACCAAAATTAGTGGGCACTCCTCAAGTCTCTTATATACAATGTTGTAGTATTTTCACGTAACCTTTGCATATGCTCCCAAATACTTTAAATAATCTCTAGATTACTTATAATACCTAATACAATGGAAATGCTATGTAAATAGTTGCTGTACTGTATCGTTTAGGGAAAAATGACAAGAAAAGGAAGACTGTACTTTTTTTTGCTGCAGAAATAATTTATTTGGGGAATATTTTCAATCCATTGTTGATCGAACTCTTGGATGTAGAATGCATGGATATAAAGGGCCAATTCTGCGTGTGTGAGTGTGTGTGTGTAGTATTCAGGGAAATCAACTTCAGTTGGCTTCAATGAGGGATTTGTCACAGTAAGTACAACTTTAAAGGTGCCATGAAAGGTTGTTACCCACCTAATGTCTTACTAGTGGGCACAGTTCAGAAAATTTTGTCAGTGTTTGGAATTAAATCAATTTGAAATTCATCTGGGAACATACTCACTGCGACTATAGCTGCAAGTCTTTACTCATCTTTTCTCTCAGCGGAAATATTTTTCCCTCCATTCTCCATCCAACAAACACTAGCGAAGATTCCATTTCCTCTGTGATAGCTTTCTTTCTCCCCCTCCTTTTACCTTTAGAGAATATAATCTCTTTCTTTTTGGTGTTTTTTAGTACAATCATTTTAACATTTTATGTCTCTTATAATTATTTGTGCCCAGATCTGTTCCCTACGTGTTGACTGGGAGAATTTTCTAACAGCATCTGTTTCTTATTCATCTTTATAACACCTATGATGCTTTTCCCCAGCAGGTACTAAAAGCAGTTGTTAAACTGATTTAAATATACGTATGTGTATGTATGTGTAATGATAATCATTCTGCACTTTAAAATTTACGTAGAATTTCAATTACAATGGCAAGGACATTGTTTTAAAAAGTATATAAATTTGATTTATTTAAAAAGAAAACCTACTTTTTATGCAATATGTATAAATATATTTTATTAAATATGTATATGTTATACAATAATATTTTGTGTAATGTTTGTATCTATATATTTATACATATATTTATTCTTTTACACATTCCTAATCATATTTATTCATATCCATATCTATTATTTGTCTATTCTGTGCAATTTAAATAAGATATAAAACTTTTAATAATCTAGAAAGATGTGATATCCTCTGAAATGACAAAAGAAAGTTACAAAACATATGCACTATGAATACAGCTTTGTATTAAAATAATCTAGTAATAAATGTTTGTACACCAAAAGTCTAGAAAGATAAGCATAAATGATAATATTGTGTGTTTCTACGTGGGGGGATTTGAATTGCTTAGTATTTTGCTAGCTGTATTTTGTAAAATGTTTACAATGTGTATATAATGCGTTTTTATTTGGAAAGAAATTATTATTGATATATAATTTGATTAATATATTTTCAAAATTTTACATGAAGAACAATTTTAGCATCTCTAAATTCTCTTTAAAATTTCCTCCAGGCCATAAGTGTTAGTTTTCTATGCTTAATGAGAAAGCTTAATTTATTTTCTATATATTAATGTCTCAGGGTTGAGGCAGGTGGTGTATTTCAGAGCTCACAGGTGCAGCAGCGGGTAGGGGCAGGAAGTCAAGGTATTTTGAAGAGAAAATGCTGGCTCTGGAGTTACAGCAGTATTAAATGAAGCAAGGCTTTGTGTGTTCAGCTATTTGTTTATTTCTTGCCTGTTTTTTAAGAGGATCAAACTTAAAGACTGACAAAGGAACAATCAGCTAAAGCTTGATGAGCTTGTACCACATTTCAGGCAATCCTATTTACCGACACAGGGTTTCTTTTAATCTCTATAGCTACCCTCTGAAGTAGGCTTTTATTAAATAATTGTATCCATTTCACAGAAGAGAAAATTGAGGCTGAAATTAGACAATTTTTCCATGTCATAGTTGGGGAGCTAGAACTTGAAACCAGTCTGTTTGACTCTATAGCCCAGGCTATGTTTGCCTTCCAAATGGTAAATATTGGTGAGTAAAGGGCTTAAGTGTATTTATTTAAAAACAAAGCCTACTTTTTATGCAATATGTATAAATATATTTTATTATAAATATGTGTATTTTATATATTAATATTTGGTATGTTTGTATCTATATATTATACATGTATTTATTCCTATACATATTCCTAATCATATTTATTCATATTCCTATCTATTATTTGGCTCTTCTTTGCAATTTGGTGTTGTGGTTCTTTGTATTTTGCTCTCAGGGTTGATATACTATGTCATAAGCACAGGCTGTACTGAGTGCTGTGGACATGGTTGGTGCCCCTACCCACATTCTCTTCCCAGGGCCAGTGGTACAGGGGAAATCACCTTATCAGGAGATTGCATCCTTCCCCCTCACCCCTGGGGCAGAGGAGGAAGGCAACCAGAGGCAAATGATTGACATGGGAGCGTGAGGTGGGTACTTGCCTTGAGGTGGGCACTCTCTAAGTTCTTGTGTTGTTTTAATGGTGTTTTGAGCTGATTCTCTAGTATGTTTCAAGAGTACAATCATATTATGTACTACGAGTGGCAAGTTTACCTCCTCTTTCCCAAGGCTTTCACCTCTAATTAATTACAGTTGGTTAATAACATTGACAGGTGCCTCCAGAATGGAGAAAAAAACCAAATGTTCATTATCACCATGAATGAACATTCTTCTATTGTCCCTGATTTCCATAGAAATCCTTTGAGTATTTTTTAATGAAGAAGGATACTGGCTTCTGGATTGACATAGATGTATTTTAGCATCTATGCATCTGTTTGTTTTATTAATTTATTAGAACAACTGAATTTTTTAAACTGTTTAAGCTGCAGAGGTAAGGGAATCAACTCATTTTAAAAGTTGGTTTAAAAAGGGAGAAAGTCAACCATTTATTCTGTGTTTCTCTATTTGGTCTATGCCATGGGTTGCTAATTAGCAGGTGAGAGAAAAAATATCTTTTCAAAGTATTTTAGCTGATTCCTGAAAAGAAGAAATGAGAGAATGAGATTATTGGCATTTTGTAACCTCCAGTGAATCAATGGACCTAAGCATAGGGTATCAGTGACTGAACATCATAAGGAGAGAAACAACTAGATATTATATGTCTTCTGATGAGAGACCACAATGCCACCTTTATTTTCCTGAAGTAACAAACCCAAATCTGATCAAGCCTTTAGATCTAGATGCTAACATGCAGGAAATACAGAGGACAGAGGGATGTGTTAAATTGCACCATGAGTATCCAATCTGTAAAATTCAGGCTGTGGGAATATCAGTGCGTCAAAGGTTTATGTTTCTCAACAGATAAATTGTAAGAAAAATAAAGGAATAAAAGGGGAACTTGTAGATTAAAAGAAACTTAACAGGCATATCACATTTTTTTAAGTTGGCAAGTATTGTAAAACATATAGACATACACTAGGTAATAAAGTAATATAGAAGTGCAAAGAAGAATTACTCTGAAGGTTAGGATGGTGATACTTCTGTAGGGAGGGATAGGCTTATAATTGGGATAGAACACATAAATTTGTGAATTTGTAGTAGACTTGGTCTGGTGAATATTCAAAGCAGCCAGCTTTGCAAGGTAAGATTACCGGGAAGATAGCTATTTAGGAAGCAAAGCAGACGATACAGGAAGGTTGGCACAGCAGTTGCTGGCAAACCAGCTTTCTGATCAAGGAAGACTTGATTCGTAGCAGTTTGCTGATTTTTATAATGTAAATACTCCAACCATGGCCATTTTCAAGCTACCAAGGGGATGTCACCAAACATGGAGACAGAAGATGTGTTTATGTATTCATCCATCTGACATTTCACTGACTTCTGAAAGCCAGCTCCCAGAGACTGCTGAAAAAATGGTCACTGAAGATAAAGCCCATCATCTTCTACCTTTGCACTTGTGGGGTTTATTGAAATGTGTTTTTATGAACATAAACTTTGCTCTGTTTTGATCGAGGCTCAACCTAAAATAAACGAGTTTTGTAAGAATCAAGCCAGGAAATCAGCAGACCCTTCATCCTTTGCTTCCTTCCTCCTTTGCATTCAGAGATGTCAACCCTTCTACAGGAAGAGGGGCAAGAGTGTTTCTGATCCCTGATCTTGTATTGTAATGAAAAAATTCTTGGAAGAAAGAGTAGAGGTTGAAGCTGAGCTGGTAAATAATTTAGGATGCCTGAGTTATTAAAGGGCATGGAGAGAGAAGCCTGGGAAGTGAGATGCTGGTGACTTGAGGGATTAAATAATATCTGCCTCTGGGTGATATGAAGGTGGAAAATAGAAGGAATGCAGCAAAATTCCAAATGTCTCTATGTGCTGCCCTGTGGATAAAGCCAGTGTATACCTTTCAGGGAAATCAAATTTTATGGCTTAATGACTTTTGAAAACTGATTTAGAAGATATGAAATATTAATATAGCCTCCCCGTGAGTCTCCAGGCATTCAGGGCATTGAGAAAGCTCATGAAGGAAATTTCCCTAGAATTGCTGTATTGCTGTTTCCAAGGTCACCAGAAGCTGGGAATCTGGCTTTGCCTCTGAATCACTTAAAATCCAGCTTCCTGGGCCCCACTCCAGAATTACCGGATCAAAGGATTTGCGGAGCAGGGCCTGAAAATACCTGTTTTCCAAAAATCCTCTCCCATGGGTTCTTAGATAACCAGCCCACAAACTGGCGTTTTGGAAAAGTGAAGAAAGTTGTAAAACCCTGAGAAACATTAAATTTGTAACAGAGTTTAATTGAGTAAAAAACAATTCACAAATTGGGCAGTTCCTGAAGCCGAATAGATTCAGAGAGGCTTCAGTCCTATTGTGTGATCGAAGATTTACGGACAGAAACAGCCAGATCGATTACAGCTCAGTGTTTGCCTTATTTGAACAGGGTTTGAACAGTTGGCCACCTGTGATTGGCCAAAACTCAGTGATCGGCACAAGAGTACATTACAGTCGGTTTACATTTAGTTAGGTTAGTGTTCAGTATGTACAGAGGAACCTTTAGGCGGGGCATGTAATATAGAAAGAGGCAGCCTTGGGCTAACTTGGTGGAAGTACAGCTCAAGAAACATATTTTGGGGCAGATAACTTGGCAGGAGGGAAGAAGGACTGGAGGGAAAAAGAAAAGACAAAAGGACCACGTATTTGCCATGAAGCTCAAAATGTGGTCCAGGGGCTCATTCTGTGTTCCAGCATCTCTCGCACCCTTTCCCACACGGCCGACATCTCTTTGTCTCTGGTCTGCACCATCCTAACTTCATGTTGAGTTTTTCTAACCACATACATCCAGATCTAAGATAAATATTTCTAGTGTGACTCTGCCACCACTCCTGGACGCTGGCACTTTCACAGGGGATAAGCGATTTCAAGCAAACATTAATCTTGAATTACTGTGGAGAGTTGTGGTTAAGAGCCCAGGTTTTTGAATCAGGGGGCACTGAATTTGAATCTTGACTTGACCCTTTATGATCTTAGTCACCTTTTTTAGCCTTTCTGAGACTTTTTTGCATGTAAGATTGGTATATGTAAGTATGTGCACACCTACATATACATTGGTAATTATATATAACAATATATTCATACATATGTATACATTTGCTTCATGGAGCTGTCATAAGCAATGCATAATGTAATTCAAGCAGAGCTCTTTGTACTTTTCCTCGTAACAGTAATTGCTATTCACATGTTATTGCCTTCTAAATGTGCTCCTACTACTCCACCATACATAAACTAGAAAGAAGACAAATCTATCCTTGTCATCTTATTTTAAAATCCAGGTGATTAGAGGCTGTTAGTCGCAAATTGATGGTATCATTCTTTGCAGTATCATATACTATTACACTATTCTGTCTTCAAAATTATGTTCTTGTGTTATTTACATAATTAGTCAATTACTGTGTTTCTGTGAGTGTGTGTGTGTGTGTGTGTGTGTGTGTGTGTGTGTGTGTGTGTGACATGAATAACAGAGGGACTTGAATTTCCCCATGTCCCCTACCTGTAAGAGGAAAAGCTTGGAGACAACCTGTCATTTTAAAAAATCATCCTGGCAATTTGTTTACACACCAAAGTTTCAACATCTTTCTGAATTCTCTTCTTTTGTGCCAACTTTGTCCCAAAAGTCAAAAGGATTAAATATTACCAAGAAAGTCCAAGTTCACTTAGGCTACTCTCTAATCCTCATAAACCTTGATTTTATTGCTCAGGAGACAAAACCACTTCCTTCCCCCTGGGGCCACAGTAGCATTCTCTTTGACAGGCACATATGAAGTCATGACAGCATGAAGGGACTCATACCTGCCTGAAACAATGGCTATTTCAGTGCGGATAGACATTAAGGTGTGCTGGACCAGGCCTCAGGGAGAAACAGAGTCCTGAGAAATAAGCCTGGAAAAGGCTGGTAGAGGACAGATTGTAAATAACCGTTCTGATTTAGACAGTGCCACCGTGTGTCTGGCACTTTGCTTTACAAATGTTGTTTTATGTAATCAGCATAACATATAGGTATTATTATAAGCTGACATTAGCACATCAAGCGTCTATTTTAACTCCAGCCAGGCAAAGAAATTTGGAAAACAGAAGCATTCCCGTCAGGCAGCCGTGCTGGGCAGGAGAAAACTGTGCAAAGCAAAATGCAGATCCCAAGTCTGAAGTGTCAATTATATTTCTAACAATTGCATATGGACTTCATTAGCCAGCTAAATGGTACCTATTTTAGCATCCCGCCAGCTGGAGGGATTTCCAGTAGGAAATGTGAGAAGGGAGTAAGTCTAGGAATCTCAGGTTCCCCAGGGCCTTCTGGAATTCATACAGATTAAGTGAGATAAGGTCAGCTCTAACCTCCCTTCCCTTCTTCCTGCACCCTCTTCATCGTTAGCTCATGAATGAATGAGAGCAGAGCACCTGTATCTGTCTCTAGGCAGCCGGGGCTGCTTTTCTTGAATCCATTTGGGCCTCTGAGGCTGAGTTCCCCTCAGGGATGGTAGGCAGAAGCAGAAAGAATTCATTCAGCACCAGCTCTCTGTGGGAAACTTGTATCTCTTTGACATTAGCGTTCTTTATTATATGCTTCCTATTACATCTTTAGCAGAGCTTTGTGTTGGCTTTTCCCATAGGTTAAATATAATGATGGGTAACCTAATCCTGAAGGTAACAGAATAATCTTGGAGGACACAAGGCCCTATTTAATTCTTGCCAAATGACAGAACATACCCAGACTTTGAACAGGCCCCTGCAGAACTCCAGTAAGTTTTTGTGTCTTGCCGAGCTTGGAGCCAGCGTCTCCCCCTTCTATTCTTTTTCCCACTCCCAGGCAGGATCTGATTTCACACCAATTGGTCTGTAAGAGGATAATGGTATCACAATTCAAGACAGGCAGCCATGGAGAATTGTTTTATATGCTTCGGATACTCAAGAAGTTTCAGTGGCCGGGGCTAGGTCTCAGTTTTCAAGGAGAGTCAATTCCAGGGCAGAAGACAGCGTGGCAAAGTAGAAACAACACAGGTTTTGGAATCAGGTTGACATAGGTTGCAAACACAGCTCTGTCTCGTTAGCTATGATTTTAGTCAGTGTCTGGGCTACAGTTTTCTAATTAGTAAAAGGATGATAAAGACATACCCATCTAGTAGAAGTTATGGAGGAAAGACATAAGGAAATGTGTAGAATGCCATTGGGCGGCAGGGCTGGAGTGTCTTTTCATACTTGGCCTCATTTTTGAGATCATTTGAAAGTAAAGTGTTGCGCAATCAATTCTCCTCATGTTTGATATTGCAGCTTTTTTTCTGAACAACCAACAGTCATGGTGCTTGGCGTAGGGATAGTAGGAGGTAATAATTTTGATGTATTTGGAGACAGATTTTCTACCTGAACTTCGTATATATATATATATATATACACACACAGATATATATATATACATACATATATACACACATATATATATACCCATACACACATATACACATGCATGTATATTGTACTGAGGACATTTTATATAGTGAAATAGATGTTGTTTTAGGTGCTGAGGGTTTATGTAAATAAGAAATGCATAGTCCTTGTCTTCAAGGGGTTTACAGACTGATAGGGGAGCTGAGTGCTACAGAGGCGGTGATAGATGACAGAGGCTTGGATTGCAGTGGTTGACAGAGAAGGCTGGAGTCAATTCTGTCAGCAAGGGGAAAGAGTCAGGAGAGGTGTCAAAGAGAAAGTAACTCTTGAGCTGAGACTTGGGGATGATTTGCTGTTCTAAAGGAAGACAATCGATGACAGCAAATTTTAGATGAGAGAGCTGCTTGGGCAAATCAATGAAACTGCCTGGGCAGATCAGGAAACAGTTAAAAGTTCATGGTGGCAGGAACATAGAGCAGGAGAGTCCACAGATGAGGTTGAGAGTCCAACCTGTCCTTGGACCAGGTTCTGAAGGGTTTGTAGAACAAGTTAAAAGTGAGACTATGATCCCAAGTACTGTTATGGAATAAACAGAATTTTCTCTGTAAGGAAGTGGGATAATTATATTTCCACTTTAGGAAATGACTTGGGCTGCAATGAAGAACACCTCTTAGAAGTTAAGTTGTCTTGTTCATATTTTCTGCTTGGGGTTTGTAGTATGGCTCGTGTCTTTGGCTTGAAGTTTTTCATCCAGTTTGGAACATTCTTAGCCATTATCTCTGTGAATATTACATCTGCTTATTCTCCTTCTGTTCTTTTTCTGTAAATTTTACCATGTGCCGTATGTCTCTTAGAATCTTTTCAAAATTTTCATCTTTCTTTCCTTCTGTGATTATGTAATCATTTATGTAATCTGTTTTTGTAAATAAAGCTTTATTGGAACCCAGCTCTGCCCACTCATTTGTGTATTGTCAATGGCAGCTTTTGCAATCCAATCAGAGGGAAATAGTTTCAGCAGAGACTGTATGGCCTACAAAGCCTAAAACATTTACTATCTGGACCAGAGAAAGTTTGCTGATCTCTGGGCTGATCTATTGTTAAGCAATCTATTGTGTTCTTAGTTTTGATTATCCTTTTTTAAGCTATGCAATGTCTAGTTGATTCTTTTTGTTTCCAGTTCTTGGCTGAAATTCTCTCTCTTTAAATTTTTAAACACATTAATCAATTGCAACTATTTTAAAATTTATGTCTGAATAACACCAAACTCTTCTTGACATCTCCTGTTGGTTTTTATGGACATTTTTTTCTTCTCTTGTGTTTTGACCATTTTGTGAATGGTCCCTGGTGTAATGTTAATTAAATGGTGACTGGTTTATAATATATTCCAGGGTAATTTTGAAGCTTTTGCCTAGATGATATTTTTTATTTTTTATTATTTTTTTTACTTTAGATAGGATCCGCTACAGCTGATTTTTGTATTTTTAGTAGAGATGGGTTTTACCATGTTGGCCATGCTGGTCTTGAACTCCTGACCTCAAGTGATCCACCTGCCCCAGGCTCCCAAAATGCTGGGATTACAGGTGTGAGCCACCGTTCCTGGCCAGGATCCACTAGTTTCTTATAGGCAACTAGTTGGGGAGTAGATATGCATAATCCCTCCAGGGGTTGAGCTGATAGGAGGTTGTTCTTCGGTCTTGTGAAGGCTGGTATATTTCAACTTACCCATATTTTTGGAGACAAGCTCTTTTAGAGTCACAGTGAAATCCAGAGATACTCACTAGGGTTCTTCTTGGTGGGTTCTGAATTCCATCTCCCATCCGCACTCGCAGATGATTATGTTCTGCTCAGCTTCTGAACCACTGCTGTCTGTTTATCTTGTTAGTTTGCTACCACTCAGCTGCTAACTTCGAATCAGCAAATATTTTAAACAGAAAAGCACCGCTCAATATTAAGCCCACATCTTTGCCTTTCCCTTCTTTCCAAGATCATAATCCTTCAAGACCTCTTAGCTGAGTAACTCTCTAAAGACGTCAAACAGATTTGTTTGTATTTTGTTCAGCTTTTATGATTGTTATTGGAAGAGGGACTGGTCTACACATAGCTACTCCGCCATTACTAGAGTAAAACTATGGATTCTAGGTAACTTGCAATGCACAGAAATGCAAGACCAGTTCAGAAGATATTGTATACATTTGAGAAATAATGATGACTTGAACTGAAGGCTGTAGTAGTGAGTAGTGTGTAGGATTCACAGATGGAAAATAGATCTGTGAATGATGTTCAATATCATCAGCCATCATGGAAATGCATACTAAAATAATAGTGAGACACTACTACCTACCTATCAGAATGGCTAAGATAAAACATGACAACACCAAATGCTAGTGAGGATGAGGAGAAATGGGATCACATACATTGCTGGTATGAATATAAAATGATAGTCACTCTGGAAAATAGTTTGGCTGTTTCCCATAAAACTAAACATGGTATTACCATCCAGCAGTTACATTATTTGGCATTTACTCCAGAGAAATAAAAATTTATGTTTATATTAGAAAGAGTGCGTGAATGTTCATAGCAGCTTTATTTGTATTATCTCCAAACTGAAAAAAACTCAGATGTCCTTCAGCAGGCGAATGGGTTAACAAACTGTGACACATTTGTACGGTTAAATACTACTCAGCAATAAAAAGAGCTGACTATTGATCTGCACAAAAACTTGGATGAAGATTGAGAAAATTATGCTTAGTGAAAAAAGCCAATACCAAAAGTTTACATGCACTGCGATTCCTTCTCTATAATATTTTTTGAAATGACAAAATGTTAAAAATAGAGAATTGTGGTTGTCATTGGTTAAAGATCAGAGGGGGATATTAAGGGTGCAGGAGGGAGGTGGATGTGTTTTCTTTCTCTCTCTCTGTGTGTGTGTGTGTGTGTGTGTGTGTGTGTGTGTGTGTGTGTGTGTGGTTTTAAGGAGGGAAGAGTTTAATAGGCAAGAAGGGAGAAGACAGAAGGAAGAAGCTCCCCCGTACAGAGACAGAGGGAGGGGAGCTCCAAAGTCAAAAGAGGTGGTCCCCACCTACCACAGATGCCAGCCAGGTATATATGCAGAGTCTGGAGGAGGCGATGTCTGATTTGCATAGGGCTCAGGGGATTGGTTTGACCAGGCGTGTCATTCACATAGATGTGATTTTAAAAGGTAACTTTAACTGTGCTGATGAAACTCTTCAGTGTAATGACTATGTATACATACACATTTACAGATTAGATGTGATAAAATTATGTAGCACAAATTGTATAGCACAAATACCTGTTACTGACACACACACACACACACACACACACACACACACACACGCAAATAGAACTGGGGAAATCTGAATAATGGTGGTGGATTATGTCAATGTCAATATCCTGGTTGTGATATTGTACTACAGTTTTGCAAAATGCTATCATCGGGGAAAACTGGAAAAAGAGTGCATGGGATCGCATTCTATTATTTCTTATTAACGTTTGGTTATCTACACTTAATAAAGACTTTGAGAAAAATCCAACAAATGAATAACAAAAGAATGTCACTCAGAATTTCACAAGGTTTTTCAAAAATTTATTTTTGCATATTTTGTTACACACGTTTTTAATGGAAGGCACATTATTATGCAAGTACTTTACATTCTGATCTTGTGAGCACATTGTTCAACCAAATATATAATTCAGGGTCTTTATTTGTATGCAAAATAGTCCTCTATGTTTCACTGCGGCAGAAGTATCTGTTAAAGGATATTAGGTACTTTATGTAACCTCCAGGAGAGCCATGGTCCTTCTCTAAAGAAAGTATGTGACTCCAGACTGAGTCTCAGAAGCTCTGGGACTGCTGTCCTGAAGATCCAGACACCTCTGTCCTCATGCCTGCCAGAGGTCAGCTGTATGAGCATGACTTTTGACTTTTCTTGTTATTTACTTCTGAATCCAAATGTCCTCTGGGTGAATCTCATGTGTGAAACCTACACCCTATGCCTGTATCCTTGAATGTAGAGACTAAGTTTTCTGGATTCTACCTTAGGAAGGTATGATCTTTTAATGTGGAAAATAAACAAAACCTAGAGTGCATATTCTTATGAATTGTTTTTCAAGTATTCAAGATTTTAAGTTTTGTTCTGAGGCTGAGGCACTGGTTTTACTCTAGTAACCAGGCACGTGTGTTATCAGACTTGCATAATCCAGAATTAGAGACTGAGCAAAATCTGTGTTGACATTCTAAGAAAATCCTCTAACTGCCTGCAAAAAATTTCACCCTCCATAACATGACATTCAAGACCTGTGTTCTCTTCCCTCCAACATTTCATAGATCTTGTGCTGCAGACAAATCAGGTTTTCTTCCCTGAACACTCTATTCACTTACATGTCTACATGTTTTCGTTAATGCACTTTCCTCAGCCCACCCTATGGTTATTCCTTTTCTCTTCTAACATTTTAAAAATCTGTAAGGCCTCAGAAAAAAAAAAGTCCTTTATTAAATGTGTTAATGTCTATAAAAATATCAACATGGTTTCATACACATAATCAATAAGAATTAGTTACTGCCCTTCTTCCATTTCTGATATATTTCATAAAGCTTTTCTTTATTCTTTCAGTTATAATTAATTGTTCTTTCTTTTGTTATATTTTTAGCAACAACTACTGTGAATTTGCTTGTGTCCAGTTCACTGTATTGGGTAAGTATGCATACATAAATGATATGTAATTTAAAAAATATTTTTACAATTGTACATAAATTTTATTCCATATTAATTTCAAATTTTATTCAAATATATTTTTGCAATATGATTTGATATCTACTTTCCAATGATATATGTGCAACATATATTGATTAATGTATATATAAGATCTATAGATACATATATATACACACATATATACATACATATTGATGTATATAAGATCTATATATACACGCATATATATATGCGTGTATATGAGATATCTTATTGATGTATATATAAGATCTATATATATGCATGTATATATAGATCTTATATATACATCAATAAGATATCTCATTCTCTCTCTCTCTATATATATATATACACATATACACATATATACCTATGTATATACCATACATATATATATATACCAATTCCTTACTACCTCATTCTCTCTCTCTCTCTGTCTCTCTCTCTCTCTCTCTCTCTATATATATATATATATACACACACACACATATATTTACATATAGGTGTGTGTATATATATATATAGAGAGAGAGAGAGAGAGAGAATGAGATAGTAAGGAATTGATATTTA
>NW_022436952.1:20028536-20121967 GCF_009761245.1 Sapajus apella | reverse complement strand
ATATTTATATATGTATGGTATATACATAGGTATATATATGTGCATGTGTGTGTGTGTATATATATATATATTCAAAGAAGCCTCGGGTGTACACTGAATTCCAGTGTAAATGATGATGACAGGTTATAAAGGGCAATAAGAAATACATGGGTCAGCACTGTATTCATTCACTATTGCTACATAGTAAATTATCACAAGCTTAGTGGCTTATAACACTGCACATTTATTATCCCAGAGTTTTTGTGAGTCATGGGATTGAGTACACCTTAGCTGGGTTCTCTATTCAGAGTCATAGGGCTACAGTTAAGAAGTTGGCTGGGCTGTGTTCTCATCTGGAAGCTCAACTAGGAGCAGAATCCACTTCCAAGCTCAGTCAGGTATAGTCAGAATTCAGTTCAATGCAGCTGCTTGACAGCCAGCATTTGCTGGCTGTTAGCTGAAGGTGACCCTCAGGTGCTGTAGGTCACTGTCGGGTCCTAGAGGCATACTTGAAATTCCTTACCAAGTAGGCATCCCTAACAGGGCCACTTATTTCAAGTCAGCAATAAGAGCTGTTAGCCTAGAGAGGGCTGAGTTTCTCCTGTCCCCCCTTTTTTTTTTTTTTAAATTTCTACCTAATTAAGTCAGGCCTACCAGAATAAATCCCTATTGATTACCTCAAAATCAATTCATTTGGAACTTTAATGATATCTGCAACGTTCTTGGATTTTTTTTTTCATATTCTTTTAGCAACAGAATTCTATTAGTAAGTCACAGGCTTTGCTCAAATTCATCAAGAGGAGTTATACAAGCTATGAACATTGGGGAGTGGAAATCATGGGTGTCAAAAGCATCATGTCATAGGTCTTGGAGAGAAACATGTAGTTTCAGTTTCTCCCTCTTATTCTGACTGGTTTATGGACTCCCTCCTAGATATGCTAATGAGTTTGAGCTGTCTTAAAAGACAAAGAGAGATTTATGATAATCTATTACATGGTTCCAAGTGGCTATGTAGTGACCGCATTTAGTAACTCCATTATGAAATTTCAGTGACAGTTGTATAAAGGAAGAATTCAAGTATACACACCAGTGGTTAAGGGCTACTTTAGCCAGATTAATCAAAGATAGATAATTGATGAGCAGAAGTGTCACTAAGTGCCGACAGTGGGCATTATACCCACTACCCCAGTTCTCTCACTATCTAACATCATGCCCCTTTCTCAACGAGCCACAGGAAGACCATATTAGATATCATCAGGGCTGCAAGAGGCTGCAGGTTCATGGTTCCATCAAAGCTAACTAGACTACATCCCTTGAAGTTTATTAAGATCCCTGTCTCATAACCACGAGAAGCAAAACTTATTTTGATGCTTGTGAAAGACTCTTTACCTGGCCGGGCGCAGTGGCTCACACCTATAATCCCAGCACTTTGGGAGGCCGAGGCAGGTGGATCACGAGGTCAAGAGATCGAGACCATCCTGGTCAACAAGGTGAAACCCCATCTCTACTAAAAATACAAAAATTAGCTGGGCATGGTGGTGCACGCCTGCAGTCCGAGCTACTCAGGAGGCTGAGGCAGGAGAATTGCTTGAACCCAGGAGGCGGAGGTTGTGGTGAGCCGAGATCGCGCCATTGCACTCCAGCCTGGGTAACAAGAGCAAAACTCCGTCTCAAAAAAAAAAAAAAGACTCTTTACCTGCATTTGTGGCCCTCTTCAGATTTACAGATCTCTTTGACTTTCAAAAACAAGCTCATTTGTCTTCTGAGATGACCATTGGAAGGTTATAGTACACCTGCGCCCAGCTCAATTGATAATACAATGGTCCTGCCTGTGTTTGTGGCAGGGAACAGGAAGAGCTCAGCAGTAAGCCTCTACAGAGGGTCAAGAATATGAGGCAAGGGTGTTGCAGAGAAGCTAAGGGCTGGTGCTTTCTGATGTTCATCTGGAAAACATATTGAATATGAAAAGGCTTAGGGCTGAATAAGCCATCATGGGAGAACTTGCTACACTGGAGATCCCAAGTGATTTTCTAAAGGGTAACGCAAGGGTGAATTCCAGAGAGACCTCAGGTGTTAGGATAATGTCAATCTCAAGAGACTTCCTAGTGTCTTGTGGTATCTGGAGCCACTTTCTCTGGTTACACTGAGGTAAGGAGTCCAATATGCCTCTCATGTATCATATGGCATTTTCAGTATCCTCTCCAAGAACACACTTCTTCGGTAGGAGGAGTTTCCATCAATATGGGATGAGTAAAAGTCACCAAGAGAGAAGTGGGGGAATCTAGGGAAAGGGGACAAGTCATCCCCAAAATAATTTATCTACCAGTTTCCAGCCATCCCTGGAACTTCTAAAGATGATGAAAAGGAAAAAATGTTTAGTACCCCAGGAAGCAGCAGAGTCCTCCCTTCACAAACTCACCAGCCTTAGCCCCATCATCAAGTTGTCTAGACTATTTCACAAATTGAGAAGAAGACCATTCACAGCAAGGTCCCACTTGCATATAAGAGACATAGCAGGAGTGGCTTTTTTTAGAAGCAATTTCAGAGCCATTCCTACTACAAAAACAGTGGTTCCCCCACACTGCAGAGCCGTGAACATTGCACCTAAGACTGTGTAGGGAAGTGGCATGAAGTCATCATGGAAAACAGCAGGGAGTGATCAAGACCTGGGAGTGACTGCTACCATGTTTGAGCCCAAAGAGACAATCCTCCTTGAAGCCTATCAAAAAGGAACAGAGCAGAAAGCTGCAGTGATGACCATGGCTTAGGCAGATGTCTCTAGAGAGTCAAATTCTTTAATGCACTATAAAGAAAACCGTACACCCTCAGAATGAAATGCTATCTTCTGCTCAAATTCTTCCTTCACCTGACCTAGTAGTGACCTCACTGTATGTTCTGTGATGTCATCTACGCTGCAGCCTGAGACTCAGTCAAATGGACCCCCGTCTCACACATGCTCAACCTGAGTGTCCCTACTTGTCCAAACCCCTTAGAGACTTTAATTCTCCATGAGTATGGCTGAAAGTCGTAGGTCGAGAACTGGAAAGCACCGCCTTCACCACTTTCCTCTCTTCTTTCTATGCGTTCCCCAAAGAGTCCTGAACACATACAGTGAACATTTAGACCAGTCCAGGGAAAGAAAGGACAGAATCAATATGCATCATATTTGATATTTAGGGGAGGAAAAAGAGGTGTGACTGTTTATCCTGGCCATTAGCATAGGAAAGTCGATATCATGTATATTTCTTAATGTATAGTTTATTCTTCCCAACTTATTTGGGTTGTCCTTAAGAATTTCTAAGTGAGAGAGAGAGAGTGTGTGTGTGTGTGTATGTGTGTGTGTGTGTGTGTGTGTTCTGTACAGGGGAGGTCAAGGTTGGTTGGGGGGAGACCAGAGAGTCATCACCTACTCACTACTATCTGGGGCTGCCTAAACATCCAGCTTGAGCAGATGAAGCTTTCCAAATAACAATGTTAGCAAGTAATTGTTCACGTAGTGACTATAAAATTACACCAAGTTTTCCTGTGTTTAGGAAACAGATACAGCTCTTAAGAAACATAAACTCAGGAGCCAAATAAAGATTGAGTTGGAGGTGTAGAAATGGATTTCTACTGGGGATGATAAAATTATAAAATATTGTGAGGACTCTGTCCCCCAAAATGCAAAACAAGGGAGCAGTAAAGAAATAGCAACTTAAATTTATTTTCTTAAGAGACCGAACCAAAGTTTCCATGAACTTTGTTAGGACAGAACTATTACAGAAATAATGGATGCTTCATAACTCGTTTGGCAGCTCCTAACAAATATTAATTTTTAGACTTCAGATTCAACAAACATTTATTGATGCCCAGACCTTCTCAGGCATGGAGCACATAATCTCATTTAAACTTCACCATATTTCTTTGAAATAAATAGTCTTTCCAGTGAGGAAACTGACTCCAAGCAAGTTTAAGTAATTTGTTAAAGGTCATATAGCTACTATGCTATGGAGCCAAAGTTCAAACCAGGTATGGGTCCAAGAAAGTTAATGAATCTTTTGATAGAAAGGGAAAAGGAATGAGTTATTTCTGGAAAGTAGTCTAAGAAAATTGGTTCAAATACTATTATTACTTCAGGCAAGACACCCAGAGAAATGGAAAAATCTCTCTGACCAAAGTCTAGGCTGGCCATTTCTTTCTGAAGTTCATCTTGCGATGTATATATATATATCTCCCCATGATCCCCAGACAAAGAATAATTTTGCCAAAGCTCAATGGGATTACTTGTTTCCTATGTGAACTTAAGCTTTAATTTGACTCTATAGCACATAAAAAGTTGACGTTCTGATTTTCTGTGCTTGAAAAAAGTAAAAAGCAATAAATAAGGATAATTGGTTTCTCCTATTGTAAGATCATTGGAAATGCCGTTTACCTATGGATGCCCAATATTTCAACTAGTAAAGCAAGACTTATCACCACGTTTGGTGGTTCTGACATCAAAAGTGTAATGATGGAACACTAAAGATTTGGCTTTCAGACAATGAAGGCGATACCAGTATTGGCAATGTAACTACAACAATTTTGGGGGGCCAGATCCTCAGAACGCCTGAGTTCTGGGTTTCAGATCAAGCCAAAAATCTTATTTTGGGGGGTGGGGGTGGAATATGTAACCTTTAGGTCTTTTGCAATGTTTAATTTTTTTCATAATACATCAAAACTATTTTTAAACACAGGTGCTAACATTTGTTTTACATGGCTTTTCAAAGGAATAAATATTTCTTTTAAAATACCAAATCTGAAGTCTATAAAAATAAGTAAACAGTATCATTTTAAAAAATACAAAGATGTTTATTATTATTTTACAATATTTTAACTATGCAGACATTTTTTGATATAAAAATATGTTTAAATTATTTGAACGTCAGAAAAATACATATATCATTATCTACCTTTCAATTTTCCTCCTATGCCATAGATGCTTATCTGGTCCAAAATATGGTTTGTTTTAACTAATTGTCTCAATACATTTCTATAACAGCACTGTGTGTAGAAAGTTCCACTTAATGGTACAAATTATGTTGTGTCTCACATAGGAAATGAAGCTAGAAATTATATAAAGCAATCTTTAGAGCAAAAGCATAAATTAATTCAATTTTTATTTCTCATGTAAAGCCTCATATATTTTAAAACTGAGTTTTAAGACATTTTATTTATTAGGTGTTCTTAAAATTAAAGGTGTAATATGTTCTTATTATTTCAAGGATGTCTAGATTTTTAGAAAAATAATAAAACTGGCACTTGATTTTCTTTTTACTTCTCCATCTCCAGGTAATCAGTGTATGAAACTTCGTATGTGTTTTTCTACAACTTTATTCTTATTCATACAATGATAAACAATTATAATACTAAATTTTTTAATGAACCCTCCCATAAATATTACTTTGTAAACTGCTTTTTATCTTTATTCTTATCTTTTTATATATACTTTTTATGTTAAAAAGTATATCTACATACATTTTTAACTAACTATAAAAGTCACATCTGTGCATTGCAGCATTTAAAAAATAAGAAAATAGTAAGTAAAAATATAAATTACCAGTAATCTAATTACACAGAAAGAGCTAATTTTTTTTTTTTTTTTTTGAGACGGAGTCTCACTGTCACCCAGGCTGGAGTGCAGCGGCTCACTGCAACCTCCGTTCCCTGGGTTCAAGCGATTCTCTTACCTCAGCCTCCTGAGTAACTGGGAGTAGGTGCCTGCCACTGTGCCCAGATAATTTTTGGGTTTTTAGTAGAGACGGGGTTTCATCTTGTTGGTCAGGCTGGTCTTGAACTACTGACCTTGTGATCCGCCCACCTCGGCCTCCCAAAGTGCTGGGTTGTAGGTGTGAGACACCATGCCCAGGCACATTTTCATTTCTCTATGATAAACACCCAGTACTGGGATTGCTGAATTACATGATAGGTATATATTTACCTTTATTAAAAACTATCACACTCTTTTCTAGAGTGCCTGTATCATTTCACATCCTCACAAGCAATATATGATTCACATCTTTTAAATCTGTATCCTTTATATAAAATTAGGTGCTGTTATGTAATTTTACATCACATTAAAAAATTCCTTGAGTATTCTTTGAAATCATGATTTTAGTGTCTATAAAGTATTTTATCATGTGGATATACCACAATATAGTTTATCAAATCACTTTTTGCTAGATATTTAATTTTCAAATATTTGTTGGGAGAATTATCATTATGATCAATACCTGTATTAGTCAGAGATTGGCCAGGAAATGAGAAATCACTCTAGGTATTTTAGAAGGAATTTAATTCAGGGAATTTATTATACATGAGGAGCTGAAAAACCAGTCACTGAACAACCCAGCATCGAGCGAGAGTGGGAGGTTGCTGTCAACCCTGGAGGAGAAGTGATAATACGGGGAACTGGAAGGCAGAACTACTGAGTGGGAACTGGAAATATGGCAGAGACTGTACTGGAAACGCAAGAGATTTCTGTCTGCTAGCAGCCAAAGCACAGAAAAGACAGAGCTGCTTCTGTTTAGGTCACAAAAGCAGAGACAGAGTTGAGAAGTACCTTGGATTCTCTCTTCCTCTGATCTGCTTTTCTGCCAGTGCCTCCTACAGCAAAAACTGTCCAGAAACCTGAGGACAAGAGAGCCTGGGAACAGTTTCCCAGCCTTGGGAACAGCCTGAGCAATTTCCTCAGAATAGCAACCCTTTCTGTGAAATGATAGCAAACACGCCTGACACTAAAGAGCACATCATCCTTGTGCACAAGCGTTTTTGATTATTTCCTTAGGATGCTTGCTTAGGGATGGAGCAGTAGAATGACCGCATCAAAAGAAAAACCGTTTTGAGGGCTTTGATATGTATTTGGTACATATTGCTAAGGTGTCTTCTGGAGAAACTGCACCATTTACCTATGCCTCACAGTCCTTGGCACTGAAGCTGCCACTTGAAAACAATATCCCAGTTTGATAGAAAAATAAATTATCTCATTATTTTACTTTTCATCTTCTATTTGGCCAGTTAAAACAATATTCAAATGTTTTTAATGTCTTTTTCTAAGACTTTATCCTTTTCATGAGAATTGATGGTTGACATTCTTTATTTCTCTTCCCCTCCCCTCCCCTCCCCACCCCTCCCCTCCCCTCCCCCGCCCTTCCCCTCTCCTCTCCTCTCCTTTTTTTTTTTTTTGAGATGGAGTTTTGCTCTTGTCACCCAGGCTGGAGTGCAATGGCACAATCTTGTCTCACTGAAACCTCCACTTCCTGGGTTCAAGCGATTCTCCTGCCTCAGCCTCCTGAGGAGCCGGGATTATAGGCGCCCACCATGCCCAGGCAATTTTTTTTGTTTTTTTTTTGTAGAGATGGGGTTTCACCATGTTGGCCAGGCTGTTCTCGAACTCCTGACCTCAGTTGATCCACCTGCCTTGACCTCCCAAAGTGCTGGGATTACAGGCATGAGCCACTGTGCTTGGCCAAATTTCTTATTTCTTTTGAGATGTTCACTCATTTTAAAAACAGGTTTGTTGAGGTATAATTGACATACAACAAACTGCACATATTTAAAGTAAAAAATTTGATAAATTTTGCTGTATATATACACCATAGAACCATCAACATCAAGAAAACGAACATATCCATCACCTCCTAAACTTTTCTCTTGCCCCTTTATAATCTGTCCCATTTCTATGCACCCACCCACACTATCATCAGCCAGCTACTGATCCACCGTGTGTCAATATACCTGTAGATAGCTTTGCATTTTCTGGGAACTTCGTATCAAATTGAATCATACAGGCCATTACCTCTACCTCTCTCTATTCTCACTCTCATTTTTCGTTCTGGCTTATTTCACTCAGCATGATTATTTTGATATTCATCTATGTCATTTCTTTTTTCATTTATTTTTATTCCTAAGTAGCATTCCATTATACAGATGTATCACATCATCCATCTATCTTTTGATGGACACTTGGGCTGCTTCCAGTTCTTGGCTAGCACAAATAAAACTGCAACGACCGTTTGTGTGCAAGTGCGTGCATGGACAAATGCTTTTTATTTCTCTTGGATAAATAACTAGAGTGGAATGAAAAGTATATGTTTAACTTTTAAGAAACTGCCAAATGGCTGTTCCGAAGTGGTTGTGGCATTTCACATTCTCTACAGTGTCTGAGAATTCCAGTCTCTCCCCACCTCTGCCAACGCTCGGCATAGCCAGTCTTTTATATATTTAAACATTTTTCCTCATATACATTGCAAATGTCTTACTGTCTTCAGAGAGCTGTTTCTTTAGCTCCCGTGTGATTATTCCATTTTCAATGTGGACTATGTATTGTATCAGGTTTTCTAGGTTGGCTGGCGCCTGGCCTGAGTTTACCTTCGTCCCACCCCACAAATTCCTCAGTTTTCTCAGGAATTTCATAAAACTCTGGGTTCTTCTACAGCAGAGATCGTTCCCATTCTCTTCCTGGCTCCTCAAAATAAGCATGAATTTTTGTAAGCTAGAAAGCAAGCCAGTGTCATATCACAATGTGATACTCTTTCAGTTTCTTCTAAATGTTTTTATACTGCCCCTAGTTTTTGGTCAAAGACAAGGTCTACAACTTCAAATATGGCCCTCATAGTCAGTTGCACAGTGAAACTTCATTTTTCATGACAGTGATATCCAAATGCAGAATTTAAAGCATCTGGTAAACAACACCAAATTCTTGATGTATCCCCCATGTCACAACATTTGCAAGTTGAGTTGCAGAGTTAGCCATGGGGAACTTCTCACTGGTCTCCAATGTAAATGTAAAAATGTAGCTCTCTGAACAATCGTAACTTGATTTGTGGTATGTGTTTGGAAAGCAAAGCATTTAGGCATTGGCCCAAATGTAAAGTGGAAATAAGGCCTACAGGCAGATGTTTACTATCCTCAAACAACTGGACTACCGGTCTCCATGGATACTCCAGCTGTTGGTTTGCTCTAGTTTCAGAGAAAAGAGAGTCCCTTCATATAAAATCACATTTGCTTTTGCAGAAGCACAGTTATGAGTGAAAAAGGCATTGCCTTTTAGAAATATAATCTGATGATAATTTGTTTGGAAATACATTGAGTCCAAGCTCCTTCTCTACTCACAGGGAACAGAATGGCATTTTCTAAATAAGTGAATGGTTATAGGAATGTATGATATATACACACACATATATATAATTCATTTAGCAAAAAATTATTTATTATATATGTCATACACTTTCAAACATAATCTTTGGACTCATGTAGCTTAGATGATAGAAGCAGAAGATGGATATTATCTAAAGAACATACAAACAGGTATATAATTAAAATGGAAATGAATGTCTCAATGGGAAAGTACGGAGTGCTGTGTGAAGGTGTATATCTGGGATTGCCCTGGTCTGGGATAGTCTCTGAGAAATGATATTTGATTTGAAACTTGAATGATAATTAACTGAATAAAGGGATGAGAGAAGTGGCTTCTAGTCAGAGGACCCAAAGGCCCTGGAGCAGGAGGAAACAGGGCCCTCTTAGTCCCTGAAGAAAGCCAGTGTAGATGGCGAGAGGGCATGAGAAGGAGGACAATAGATAAGGCAGGCAGGGGGCTGACACTGAGGACTTTATTGACCATGTTAAGTTGTTTTGGTTTTGTCCCAAAAGAATTAGAAAAGTCACTAAAGGGTTTGAAGTGGTGGTGATTCATCTGATTTCTGTTGCCGAAAAATTGCTCTGGTTGCAGTGTGGAGAGCTTTTTAGAGTGGTGTCTAATTGAAAGCAAAGAGACCTGAAAGCAGACTAGGGCAGCAAAATCCCTGGTGATGGAAAAGCAGGTTTGGGAGTTCAGGTCAGTTTCAGGCATGATGAGTTTCAGGTGACTTTGAGGCACTCTGAGGGAAGACAAATGGGCAGAGCTATGTGTGGCTCCGGAGCTCAGAAGAACCTGAGTTCGAATGATGAATTTGGCTGTCACGGTCATACAGATGGTGGCTGAAACTGTCAGTAGGTATGCCTTGAACTTCACAGACTTCACAGAATTGAGAGTAGGTGTAAAACCAAATCATGCGGGATCTCGGTATTTAATGTCTGGATATTTAGAGCTTAGGAGGCCAGGAGAATGAGAAGTGTTCTGGAGGGTGGGGAGGTATCAAGGGAATGTGGCGTCATGAAAGTCAAGGTAGAAAAGTGTCAGAAGAGGTGGTTAATGACATCGCCAATTGCTGAGAAGTCAAGAACTACGAGGCCAAAAAAATGACAAAGTTTAAAGTATTTTGTTGATTATTATTAAAACAGGTAGGTTTCTTTTACCCCTGTAGGTTTGCTTTATGCTGTATCCTTGTTGTTTCCTTTAAGTCACGTTTTGGGTTTTGGTCTATACTGATTTTTTGTTGTTGTTGTTGCTGTGACCTTTTTCTGTGTTTTGGAAAGAATATATATTGCATATAATGGTATATATATATATATATATATATATATATATATATATATATTTTAAATCTAGGTTTAAATTCCATTTTCCTAATTGTTAGAGTAATTCAATGAGTATTTTTAAGTTCTCTTATAACAGATGAGAAATTAAGCAATTTGTAGGGTTTCTTTCTGCTTTCACCTATTATGCTAAAAAATTATGTCATTTGGAATTATTTAGTACATTTTACATTTTCTGTTTTAAGAATTTTTTTACATTTGCATGCTTTTTTGCATTTATAACAAATACACATCCTCTCTGTGTATGTTCATTCTTTTTTATTTTTCCTTCCTTCCTTCCTTCCTTTTTCCTTCCTCCCTTTTCTCTCTTTTTTTATTCTTTCTTTCTCTATTTCTTTCTTCCTTTCTTTCTCTCTTCCTTCCCTCCCACTTTCCTCCCTCCCTCCCTCCCTCCCTCCCTTCCTTCCTTCCTTCCTTCCTTCCTTCTTCCTTCCTTCCTTCTTTCTGATAGGGTCCTGCTCCGTTGCCCAGGCTGGAGTGCAGTGATGGAATCATTGCTTACGACAACCTTGTACTCCTAGGCTCAAGCCATACCATATGATATCTGCCTCATATCTTTTAGACCATATCTGCCTTATTCTTGGCCTCTGCATTTTTCATTTCTTGATTAGATTGCATCTTTAGTTATATTTTAATAGAAATATTTAAAATGTTTGGATTATAACATAATTGTCAAAATAAAATCCAAATAATGTAGAAGTATAGACAATGAAAAATGAAAGATCTTCACACCCCCACCCCCAGGGCAGAACCACAATTAAAAACAAAATTTTTTAATTTCATTTTTCTTTAAAAACACGTGGGATGGGGATGTCTAGGTTTCAGCCTACTTGGCAATTTGTGGCCCTATTTAATGTGAAATTTTTATTTCTCTAAACTCATAACTGTTCACCCCTGGAAAATTCTACTTTGATGATTTCTTTCCCATCTTTTCACTCTTTCTTGAACCCTTTCAGCTGGTTGTGGAATCATCTTCAGTCCTCAACTTACGTCAGGTAACACAGTTCTACATCACTCTCAGTTCCACCTACTTGTTGCAAGTAGCCACCCTGGAATGGGTGTAGACAGTGGGACTGAATAGACACAGTGATCTGTAATATGGCTGCCTAAACAGTAACACCCTCATGAAAAACAGGTGGCTGCGTGGTGTGCTGACTGGTGCAGGCCTAGATTTCTGAGTCGTGTGCAGAAAATTGGAAATAAAGAATCCTTCTCTTCATTTGTAGGAAATGAAGAATCTTCTTCATTATAGGAGGTTTGTAGGAGATAAAACTAACAGACTTTTAAAGAACCATTAATCCATTCAACACATGTAATATAGGCAATTCCAGAAAGTAGAGTACATAGTTCACATAGATTGTTCCTGAATTTACACCACACACAGACACATACGCACACACACACACACACACACACATACCCCTCTTCTAGTAAATTAGACCACCAGTTTAATATTCTAATTTTTATTAATGGTTTTTGTTTGATTTTGTGTACCTTTTCTAATTTTTCCAATTGAATAATCTCAGTTATATTCTGCCCATCTCCCACCCAGATTTAATTTGGCTTTCTGTTTTTAGGATCTGAATTTTCTATTTATCAGATTCTCTATTTCGGGTGAAAAAGCCAAGATATGTGTTTCTCAATTGACTGCTATGGGTCTTAAAGTCAGGAGAGACTCCAAGTTTCAGGCATTTATATTGCCTATCACTTTTAGTATAGTTGCAAATTTTTCTATTTCTGAATTTTGGGTTATTTTAACGGACTGCCTTAGGCATAGTATTTTAAATGGAAAAATCTCAAAACATGTTTATTGAGTACAGACTATAAAGGTGTCAAGATTAACCTCTTTTGTTTAAAATGTAAATGTGAAGAAGGATAAGAGAAAGGTGTGAAGCTCCCGATTTTATATCAGAATAATATTTTTTGCCAATCTGGTAACTTTTTCCCTTGTCCTAGAGTTACTACTATAAACAAACAAACAAAAACTCCTCTAAAATATCTATTGCTTTGATGCTTTTAAGTAGCAATGAACTGCCCTACAAATTTATTCTACCAGCATCCACAGCTTTTTTCTCTCACAACTGTCCTGCTGGAATCAATAAACTGTTGATTAAAAACCTTGTTACTTAATACATTTAGTAAGCTTAAACTGTTTTTTAGAAACCTAATCACTTTCATGTCACTAGCTGCAGGGATAGAGACAAAAGCTGTGGCTAATTATTAACAACTTCACAAAGCCAATATTGAATTTCTAATGTATCCCAAATGCCCGTTTTCTCTGATTAGTTCCTGTGTCCTGCTAGCTAGCACATTGCTAGCTTGGAGAATTGCTTCATGTTTAAGATCCTAAGGTTTCAGAAAAAACTTGAAACAGTAACAGATTCTCTAGTCATTCTGAAACAGTCTTGTACTTATGCAACATCTGGGTACCAAGGGGAATAATCGCTGGCTGGTAGACCGCCAATAGCATCCTCATACACCACCTGCTTCAAGATGGCGGACTCCCAGCTGCTGAGTAAAGAGGAGAAAGAGGATCAGAATTGTCTTGTAAAACAGGCCAACCTGGTTTAGACATATTCTAACTCTGAGCTGTCTGTCTACTCCCTTGAATTCTCTCCTGAGCCCCAGAACTGTATTTCCAATGGTCAAATACACAAATATTCCCCAAGTTTCAGAGGACCGCAGCTATCTGCCTGAAACATTATATTGAAAATTGGAGACTAGAGACTGAGATTTTGAAGTGAAAACCAGTCATCAAGCTGTACCTGGGATTATGTCTGGGGAGTGAAGGTGACATAATTAAGGCATCCAATTAAGTTGGCGTTTATTGGTGAATGCTCTGACTTCTGAGTAGCTTACCAGCATATGTCATATAATCTTATACTCAGAAAGAGCATGCTGGAGTCATTATGCTTTAGACATAAGTCTCACTGGTAGAACAAGGTCTAAGGGCAAGACAGAAAGATCATTTTCCCCTGAAATCTGCCTATCTCATTAGCCTTTTCATGGGTGATATAACTTCTCCCTCTCTCCAAATACTCTGGGGTCCCATGGCTATCCATACAAAGCATGCCATTTCCATTATTGTTATAAATTACGTGCCAAGCCCCTGGAGACCCTTGTCCCAAGGTACAGATACTTACTGAAGATGAACTATTATATGACAGCACAAGCAAGAATGGACTTTAGGAAGTAAAACGAACAGACTTTTAAATAAACCATTAATCCATCTAACGTGTAATATGGGCAATTCCAGAAAGTGGAGTATGTAGTTCACATAGATTATTCTTGAATTTATAACACAGACACAGACACACACACACACACACACACACACACACACACACCCCACTCTCTTCAAGTAAATAAGACATCAGTTTAATACTCTAATTTTTATTATTTTTTTTATTTTTTTCTGCCTTTTCTAATCTTTCCAATAGAATAATCTCAGTTATATTCTGCCCATCCCCCCAGATTTATGTTTGGTTTCCTATTTTTCAGGATCTGTGACGCAAACAGAGCTAAAAGTTGATCCTGCTAGTTGTATAACCAAGATACTGTAGAATTATATTGTCAAATTATTTATAAGCCTGTATTTATAATGGCATTGGAGGTACTTGGTTAAAATTTGATTAAGTTGCCACAAAATGAGATTGGTACTCCTGTCAAGGTGCTGAGCATCACATGCTTTGGTCAAATTACCAAGTAAGCTCCACAAATTCACACAAAATGTCCATTTCAAAATACTTATTAAAACAACTCATCTTGCATCTTTACTTTCTATCACCAATCACTGCCTTGAAGATATTTTACATAAATATAAATAGTTATAAGTGGAACTAACACATAGATAAGGCCAATTTCCTTCCTAAGTAAAAACTAAGTGTTAGTTTTCTTTCATCCCATGAAATTTTAAGAAGAAAAGCACTATTCCTCAACAAACAATGAAAGAATTTGTTGCTGGCTGATCTGCCTTACAAGCAATGCCAAAAGAAGTCTTTCAGCAGAGAAGAAAACAATGCAAGATGGTAATTCAGATCTGTATGAAGAAATGAAGAACCCTATAAATGTAAGGAAGTAGATGAACAAATAAGATTGCATGGAGGTGGCCGGGCGTGGTGGCTCACGCGTGTAATCCTAGCACTTTGGGAGGCTGAGGCGGACAGATCTCGAGGTCAGGAGTTCAAGACTAGCCTGTCCCCCATGGTGAAACTCTGTCTCTACTAAAAATATAAAAATTAGCTGGGCATGGTGGCATATGCCTATAATTCCAGCTGCTCCGGAGGCTGAGGCAGGAAAATTGCTTGAACTGGGACCTGAGAGGCAGGGGTTGCAGTGAGCTGAGATCATGCCACTGCACTCCAGCCTAGGCGACAGAGAGAGACTCCATTTCAAAAAAAAAAAAAAGATTGCATATATATATAGAGAGAGAGAGAAAGAGAGAGAGAGAGATTGTACTACCTTTTCTCTTAATTTCTTTGAAGATTTATAATTATAACACCATATTATTGAATTTATAACAGACAGATACAATATATATGACAACATTAGCACAAAAGAAGAAGAAAAGAGAACTATATTGGGCAAAGTTTCTTTATTTTACCTGAATTGTTAGTATTAACTTGAAGTACATTGTAATAAACTAAAATGCGAATTATTATTCCTGAAGAAACTACTAAAAATATAAAAATATGTATAGCTAAAAAAGACAAAAGAAAATGATACACTAAAAAAAGTCCTTTACTTTAAAAGGCAGCAAAAAAGGGATAAATACATGAGACATATAGCAAACAGAATAGTATAATCACAGACATAAATCTACCCATTTTGATGATTCTATCAAAAGGTGAATTAACTAAGTAATTCAGTCAAAAGGCAGATTGTCAGACTTAATTTTTAAAACAAACAGAATCCAAATATATGCCTTCTATAACAGATACATTTTCGATTGTAAGAAGTTGAAAGTAACTTTCAACAGTAAGAGATATAAAATACTTAACAATAACAGACAAAATAGACTTGAAGACTGCAAATATGACTAGACAACAGGGCCATAGCATATGAATAAAAGGATCAATTCTTTAGAAATACATAATAATTAGTGTCTACACAACTAAAACAGAGCCCCAAAACACATTAAGCAATAGTTGACAGAACTGAAAGGAGCAATAGACAATGCAACAATAATAAACTTTAATATTCCACTCTCAATAGTTAATAAAATAGCTAGACAGAAAATCAGCAAGAATATACAGGATTTGAACAACACTATCAACTACTTTGACCTAACAGACATTTATAGAACAGTCCATACAATGACAGAACGCACGTTGGTCTCAAGTGCCAATGAAACATTTTCTAGGATAGATCATATACTGGACCATGAAACCATTAGGCACACTCCTGTAATCCCAGCACTTCGGAAGGCCGAGGTGGGTGTATCACGAGGTCATGAGTTTAAGACCAGCCTGGCCAACATGGTGAAACCCTGTCTCTACTAAAAATACAAAAATTAGCCACACGCAGTGGTGGGCGCCTGTAATCCCAGCTACTTGAGAGGCTGAGGCAGGAGAATTGCTTGAACCTGTGAGGCAGAGGTTGCAGTAAGCAGAGATTGTGCCAGTGCCCTCCAGCATGGGCAACAGAGTAAGACTTCAACTCAAAAAAAAAAAAAAAAAGAAGAGGATTTAAATAATAAAAAGTATGTTCTTCGACTACAATGGAATTGAAGAGCAATGAAAAACAACAATGGGTGCTTGAGGGGATGGATATGCCATTCTCCATGATATGCTTATTTCACATTGCATGCCTCTATTAACACAACTCATGTACCCCATAAATATTAACATATAAACCTACCATGTACTCATAAAAATTAAAAAATGAATAAATCAGATTTGAATAAAGAAAAACAACAATGGAAAGAAAACTGGGAAATCTTCAAAGACTTAAACCAAGGGTAAACAGGAAATCGCAATGGAAGTTAGGAAATATTTTGAACTGAATGAAAATAAAAACACAATATATCAGAATTGTTAAGAAAATAATTCAGTTCAAATTACATAAAAACTGAGAAGAATAATGTTAGCAAATGAATTCAAGAATTTTACACTGAAAACTATAAATCTTTGCTGAGAGAAATTAAAGAAGCTTTAAATACATGGAAAGTCACACTGTGTTCATGAATTGGAAGACTCAATATTGTAAAGATAATGACTCACTGGAATTGACCAGTAGATTTAATAAAATTCTAATGAAAATCTTATATATAACACAGTATAATCCCTTTACAAAATACTGGTAGGTTTTGTGTAAACCTTGACAAGCAGATCCTAAAATATATATGGGAATGCAAAGGACCAAGAGCAGCCAAAACAATTTTGAAAAAGAACAGAATTCGAGGACTTCTATTAGCCTATTTAAAACTTATTGTAAACCTGCAGTATTTGAGATTGTGTGCTCCTGGCATAAGAAGAGGTATAATAGATGAATCATACAAAATTAAGAGTCCAGAAATAAATTCTTACATTTAGTTTAATGAGTTTTTGACAAGGTGCTGAGGCAATTCAATGAGCAAGAATAGTATTTGTAATAAATATTGGACAATTGGAAATCCAATGGACAATTGGATAGTCATAGAAAAAACAGAATTTACATTCCTACCTTACACCATAAATACACAGTTACTCAAAATGAATCATATACCTAAGTGTAAAGAGCTAAACTAAAAAATGCTAGAGCAAAATCTTATGTACTTCGTTTAGACAACTCATTTTTAACTATAACACTGGAAGCATAAAGATGAAGAAAAAATGATCAATTAAGCTTTATTACAGTTAACAAATGTGAAAATACAATGCTGAAACCAGAAAAATAGTTACAATCATATATCTAATAAAAGATTTGTATCCAGCATATAAAAACATTTACAACTTCATATGAAGACAAACAACCCAATTTTTAAAATGTATAAAAGATTTGAATAGAGATTTCACCAAGAAGATATATGACTGGCTAATGAGTACATGAAAAGATGCTCAGCATCATTAGTAATTAAGAAAATATAAATTAAAATCGTATGATACCACTTTACACCCACTAGGATGGCTGTAATGAAAAGTCAAAAAAGCAAGTAACAGGTGTTGGCGAGGATGAGGAGACACAGAAACATTGCTGGTGGGAAAATGAGATGGCACAGCCATTTCGAAAAACAGTCTGACAGTTTTCCAAAACAGTTAAACTGTGGATTAGAAAAAGAAAATAATCTTATTCGTGGAGTATTTGACCTGAATGTAGAAAATTCAAGAAGTTCATGAAAAATCTACTAGAAGTAGTAAATATGTTCGGCAAAGTTATAGGCTACAAGAAACCACATACAATCTGCAAGTAGGTATCTACTCAAGAGAAATGAAAATATATGCTTCCAAGAAAGATGTGTCTGTCAATATTCATAAACTTGTGATACATCATAGCCAAAAACTAAAACTTCCACATGTCTGCCAATTGGGAAATAGAAAATAAAATGTAGACTATCCATACAATGAAATATTAGCAATAAAACCCTACAAATTACGGATACATGCTAAATGTCGATAAACCATAGTCAGCGGGCACAGCCAGGTTGAATCAAAGCCCCAAGTTGCTGAAAGGACCCAACAATAGGAACTGGGAAACCAGTGTTTGAGCTGTGGCTCTGCCACCTACTGTCTGGGGAAACTTCAGTGAGTCAGACAACTAACTGAAGGAGCTTCATTATCTTCACTTAAAACATGAAAGTGGGCAAATCACGAGGTCAGGAGATTGAGACCCTCCTGGCTAACACGGTAAAACCCCATCTCTACTAAAAATACAAAAAAATTAGCCAGTCATGGTGGCACGTGCCTGTAGTCCCAGCTACTCGGGAGGCAGAGGCAGGAGAATTGCTTGAATCCGAGAGGAGGAGGTTGCAGTGAGCCAAGATCACACCACTGCACTCCAGCCTGGGCAACAGAGCCAGACTCTGTCTCAAACAAGAACAACCAAAAAACTGTAAATAGCTTGAACTAAATTTCATCTAACCTTCCAACTATAATATCATAATATAATATTTTTTAAAATTGTATTTAATTTAACAGTGAATCTGTAGGCAATGTCATTCTACCCTCCAACAGAATTTTTACTCTTCTCCCACTTTGCAGTAGCATGCATTTGGGGTGGACTGAGCCTACCTTCTGGCCACTGTAATTGGTTCAGTGATGTGAACTAGGACCCAAGCCTAAGCCAATTATTTGTTGTTTGTCATTTTGCTGCTGGACAGAGAACTGGTTCTAAAGCCTAGGATGTCTCTCTCTGTTTCCTGGAATTTCAACTATAAAGCTTGTCTTGAATTGCTGCTGGCAGCTGTCTCTGCCCCACAACTGGAAGCCAACGTGAGGGCACAGCTGAAGTGTAAGGAAAAGCAGAGGAGAGAGGCACGCAGAGCAATAGTGCTAAGGGCCTTGATCAAACCATATCTGAAGGCAAACCTATCTCCAGATGTTTTATTCCCATGATTATGTATATTTATTATTTAAAAGCATTCTCTATTACTTTCAATCACATGTTTTATGTCTGATAAAATGGCTATGCCTTAAAAATCTAAGTCCTAGGTCATTAGAATCTTAAACTAGAAAGATTGAGGAAGAGAACTTGTTCTCCCAGACATTACACAGTATTGGGTTTGGCTCTCTGATATGTGACTATCAAATGGAGGGGGCAGTGAATTTACTCAAAGCTGAAACCAAATATTTTGGATATTTATTTAGATGACAGACTCCAGGAGAGGGTAGGGATTTTGTACATATTACCACCTTAAAGATGATGAACAGTTTTTAGACCCTATTTGGCAGCTGGCTGGTTGGCACCTGGATGCCTGGAATATCACAGCCACTCAATAAATATTTGTTGAACAAATGAGTAAATGGATGAAAGGAGATGATGCAAGGAATTGGGGGGATGGAGGAGAATATGTGTTAGCACCATAGTTTTACTAATGTGGGCAATTTTGTAATGCAAACATGGGCCAAACCAACCTGAAAATTGCCTAGTAATCCGTGGCCACAGACATGATTTGTCAATTTGAAACGTGTATCTCTAAAAACAAGCTATAAACAGTATGACGAAGAAGATTTAGCTGATGAAACAACTTGATGACAAAAATCAGAAAAGAAAAAAGTTGGCTCAGTTAGAGTCTTTTGTCATGTATAATTCAGGACATTCTTTAGTGAGCCCTTCATGCTGGCTTATATTGCAATGCCACATAATTATATCATGAGACTGAGCTCCTTAATTCCATCTCCCACCTTGGTTTCCATTGCAGTCCTTAGCATGACTCATTCAAGAGCAGGATATTTGCTTATTGACTCTGGTCTTCTCTTTTTATAAACAAAAGGTCCATTTGCTTCAGAAATTTCCCATTTTGTTCTCTAGGAATATGTACAAAATAAGTTCACAAACTCTTAAAACAAAAGAACTTTAAAAACATATATTTGAAAGAAGACCACACAGGTGTCATTGGACATGAAGATGAAGTTGCACTTTTATGGGATGTGACAACAATCTGCCAAAGACTGGGCCCTAAATTTGAAATCTCAGGAGGAGAAAAGCCATATAAATAAATTAAACATGTTAACTGAACCTTGGTACTTATGGCATAAAGCAGAACAAAATTTTATAGCATTTGATTCCACTTTTTCTTCACAAAAACTATGTCCTGACATATTTTGGACTCAATTTTCTTTTAGTCATTCAGAAAAAGAAACACAATACCCCTGTATCCATTCCTGCCAAGCACTCAAGATAGAGTGCTTTCTGAAATGTTAAAAAAAAATTAAACCAACATAAAGTTGATATTAACACAAATAATTTTTTTCCTAAGACTAATCCTTTCACCTACATGATCTCACTCTTCTTTACAGCATTGCATGCGATAGGATATCACGTAATGAGGCTATAAAGCTCGGAAGAATCATATTTCAGATAAAAATGAAAGTTGGTAATAAACAAAGCTGGCTCGTTTCACCGAGGACGGAGCAGTATACTAAAATGTAAACACCCTGAAAACTAAGCCTGGGTGGAAGGGTTGGAAATCCTCTCTAACACAGGCAAAGACAGCAACTCTCTCATCCTTCCACTAGAAAGAAAGAGTGAAGCCTCCGATTTGCTGATGATACTTAATACACCCAGAATTATCTCTGCTCTGTGATTGCCACTCACCTTAGGATGACAAGACTTGGCCAACTGGCTTCTGTATAATGAGCTGAACGCCATTTTAGAGTTTTCTTTTGCTGTTGCTGTAAACCCAGGGGAAGACACCAATCCCAGCTGAAATCTAAGAAGAAGGAAGAAAAGAAATGAGATCTCAGCTATGAACGATACATCAACCTTTCCAGCGGGGAGATGTTGGCAGAGGTCACTCGGGTCAAAGCTGAGAGTGAATCCCTCTTCTTCTTGTTAGAAATCTGCGGGCTGGCATTATGTTAGCTTGCCACAAAGGCAAAGATTTAAGTCTTCCATCAGTAGCACCTGGTCTGCTCCTGATGGACGAACAGAAATAATTAAAGGTGTCAGAACTTTCTGGAAGAAATCCAGGTGACAAAATTCTCTGGGGTGAGTACAAAGTGAACACAGCTTAGGAACACATTTCCTCGCTTTCACTTTATGTTTCTCCCCACGTCTCCCCAGGAATATGCAATCATTCGCAAATCACTCGTCATGGCAGGAACTGTGTCTGGGCTGAAAGCCTAGGGAACAGAACAGCGTGGATATGGCCTCCTTCCCACAGCCCATGCACTTTCCACACCTCAATGGCACATTTCCTCTCAAATAATACACAGTGCATGCAAGCTATGAGAAGGGGTGGGTGCAGGTAGAGAGTCATATTTACACCAAACATAGCTTATGCCTGAAATAGAAGGCAGCAAGTATTGGTTGGCACAGCAATGATCTGCGTTGACAATTTCTAAACTCTACAAATTAAGGAGACGACTGTGCTTTATTAACAGGACTTTTGCCCTCTTGCAGAAAGTCTGCAAGGTTTCAGTCCAGACTGAATCTACTGAGCAACAGAAGAGACACATTGCTCAGCAACTAGGTCCTGCCACCTCTTCTCCCATACGAGGCTCACACTCTTCTCTAAATGAATGTTGGACAAATAGTTAAATAATACTGACTTAAAATGATGGAAAATGCATGGCTTGACTAGACCATCTACATTTCTCTCACCCTCAATCCAGGAAGACAGGTGTGTGCTTTTCAGCACAGAAGGAAACAGCATGAAAACAGCAAGCAAGCAAGGAAACCAATAAATACAACAATAAAACTGATTATGTTGGGAATCTGAAGAAGACTTGAGAGGAGGAGGACTTGAGAACATTCTGGCACTGGAAAATCTTCACATGAAGGAACCAGAAGACAGGGAAATAACTACTCCAGGAACACATAACAGTCTAGACTCATCCACTGTTACAGTAGGGAGGAACTAGAAATTCTGGTGCTGGGAAACGTTTTCTTAGTAGATTCCTTCTTGCTTTATTTTGTTCTTCAACATGGTATAGCAAGCCAGATACTGAAACAGAAAACTGGGTGCTTCCCTTGTTGGAGTGAGGAAGGGAGCAAGGGCTTGTGCTTGGCTAGCTCTCCTGGATGACCCTCAGTAGTGGAATTCCATAGGACCAAAAGTTTGAAAATATGCAAATTGGGCTCATTTTCAGATGAGAAAAAAAAGACCTCAAGGTTCTTTTAAGAAAGAGTTGTTGATCTATTAAATAAAAATAAAACCAAATAAATCCAATTCAATGAATTAAGATTTTCAAGAGACATCAGATGTGGCTCCTGTACTCATGGACCTTTTCATCCATCAAGGAAGAAAGACATGTATGAAAACATGCTATGAGCAATGCAGTGATATCCATCATAAGAGAAGCAGATCATATGCTCTGGACACTTACACTGGAGAAAGTTTTCATTCAACCTTGGAGATACTCAAGGTGACCTTGAAACAAGGTCTGATACCATGGGTAATGTTGGTGTCTATGGGGGTATGGACATCAGGTGAGGAAGGGTCTACCAGAAAAACCAAGAAACTAAAATGCGAAGTGTGTACGGACTGCAGTAGGTAGTTGGGATTTATATTTTGTATGAAGAAATTCTTGGAAAATGACATTTAAGATTTTAAATGTCAGATTAAAGAATATAACTTTTACTCTGTGGGTGAATTACTGTTTTGAGACGGGAAGTGACAGAAAATCAGAGCTGAGATTTAGGAAGATTAGTCTGGCAGAGGTTTACAGGATGGCTGATTGTAGGGACAGACTTTGAAAAATTAAATAGCGACAGAACGGAAAGAAAAAGATACGTGTGAGATGAATGGCTACTGAGTTATGGTTCCAACACAGTCAGTATAATGCTGCCATGACCCAATGAGATGGAACACGTAAAAAAAACTCCATTAACTTTTAGTGCAAATTAAATGGCAGAGAAAAAATGTCATTGATGGAAAGAATGCTATGGGTCAAAAATTTGGAATTCTTTTCTCAACTTTGAGGCACTGATTAGTGATGATGTGCAACAATTTCCTCATAAAATTAAAAGTTAAAAACAGTTTCTTGGGAAGAATCAAGTTAATAACACAAGTTTTACCTGAGTTTCCCAGAGGTCACAAGAGTGGGTACAAATGTGGTCCAAGTAGCATTAACACCAAACAAAACAAACAAACAAAACCCAGAACCTCAAGTCTGAATTTCTCTCACTGCAGGGCTCTATGACCTCAACTCCTTCTTAAGTCTATGCCTCTTACTTATGGTACTTTCCAGATGGGGCTACCAGATTTATCACACACGTACAAAAATTGTAAAATGCTCAGGTAAATTTGAATTTCAGAGAAACATGCATTTTTTTTTTTTGTACAAATATGTTCCAAATGGGATATCTGCCTTGATCACCTGTCTACTCCATTGGTGAGGGAGGATTCTCATCTTACCGTTATGGGGTTGGTCAAACATATGACACCTGACGTTAGAGAGACGAGATTGGCAGCAGCTTATTAATCACATACAACCTGGTATGGGAGAACTCTGCACACCACGCAGGGCCACCTGGAGGTTAAACTTGGGAATGGAGTAAACATATCAGGACCCATGGGAGGCAGACTTTGTAGTATCAAGAGGGTGAGGTGAGCCCTGTCTCTGGCAGGAGAATGAAATTGACTTGTTTGGACAATTCCATGGGCTGGCAAGGAACTGAAATCCATTATCTAGGGAAAAGCAGGAACCGTGCCTGTTTTTTGTGATAAGGAGGGCTGATTGGCCAGCAAATTTTATCTGTGGAATACAGTAAAGAGGGGAACTTGCAGCTAGGTCATTCAACACTCTCTTAGTTATAAATGTTAAGGCAGCACATAATACTGATGTTAGGCCTCAGACCTAACATATCAATGAATGATACCACAATATCATTCATTGTTTATCTGAAATGGAAATGTAACTGGGTGTTCTATATTTTATTTGACCAGCTTGTTTCTGGGCATTGCTTCACGTGAATATCCATCAGCTTCACTTTCCTTGGGGAGAGTTGGCCACGTGCAATGCTCTGTCACTAGTTCTGTTCATAAGAACCTGCTCTGATGCCTCTTTGCCCATCATTAACCACAGCATCTCTGCAGGTGTGAGCCTATGCTCCTGGCTCTCAAGGCCAGATGCTTCAAAGCCTGTGGCAGGATGCGTTAGGACCCTTCCATATTGGTATCTCATTCTCTGAATGAGCCTAAGAATCACAGAGCCTATAACCAAGACCCAAACATCACCCAGAAACACAGTTACTCTTGCTTTGGTCCTTAACCTCTTTATCCTCAGAGTTTAAAACTAATTCCTCAGGCTGACCTAAGACATGGATGCCCCTCCAATACCTTTGTTCTTCCCCAAGTTTTTCTTGCTCAAACACACCTCCTCTTTCAGCTACCAAACATGCAAATACTTATAAGACATTTTTGGGGGAGTATCTCTGCATCTTCTCTGCACAGCCAAAATTCCCTTTAACCTGGGTGCGAACCTCTAAAGAACTACTTATGGGTGGCTAGATGATCTGTAAGATCTTCTTCTCCTTCTTCTTCTCCTCCTTCTTCTCCTCCTTCTTCTTCTCCTTCTTCTTCTCCTTCTTCTCCTCCTCCTCCTCCTCCTTCTTCTTCTTCTTTTTTCTTCTTCTTCTTCTTCTTTTCTCCTTCTCCTTCTCCTTCTCCTCCTCCTCCTTCTTTTTCTTCTTCTTTTTCTCTTCCTCCTCCTCCCCCTTCCTCCTCCTCCTCCTCCTTCCTTTTCTTCTTCTTTCTTTTTCTCTTCCTCCTCCTCCCCCTTCCTCCTCCTCCTCCTCTTCTTCTTCTGCTTCTGCTTCTCTTCTTTTTTTGATACAGGATCTTGCTCTATTTCCCAGGCTGAAGGAGGCAGTGGCATGATCATAGCTCACTGCAGCCTCGAACTCCCAGGCTCAAACAATCGTCCTGCCTCAGCCTTCTGAGTAGCCCCCAAGAACCCCAGGCACATGCCACGACGTCTAGGTAGTTTTTAAAATTTTATGTAAAGATAGGGTCTCACTATGTTGTCCAGACTGACCTGTAAGGTGCTAATTGGTATTTTCCTTCTGGGTCTGTGGGAGGCTGAGGGAATCAAGCTTTGTGTTCTGCATTCTTAGTACTTTGTCTCCGTGCATTGTTAATGGTTTTGGTGTAACAGGACAAAATGTCTCGAATCTCAGAATAGAGATTTTGGGGGGGAGTATGCTCTGATAAGCCTAAAGGGGCTATAGGCTTTAGATTTTTTGTTTGTTTGTTTTGTAACTGGCAGCAACTCTTACCCCTGAGAGGGAAGAAGACCTTTTGTGGGGTGAGTCAGGGATGCAGGGTTATGAGAGCTGTGACTTTGGAAGCCTCAGGGAAGGACCGACTTGCTTCTCATGGAAACAGCTGAGCTATCTGACTTTAAGCAACTGTGTGTGCTTGGAAAGTAGCCTATTGGGGAAGACCTCAATTGTTATTCATTATTTACACAACACATACATAGTGAGGACTTACTATATGTCAGCACTCTGGTGGTTGGAAAAGTTGTATTTTACCTTTTGAGGTCTACAGTTTAGTACATCATAATCAGTCCAAGCAATGAATAGTGCCGGCCTTCTGTAGTTGGTCAAAGAACTCAGTGCTTCCACCAATAATCTGTATGAAAACATGGAAGGTAAGGGAGGTTTTTAAATATGACCATGTCGTATGCTTGCTTAAAATCCTTCACTGGCTCAGCATTACATCTAGATAAAGATAATTTTATTTTTTTTTCAGACGAAGTTTGGCTCTGTTGCCCAGGCTGGAGTGCAATGGTGCAATCTCTGCACGCCGAACCTTCTGCCTCCGGGGTTCATGTGATTCTCCTGCTTCAGCCTCCCAAGTAGCTGGGATTATAGGTGCCCACCACCACATTCAGCAAATTTTTGTGTTTTTAGTAGACAGTAGGTTTCACCTTTTTGGCCAGACTGGTCTCGAACTCCTGACCTCAGGTGATCCACCTGCCTTGGCCTCCGAAAGTGCTAGGATTACAGGCGTGAGCCACCTTGCCTAGCTTGAGATAGAGATAAAATTAATGAGCACATCCTTGAAGGCCTGCTGAATCAGGCCCAGCTACTTCCTGACTCTCATCTTGCTCCACACTGACTTGTGTTTTCTCTCCCACAGGTCTTGTTCTTTCTGCCAGAAAGTCAGGACACACACAGTCCCCTCTGCTGGAGGGCCCCCCACCACTTCTCACCTCATTAGCTTCAGCTGCACTGCCCATGTTGAAGCCACAAGCCACATGTGGCTATTGAGCATTTGAAATGTGGTTTGTCTAAATTGTAAAATAGACTCTAGATTTCAAAGACTGAATGCAAAAAAAAAGACATAAAATACCTCAATAACTTTTTATTGATTATATGCTGAAATGATATTTTGGATGTAATGGATTAGGTGTAATATATTATTAAAATTAATTTCACTTCTTTCTTTTTTGGCAAAACAGCTCTAACAACTCTAGAAAAAGCTCTAATAAAGAAGTCACAGGATCTCATTACTCAAAATTCTTGCCCTAGATTTTGTTCCCTTTCCCCTGTTCTTTATTTTGAATGTGACATATTTTTAATTCTTCTTTTCTGTTTTATTTTTTAACTGATAAAAATTGCTTACACCTATGATGTACAATTTTATGTTGTAATATACACTGTAAAATGGTAATTAACATAAGAATCACCTCATATACTTAATTTTATAATTAGAACACTTAAAATCTAGTCTTTCGGCAATTTTCCTTTTTCTTTTATAGACAAGGTCTTCCTGTACTGCTCAGGCCAGAGTGCAGTGGCACCCCAACACGGCTCACTGGGGCCTGGACATCTGGGCTCAAGCAATCTCTCACCTCAGCCTCCTGCGTAACTGGGACAACAGGCATGCACCACAATGCCCAGCTAATTTTTAAATTTTTTGTAGTTATGCGGTCTCTCTGTGCTGTCCAGGCTGGTCTTGAACACCTGTGCTTAAGTGATTCTCCTGCCTCAGCCTCCCAAAGTGCTGAGCTACCATGCCTGGTGGCAATTTTTAACTATACAGCTATCGTACCATGTTGTACAATAGATTTCTTGAACATATTCCTCCTGTCTGGCTGAAATTTTGTGCTCTGTAACCAGCATCTTCCCAATCCCTCTCATGTCCCTCAGCCTAATTTCACTTAAAATTATATGTTTTAATGTAGCTACTAGATTATCTAAAATAATTTGTGTGGCTTCCGTTATAGTCCTCTTGGACAGCTCTGTTTAGCTCTCTATCCTGTCTTCACTCTTTCAGAAAAGCTTTCCCTGCCCTCCCAGACGAGATAAATTCCTCTCATTTCATGTCCTCATGGCCTCTGCTGACCAAAGCTCTAACCACACTCACCTGTGCGATATTTGATTCATGTCTTCACCATCAGTAGACCATTGGCACCATGAATGTGGTAACCAGTTCTGCTCATCATTGACTCCAGCACCAGTGCAGTTCTTACTCCTTTGATCAATTCAATGTATATTTGAATAAGTAAACGAGTGACATTTATATGAAAGGGTGTTTACAACTGGCTGTTAACACAGAGCTTGGAACAAGATCTGATAACAAAAATATGGAGATTTAAGAGTCCTCATTTGACTAGAGAATGCAGTCAAATCATGAAAGATAAAGCTTAATAGAAATAAAAGCATAGTCCAGTGCATAGATTTAAAAAATCAATTCTATCAGTAAAGGATGGGGCAAGACACATTTGAGTTTATGTCGGCCCTGGGGCTTTAATTAACTACAAACTCAATGTTAGCCTTTACCATGAGGCTGTTATTACAAGTGATAATGTAAATCCTATTGTCCAGGTGGAGGCAGGAATCTTCCTGATGAACTATATATTTGTCAGAGCAAATCTGGTGTATCGTATATCACTCTAAGTGACAAGAGAGATTTTAAAGGAATTTAGCCAGTCTGGAAAGAAGTGTTGATACCTCTATACTTAGCAAAGCTGAACAAAATAAGAATGTTTTTCCTGAGGAATAGGGAAAATATGATATTCAGTTTTCAAATATTGGAAGTTATTCTATTGAAGAGAGACACAGGCTTGTTTGCTTTGTTCTAGATGGTAGAACTAGTATCTGTAAGTAATAATAATGTAGTACCAATTTTCAGCTTTATACAAGGAACTTTTTTTTAAGATGGAGTTTCACTCCTGTTGCCCAGGCTGGAGTGCAATGGCATGATCTCGGCTCACTGCAACCTCTACCTCCCAGGTTCAAGTGATGCTCCTGCCTCAGCATCCTGAGTAGCTGGGACTCCAGGTGTCTGCCACCATATCCAGCTAATTTTTTGTATTTTTAGTAGACACAGGGTTTTACAATATTGGCCAGGCTGTTCTCGAACTCCTGATCTCAGGTAATCCACCTACCTTGGCCTCCCAAAGTGCTGGGATTACAGGTGTGAACCACCGTTCCTGGTCTATAAAGAACTTTTGAATTAAAATTCCCCAGGGATTCAGCGTTTTAAAACACAAAGTTATCAGTTTCTTGTTTTTCATGGGTCTCTAAGTAGAGACTCGGTACAGAAGGATTTCTTTAGATCTAGCTAAATAATGTGAGGCACCTGCCAGAGGCAGGGAAATCTATCTCCGACAGCTCCAATTAACTGTGTTCGGGTCATCCTCAAGGGATTGTAAACTCTGTACCTGAACAGAAGGTGGGTGAAAGGCTACCATGGAGCCACCTGGGTTGGGAGCTGCTGCCAAAATTCCCTTTCTCAGAAATGACAGGGCATGCATATGCCTGGCCCATTCCGGGGGACAGAGGGTGATGGCAAAAGGCAGAGGCTTCCTCCCCTCAGCTGACATGGCCCAGCTGCCACTTGGACAGCAGCCACCGTCGACGTGTGGAAGGTCAGGGGAGGAGGCAGGGCAGGGCCTGGGGGCCAGGAGACAGACATCAAGCAATCAGAAACCCATCCTTGGGAGGTTAGGAGGCAGTGGAAAGAGTGACAAAATGTGAGTCGAAGTTATAAGTTGCCAGAGCACGTTCCCTGGTTCCATCAGCCGCCACTTGCAAAATAACAATTCATTGATAAAATCATCAAGACCGTGAAGACAGATACTGCAGAGCGTTAAATCTCAGTCCAGCCCTTCTGAGCATGGGTCCCTGTGTGACCGCATGCGTTTGAGTCTACTGGTCTTGGTCACGATGTCCTTTTAGGAGAATACTGGATGGCTTCTTTTCTGGTCAATGGCCAGTCTAGTTTGGATCTGAGTGCAGAGTTCAGGGGATGAAGACGACCATGAGAAGACCATATCAGCTGCATCAGAGAAAAGATTTTCCACTAGAACAGGTGATCGGAGATTCCAACACAACGGGTGGAAGCCCTGCTGTGTGAATGATGAGAGTAGCTTAGCCAAGTCATACGGAAGCCTTGAAGAAGGGAACTGCGCTGAGCTGAGAGTGAGCACAGGAGGTGCTACCTGACCCTGGCTCTTGACTTCATCTCTAGTTTCAGAGACATGGCCCCCTGCCCACATTTGAGAGACTTGTTTCATCCCTCATAACACATGAGCGCATAAAACATTTTCCTTTTATGCCCAAATCAAGGCCACAGGGCTCAGTGTCTGTTCTTCTCACTTCTGTGTCATCTGTCAGGTATTTGCCCAGTGATTATTGAGAATTACTTTATGCTCATTCTCCTGGAAATCCAAAAAAAAAAAAATCACACTCAAGTTTTCCTTGTCTGGATTTAAGTGATAATAATTTAAAAGGTAAATGTCTTAAAAAGCAATCAACACCATCTCTGTTTGTTCTTTATAATGGGGAGTAAATTATTTGTTTCTATGTATTATTAAAATATTTTCCTGCTATCTCATATGGAACAGCTTTTGAAGATTCCTGTGAGCCACAGCTGGAAAATTCCTTCTTTGAAGTGCCCCATTTATTCATCTTTTGTCAGTGGCAGGGTCTTTATGCTCAGACATTTTACACTTTTCACAGTTATTTCAAAATCTATTTCATTTGACGTAGAGTCAATTTATCATTCTGCACACATTCCCATTTTTCTTTTCCCTCATTTCTCTCCCTTTGGCATTCTTCTAAGTTCATCTGAGTGCCTTTTTTTTTTTTCCTTTCAAGCTGTATTTTGGAGCCTTGAAAGACATTGAAAGCTGCTGCTTCAAAATGTCCATACCTGCAGTTTTTCCATGGGCCCTGATTAGGCCCACAGCATATCAACAATGACTACGAAAAGCTGAAGACTGGAACTTATGAATTTGCCTAATAACAAGACCAACTGCTCTCTGACATAAATTGGAAAGTGAGTAGTTCATTGAAAAATATCAACTTGACTCTATTTAGAATTAATGTGTTGCTGTGATTGGTTAGTCTGGGAGCTAGACATTGTTCCCCCAGGCTTTCTCAATGAACTCGTTCTACGCATGGGTAAGATTTGCATCAAGTTGTCTAGGTGTGAAGTGAACCAAGATGATAATCCCATGGTTCTGAGACTATTTCAATTTTAGCGCAGAGTATCTTCTAACAGCAGCTATACAGAAGGACTTTTTTTTTTCCTAAATTTATTTTAGCTGAGTATGACTATTTTCATTGACTTAATCAGGAGAAAAGACAATTTAGTATAATGGAAATCCAGGTAGTTGATACCTTGGGATCATTCTCTTATTTGGTATGATAGCAGACTTAGCATAAACTCTGCAAAAAATGCTTACCTACTAGCTGACTTCTAGCTACTAACATTACAAATGACATTTAAATTGGCATAAATCTTTGGAGGCAATCATTTCATTGTACATTATGAACATTAGAACTCTGAGGAATTTCTTTTCACTTTGGAAAAATTCTCGTAAGAGCTTTTTATAACAAGCTTTTATTAACGTCATGATATATGGTCGACTTTCATCCATGTTCTATAGATGCTTGAAATGCAATATAATCTTTATATATAAATTCAAAATATTTAAAAAAAATTAAATTCTTAATTTTTTTACTGTGCTCATTTACTTTTGTCTAATTGATCTATCAAAGTCCAAAAAGACATTAAAAAGTTTCATTCAAATTGATTTTTATTACTTTCTCTGTGTTTGTTTTATAGTTATAAGTGGTATCTGTAATTTGGCATCTAAATATTGATGACTACGTCTTCAATGTGGGTTATGTTTTGATTGATTTTCTGAAATCAGCCTCTTTCCAGCACTTTTATTAACACTTGCCTCAGCTTTCCAGTTTGGCCATATCAGAAAGCAGCACCTGTGCATGAGGTAGAAGATTAGCTAAGTTGATTCCGGGTTGGAACAGATGCTGGGACAATGAGTGATGGAAAAATATCACCCTCAAGCCACTCTTTCATGTTCTCTCTAATTTATTTATTTTTATTTATTTTATTTATTTATTTATTTTGAGACGGAGTCTCGGTCTGTCACCCAGGCTAGAGTGCAGTGGCCGATCTCGGCTCACTGCAACCTCCGCCTGCTGGGTTCAAGCAATTCTTCTGACTCAGCCTCCCAAGGAGCTGGGACTACAGGCGCCTGCCACTGTGCCCAGCTAATTTTTGTATTTTTAGTAGATATGGGATTTCACCGTCTTGGCCAGGCTGGTCTTGAACTCAAGACCTCGTGATCTGCCCACCCTGGCCTCCCAAAGTGCTGGGATTACAGGCGTGAGCCACCACACCCAGCCTCCTCTCTGATTTATTAGAAATATTCTCTCCTGGTGGCCTTTGAAGTAGATCTGCGTATGGTTTTCTCAACCCAGCTCCACTGATCTTAAACTTAGCAGAAGTTCCTCTAGAGTTGTGTCACTACCTTGCCTGCTGGGCATAGTTTTCAGTGTTGCCATGATTTTTCTTGGTTTATTATGACAGAAAATGTGTACCTTCAAATAACACAAAGTATGGCTGTGGGATCAGGAATAAGAATAGTCATATCAGGTAGCAGGAGGCTATGGAAACAGCAATTAGACCTAAATGCAGGAATTAAAGCCCTCTTAGAACTCAGTGGAAAGTATATTTTTGTCTTAAGAACCAGGAAGTAATACATTTACTCTGTAGATGAAACACATTGGATATATATATATTTTTTGAGATGGAGTCTTGCTCTGTCCCCCAGGCTGGAGTACAGTGGTGCAATATCTGCTCACTGCAACCTCTGCCTCCTGGGTTCAGGCGATTCTCCTGCCTGAACCTCTTGAGTAGCTGGAATGACAGGTGTGAACCAAGACACTCAGCTAATTTTTGTATTTTTAGTAGAGATGGGGTTTCATCATGCTGGTCAGGCTGGTCTTGAACTCCTGATCTCGTGATCCACCTGGCTTGGCCTCCCAAAGTGCTGGGATTGCAGGTGTGAGCCACCACACCCGGCCCACATTGGAATTTAAAAACTACATATGTGGGTTAAGCTTCCCTTACCAGTACCTTGTAATTATGAAATTCCAAATTTCTAATTAGTATGACAGTGAAACCCTACAATTCCCTACCATAGCTAAAAATGGTTTTGCTCTTAAGATCTAGGTCACAATATTTGGGAAGAAAATGAAGAGTCAGGTTGTTTCCCCCGAGTTGCGTCAGATTGGTAGAGGATGGTGAAGGGATATGAGGGGCTGCATTTTAATCATATACATCAGCATGTAAATAATTCTGATCTCCATGAATTGCTTTTCCTTAGGCAAGAAAATCGTAAAAATTTTCTTCACTCCTATCGATGTTGCAAGGCTATTTTTAGGCCTGTTTCTGCCCGGAAATACTCTGATTTCTTTTTTCTAAGTCAGAACTTTGCAAAAGTAAAGTATCTATCAAAGCAACATCTCAGAGTAGAAAATCTGTCCCTCTATCAAAGGGGAATCAACCAAAATTGGGAAGAAATGAAGCATGAGTATAAGTCTTATTTTAGATACCATCAGATCTAGATATAATCAGAAAGTTGGAATTTAAACTATTTGGACAATTCCTCTTCCTTATCTTCATCATTTGCACGCTTGGATTGGAGGTCTGTCTGACTTACCGTCCACACCAAAGGAAATCCCAGATCTTTGCAGTACTTGGAGAAAAAGGTCATCATCTTGACATACTATTTGTTATAGTGGAAAATCTTCGTATAACCATCTGTTTCTTATAAACGTGTTTATTTGCTCACCCTCGAGGAGCAGGGCCTTGGCTAAGGAGTCTCCGGTGGCATAAGGAACGTCATGATTATCATCAGCATCTTCAAGGGCTGATGATGAAAGCCATGCTGTTTAGTTTCTTCATTGTGTAAATCAAGAGACATGGACTTTACTAAATGTTTGTTCAATGACTCATGTCAGTGTAGTCAATGTCTTCAAAAATTGTTTTCAATCTCACAAAGATCCTAAGGTAAAAGCATGAATATTTTTTAGCATAGTGAGTCTGTATGCATTATCAAAATAACTAGTTTAAAAGTGAAAATTTATAAACATATGGCAAAGGGCAGGACACGAGGGAATGGTATTCTTAAACACTGTGTTGAGGACAGTGAATTGGTTTGGCATTTGTGGAAAGGAATCTAGCAATGTCTACCTATAAAAGATATATGTGTTCTCTGACCCAGCAATCTACCTAAGCAAATTTGGTGCACAGAAGTGAGACCTAGGTTTAAATACATGTGTAGGGAGCACCTATTGGGTGCCATATCTGAGTTGGTGGTTTCACATTTATCTCATTTAATACATCTAGTATAGTCAGAAATGCATCAGTTGATTTCATGGCCCTTTGTAAGCAAAGTTTTAGGTAGTTGCAAAGAAGAACATTTGGAACATATGATGTCTTGAAATTTTAAAATTCGTATCTGTGAATTTCACAGAACAGTGCCCAAAAAAACAAACAAAAAACAAGGACAGGAAGAAGGAAAAAAGAATCTGAAGATAATTGTGAGCTGAGAAAACAGAATCAGTTCTCCCTAGAGTCTCATTTTTAAAAATTCACATAGTTTCAGTAAAATCTACTCTGAACGGAGCTGTTTGTGACATATTACCAGTGGTCAGTTATGTCACTTGAGGAATTTCCATGTTCTTTACTTCCTTTTTATTCCTTTGACTCATGCATGCCCACCTCAAAGCAAAGTTCTTTTCCTGAAAACGCACCCACCCCCACCACACACACACACACACCTTTGTTGGTCTATAATGATATGTTGGTCTATAACAATTACAGAATTTGCTTTCACTTGTGGACATGAATACATGATCTGCTTTAGATCGTAATCTTCCTGGTTTGTGCCCAGCACTGTCTCCGTAACATGAAGTCTGGCTGACTTGCCAAGTCAGTCTGTATTTCCAGAGCTCTAGTTTTAACTCCCCTGGCAGTAAGGGGACATAATCACCAGATCATGGGGTTCTAGAATCTAATGAGAAGAATCCAAATCTGAGAGTCAAATACTCAACGTCATATCTTGCCTTGACCAGGGACTTTCTGTAGTGCCTTTCCTTTTTGTTTGATTTTCTTTTTCTCCACAATAATAATCATGAAGTCCACTCCCCACACCCCAAGATGGTCTGGGAACCCAAATCTTTGTTGTCTGGATATTTTCATTCTTTGGTTTGCCCTTGTCTTCCTTCCCATTAACATTTAAATAGAAATGTCTTGGGATATGACAGCATTTTCCCCCAAATCTCTAGGGTTAGGCAGAGGGGTGGGTGTTCCATTTTCACATTCACTTTGTGAGTTTCTGCCTCTCTGAATTCCCAGTGCCCCTGCCTCCTTCAATCACAGTTCCCACAGCTGAGATCTCACTTCTGCCCTGCTCTGTCCCACTCACGGGAACCTGTCTTCCTCTTTCCCACAGAGCCCCTGATGATGAGAGCTTTAATGATGTTTAGCAGGTAGGTGGTCAGAATTGATTATATTATAGAGAAGAGGACAATTTCCGATCTAATGTCAAACATTATAGTTTTACAAATGTATTAGCTACTTCCTGAGAGACCCTCTTATAGATTGCATCCATCTATGGAACCTTCTGCTTCAGTCTCTTTATATCATGGTTCTCAGTCTTTGCTGTATATTAGAATCACCTAGAGAGTTTCCAAAAATCCTGGTGCACAAGCCTTACCCCAAACCAATTAAATCAGAAGCATTTGGGGTGGGATCACCAACATTTTTAAAGTTACCCAGGTGATTCTAGTGTTCAGCCACGTTTGAGAACTGCTGCTTCAGAGCTTTCTTACATCTCTCTCGTACCTTTTCTCACACCCTTGAAGCCTTCCCTCTGAATTCCCAAGAAAACCAAAAATTTATCTTATTTTGTTAAAGTGCATCTTAGATCTTTTAGGTGTGTCTGTGTGTCCGTTTATACTTTTAGTCTCATACTAACTCATTCATGCTGTGTGCACGGGTCTTCGTTTTTTCCCCCATGGGTTGGGGTGGGGGAGCAAAAATAGGCTGAAACAAAAGAACTATTTACCCCAAAGATGAATTATGTCACTGGCCAAGAAAGCAGACACAGCTGCAGTCAGGTTTTGTTTAAATAGCATTTTTTTTTCTTAACAGTACACATGGAAAAAGTTCTTTCAGCCCCCTGAAAATAAAGGGCTTTGCACATTTAAAAGCTCTTTCTGTTTGTACAATGCCCACCTCTGCCTCCTTGGGAGATCAGAATTTCCTTCTGCGCAAGCAGTGCGATCTCAAAGAGAGCTGTCCTCACCCCAAACACACAAAACCAGACCCTCCAAAGTGAGACCCAGGGCATTCTTGCATTGGTGCCTGGGGCTGGATAAAATGAGCTGTTAGGTCTTTTTGATCTTTAACTCCTAAGATTCTGACTCATCTGCACGTGGGGGGAGAACCTGGAGTGAGCTGACCCACAGGTGTGAACTGAACCTGACTAACCTCTCCTCCTGACATGTGTTCTCTTTGCATTGGTGTTATTTGGCGTTTTAATGGACACTTTTATTGAGAATTAGACAGGAACAGATGCCAATGAGAAAGCATGCATTTCTGCAGCTTCTTGTCTCCAAGCTTGCTCCATCGCCCAAGATTTGGCCTTTCCAGAACAAACAACATTTTCAGCCTCTATATCCAGGTGCTTTGGAAGTCTCATAAAGGTGCCAGTGAGTGCCTGTGGTTGTGTTTTTGGAAGACTAATTACTAAAGCAGCTAGCAGCTATCCAAGACACAGGATTCGTTCAGTCAATGGGACACCTTGTGCCTTCCACATGGACAATATAGGTGGTCTTCTGAAGTCTCAGAAGGAAATATTAGTTTTCTTTTTTAGAAACCACCAGTTCTCAGCTAAAAAGTTGCAGAACACTGTTGCCTGATGATAATCAACTGTCGGGTATTTCTGTAATAATAATGGTTTAGTGACAATATGTGCAAATTACCTTTTTCATATGTTTGAGTAGGTTCAAGATTATTTCTATTAAGAAAATCTGTCTGTTACCTATATTCCAATATACTTCCTCCAACCTGAAAGAAAGATACAAAGTTACAGTGAGATCTTGGGCGTCTGGCACAGCATAGTGTATGCACACGGTAATGGGTCACACATGCCATCCATCATGTGTATAGGGGATAATTAATGAGGTAAGCAGCAGTTAAGTTCAAGAAGATTTCAGCGAAAATCACGTGAATGATCACCTTCTTTGCACACAAGCTGTTTCTTTGCTTGGGTTAAGATTTCTACACCTAAGAAGTTGTATTCTTTGTCCTCTCCAATTTAAGAGTAATTTGTCCCCTGTTCTTTGAGATGTTATGTACTCCACTGGGGGGTTTGGGCATGGCTCTAGAACAAAATCACTGATCAAATTTTCACTGAGTTCAATTTATTACCAAGTAAATCTTTCCCAGTCTAAACTGTAGCCAATAGAAAAAGACTATATAATTATGACTAAATATTTCTTGATGGAATAAATGAATTTCTATGGCACATGACATGGAAAATGTGACCTAGGAAGTTTACTATTTCCTGCCAGCCCAGTGCATTCCTTTTTTTTTTTTCCATTTTCACCTCCCTACCATAGTACATTGTCTTGCATTTCTCTTACTTTCAGAGAAGAAAGTAAGACTGCTTTGATAAACTGCTAAGCTAAATGGCAAAAAACAAATCTCTTCTCTTGAAGTGAGAAAAATAGAGTGACCCCAGCCCCAGGCCCTGAAAAGGGATAGGATCTGGTAGGGCCGCTTATGGGTCCTTGTTTCTGCATGTCAGAATGTCCAGTGCTTGCATCATAGCTGTTCTCGCAGTCTGTTCTCCTTCTCCTACTCAATACAGATTGTATTCTTTGATCTCTTTTCAGTCTTGGAAACTACCAACCTTTTCCTCCTTCAACGCGCCTCTGTGAATTTCATGACAGTATTCTCTTCCAGACATATGCCAACTCCTCTGTGCTTCATGTCTGCCTTTCAAATCCCACTGATTTCTTTCTCTCCCTGCTTCCAGCTCTCTCCAAAAAGTCCCATAGAGTCTAATTATTAGCCTTCTGTTTATTACTTCACGTATTCCCCCTAAGAAAACTCATGGCATTTTTCATCATCCCTGTTTCTTGTCTTTGTATCCCATACTACTAAATCAGTATTAAGAGATCTCAACATCCTTGAGCCTCAGTCCTTTATCTCCAAATGAACTGGAAGACCCACCATCATTTTAAGATCAACTTACCATGGAAGGAAATTACCACTCACACCTTAGACTGAGGGCATTACCCAGGCTTCTGTCAGAGCAGGAGAAACACAGGAGAGGGTGTGGAAGAAGGGGTTCATTACAGAGATGTGACTTTACTCCTTTGATCCTGCCTCTAGTGTTTGAGCTTGAATTCAGTAGAACAAGTAGTTGGGAAGAAATGATGTCTGTGTAAGAAGGCAAGGGAAAACTGAAACCCACATCTTTTTTTGTTCCTCTAAGCAGCGGAATTCCAGGATGTGATGGGTCTGTCACAGCACTGTCTCAGGAGCTAAATATACAGCTAGCCCAGTAGTCATCTGAGAAACTGAAGGAGATGTGGCAGGAACTGGAATTACCGTGGGCTCATGGCAGCATGTGTGAGCCGCACCAGGCACCAAAAGCCGATCATTAACACAACTGTGCTTCATTTTTGCCTTTCGAATCCCACACAAGAATCTCTTGTTGCCACTCCAACCCAGAACCATGCAGAGAAGAGAGATCTGGGACCACAGCTGTAGCTTAGTCATGCTGACACTGTGCACAGTCACCCCAACAAGTGCTGTCCCTGGCCCTCCACATCATGTTTCACCTTTGTACTGAGCTAATTATTTTATCACTATGTTATTAAAAAGAAATAACAGCAAGAATTTGGCACTGACTGCTGTGGTACTTTTTTGTTGCAAATGTGTTTTCTCTAGAGGGCTTTTAGGTGTTCTGCAGAAGGCACCCTGGGGGTTCTGAGTAGAGAAATCTCTGGGCCCCTCCTCCCTTCTTCAACCAGGATAATTTTTCCTTCTTCTGCTTTACGTGTTCAACTTCTCAGTGAGTTCATTTGTAGAAAATTTATCTGTTGGTGCTTACAGAAAAGAAATAGGGAGAGGGAAGAAAGAAGAAAGGAAGGGCGAGAAAGTAGGAAAAAAGAGGGGAGGGAAGAAAGGAGAGAAGGAAGGGAAGGAGGGAGGAATGGAAGGAAGGAGGCAAACTAGTGCCCACAGAATCAAGTCTTAATTCTCCTACATTAATCCTCCATATTCACCCAGCTTTGTCTCAGTTTAACTCCAGCAGGAATCTTCTGCTTTAGCGTGACTGGGTCTCTTATTCCTTTCTCAAAAGACTGTATTCATTACCAATTTTACACTTTGACTCTCCCACTTGTTTTTCTTCTTTTTTTTTGGACCTAGAATGTCCCCTCTCCCTTGACCTTTTCTAAGACAACTGTAGGCCAATGCTATTTGTGGATCAAAGTAGAGAGGTCCAGTCTTATCTCTAGAAAAGAGATGAAGACGACAGTGGGGTGTCATTTCATTTAAACACACACATGCACACATAAAAACAAGTGCATGCACACACACATACGTGCATATATACACAGATATATACGGTAATTTTATATTAAAACTCTTCTGTAAATGACTTTATATCTATAAATGTATACATACATAATGTTATTTCATGGAGGTAAATAAAGATTAAAAGATACCAGAAACCATTTAGAAGAAGAGAGGAAGAATGTTAATAGCATGTATTAAGTGCCTTGTAGGCATTAGTCTCATGACTTTAACCGCATTTAATTTTGAAAGTAACCATAAGATGTTGGAGTCATGAGCCTCATATAACCAGTTTAATGAGAAATCTAAACTCTTTGTAGGACAAACGTGAAACAGTTTTATTTTTTCTAATTATCTTGTCAACCACATTCTCTATTCTGGGCAGCGGGGATGTTTAATGACATCTCAGCTTGATTCTCTGACTTTTCAGTCTCTTGGTTTTTTGAAGTGTCTCATTTGGGTTCTGAAGAGTCAGTCCTGTTTATTTAAAACCTTCCATCGAATTCCTAATAACCTCTGTCTTTTCCCTTCTGCCTGGGTGGGCTAGGCCTGTGGCTATGGTGGCTTTGGGAGCAGAAGGGATGGGCTGGGTGGTCTCCTCTGACAGGGCGCCTCCTTCCCTCCCTGTTTTCTGCCCTCCTTCCTCCCTTTCAGTTGTGGTTGGAAGGAGAGAGTGAAGACACTGCCTTTTTACTAAATCCTGTAAATGAGGTCACAGTTCTTGAATTGGAGGATTCTATATGCTGTTTTGACTTCTTTCTTTGGACTCCCCATTTATGAGCAGCAGCTCCTGCGTGCCTACCTGACAAGGAAGTCATCCCTGGCAACTCCCTTAGGCATTTACAGTTCCCTGTAAGATCTGTTCCCATTGCTTTGGTATGTGCACCTTTTTGTCCTCAGGTGAGACTGTCCCTAGTAAAATAGTTACTGTAAATCACATCTACCCTCCATATTTGAGTTTGGAGTTACAAGTGTCCATCTTGCATATTTCACTGAATCTGAGAACTTGAAGGCGGCTGCTATCGACTGAATGTTTTCGTCTCCCCCACCTCTAACTTATATATTAAAACCTAATCACCAAGATGATGGTATTGAAGGTGGAGACTTTGGGGGGTGATTAGGCCATGAGGGTAGAGCCTTTATCAACGGAATGAGTGCCCTTATAAGAATGACCCCAGGCCCCGTGAGGTGGCTCATGCCTGTAATCCCAGCATTTTGGAAGGCCAAGGCGGATGGATCATGAAGTCAGGAGTTCTAGATCATTCTGGCCAACATGGTGAAACCCTGTCTCTACTAAAATACAAAAAGTTAGCCAGATATGGTAGTGAGTGCCTGTAATCCCGGTGGCAGGGGAATCACTTGAACCCGGGAGGCGGAGGTTGCAATGAGTCAACATTGCGCCACTGCACTCCAGCCTGGTAACAGAGCAAGACTCTGTCTCAAAAAAAAAAAAAAAAAAAAAAAAAAAGAGAGAGAGAGAGAGAGAGAGAGAGACCCCAGAGAGAGCTCCCTTCCCCTTCCACCATGAGAGGATACAATGAGAAGAGAGCTGTTTATGAACCAGGAAACAGGCTCTCACTGGACACTGAATCTGCCAGCACCTCTGTCTTGGACTTCCAGCCTCCAGAACTGTGAGAGATAAATTTCTGGTTTTTGTAAGTTACACAGTCTGTGATATTTTGTTACAGGAGCCCAAACAAATTATAGGAGCAGTCACAAATAATAAAGACAAAGCATGTGTGACATTTCATTAAAAAAGGTAACAGTATCATGTCCAACTACCTAATCCCTCATCAAAATGCTTCTGCTTCTGATGAGAAAAAAGGGAAGGGGCATGAGCTGTTGGTTTTTATTGCCCTCTGTAACTCCATAGCACGGAATCAGTGATGGCATTCCCTGAGTCATTTAGCAAATATTTACCAAACATGTATATGTAATGCACACCATTTTGATGTTGGGTATGGATAATTCCATAAAGAGAACTTGACATGTAGGTAGAAAGGTAGAAAAATTTCAAATTCCACTACTCCAAAGTACAAAAAATAGTCTAGCTTTTTTCTTTTTCCTTTTTCTTTTTTTGAGACAGAGTCTTGCTCTGTCACCAGGCTGGAGTGCAGCGGCATGATCTCAGCTCACTGCAACCTCTGCCTGCCGAGTTCAAGCGATTCTCCTGCCTCAGCCTCCCGAGTAGCTGGGACTACAGATGCGTGCCACCGCACCCAGATAATTTTTCTATATTTAGTAGAGACGGGGTTTCGCCACATTAGCCAGGATGGTCTCAATCTCTTGACCTCATGATCTGCCTGCCTTGGCCTCCCAAAGTGCTGGGATTACAGGCCATGAGCCACCATGCCCGGCCTGATATAACCTTTCTTATATGCCCTTATCCTGCTGTGTGTTGACTAGTGGCAGGGAGTGCTATCTAACTTTCCAATTAATATATTAGTGTTTGGGGTTGTAAACTGACCTTTTATACTTATTAGACCTTTTTGCATAATGTTCAATCTGTGAAAGTGTCACTGACCCAACTCACCCACTCCTATCCATACATATGAGGGCCCTTAGGTGACCTCATGGCAATGGGAGGGACCTCAGAGCCATGTGCTGACCCCGCAGCTGGCTGGGCTGGGCTGTACTGGGGGTGGAGTTTGACCCCATCGAGGCAGTTTGTACCCAGAACTGTAATCCATGATCTCGGTTCTTTACCTCTGGTAGCTAATTCTCAACAGTCTGTGTCTCCATCTCAATGCCAAGAGGATATAAATCCCCTGACCCTTTTAGCACCTTGACATTTCATCATTTGGGGTATACAAATTTCTGGCTCTCTTGCACACCATAGTCAGGACATGAGCCACATTCAACAGTGTGAACTCAAGCCTATTTGTCTAATTCTCTCCATCTATCAGTGCTGCACCATTGATGATCTCTCACCTAGAAACAAGCCTGTGGTCTTCTCAGGACACAGTTGAGAAGGCAGTCACTAGTCTTGATTTTCCAGGGTTCCCCACACTATGGAAATCTCTACAACCTCTTCTTTTTGTGAATCAGCCCTGCATGTGTGGAGGACAGGATTTATATCCCATCTTCTTGTACCTCAGTCACTCTTTTTCTTCCCCATACTTTTCTAGGCTAGAAGCAGGCAGTCTCCTACTCCCTGTCAATTTGGACTTCCTCTACCTGATACTTTCTTCTTCCTAGGGACTCAACACCTCATGGATTAGCTTCCTGCCTCAGTGGAATGATGCAATGCAGGAAGAGACACATGCTTCTGATAAAGAAAAGGGAACACATGGGGTGCAGTTATTAAAAATATTCTTCTTATTTTTCAGAATAAAGAATTTTTTTATATTTCATCTCCATGGAAGGTTAATAAAACTTTTAAAAAAATTCCAAGGAGTTTAATAAAAGAGACTTTAGAAGGAGAAATAACTCTGAGCCTCTGTAAATCCTATTGCTCTAACACTTCAGCCAACTATAAAGAAGACCTAATACCCCGAACCAATGAAACATGAAGTTAGATGTACTGCCTCTTCCTGACACACAAATGCACAGTCATTGACACAGTCTTAGGGCAGCAATCTATTATAAGCTGGCTTTGATGTTGCATTTTCAAAGTTAACATTTACAGGTGATTCAATGGGAATTCAAATCAAGTGCAAATTTCTGAGGAGTTCCTGAGGAATAAGTAAGAATTCAAAGCCTATCTTTAAGTAGTAAATGTTTAAGCAGATGCATAGTTTTCTTTCTGTGTATAAGCATGGGGTAGAAATTCCTTATTCACACTGTACGTGATTCCTGTGATATGACAGCTGAGATTCTGGATTAAAACTGAGAGACATAAAATTTATTGTTAAAAGTTTACACTATTTCTGTGAAACTACAGCTGGATTAGGAGATCAAAAATAAGCTAAGTTTAACAAACTCCAGAAAAATTGTTATCTCAGTAAATGGATGTTTTAATGTTCATTACCTACAAAAAAGCGGTTTGCTGTGGCTGGTAAAAATTTAGTCAAGTTCTGAGATCAGCTTCCTTACAAACCGTCGGTTTTAACTTTGAATGAATGCAAATGCTTCTGTTTAGCTTTATTACATATTTAATAGTATCTTCCATGTGTGATCATAGTCCTTGTCCTCAAAGAATTTCTGGCCTTAGGAAAGAGACATGTCATTCAACTAAGAAATCACGTGCTTTGACTCATGCATGTCTCATTCTGATGGTTCTATGGGACTGGGTCATCAAGGGGTTTCAAGCAGGTAGCATCTTGGATCTATTAAGAGCAAAATGGCCGGGTGTGGTGGCTCACGCCTGTAATCCCAGCACTTCAGGAGGCCTAGGTGGGCGGATCACGAGGTGAGGAGATCAAGACCATCCTGGTCAACATTGTGAAACCCCATCTCTACTACAATACAAAAAATTAGCCGGGTGTGGTGGTGGGTGCCTGTAGTCATGGCTACTTGGGAGGCTGAGGTAGGAGAATCGCTTGAACATGGGAGGTGGAGGTTGCAGTGAGCCAAGATCACACCACTGCACTCCAGCCTGGTGATGGAGCGAGACTCCCTAAAAAACAAAAACAAAAACAAACAAAAAACCTGAGTGCTCAGCGTTTGTCAGTGAATGAAAGATGAGGAAGATGTGAAGCCCTCCCACCCACCCTCATGTGAGCCACACAGTGGATGGGAACAGAGGAGAAAATTTCAGAGAATGGCGGGGCCCCAATCACAGTGGATGGTAGCGATGTGCCAGTGTAGAGAAGCTCTAAAGTTGAGAATAGTGTCTATTATAACTTCTGCTTGACATACAAAATGCATTTTTGAAGAAAAAAATTGTGGATCTGGTAATTAAGCAGTTAGAAAGATGTTATTTAGGCTTTATTGCATACAGATACCACCAATTTTCATGCCCCCAAATTGTTGACCTACTCATTTTTTTCTATTCCAGGTACTATCTTGAGTTGGATGAATAGCAAACTGGCAGGCGTGGTGGCTCATGCCTATAATTCCAGCACTTTTGGGAGGCCAAAGTAGGTGGATCAACTGAGGATAGGAGCTCGAGACCAGCCTGGCCAACATGGTGAAACCCTTGTCTCTACTAAAACTACAAATATTAGCCAGGCATGGTGGTGTGTGCCTGTAATCTCAGCTACTCCAGAGGTTGAGGCAGGAGAATCGCTTGAACCTGGGAGGTGGAGGTCACAGTGAGCCCAGATTGGACCAGTGCACTTCTGCCTGGGCAACACGGTGAGACTCCATCTCAAACAAAACAAAACTGGCCCCAAATGGTCCAAAAGTATAGACACGTAGGTAGGAATCTTACGCAGTTCTCACCAGGACACATGACTGTTCTGAGGCAGAGTTTGATAGCAGCTGAGATGGACTGGGAGGCATTGCAAAGGCAGAGTGTTGGGTCTTAGGAGGCAGAGAGTATATGGGGGGATAAAGAAAGGATATAGATTTTTGAAAAAACACTCAGGTTTTTAAATTTTATAAAAGGTATAGACAAAAAATTTACATCGTGAACAGGTTTTATGGGAAGGAGTTGATTTACGCTGAAACATGTTCAGTATGAAGTGATGTCAAAGTTAAGTTGAGATATATGGTTGAAGGCATGCGGTCATGAAGACTGCAGAAAGAGATTTGGGACCTAAGAGGACAGTGGTAGGTTGAAGAATGGCCCCAAAACTGCTTGCATCCTGATTCGCTGAACCTGTGAATGTCACCTTATGCGGCAAAAGGGAATTTGCAGTTGTGATGAACTTAAGGATCTTGAGATGAGAAGATTATTGCATTATCCTGGTGTGCCTGATGAATCACAGCGGTTCTTAAAAAAGGAATGAGAGAGATCAGAGGTAAGTAAGCAGTAAAATGATGGAGGCAGGAGTTGAGTGATGTGTGGAAGGGGTCATGAGCCAAGGAATGTGGGCAACCTCCAGAAAAAAACAGCCCAGCTGACACCTTGACTTTGGCTAGGGGAAACTGATTTCAAGCTTCCGACCTCCTGAAGTGTAAGATAATCAGTGTGTGTTGTTTTAAGCCACCAAGTTTGTGGTAATTTGTCACAACAGTCATGGGAAATGAACGCAAGGACCTAGGGAACACTGAAAAGAGAAGATCCTCATTTGCTGTAACTAAAACACATCCAACATTTGGAGAGCTTTTCAGTTCTGCTTCAATAGCCTGCAACAGAGTGCGGTGTGATAAAATTCCACTCGGGTCACCCAGAAATTCAGGACCATACACAGGCTCCATGAGAACACAGATGATCTGTTGCGCTCCATTCCCTCTCTCTTTTTGGCAGAGAGTGAAATCCCTAATGAGCTTTGTAGGCCCAGGGCCTGTTTCTGATACATGGTAGGTGTTTAAAGTACATCAGGCTGGGCATGGTGTCTTATGCCTGTAATCCTAACACCTTGGGAGGCTGAAGTGGGAATATCGCTTCAGGCCAGAGTTTGAGACCAGCGGGGGCAACATAGCAAAATCCCATCTATTTGAAAAAAGAATTATATATATATATATATATATATATAATTTTATATATATATAAATGTATAAAATTTTCTCAAACTAAAGAGAATTTCAAACTTTTATGTTTTTTAATTCTATGAAAATGTTTTTTCCAGTAAAAAAATTAAATTTACTTATATTTTGCATTGAACATTTTACATTATAGGACATTTTCATAAAAATCAGATGTCCAGTTCTTCAGTCAGTGTTTCTCAAGCAAATGTCCCTGTATCCTGGTTGTAGGGGATGGATCTATGGATGTATTCTTGGGGTTTTGAAGACATTTATAAATTACTAAAGTTTGAGGGACACTGAAATACACAAATGTTGAAGGAGCAAACGGATAAGGAATACATGCTTTAAGAAAACCCAATTTGGTAGTTAATTCAGTAGGAACAAAATGTAAAGCAAGTTGTTTTGTGGTGTGGAAATCAAATAGCTAATTGGCATGTTAAATTATTTTACATTTCAAGCTAGAGCAATCATGCAGGCATGGCCTTGCAACACATTTCCCTCACCATTTGTTTTCTCTGTTACAATACTAAGTGTACTACAACAGTGAGAAGAAATAGCACCAGAATACATCTTGCACCTATTATCTGTCCTGACGGTAAAAAGTTAATGGCAGCATCCCCCTTTGGGCCCCTAATAGATGGCACATCATTGTTTCAGAACACCTGAAAGAATGTCTGGGTGCACCTCCCCAAGCACCTGACAAGGGAGAGGTGGGGGCCCAAGAGTAATTGCCATGTCATTGCCATGTGATTTATTGCAATGCTTAATTATGTCTACAGGGCACCATCTGGAGACCTAATTTGTGTGCTTTATGAGCAAAAATTGCAGTCAAAATGTTCCTTCTTCTGAGCATAACTGGGTCCCACTTTGGACTTCTTGCACCTTACGCTTGATCCCAACACTATGTCCTAATTATTTTAGTTTAGAGCGTCCCAGCCACACAGAGCGACTCTTATTCTAGAGGCAATGGGCTTTTCCTTCTTATACTATATTATTTAATGGGTTAAGCATGTAGGGAGTTTTGCAGTATACCAAAAACCCCACAGTAAAGTGATATCACAATGAACGTGTTTCTGAACTATTACTAGCCATCAACCAAAAGCAGTATTGCATTTATTGGCATCTGATATTTTTTTTCTAATTACCAATTGGCAAGTAATTGTCCCCAAACTATTTGCTTAAAAGGGTTGATGGCAAATCAGCATTACTTGATTCGGATTGCTTTTTATTCAGTTTTCAAATAGATTTTAACCTGTTACAGGAATTTTTTTAAAAAATCATATTACTGTGCTGAGTTGATTTAAGAAATGCTTACTCCTTTCAATTAAAACCCAGAGCATTAATCAAATGTTTGACACTATAAATGTTTCCAATTAACATCTAGCTTAAAACCACATGTGCTCCAAGTGAAATTCAAAAGATCTATCTGTACAGGTGACCTCAGAGAAACCATTAACACATGGCTGGAGACAGCAAGAAACTTTCTCCACTGGCAAGCCTGAGATAAAGAATCACTCTATGACTGATTAGTACTTCAAACATGCTTTTCTGATGTGGGTTCCTTCAGCTGGAAGTTGAATATTTTTCACTGAGTCAAAAAGGAAAATAAAATTAGGAAAATATATATAGAGAGAGCGAAGTTTAAAACAATCCTATCTGGATGAGCAGTTAGTAGTTCCAAAACCTATCGAAGGCAATGATTGGTCACAATGTGAGCCTAATCAGTAATCTTAAGTCTAAGAGAAATTTTCCAAGTTCTTTTTCACTTCCTCACGCAGAGGTTGCAAACTCAGATACCTCCAGAGTCCAAGCAGGTAGTGTAAATGAATGAAATGAGAGTGTCAGGTGAACTGGAGGCCTCAGCAAACTAAATGGAATACCTCCTGCCTAAATGGGAGAGTTCCTACCCACCAGCAATCAAGTATTGTCATGTGAAAATGACAGCCCTATAGTACTAAACATTCTGCTATTCTAAGAGAAGCCAGAAAAAAATCTTTTTCATGTGAATTCATAAATTTGAAATGATGGCAATTACCTCTGTGGAAAACAAAAACAACACAGACCTCTTTGCAGCCAGCCTGTGACCTTTGTGTCTGCTGCTGTGTAGAACTGGGAGCAGGACTGACACAGTCAGAGATAGTCAAGGCCGGTATGAGGATGAAGGTGAGCACCCTTCAGTAATATGTCAGCACGTCATAAGACTTGGAGAGCATGCTTTGGCTGGCTCACTGTTGAATCTACCAGCGCCTGGCAGAAAAAGAGAGAGCACATACTTCCCAAATAATTTCTCAACTGATCAGTCAAATGTAGTTAAATTATTCCAGGTGTGCTATGCAGGGAGTTATTATGGCCATAAGTAAAATGGTAACATTAAGACAAGCCCATTTGCCCAGTGACCTGATGAATTGCATTCTCTCTCTCCTGTCTCTCAGTGGCCTATCAACAGCTGGGGTTGTCAATCCCACATTGAGGACTGCTAATAAACACCTAGGCCTAGTCTGTAGAAAGATACATATTTCTCTTTTTTTTTCCCCTTTCAAATATCTTTCCAAAAGAGAAAAAGCAGATGATCATAATAAGATAAATGGCTGGCAGTTTGCACAGAGAGAAATATTTGACATTCAGAAACAATTTCAAGACCCCAAGAGCCATACATTCATGTTTGTGCAAAGATTTTTTTTTTTTTTAATCTAAAGCAAAGCTAAGGTCTGTGTGCCTTTGGTGGAAATTGCTCAATGGCTTTGAAAGTAAGAAAGATGATCGTTTTACTTTATCAAGGAGACAACTCAGGTCATAACTAGAGCCAGAAGACTTGGGATTTTGCCTTTTTTTTCTGCTTGCTAACTAGCTACAGGGTTGCTCAGTAACTTGCATTACTCTTTCCATCCTTAGTTTAAAAAAATTGATCAGATACCAAATTTTATATATAAAATGTAACTAACAACAGCTGAGTAAACAAGATCAGACAAAATAAAGCCCATAAAGCAATTTGTAAACACTGGCTTGTTTCTTTCTTTGAATTTTTTTTCTGAAAATAGTTTCTGGGTTTCCTTGAGGACTTGTTTGATTGCAAACGTCAGGAAACCCAGGTAAAACTAGCTTAGCAATAACGACCAAAAGATTATCTTTCACAACAGAAAAATCTGGGTGTAGACTTTAGGCCTGGCTTCTCCAAGGTTCATAGTAATGCCACCATGACCCAGTCTTTGCTGCATCATAATGAAGCAGGAGCAGCCTCAAACACAGAACTGGGAAGGAAGAAGTGTTTATTATTATTACTATGGCCTGGAGCCAGGGACAATTTGTCTAAGTGACCAAGCTCCCCTGCTAAAGAGAAGCTCTGCCTTTATATAGGCTTATACTCTAGACATTACACATGAAAGGATCTTAGGTTTACAGCCTTAGAAATTAGGAGTGAAAGGGTCTTGGGTTTGCAGTTTTAGAAATCACATACGAAAGGGTCTTGGTTGATGGAGGAGTGGGGTGGTGTTTTGGTCTTAAGTAAAAACAATGTCTTCCGGAGAGATTCCCCCACACCTTCCATTTACAGGAAGGTGATTCAGGAGGTGCCAGTCGGCCAGGCTTTTCTTCTATTGAAATGCAGTGTGGAGGTCAAGGGGGAGGTGATCCTAGATGCCTGGGTCTCTTTCCTCAATGGCACCATATTGGCCTCATTCTCTATAGTTGGATTCTAGGAGTTCTAGGCCCATATACTATCAGGTTCAATTCTACTTATAAGAAACACCCTCCTTTCCTTCATATAGGAGTCTCAAATTGGGCCAGATTAAGGTTTAATCTTAGTGATAATTGGGTCTAAAAGTTCTAGCCAATCTTTGTGTCTAAGATAGTGTGAGGCTTTGAATGGTCAGGTCTCAGTCCCCATGGGAACTCAGCCACCATGTAAAACAGGGGTACAATTAGCCCCACCTCAGTATGTGGAGTCCTTTGTCAAAAATTGGGGAGAAATGGATATCCATTATACTCTATGACATGATATATGCTTTGTTTTAGAGTTTTGGCCTAGAGCGATCGTTTAGACACTTTATGTCTTAAATGAAAGTTAAAGAAAAGTCTGCTTTCCTAAAGAAACTGACTTTGCCTAGTATTCGTTTATTTGACTATAGGAAAATTTTAGAGACAAATTTTGTCCAAAATGTATTCCGCTAAAACCAGTTCTTCTGAATTAATGGGAATATTTTTTTTCACAGAATAGTTTTTCTCATAACTAAAGTAACTTGCCCTAAAAAGAAACTCCACACCCATGTGTGGTCAGCCTCCCTTTACTTCACGTCCAGATCCTGATAACCACGAAGTTACCTTTTGTCTCCATGCACTTGCCTAGGCTGGATATTTCCTCTGTACCTATATCAACCACATAGTTTTACTTTCTGTATTCTGAGGCTTTAACATCTGGGGTCTTGCCAATCTGGAGGGACTACTCCTTCTGGAGTTAGACACCCAGTTCCTATAGATAGTAAGTAATTCGCCTACTTTTCAAATGTGGATCAGCCAACCCACAGCCTATGCCCCCAGCCACCTCCTCTGTGGGCCTCTCACGCTATCCCTTGTGATAATCATCTCAGGGCTATGTACCAGGCAATTAGTGTCAGCCTTTATACTCCAGAGCCTGATGAAATTCTTCACAATAGCCAGTCCCAAGCCTGTTTGCCTTATCTTGCCTGTTTCTCCCTATGGACACCACAGTAAAGGTCCTTGTCCACATTTTCCCCTTCCTCCTGCTGCCTGAATAACCCAGGTGCTTTATCATGTGGCCCCCCCTGTGGTGAGGCTTGCTCTGTCCTCTTGGGAACTGTGAATAACAAGCCTGTGTTGTTATTACTATATCTAAGTAATAAGAAAACCTATATGAAAACCTTATATAATTGAGATCCTACAATATGTTTTATATCTGGTTGCCTTCAGTTAACATAATGTCAAAACCTTGGAAAAGGTTTGTACACCGAAAAATATCTGAGGCAAGTCTCAATCAATTCTGAAGTTTATTTTGCCAAAGTTAAGGTCATGCCTGTGACACAGCCTCAGGAGCTCCTGACAACATGTGCCCAAGGTAATTGGTTTTATAAGTTTTAGGGAGATGTAGACATCAATCAATACATGAAAGATGTACATTGGTTCCACCTGGAAAGGTGGGACGATTGGAAGTGGAGACTTTCAGGTCATAGGCAGATTCAAAGATTTTCTGATTGGTAGCTAGTTGAGTTACTATCTAAAGACCTGGAATCAACAGAAAGGAATGTCTCCCTAAGGTAAGGTGTTGTGGAGACCAAGGTATTATCATGTAGGTGAAGGCTCCAGACAACAAGCTTCAGAGAGAATAGATAGTAAATCTTATCAGACTTATAGAGCCTGTTCTATCAGTTGTTTTGTTTGTTTGGTTGGTTGGGGAGGGGACAGAGTCTCAGTCTGTTGCCCAGGCTGGAGTGCAGTGGCACGATCTTGGCTCACTGCAGCCTCCCAAATTCCAACACTTCTCCTGCCTCAGCCTCCCGAGTAACTGGGATTACACACATGTGCCACCTGCCTGGCTAATTTTTACATTTTTAGTAGAGATAGGGTTTCACTACATTGGCCAGGCTGGTCTTGAACTCCTGACCTCAAGTGATCCACCAGCCTCAGTTTCGCAAAGTGCCAGGATTACAGGTGTGAGCCTCTGCACCCAGCCTGTTCTGTCAGTCTTAAGGTCTCTGTTGATGTTAATGGTAATGAGGCATGTCTGACTCCCACTTCCCAACATGGCCTAAACTAGTTTTTCAGGTTAACTTTACAATTCCTTGGACAAGAGGAGCAATCCATTAAGATGACTGGGGGGCTTAGAATTTTATTTTTGGTGTATAGGTTCAACCATGCTGAGCATGTATCAGTACTTTCTTTTATGACTGAATAATATTTCACAGGGATATATCACATTTTGTTTCTCCATTGGTCAGTTGATGGGAAGTTGGGTTATTTCTGTATGTTGGCTATTATGAGTAATGCTGCTCTGAAAAAATGTGCAGTATAAGTTTTTGTGTGGACATATGTTCTTTTTCTTTCTTTCTTTCCTTTTTTTTTCCTTTGAGATGGAGTTTCACTCTTGTTGCCCAGGCTGCAGTAATATAGCACAATCTTGGGTCACTATAACCTCCTCCTCCTGAGTTCAAGCAATTCTCCTGCCTCAGCCTCCCAGGTAGCTGGCATTACAGGCATGCACCACCATGCTCAGCTACTTTTGTGTCTTTTTTAGTAGAGACGGGGTTTCTCCATGTTGGTCAGGCTGGTCTTGAACTCCCAACCTCAGGTGATCTGCCCACCTTGGCCTCCTAGAGTGCTGGGATTACAGCGTGAGCCACTGTGCCTGGCCAGACATATGTTGTCAATTCTTTTGGGTGTATACCCATGATTGGAATTGTAATGTTATAAGATAACTCTATAGTTAACTTTCTGAGGAACTACCAAGCTTTTTCCAAAGGAGTTGCACCATTTTATATTCTCATCAGTAATGTGTAAGAATTGCAATTTCTGGTTTTGATATGCATTTCCTTAATGAATAGCAATGTTAAGCATCTGTTCATGTGCTTATTGTCCATACATATGTATATATTGGCCATATATTTATCTACATATAATTTCTGGACTCTCAATTATATTCCATTAATCTCTAGGTCTATCCTTACGTCAATACCACACACGGCCTTGATTACTTCAGCTTTGTACACCATCTTTTGATGGTGTTCAGAACATGCTATCTACTTCAAAATGTGGCACTCTGGCAATTGAGTAAATAGCAGCAGTTGGAAAGTCACTCTCACCTTCCCCCACCTTTCCCCTGAAGCAGGTCATAAAAGCTAGAAGGAATTTTCTGATCTTCCCCTGAAACAGGTCATAAAATCTTCCCTCTCTAGACCCAGAGGAAAGGTGCTAAAAACACAAAGATGCTGAGAAGAATCTGAACAAACTGGCTTTGCTAAGCTCCCCTTGACTTATTACCATTAGGACATACTCCCTTTGTTCAATTATGCTTCCCCACAACTGTTTATGCTTCATCAAACCAAGTGTAGACATACACGTTTCCTTATTTATTTGGTCCTCATTTTCTCATGAAGACTCCCTTATCATGTAAAACCTATATTAAATAAATTTGTATGGTGTTCTCCTGTCAGTCTGTCTTTTGTTATAGAAGCCTCATCCATGAAATTAGAGATGGGTGAGCAAAGTCAGTCTCTTCTCTCTTATATTTTAAATTCCACCATAATATTTTGAGATAAGTTTTGTTGTTTTATTGTCAAGGTAAATTAATAAAATTATTTTCTGCTTTTAGCAGATGATTTCTAGCTACTGCCAGTTTCTTTCATACATCTGATGAATTTTGTGTTCATAACTCTATGGTTCTCTCATTAGGGGCTTTAAGCTACATTTCCACAATATTGTGATTTGACTCTCCTAAATTTTAAACTCAGGTTCCTATATTTCAGTGCAGGCCTGCAAAGATGCTTCCATACTTTTAATTTCAATATTTTACTTTTGAAAACATTTAATTTCTTCATTGCCAAAGTTAATTACTAAAGTCCATATTTAGGCTGGTTTTCATTTTTACTAAGTCTTGGTTAAAATTCAGAAAGCTTATTTACTCTCTAGTGATACTATTACTGACTAGTTGAATTGTTATTCAGGAGGGAATCTGGGGCTATAATTATTCCATATGATTTTCTAAAAATCAACTTTTTGAGTTATAACTTATAAAATACACCCACTTAATGTATACAATTCAATGGTTTTTAGAGTATTTAGTATATTTACAGAGTTGTCCAACTATCAGCATAATTCAACTTTTGGACATTTAGGATTTTCATCACTCCATGAAGAAACCTTCTGACTCATAGCCACTTTTCCTTCCCTCCACCCTCCAAGCCCACACTACCACTAGTTCATTTTCTCTGTCTATAGATTTGTGGGGCTTCCTAGGACTGGCTACTGGGTCAGCATAACTTAGTGTTCAGCCACTGCTTGGGCACAGGTGGTATTTAAGCCCCCTTTAATGGACTGTCTAAGTGTTTGTGTGTCTTCTTCCAAATTCATACATTGAAGTCCTAACTCCCAGTGTGATGGAATTTGGAGAGGGGGGCCTTTGGTAGATACTTAGGGTTAGATGAAGTCCTGATGATGGGATTAGTGCTGTATTCCATCAATGTGTGCACATGGAGACAACTCTCCCTGCCCATCTCTTACCATGTGCACACATTGAAATAAGGTCGTGTGAGAACAGAGTGAGAAGGTGGCCATCTGCAAGCCAGGAAGAGGCCCCTCACCAGAGCCCAACTTTGTTGGTGCTCTGATCACTACTCTCAGCCTCCAGAACAGCGAAAAAAATATTTTTTGTTCTTTCAGCCACCCAGTCTATGACATTTTGTTAATGGCAGTCAGAGCTGACTAAGACACTTCTAGGAGAGTAAGAGTTTCATCTTTTACTGTTGGATCAGTGTGTAGCTTGGAGACTACGTCCACAGTTCATAGAATTTACAAATTTGCTTTGCATGTAGCCAGGGATTATAGTTGCCTGAAGAGTTCTTCCTACCTGCTGCACAGACAAAGCCAGTTCACTGGGACCACTGAAGTATTGTATTGAGGTACTGCAGGCATTATGGTAAACTAATACCTCCTTGTTGAATACAGTGAGTTTCAAATTTCTCTTTAGACAATCAGTATGCCAGTATGTTCAGCTTCTGTGTTCTTTGTTCTCCATCTTAAAGTTTAATTTCCTCATTGTCTTCGTCTCCTTTTCCCTAGTTTCAGTAAGCAACTTTCCTGCCAGCCCTAATCAGTAGTTCACATCTGTTCCCCTGGTCACTTGCTCCATCCTGAGTTACCCCTGGTCACCTGCTCTGACCTGAGTCACTTTTAGTCACCTGTACTGTAACCATCTTTCCCACTGAAACTGCTCACCACGACACTCTGGCTCTCTTTAAAAATAGCCCTGCTCTCTTTAAAATCGCCAATAGAAATTAGCTTAGACTGTGCAGTCCAACCCTAGCCAATAGGGGAATGACACAGTGGTAGGGACTACCTGCATCAGGGATAAGAACCTCTTCCCCTCCCTTGTTCCAGTGTGCTCTCTACTCTATCCATGAGACACACCCTTCTATAGAAGTAAAAATTGCCTTGCTGAGAAAGTTTACTTTCGAGTGCTATTTCTTTTGCAGCACCGAAAAATTTGCTTCTAACATCATTGAAGTATTTCAGTAAAGAAAGAGTTTAATTGACTCAAGGCCGGCCCCGCCAGGGATGGAGTTATCGCTCAAATCAGTCTTCAGAAAGGTTCAGGGGTTAGGATTGAATGGGGAATATTGGTTGTTTGGGGATAAAACCATGGGGGCGTGTGGAAAACAATCCCCGTGCACTAAGTCCACTTCTGTGTGGGAGCCACAGGACTCTTTGAGTCAGGAGTCATGGTTCTGGGTGGATCCAACTGGTTGTCATAAATGCAAAAGTCTGAAAAGACATCTCAAAAGGCCAGTCTTAGGTTGTGTGATAGTGGTGTCATCTACAGTAGTAATTGGGGAGGTTACAAATCTTGTGACCACCAGAACAATGGCTGGTTATCCTTTATGCCTAAATCTTAGCAGAATTCAGGTCCCTCCTTTAACCCCAGTCTTGCGGGCTTTTATTAGTTTTACAAAGACTGTTTAGGTTTGCAAAAGGCTATTATCATCTTTGCTTTAAGGTTAAACCCTAAACTAAATTCCTGTCAAAGTTAACTTGGCCTATGCTCACAAATGACCAAGGGCAGCTTGGAGGTCAGAAGCAAGATGGAATCAACTATGTCAGGTATCTCTTACTGCCATAATGTTGCAAAGTCATTTTCAGGGCTAGTAGCTCAGAAGTTCCCTTTCCCACTGCTACTGCCCTGGGCAGGCTCATGATCTTCCCCAGACCACTAGACAAGGCTGTGATTTTAGCAGGGTCCTCTTTGACCATTTCTTACCTTGAGCTTCACATTAAACATCTGGTTTTGGGCTGCCATTGGTGTTAACCTTGAGCTGTTAGCTACCACTAATTGCCAGCTGATTGCTGTATTGTTTTTGACAACATCCTGAGCATACATTTCTCCTGAGTCTTATCCAAATTAAGTAAGGTCCCGTGGGCTTACTCAGATTACATCTCCTCCACCCAATGGAATAGGGCCTGGGAGAAGAGATAGCTACTCTTTGCTGGCTGTCCCGTGCAGAATCCCCATCCCCTTCTCCAGTATGGACCGAATTATACTGTCAATTCTTCTAATAGTACACCTCTTAAGGAGCTTGCTCTGAAATACATGTGTCTTCCTAAAAGAAAGAGACTAAAGCACAAAATATTATTTGAAGAGTTTACCTGAGCCAAGGGGAGGACAGCTGCTAGGGACATAATTCCAAATTGCCTTGGGGAGTGCTTCATCAGACTGTGTTACAGGCAGGTTTTTAAAAGCAAAGGGAACAAGGAGTGGGCCAATACAAAATTGTTTAACAGGAATCCTTGTTTGTCTACAGATAACTTTGGTTAGTAATTGGATGTACATTGTTGAACTAAAGTTGTTCAATTATAGTTGAACATAAATATGAATTAAAGTGTCCAGTGTATGTGTCTTATGGCTATTTGGCATCAGTTAGTCTAGAGCCCACACAGTAGGTGCATTTGAGAGATAATTATTTAGGTCAAGAGGGAATGAGGCATGACTGCTGTTTCATGCCAATGCCTATCTGACCCAAAGGGGCTGATATTCCTCACATGAAAATATTGATTTTTCTTCTTTCTCATTTTCTCCTTTTGAAAAAGTCTTTCTTTTTGAAAGCACTAGCAACAAAAATATGAGTGTGAAGGTGTCCCTCTTTACTGGGGAGGTTCATTCCCAGATAGTCCTGAAGAATCTTTAAGAGTGCCCCCAAGCCAAATTAGCATCCTAGATTGGCATAAGTGAGACCTCACCCAAATCATTGATTTATATAATTGCTTTGTTCATTGAGTCCCTTCTGATATTTGGAATTCCATGATTTTAGTTTTCTTGGAAGAAGTAAAATGAGAGATACATAACATTAGTAATGTACTTACAAATTACAATTTAAAAAAACTATTTGTATACCAGAACCTATTCCATTAGGAAGCCGACTAAAAACTTGTGAAGAAAATTAAAAACCAGTTTTTCTTTAGAGATTTGTAGTCAGGAAATAATTCAAGATTCAGTCCAAATTGTGAGGAAACAAATAAAAACCCAAAAACAATGGTCAGGGCTTAGAATGTTATAACAGGTATGGTATCCTTTTCTTCTGAAATATACTTTTTCTTTCTTGGAGGTCAGCTCTGCCGTTATCTTCCTTTTGCTTGCATTTGCATTATAGATGCTATCTTCAATCCATCTTATTTGTCTTTTAAAGATATTGGTGATGTTGTGAAAGGTAGGTGAATTGAAACTGGATAGTGTCATCCATAAATGTACTTGACCTGGCCCTTGGAAACTGTAGGATGTCACAATGTGCTGGGAAGCAGGCAAACAAATGGGTGCCATTGTGTCCGCGTCCATGCAGTGATTTTCTCTCTCAACCCTCAGGATATTTCAGGCACAGCATGATGTGTGACTGGAGGAACACTCAGCTCATGTAAAGAGAAATGCATCCACCTACACTTTAAGTATGTATAAAAATTCATACACATTTTTGGAATAAAAATTAATACAAATAGGTTACATTTTTTCTTTCACTTCAATAGATTGCCTTTGTTCTTCATGGGTTGTCCACACCTCAGGCAATTAGAAGATCATTCATCTCAAAGTCTGTGCACCAGTGTTTCTCAGTCTTGGCACTGTTAATATTTTGGACAAGATAATCCTTTGCTGTGGGAGCTAGCCTGTGCCTTGCAAGATGTTCAGCAGCATCCTTGGCCCTCATCCACTTGACACTAGGAGCACCTTCCCTAGCTGTGACAACCAGAAATGTCTCCAGACATTGCCAAATGTCCCTGCAGGGTGGGGAGCAGAAAACACAATCATGCTTGGTTAAGAACCACTGTTGTGTACAGATTAAAGCCATAGAGAGTTGCTCACACTCAACGTCTTCTGTGGTAGAAAGATAGATCCACTGCTCACACAGATCTATTAAATAACCACAGTCTGCACTCCCTGATGTTCACCCGTATTTTCTGATCTTTTGGAATCACCATAGAAACACATATGACTATAGAAAATTTCAAAAATAGAAGATACAAAAAAGACAATTTTTTAAACTTATCATTGATCCTAAATGTGTTGTGTTTTCTTATAATTATTTATGTAGAATTCATTGGCTGGTCAACCCTTCCTTCAACTTGGTCTTGCTTATCACATATCTTTTAGAAATTCATTTACATTTCTATCACATAATTTGGAAATTCTATCATATGAAATTTACACTTTTCCAGCGTCAGCACTGATAGAAATCCCCCATTTATATAGTCTTTTAGTGGGACTTTTGGAGAGAAAGAGAATTAAAGACAGAACCTAAGCATGACATGGAGGGCAACCCTTAAAAATATAAATGTATTTTACTACAATGAAAAAAACGAATTAGATCTACCCCCAAAACACAGTCAACAAAATTAATATTCAAATGACAAAACCCTGAGAAAATATTTACAATATCTGTAAAATGACAATATTAATATTTTCTTAACCCATAGAATAAAAATGAAATAACATATATATAATAGACTTTAAAAAGTTTAAAAAGACAAATATTCTACTAGAAAAGAGACAAAGTAACAATCAATTCACAAAATAGGAAATATGAGATATTTTCTTGTAAGATAGAAAAGATTTTTATAATAATGTCCCTTGTTAAATGAAAAATTTCTTACACTGGTGTTAGAAATATAAATTGATAGAAAACGTCCAGAGAATAATTTGAGAATCGGTACCAAATGCTTTCAAAACTTACATATACAGCCTTAGAAATTTACTCAATAATTCTACTACTAGAAACTTATCCTAAGGAAATATGTATGAATTGATGTGAAAAACATCATAACAAAATTCATCAGACCTATCTTCATAATAGTAAAAAATTTAATAATTACTTAAGTGTTTAATATTAAGGTATTTAGAAATAAGTTATATGATAGCACCCTAAACCATAATTAAATTTGTATCTTAGAAAACTATGTATTGTTATGAGGACTATTAACATGTATTAAGAGAAAAATATCATATGGTATTATGGTATCATGCCAAACGGTAAATATTATACATATTTGTAATGTTAAAAGTTTCATCGTGGAAAGATCTACACCAAAATATCGATACCCCTGAGTAGTGAATGTCTTAGTTTATTTAAACTGTCTTCTGTTTTCCCATTTATATTTTCAAATATTTCTACAGTAAACATTGGTAATAAAAATGCTGTAAGTTGTTATAATAGTACAGCAAGCCTCTTGAAAATTTTTTTGGTTCAGAAAGAAAGAGCAGAACAGCGTTTTTCTTTCCAATGCTACCAGCTGGGAAAATCATCATGTAAGTTGTTTCACACAACATGCTTCATCTGAGAAGGAAGCAAATCTTGAGAAGGACCTTATGTTCATGGTCAGCGACGTTCACTGAGGGATCCTTTTCATCGTTCTCCCCTGAGCCAAGCACGTCCACCCTCTGCTGAAGCAAAACTCTTTCTCAGTCAGGAGCACATCGGTATATTGAAAAGATGACAGCAGTACTTGGACTGAAATTTGAATGGATTTTCAGAGAAAATGTAGTTATTATTCAGTAGGTAATGGTATTTAATGGGGTTGTGGTTTATGAGAGATACTAGGTTCCTGAAACACGCAGTTCTGACTATCCACGTGAAAATAATTCTGATGAGATAAAAGGTGTCTAAAGAATCCAATGAGCTGTCCAAGGACCTAATTTCACTGTGGCCACACTTGTTTTGCTTATGACTGGATTTACTATGGCAAGCAAAGTTCCTGGCATATAATTAGTGGTCAAATATAGTTATTAAAGAAATGAGGCCATATTTTAACACAACAAAATATATGTAATACAACACAAAAAAGAGAGTATAGGAAAATGAAGTGAAAGGGGAAGAAATTAAATAATTTGAAAAATAGTATAGAATGAGAGATTCAAAATATTAAATGAAAATCAAATAAGTATATGTTAGAAATAGAAAAAAGTATCATAAAAAAATTATCGTTTTGGAGACAGATGGTGGAATGTGAGCCAAAGGTAGACTTCCGGTATTCTTACATTTATTCATTCTTACATTTTGTACTTTTCTCTTCCTATGCTCCCTTTCTTCTTCTTTTCTTCTCTTCCTCCTACCCTTCCTACCACCTTCTCTTTCTTTCCCTTCCTCCCTCTTTTTCTCCTTCTTTAGGCCTCCCTCCCTCCTCTCTCCCTTCTTCCCTCCTTCCTTTCTCCCTTCCTTCCCTTTTTCCTTCCCTCCTTCCTTTCCTCTCTTCCTCCCTCCCTCTTCTTTCTTTCTCTTTCTTTCCCTTATTTCCTTTTCCTTTTCTTCCTTCCCTCCTTCCTTCACTTCTCTTTCTTTCTTTCTTTCTTTTTTTCTTCCTTTTTCTTTCTTCTTTCTTTCTTTTGTCCTTTCTCTCTTTCTTTCTTCTTTCTTCCTGCCTTCCTTCCCTTCCTTCCCTCCCTCCCTCCTTTCTTTTCTTTCCTTTCTTTCTTTCTTTCTTCTTCTCTTTTTTTTTCAAGTGAAATCATCCCACCCCAGACACAAGATAAACACTGTACTTTATCTGGTAAGTATCAGTTTTACTCAGAGAATCCAAAGGAAATCATGCCAACAAGCACCAATACATTTTATGTTGAATGAAAAAATAAACACATGAATTATGTTTTAAAAATCAGTGAATGCCATATTGGCTTTGAGTGAATCCAATCTCTATGAGATCATTTTGGACCCCTCGGTGATTAGGGGTTCCCTGGTGGTTGATTTTGAGAAGCCCTGGTTTACACAAAGACCAAGAATGCATGCATATCCAATACATGAGAAACAAAGCTTGGAGAGACAGTTTCATGTTGCATGAAAGAGTCGGGATTTATAAAGTATCTACAAGCTGACCTCAAACAGTAATATAAAAAGATTAAAATTGTCCAAGTACAACAAACAATTATCTACTGAAGGAAAAGGTGGAAAAGGCCAGGCTTCAACAAAAGTCACAAGACAAGGATTTTGAGTAATACATATTTGATATGGTCCAACAGTGGGATGAAGGAAATAAAGAAAGGCTTATGGATTGTAGGCTCAGTTCATAGAGATGGAGAGAAACTGTTTTATTCCAATTACATCTGGTGGGTTATATTAATCTCTGAACATCATATTTTAAGAAAGCCCTTGACAAATTAGAACATGCTCACAGAAGAGTTGTCAAGGTAATGACAAAGACTTGAAGTCATGCTACGTGGGGCAGTAAAGAAAGCTGTCATCACTACTGTGACCAGTTTAATGGTTCTTCTTATAGTACCTTGCTACTTCACTAGCAAACCCAAAACAGTGAATTAACACAACAAAAGTTTATTTCTCATTCATATTATGCATCTGTCATGGGTTAATGGGAGTTTTGCTCTATACAGTCACTCAGGTACCCAGACTGATAGAGGGTCCACCATCTACTACCTGTATTGTCTGGAACATTCAGCCTCGTCAATCACATGGCAAGTCAATGGGAAAGTTACGTGCAAGCTGCAGAATGCTCCTATGTCACAATAACATGACCCCACTGACCTATAGCCTGTAATCCCAGCACTTTGGGAGGCCGAGACGAGTGGATCACAAGGTCAGGAGTTCAAGACCAGCCTGGCTAATATGGTGAAACCCTGTCTCTACTAAAAAGTACAAAAATTAGCTGGGCATGGTGGTGGGCGCCTGTAGTCTCACCTACTCGGGAGGTGGAGGCAGGAGAATTGCTTGAACCTGGGAGGCAGAGGTTGAGGTGAGCTGAGATTGCGCCATTGCACTCTAGCCTGGGCAGCAAGAGCAAGACTCTGTTTCAAAAAATTTTTTTAAAAGCCTGGGAAATATGAGCAAGTACATAACACCTAATCAATCTTTTATTTCATCATTTTTTAATGGCGTAATACTTAGCTTTCTATTACTTTATCCTCAACCTTAAAAATAGTAGCTGGGAAATCATGGATTTGGTCTGCTATTATGTTTCCCCTAATACACGTTAAAATACGTGACTTTTAGAATTACAGAATTTCATCCACATGGCACCGAAAATCATTCTACCTACACAGTGCGTCACTTTTAGAGGAAAAACTAGCTTGCTGATTGCAATCAATTGCAGGAGAGGAAGAAGGAAATGACGTTACATGGGAAGGCCTGCTCAAAGAGACTGTGAAATGCTGTGGGGTTCCTGAGTGGAGATTTGATGCCAAATGTCAGGAAAAAAGAAAATGACAATTATGTCCCCAGACTAGGACAATCATTCTTTTTTGTTTTTTTGAGATGGAGTCTCCTTCTGTTGCCCAGGCTGGAGTGCAGTGGCATGATCTTGGCTCACTGCAACCTCTGCCTCCCAGGCTCAAGTGATTCTCCTGCCTCAGCCTCATGAGTAGCTGGGATTACAGGCACCTGCCACCACACCCAGCTAATTTTTTTTAATTTTTAGTAGAGATGGGGGTTCACCATGTTGGCCAGTTAGTCTCGAGCTCCTGATCTCAGGTGATCTGCCCACCTAGGCCTCCCAAAGTGTTGGGATTATAAGTGTGAGCCACCACGCCTGGCCAGGGAAATCATTCTAACTTGGAAATATTAAAGAAGATGGAAATGCATAAGAATTAGGTTAAGGAAGGTTAATAATAACATTAAATAAATGGAATGTCAAAGTGAGTTTAAAAATCTGGGTTTTAAATTTCCACTTTTTTTTTCTTTCTTTTTTTTTTTAATGAGACAGGGTCTCACTCTGTTGCCCAACCTGGAATACAGTGGTGATATCACTATATTCCAATGGCTCGCTGGGGCCTTGATCTCCCAGACTCAAGCGATCCCCCTGCCCCAGCCTCCTGAGTAGCTGGGACTGCAGGTGCGTGCCACCATGCCTGGCTAACACATTTACCTTTTTCAGAGATTTGAATTAGTCATTTAACCAAGCTGAGTAGTTGAATAAGTAAAGCTGCTTCACTCAAAAATCACTTTGCTTTGATGATAAAAATCAGCAGTATTTATTACCACATGTTGCCAAAAATTCTTTTCTCACATTATCTCATTTGATCTTTGCAACAATGCTATATATTATAGTCTATTAATATTCCCACTGTATAGAGGAGAAATCTGGGGTCTGTTTACAGTGAAATACTTGCCCAAGGTCATAGAGCTAAAGCTGAATCCTAGGTCTTTAACTAAAATCCAACCCTTAAAAGGAACTTGAATTTCTCACTTGGTTTTAGGGGATTTTATTATAATCTTTCCACCAATTTCTTGTCTTTTTCTATCCTTTTGGATATGAGCAAGGCGTAAACAGCAGTAGTTGAAAATTTACAGAATCAGTTTTAGGTTGTCACTCACTAAAGGACCTTAGTTAGACTGAAGTGGGTGGCTGGGATGGGAAGAACTTTTCTATTTAACTTAGGACTGTCAGATAGATTTTCTGAGTGGTTTTCTGTCTTGTTTCATTTTCTTACTTTTATATTTTCTTTCTTTCTTTCTTTCTTTTAAACATTTTTCCAGTCTAAAAGCCAGAATCAACAGGATCAAAAATCAAACAAAAGTTCTGAGCTTCCCTAAGGACACACATGGGGGATTTGAGAATGTCAGCTGTACAAATATGACGCCACCTTTAGACAAACTGTCTGGAAGGATGGGTTAGGGGGGGCGTAGATCCAGCCTCTGTGTGTTGCATGCAGATGTCATGTGGCCATGCGTTTAGCCAGCTTTATTATCTGACAGATACGGAGCACAAATATTGACTTTTGCTATTTTTACTGTTAACTGCAGCCATAAACATTGATTACTTCAGGAGAGTGCAGACGGGGAAGAAGGCAGCAGTGTCTCCTTGACCCAAGAGAGCTTTTGTCTTTGCCTCAGGGCGGCCCAAAAAAGAGTAGGACTCTGCATACGATCCTCATGGAATGATTCAATACAGAAATAGTAAAATGGTGATGATGTGAAAGATCCCGCAGGTTTGAGGGACTTAAAAGATATCCCTGTGGGTTCTGTATTGTCATCTGTGTTCATTTAGCCCAAGCAAATTCTGAATGCAGGAAAGAGGGGAATTTAATAGCATTTGAAAGCCTCCCTCCTTCCAGGATACACACCTCTCCTCTAGGCAGACTTCCTCCTCTTCCAATGGCAAAACACAGTAATTGACAGTTACATCTACCATTTTCTTCCCCTCTGCATCCCAGAATTATGTGCTTGGCAAGAGAAATAATCAATCAATCAATGCATATTGTGTCGTCAGTCCTTTGTAGGAAGTGAACGGATGCCTCTTCTGGTGACAATCTGTTTATTTGGCAGATGCAAAAAAAGCAAGGGAGATTTTCTGATCTAGCGCTTTTGTTGTTGTTTTAGATTCAGAGTGTAAAATGTATGTCTCCAGTGTGGAGTAACCCAGATTTCCTGTTTGATTAGGTCTAATGAGTTCTGCATGAAATTCTGGAGCCAGAAGCGTCATATACACATTCTGGCCAGAAATTTGAAAATGGGTCTAGAGGGTGAGTGGTTTCCATCTTCAAGCAAAGGTTTGTTTGTCCCTTAGTATTCACTTCAGCCAAACTCAGCATCTCAGCTAGGCACTCAAAGGCTTCCATAAGTTTAAAGCAGAAGAGACTCCATCTCAAATTGCATCTCATGCCAACGTCCAGCTCTGGCCTAAGTTGGCCCAAAGCAGAGTCTTGCACTTTCTCTAGAGATTCAAGGAGTAGGAACGTAACCAACTTGGACACCTTTAGGGGCCAAAAATCATTCAGATAGATACAGAAGAACAAAGCAATGAATGTTTCCTCGTGGCCTGGAGAGGGAAGAGGGCTGTGTGTTGAAAATGGAATTATGTATTATAGGTTTTTTTTTTTTTTTTTTCTTGAGATGGAGTCCCACTCTGTTGCCCAGGATGGAGTTCAGCGGCACAATCTCAGCTCACCCCAACCTCTGCCTCCCAGGTTTAAGCAATTCTCTGCCTCAGCCTCCGAGTAGCTGGGATTACAGGCGCCAGCCACCATGCCAGGCTAATTTTTGTACTGTTAGTAGAGATGGGGTTTCACCATCTTGTCCAGGCTGGTCTTGAACTCCTGACCTCGTGATCCGCCTACCTCGGCCTCCCAAAGTGTTGGGATTACAGACATGAGCCACTGAGCCCAGCCTATTATAGGCATTTTCATGAGAAGTTGAATCTTTTCCTTTGGAGTCTGGCTGCCAGGTGGCCTAAAACATGGAGCATATTTGCAGTACTGCCTCTACCACCAAATCTGCTGGTATCTGCCTTTGGAGGAGTCATTCTTTCATTGATTAAACAAAGTTGACTGAGGGGTTTCCACCCATCAGTGGGGTAGAGCATATGAACATATCACACAGGGGAAAAAGCATGGTTTTCAGAGTCAAGCAGAGTTGGACGCAAATCCAGGTTCAAACACATATACTTTGTGTAATTTCGTAAAGGTTTCTTGTTTTTATTTTGAGCCTTGTTGTCATTATCATAATAGAGAAATATAGCATAGGTGTTGCTAGGCTGAAATAAAATAATATTTGTACAGTGTTTAGCATATACTCTAACCAAAACACCTAAATCCCCACTCACTGCTGTGATTGCATACCAACTTCCTCATTTTCCCTTTACCGATATCCACTGAATTCTCTTACTTTGGATAATTGTTATTAGCTAACGATGAAACAATTTTTATATTCAAAGTATATTTTATTTATGTATTTTGGTTATCAAAAATGTTGGATTATTTTGTAAGTCTGTGGACTGATATTGACATTAATTATTAGGCCAACTGGTTAGTAACAGTAAAGAAGGTTTACTCTTTCTCTTCATTTTCATTCATCCCTGTAAGAAACATTAATCAATAAAATACAGAATGGTATCTATTAAGCAGTTTATAGCATAGTGTGGGCATAAGCTTAAATTTAAGGCAATTCAGTGCGGCCATTTACAATGTCTTAGAAAACTGGCTGACATGTTCTATGTGTACAGAAGACTGAAGAATTGCCTTGTTTATTTAACATAAAATATTATTTTGCCTATCTACCTTTGCATTTACCTTGTAGAACACTTTGAGCTTTTTTTTGGTAAGATGAGTAGAAAGATGCTATACTTTAGAGTTACTCTCTACCACTGGTTGTAAAAGTCCGCCATGATGGGGAGGGTCTTTTCCAGTTCTCAGCCTGTAGATGCTTGTTCTAATTTCACACTTGGTAATATGAGCTTGTTTTCTGGATCATCAGTGTTGAAAAAAAAAAAAAACCTTCTGTTGATGGATGACAGTCTCTAGGATTTTCCATTGAAATTGAATAATACTCTTCGTTATCCTAGTTATACATGTTAGGTCTCTACTTGGAATCATGAAGTTCTTTAAACTAAGATACCTAAATCCCCATTTACTGTTATAATTCCATAAGAACTTCCTTATTTTCCCTTTATCAATATCCACTGAACTCTCTTCCTTTGGATAATTGTTATTAGATAACAATGAAACCATTTTTGTGTTCAAAAGTATATTTTATTTAAATTTTCATTTTGACTATCAAACATACCAAAACTGTTGGGCTATTTTTGTAAGTTCATACACCAATGTTGGCATTCATCATTAGGTCAATTGTCTATAGTAACCAGTTTCTTCCAATATCTAGGCCTACCCTCAACCAAACTATTAATATAATGTGTTATCCTTTAATAAGATGGGCAGATGGAAGGGGCAAGGCCAGAGTCAAGATATATGATAAACTTACTTGAGTCAGTCAGTTAGAACCCAGGGTAAGGGTCTAGTCCTAGCAGGGGCAAATTGGTGAAGACAATCATACATTCTGGGTAGACACGCAGTTCACTGAATTCCTAGGCCTAAGCTTATGCTCAGCTTCATAGAGCAGAAAGCTATTTGTAGACCTTTCTCTACCCCAGTGGGGAAGGAGTGTATCTTTCCAGGGTTTCAGACAAATACTACCATAAAGTGGCTTGACATGGATACAAGTGGTCTTACAAGGATAGGGAACTATTTAAATAGTATGAAAATGAACACTGAATTTGGAATCAAAATATCGATCTTTGTTTCACGTTCCACCAGGTGACCAGCTTAAAGCTCTGTCTGCTCTGGTTTACTCATCTGTAAAATGTGGATAGCCATTTATGCTGCATAATGTTCACAGGGTTAGGTAAAATTATGTATAAGAAATAAAAATACAACATTCATATATGGTCCATTTCCCTCCTCTCTCCTTCTTATTCTCCCACCGCCTTCACTAAACATTCAAAAACTTTTGATGATTTTCTGCTAACGACAGTTAAAGCCAAGATAGTAGCCTGCCATTTGGGATCTTACCTTGCCGATTGTTATTTCCCACTATTTTTTCCTATACAAATTTTTAGCTGACAACAGCAAATCTGTGTTTCCCTCAATGAGCCCGTTTTAGTTGAAAGGTCTCTTGAGGGAATCTGCTTGCTCAGTGAAGCAGGACATCACCTCTCATTTTATACCTGGGAGAGGACCCTTCACTTTCAGATGTGGGCGCCCCATGTCATCAGGATCCTGGCCTGATGCCTGCCTGTGGATCATGCGAAACAAGTCCAGGAGAGTTTGCTGTGTGAGCCTGAAGGCCAGTTCCTTAACTGTCAAATATTAATTGTCCAATTTTTATATTCTCCTACATCGGTATCCTCATGAAAGTTCATACTGTAATAGGTTTGCTAGATGACTATAAATTCAGAGCACTCATGCCTGTAATCCTAGCACTTTGGGAGGCCGAGGCGGGTGGATCACCTGAGGTCGGGAGTTAGAGAACAGTCTGACCAATAGAGAGAAACCCCATCTCTACTAAAAATACAAAATTAGCGGGGCCTGGTGGCACATGCCTATAGTCCCAGCTACTTGGGAGGCTGAGGCAGGAGAATTGTTTGAACCTGGGAGGCGGAGGTTACGGGGAGCTGAGATCATGCCGTTGTATTCCAGCCTGGGCAACAAGAGCAGAGCTCCATCTAAAAAAGAGAAAAGAAAAAAAAAATCAGAGCAAAAAAAAAAAAAAGTCATTTGATAATATCAGTAATAAGTGTGATCCTACTTCAATTATGTATCATCAACAAGGAGGCCCAGACCTCAGTGGAAAATGGATTTGTGGGTGCCCCTGAGAGGCTTTGGCTCTCTTTGCAGAGCTCAAGGGGGTACAGTTGTCACTGGGTGGGTGACATGAGTGGGTGGGACCTCAAACTGCTCTCAGGCAAGCAGGCTGGTAGACAGGAGACACCCAGGAAATTAAATGTGTGTGTGTTTGCAGGGGCCCGTCTTGACCAATCCCCCAAGTGGCTTGTCCTGGAGAAAAAAAAAAAAAAGCAATGTTGTATTTGGTCGTGGGCAAGTGTAGAGATGGAGGCTAAGAGAAATTCCTGCATACCTTTCTTTGGTCAGCTCATGAGTCATTTTTCCCCCAGTAAACAAAAACCCCACCTAAAACAAATTAGATCACATTGCTTTTCTTAGTAGCATTTCATATATTTTCTTCCCCACTTGCCCATGTTCTGTCAAAGATGAGGAATGATCTTGCAGAACTCTTGGAGCCGAGATCAGAGCGGAGCCAACTTGATCCCATAAGCTGACCTGGAAGCCTCATGGGAAATTCTTGAAACATCCCAGCCCCATTTCAGGGCCTCTGTGGTTAATGTGCAGATAGCAATCTCAGCTCCTTACAGCTTGCCCATCACCTCATCTATAGCGTTTGCCACTCTTAGTTTGTGTCAAACTCTAAGGAGTTGGGGGAAGGAAAACATTTTGGGGCAGATAGTTCAAGGAAAAGTCAAAGTTGAGAGGTGACTTGGCTTTTCTCCTTTTTCCCACACTACAGACCAGAAAACTAAACTCAAAATAAACTATGAATGAGAAGAAAATCACACCATCCTGACTTTTCTGCCATGTTTGAATAATCCTGAGGAATTGCGTAGGAGTTTTCCATGAATTCATAAGGAAGCCGACTCCAGCTTTTCTGAATGAGTTTATCAGTCCCCGTATTGTTGTAAGGTGTGTTGTGTGTTCTCCAGTATTCTAAAATGCAGCTGCATTATCACTGTATATGGAATATAAATGTTTAGTCACCTCTGAGTTATCAACTGGAATGTTCCTCAGAGGAATGTCACTGCTAGGTGAGGTGGGGGTCGCTGAGTGGAGTGGCAACTATCTGGTTATGTTGAACACGTGGTGACTGGGAGAAAGCACTATATATGAGAGAGTGTAGCTTAAAAAGGTGTATTTAATGCTATAGTTGTGTATTTGTTTTCATTTGTTATATCTGTTTTGAAATTTCAAATAACATTAAAGAAGAACTCAATGTTTTAGATTTATGATAGAAGGCATAGATTTAAAAGGCTGGAAGATACCACTTAACAAGCTAATCCCAGAGCAAATACAGAGACAGTTCTTAACTATAATAAATGCTTTGCCTGTAAATAGCTTTATCAGCGAGAGTGTATGAAGATAATAAAATACAGAACATGAAGTTTTAAACAGGAAAAGCTCACTCTGTTGCCCAGGCTGGAGTGCAGTGGTGCGATCTTGGTTCACTGCAACCTCTGCCTTCCAGGTTCAAGCAATTCTCATGTTTCAGCCTCCCGAGTAGCTGGGATTACAGGTGCGCACCACCACACCTGGCTATTTTCGTATTTTTAGTAGAGACAGGGTTTGACCATGTTGGCCAGGCTGGTTACAAAGTCCTGATCTCAAGTGATCTGCCTGCCTCAGCCTCCCAAAGTGCTGGAATTACAGGTGTGAGCCACCTCACCTGGCCTTGAAGGTTTTATTTTACGTTTCTATAATGCCTTGTTCTCAAAGCAAAGTTCAGCACTCTGAGGGAACAATGCAACCCGGTTAAAAAAAAAAAAAAAAAAGGACATGGGAATTATTCTGCAAGAACCGATCTGCAACTCACTATGCAAATAATATGCACAGAATAATGCTATTTTTTAAATTTAATATCCCTTGAAGGAATACTCTGTATCTCTGCAGATACACACATGAAAGACCCAGGAAGTGAATGTTCCATGCTAATAACTATGTAGTTCCTCCGGCAGAGACAGGAGAGTTCAGAGGAACTTTATTTTTAGACTATTGGACTATTTTTTTAAAATATGATACTGTTAACATGTATTTATACATTACTTGTAGACATTAAGTATTGATAAAATATTTTAAAAATATGATGATAGTCATCAAATGACTTCATAACAGTGCTAAGACTGACTGGTTGGGCAATTTAAGGAATTTCCTCAAGGTTTTTGGACCTCAGTTTCCCCATCTGCAGGAGAGGGCACTTGGTCAAGATTAGAAAACTTTTCATGTGGTGCTGTGGATCTCCCACAGCTCCTCAAAACAACCTCAGCCACTGGGAAGGGAGGAACAGAGAGGTATGGGAAGGCTGAAGAGAAGACTGAGTATATGTGTCGAATCCAAGCAGCTCTGCTCTCCTTTTAGTTTTTAGAGCAATCCTCTACATTCGACCCAGTTTGAACAATAGTGGAGTAAAAAATTATCTATTAATAATTCCAACTCCACAAAATGCAACACCAAACAAAAACAACGTCTAAGAGAAACATCTAAATTGGCAAGTAGCATGCTCTGAACTTCAATGTACAATTTTCAGAGAAGTCACGAGGAAGCTCTAGCTTCTATTTCAGCCTTTGTTTTCTGCCCCTGGAGAGAGGCAGCAAAGAAAGTGAAGGCAAACCTGTGTGTCCAGCCCTCCTTCATGCTGGTTCTTCCAGCCATAGCGATGAGCTTGTGTGCGGAAGTATCATTCTGATGTATTGTGATTCTTTGTTTTAAAACTAAACTTAGCAATTTAGTTTTTAATCAGTTGGAACTCTTTTTATGGCAAATGGTGGAAGCGCCATAAAATTTACAAAAGAAAAAAAGAGATGGCATTGTTTCACATAACTGAGAAGCTCAAGGCTTTAAGCATTGATCCATCCAGTGCCTCAAGTGACATAATCGTCACTTCATATCTCAGCTCTGTGTTCTATGTTCCATGCAGTGACAAAGTGGTTGCCTCCCAGGTTCAGTTCAACCTAAGAGGAAACATTGCCTTCTACTCACATCTGCCCACTCCCATGAAAATCAAGGGATTTATTGATTGCCCAACTTGAGTCATTGGCCATGGAGACCCCAGTCACCAGGAGAGGAAGTTTGTGCTCTGATTAGCCAACGTGGACCAAATGGACTGGGGTTGGGGATGGGGGATACTCAAGGAAAATGTAGGGCAGTGTTTCTTGAAAAATGTAGAGTAAATAGTGAATTCGTTATAACATCACAGCTGGCCTCATGATTGTTATTACGAAGCATTTTGAAGACAGAAGGAAATATGAATGACCACTCCTGGGCTTCCCTTGTCCTCTGTGAGTTTTAAGAACAGGAACAAATGTCATCTTGCTGCAGCTTAAGTTTCTTAATAGAGCTTGCTTTTTAAAAAGATTTTTTAAAACAATACACTCTTTTTTCAAAACATCATTATTTTCAAATGATGTAGACGTGTGTCAGAACTTAATTAAATAGACTGCCATAGACAGGCTCTACAGAGGGATGAAGATGCAAAATAAGTCTAACGTTGAATGAAAGGAGAACCAAGAAGAAAATGAGAGTCTTATTTCATGAAAAATAGTAACTATGCCCGATTCACATAATGAAAACCGCTGAGCATGTTATCCTTAACAAAATAATTTTATTAAGCAAAGTCTTTCTCTATTTAGCACAAGGAAAACATTATTTTTAGTCAATTAATAATTCCCAGAGTGTTTTCTTAATATTTTGACAGTAATTTCAAATGGATGTGCATGCATAGAAATAATTATTAAACTAAGGCATAGACACAGGCACACACATACTCACACCCACATGATTATTATTACTACTAGTTGAAACTATAGCCTGAGGTAACAAGGAAAGGAGAGGTCAGACTTCCAAACAAAAAACACATGTATGGTGAGAGCACCATAAACTGCAAGGGAAAAACAAATTTATTCTCATTTTTTTCATCAAGTTTTTTTTTTTTTTTTGAGTCATGAACAACAGAGACCTTTCTTATTGATTAAATTTCATAATGTTGAATTTGATCAAATCACAAGACACCAATTAGACTATAATTTTTAAACCATTATGGATGATAATAAAGGACAAATGGAATCATTAACAAAGAATTCCCGGATTATTAAATTATCCCATCTTTACCTTGTTTAAAAAAATAATAGAAATTGTATTTGGGTGCGGGTGTGCTTTCAGTCACAAAGAGTGTTTCCTCTTCTCATAAACTCACTGAAGCCATTTTCCAGCCCTCCAAGGGCAGCATTGCTACAGGTGGGCAGCAAACATTCTTTTCCATGTGCTGTCTAGGCATACCTTCACAGTGCGCAGAGTTTGTGTTTCCCTGTTGACCTTTTAAAGAGTGCAGACCAAGGCAGGACCATCCTTGGGCTGACTTGAAGAGTACCCCTGATCCACATCAAATTGTTACTGGCTGTTGTACTCAAATTCCTGCTGCCAGTTTCCTAAGAAACGCTAAACACTCCTTAGCAATCTGAAGTAACCGGTTAGTAGAGGGTGTCTTTCTCCAACTTGGTATTTCTCCACTTTCCTCAAGCCTAATCAGTATTCTAGGGGAGAAATTTTAAGTACAGGACAGACACTGCTCATTGCAGAACCAGAAGGGGGAGCCATAGTGCAAAGGAATCTTAGGCCCTTCAGACTGTTTCCACAGGGAGGAGTGACAGTCGCAACACGGATTACGTAACTTCCGGCACACCACGGATGAAAGAAAAGCTATGAACGTGAGATTCTCTAAAGAACATTTGGGTTATGATGGCTGTTTTTACTTTCCCATTTATGTGGCAAAGAATGAACAGAGAAAAATCTTTACCAAATATGGAAATTATTGATGGTTGCCATCAACGTGGCGGCAATCGTTAAGGCACGTTTACAACACGAAGTGAAGAGGTGAAGGGATTGGCTAATGGGCTTCACTGCTTGAAGGAAATGCCTGGTTGAGGAATAAGTTGAAGGTCCTCTGGAAGAACTCCATGTTATCTGGAAACGACTCCTGAGCTTGGACAGATTGGCCCCAGGGAAGGATGAGCCTTGATTGTACCTTTGGCAAAAGCTCAAAGTACAAGAGAACATTCAGGGCAGAGAAGCCAGGTGTGGCATTCGTTCTTGACCTACGCCTAGCAGGGATGGAGCCAGTATTGCACAGGGTGCTGATCCAGCTGACTTCTCATTCTACAACAAACCCAGGAGTGCAACCTGCAGCACGCAGGCAGTGCTCCCACTTGTTTTCTACTTCTTACTGAAAAGTGGATCTCAGCTTCAGTAAAGCACTACCAGATTTTTCATCCCTCTTTTTCCTGGATCTGAGAGATTTAAAAGTATTGTACTTAGAGTGATTCAAACAGAACCCCTTTGAAACGCACTCTGTAGGGGTAAGTAAACAGAGAAAAATTTAAACAAAGAAAAGATTCTGCAAAAGAAGGGAAACCTGAGAAAGCCAGCAAATAGACTAAGTGAAATTCCTAACATGAAATAAAATAAAGTATGAGAAAATCTCCAATTGATATTTTTTTTTTTTTTGAGACGGAGTTTCGCTCGTTACCCAGGCTGGAGTGCAATGGCGCGATCTCGGCTCACCGCAACCTCCGCCTCCTGGGTTCAGGCAATTCTCCTGCCTCAGCCTCCTGAGTAGCTGGGATTACAGGCATGCACCACCATGCCCAGCTAATTTTTTGTATTTTTAGTAGAGACGGGGTTTCACCATGTTGACCAGGATGGTCTCGATCTCTTGATCTCGTGATCCACCCGCCTCGGCCTCCCAATCCAATTGATATTTTTGACCAAAGTTTGAAAGGATGTGGCATCTGGGGAGCTAGAGTCGACAGTCATGAAAAGGTACAGATCTGAGGCGGTGTCTCATGCCTGTAATCCCAGCACTTTGGGAGGCCGAGACAGGCGTATCACGAGGTCAGGAGTTCACCACCAGCCTGACCAACATGGTGAAACCCTGTCTTTACTAAAAATATAAAAATACAAAAATTAGCTGGGCGTGGTGGTGTGCACCTGTAATCCTAGCTACTCAGGAGGGTGAGACAGGAGAATCGCTTGAACCCGGGAGGCGGAGGTTGCAGTGAGCTGAGATCACGCCATTTGCACTCTAGCCTGGGCGCCAGAGAGAAACTCTTTCAAAAAAAGAAAGAAAAGAAAAAAGAAAAGATACTGATGTAAAGTCAGGATTTTGTTTTATTTTAATCAAATTTTATTTTTAAAGTCATGGGGTACATGTGCAGGTTTTTTACCTAAGTATATTGCATGATGCTGAGATTTTGAGTACCAATGATGCTGCCATCTAGGTTCTAAGGTTGGTACCCAGTAGTTTTCAACCCTTTCCCCATCCCCCAGTAGTCCCCAGTGTGTAGTGTTGCCATCTTTATATCCAATGTTTGTTTGTCACTTATAAGTAAGAAAATGCAGTGTTTGGTTTTCTCTTCTTGGGTTAATTTGCTTATGATAAGCCTAAGCCTCCATGGATGGCCTCCAGCTACCTCTCTGTTGCCTCAGAGGACATGTTTTCATTATTTTTGCAGATGCATACTATTCCGTAATGTATATACAATATTTTCTTTATCCAATTCACTGTTAATGAGTACCTAGTTTGATTCCGTGTCTTTGCTATTTTGAATAGTGCTGTGATAAACATGTGAGTACATGTGTCTTTTTGGTTAGAATGATTTGTTTTCTTTCAGGGTATATACCCAGTAATGGGATTTCTGGGTCAAATGGTAGTTCTGTTTTAAGTTCTTTGAGAAATTGCCAAACTGCTTTCCACAGTGGCTGGACTAATTTACATTCTCACCAACAGTGCATAAGCACTCCCTTTCCTCTACAGCCTTGCCAAGCTGGTTGTATTTTAAAATGTCATGAAAGAAGTGAACTGGACATAGGCTGTGCAGAATATTGAATCAGTCAAGTAGAAGGAAGTTTAAGAAACTCTCCTGGAGTTCAGAGAGAAAGCAAGCTGACATTTAATGGATATTAGGAATTCCAAAAGTGAAAAACAAAGCAAATTAGGAAGAAGAAATAATCAAAGTAGTGATGGAAGATAATGTTGCTAAAATGAGGAAGGGTTACGATCTTATTTTAAAAGGCTTAGCAAGTACCAGAAACAACTTATTTTAAAGAGCCACTTAAATGAAAATTATTGAGCACATTTATATTACAGGCACTGAGAAAAGCAAAAAAAAAAAAATGTATTAGATGAAACAAACATGATACCTATTCCAACTGAATCTACCTGAGACGGCAAGCAAATCACAATCAGTAGCATAGAGCATGGGAAGTGCTATTATAGAAGTGAAAAGCTTACCAGAGGTGCACTGTAATTGGCTTGGGGGATCAGGAAAATATCACTTTCCAGAAGAAGTGATATTTGAGCAGACTTGAGGAATACCTAGGCATTATCTAGATGAAGAAAAATGTCTTGGGTGAGATGGGAAGTAACCCAGACAGAAGTAAAAGCCTGGGTAAAGTCACAAACCTGAAAAAAACATGTCACATTTAAACAAGTAAGAACATTTCTGTAAGGCTGAAAAATCAGAGAAAAGTTGAGTTAATGAGGTTGAAGGAAAAGCAGAAGCTAACTTACAAAAGATTTGGTCTACTATATGAATTGCTTTAATCATAATCCTGATGAAGATAAGGACAATGCAACACAAGAACAAGGACTTTTTATAATGATGGTATGTGTATTTTCAAAAAGGCTCTCTAATGAAAATGGACAATCAATAGTAGAAGAGCCAGACAAATGGTGAGAGACTGATTAGAGGCCATCACAGGAATTTAGGGAGGAAAAGGCAATGTAAACTAGAAGAGTGACCATGGGAATGGATTAAAATAGGTAGATATGAGACATTTTTTAAAAATTAAAATCAACCTTAATTGGATGTGGGCATCAAGGAGAAGTATGACAGTCAGATATCTGGTTTGGAGCAATTAAATGCCATTCTCTGAGATGGAAATCTCAGGAGGAAGATTGGATGATGACTTCTGCTTTGAACATGTTAAATTTAATGCATTGAATAGGCAGTTGGAACGGGGGAAGGAGAAACTAGGGTGAAGATAGAGCCTTCTGAGAGTTTAGTGTATACATGGTTAATATTTCCATGGGAGAAAAGATTTTTGTCTAAGCAGATATGGAAAGTGAGCAGAGAATAATACTAAGAACAGAAGAGAAATCCACTAAGACGATGCTGATGATACCTGCAATTGGAGGCATGGGGAAGGCTTTGCAACTCTTCTCCAACAGTGAAGGGGTCATAACCTGGAGATGAAGCATTAGGAGGCTGCCAGGATGTAACTGAAAGGCTGAGCCTTTGAATAGCATATGGAAAATCTTGGCCCTTTAAGTATTTGGAAAGGCTGCAGGGAAGGGTTTTCTAAGGGGAGAATAAGGTTTCATACATGGCATGACTATGAAGTGATTAGAGGAAGTAGAAGAGTTTTTCATTGAAGGGGAATTCAATGGGTAGAGTAGATATGCCTTGGAAGAAGGGAAGAGATTTGAGAAAATGTACAAGAACTATATGGAAGAGAGAAGATAAATGAATGGCAGAGAGTTGTATCTTCTGCATTGTAGAAGGACAGCAGAGATATGAGGGATGATGAAGTATGACAAGAACCACATTGAGTTATATTCTAAATATGGTTTTGAAATTTCCTGTTTAGTGGAAAAAATACATTAAGCTCTGAGTGGAAGGAAAACAGCTACCTAAATAAGAACTGAAAGCAGTTTGTCACCAGAATGTGTCTCCTAATATCAGATAATTTTGGTGCAACATCCAAGGAATTCTGAGATGAAAAGATTGTGAGACATAATTTTATACCCAGCTGTTGTTTATGTGAGAAGATGCTAAAATTCTCAGATATGCAAGGATGCATACACATCTCGCATGTGTATGGATGCAGTATAGTAACCAACATATACATCTTGGAAATTTACTCAAGAAACTCTAGTAAATTAAGAAACTAATCATTAGGAACCTAATCTCTGTATCATGAGGGTGGACAAAGCACACATATACCTCTCCATTTCCTCTGCAGATTCCAGGAAAATGACTAACAATGTATAAGAATGAGATTAAATCCTTAGCAGTCCTGAAAAACAGAGGAGGTTTTATCAGCAGATCAAACATTTTAAGGAATTTTGGGAAACTATAAGTAGATTGGTTTGACAGGGAAAAATAGTGCCAAGAAAATCACAAACAAATAGGGACATCTGGAATGGGTCACTGAAGAAGCAGTACCAGCCTTCCCCACAGAGCCCTGGAAAAACTCCAAGATCATCATCAGCAAGGGCTGGAAATATTTGTTGAATGATGTTGAATGAATGAGCAGCCTGTGTGGCAATTAGCAACATAATTAATTGAAGGACTGCCAGCCCAGCTGGGCTGGTCCTCAGCTCTGGTACACAGAGAGCTGGCTGTGGTATTTTCTCCTAAGATACAATAGATGAGATGAACTCTTTTTATAAAGTGGTGGCTCTTTCTTTAGGAAAGGGAAAAATAATAGGAAAGCATCTTTGGAGAGGAATGAAATGTCCTGAAACTCCCTACTCCCAGAGAAATGTCTTCCCTGGCTTACTTGGATTTATTGAGGCAAATCCTTAACATGCTGTTTGTTTGCTCAACCTGGAAAGAAATCCATTTGCAGGAACATTCCACCCACCCACCCAAAGAGGACCGGAGTATGCTGCCATTCAGGGGAGAGATCTGCTGTAGGGATGCTACTCTCTACTATTGCTGAAGAAAGCTAGTTGAATGATTAACAGTGACCACTCTAATCCTTCAATCATAATTACAAGTAGACAAACAGACATTGAGGAAAACCAAACCATTAATTAGAAACATCTACAGGAACAGGTGGAACAGATGGTCCTTGAGAGATTAACAATGGCAATAGGCGTTAACATTTCCATTAAAATTATTAAGAATATTTGAAAGAATATTAAATATGTGAAAAATGACATAATTCTTTGAAAATGAATCAAGTGAATAAGAAAGTTTAATAAATTAGAAGCATGAATATTTGGAGAGAAAAACTGAAAAGGGCTGATTATTACAGTAGACAAAGCTAAAATTAGTGATAAAATCTCCTAGAATATGTAATAGTAGCAAAGATTAAAAATATTACTATTGCTTTGTTATTAACCTCTTCCTCTCAAAACATACTAGATTTTCTGTTTTGGGGATTCAGCAGTTTCTCTATGAGTATAAATTGTATTGTGTTATATTCCCATAGTTTATCTTTTTTTGAACAGATGCAATTTATATTAGAATACTGTGATTTTCTTTCCTCTTCTAACAACTTCTTTTTCTCCTTGTGAAACTTCGAATTCATGGTTTTTGAACTACTGGATACATTTGTCCTGTGTCTTAACTTGACTATAGAAACAGCACTGTCTCACTTTTATTTTAAAATATTTAAGGATGTTCATGTGTCTGGAAGACAAAGTTAAAAATTTTTATTAATTGTATTTTCCGTTGGTTTATCTGAATTTTTGAAAACATCAATATCACAAAAATTTAAGTAAAAACGAGCATATTATTTATAAAAGTACATGTTTGAGTTTAACTCTCTACTGTTTTTATTGTTATTCTTTACTCTTTTCCTTTTGCAGTGAGAGCAGTGGCTATTTTATTGTAGATAAATAGGCACACACTCCAGAGCTAGACAAAGCTAGAAGGTTTGTTATGCAAATTGTCTGTCTCCTTCCAGCCCATTTACCCCTTCACCACAAAACCACTATCAACTCTTTTAGTTAATCCCTGTGGTGTTTTCCTGTTTGTCTCCAAATAATGCTTTGGTCTTGCTGCTTAGTGATTTTTCAGCTTTACATATTATTTATTGACTTCCCACTATGTCAGATGAAGATTTAACTTTGTTTTTTACATTCCTTTGGCCTCTCCAAAGAAACTCTCCTTTATCTACCCTTCAATCTTTCAATGTAATTATACTGTAATTTTAGTTTCCCCAAATATTCATTACTTAAATTATTACAATCATGTAAATGCTATCGAGTACTGAGCCTAGTAAACTCTGATAACTTTTTCTTTCTTGCACAAATTTTTACATCTCCTGGAATCAGTCATTATTTTTTTTGTTCAATATTTGTTTGGTTTTCTATATACTTATCAGCAATTTAACCTAAACCTTCCAGCAGTTATCTGAATCTCTTTTCAATAAGTTCATTCACATTAGGTATTTTAATGTTTTCATCTTCTTGAAAACATTTCTCTGTGACCCTTCTGACCTATCAATATTGAGAATGGTTGTCCTTTCCAAGGGTTATGTTAGCTTTTCTGACCTTCATCACCAATCTGGGATTTTTCTTTATTTCTCTCTTGTACTAGGTGCCTTTCTTCTTGGATCTCATGTATTCTTTTAGGGTTCCTTTGGAGGGATTCATAAGAAGTAACGTTTCAAAAACCTTGAATTTCTGAAACTTTTTTTTCCTGACACCAGATAGTTTAGCTAGGTACATAGTTTTAAGAATAGGAATAGGAAAATATTACTTATTTCTCTTCTAGTTTTCAAGATTTGCTATTGAGTAATCTGAAGCCACTGAGATTCCTACTCTGTTATATAAAACTTGATCTCATTTCTTTTTCTTCTTTGGGAACCTGTAGGATTTCCTTTTTATCTTCAGTCTTCTGAAGTTGCAAAAGCAAGAGCTCTTCAAGTAAAGAGCCGTAACATGTGCCTCTTTTCATTCACTCTCTTGGACACCCAGATGATGGGTCCTTTGAATCTGGAAACTCGTGTCCTCAGTTCTGTCAAATATTCGTGAATTATTTTGTTGATACAGCTAGTGCTCGACTTACGACCACGATTGGTCCCGACAAACCGGTCGTAACACGATTGGTCGTAAGTTGAGTAGGCTATATGTACAGTTGAAATGGTGCACGCGGAGATGGCAGTGCTGCTGGAAGCTGGTCCGCACTGTCGTACGCCCAGCTGGGCAAGGTTTGCGCTGCCAGACGCGGAGCAGTCGTGGCTAGCGATTGTGGTCGTAAAGTCGAATGGTCGTAAGTTGCATAGGTCATAAGTCGATCAATACCTGGTAATTACTTCTCCTTTATTTCATCTGTTTGTTTTTTTCTTCAATTGTCATTAGATAATTATTGAACCTCTTAAACTGATTTCCCCAATTTCTTGCTATTTTTCAGTTCCCAATCACTTGGTCCCTTTTTCTTCCTATTTTTCTGTGTACTTTTTAATTTTACTTTTAATTTCCCAGAACTCTTATTTCTGAATATTTATCTGTATAGCGTTTTTAATGATTGTAATGTATTATCTTACCTATCTGAGAATGTAGTGATAGGTTTTATTTATTTTTTCCATATCGTCTCTGTTTTCTCCAAGTTGCTTTTGTCTATCAGTTTGGTTTGGTCTCTATTTTTCATCACAGGCTTTCTTTACATGTCTGATAATTTTTTTTCAGCTCAGATTTGGTGGGCAACCTACAAGCTGTTTGGAAGCACTGAGATGGCCAGCCTGTCTTATTAAAAAACTCCAGTGTCTTTCCTCTTGAACTGGGCAGACCCTTTAGCTTGGACTCTTCTAAGGAAGCTGAGTGAGGAAAAAGGTTGGGTGCTGTATTAGTCCATTTTCTCACGGCTATAAAGACATACATGAGACTGGGATATTTATAAAGAAAAGAGGTTTAATTGACTCACCGTTCTACATGGCTGGGAGGCCTCAGGAAAATTACAATCATGGCAGAAGGGGAAGAGGCACATCTTACATGGTGGCAGGCAGGCAAGAGAGAGTGAGCAAAAAACAGGGAAAACTGCCTTATAAAACTATCAGATCTTCTGGGAACTATCACTCACTATCATGAGAACAGCATGGAGGAAAACACCCTCATGATCCAATAACCTCCCACCTGGTCCCTCCCTCGACATGTGGGGATTATGGAGGTTACAATTTGAGATGAGATTTGAATGGGGACACAGAGCCAAACCATATCAGGGGCATCTCAGAATTTTTTGTATAGATTCTCATTTAACCCATCTATCTAAAGTCCAAAAGTTTTACTTATAATCCATTGCCTGGAGACTCTCTGGTTTACTGTCTTCAGAACATAACCTCCAATCTTCTGCCAGGGAAGGGAATTGACCCAGACACTGAACAGAAACTAATTTCTAAAATGTTCCCCCCCCTTTCTTTTAAGACTGAGTCTCACACTGTTGACAGGCTGGAGTGCAGTGGCCCAATCACAGCTCACTACAGCCTTTACCTCCTAGGCTCCAGTGGTCCTCCCACCTCAACCTCTCAAGCAGTTAAGACTGCAGTTGTGTGCCACCATGCCTGGCTAATTTTTAGGTAGGGATGGGGTTTCACCAGGTTGCTCAGGCTGGTCTTGAACTCCTGGGCTCTAGTGATCTGCCTGCCTCAGCTTCCCAAAGTGCTGGGATTGCAGGTGTGAGCCATCACACTGGGCCTCTAAATGCCTTTAACCACGTCTTGTTATTTTACCCTACTACTCTCTCTTTTTCTCCACTTCTAGGGGTAGCCGGTTCGCACACTTGCTGAGTTTTTGAGGGTTCTGTGGCATAATCTCAGCTTCTCGTACTGCTGGCTTTGATTCAACCTTCTTAAATAATAAGCCCTCTATTATTTATTTATTTGTTTTTGAGATTCCAAAATCCTGTTGCTGTTGTCCCCTTTGCTATATCCTTGTGGGAATATGTCTTAAAAAATCTCCCTTATTTGCCTTTTAATGGAGTATCAGGAGGGATGGAAAGTACATACCTGTGTTTAATCTGTTATCTTTATCTAGAAATTGATTTTCAGGTATATTCGCTAATTGAAATACTTATGGGATATTGTGCTTGATAATATCTGACCCTCTAAATAAAGTTTTGAGCGTCTGTATGACTTGGTGTAGGCTAAGAGCGTGCTATAGCAAGAGCAACCCCCAAACTTCAGTGTTTAACACAACAACAGTTTAATTCTCACTATTACTAAATGTCCATTATGGGTAGAAAGTAGTTCTGTTTCACTATGGGGATTGACAGAGGTGGACAGAGACTCAATTATTTTGCAGTTGTCCAGTCTGAAATGTATAACCTTCTTGGTTCGCATAGTAGGGACAGAGAGCTGGAGGGTCTCACATCAGCAAATAAATATTTTAGCCTGAAAGTGACATGTTCACATTTCATTGGCCAAAGTGTTTCATGACCCTGATTTACTGAAAGAAACAGGAAAGTGTAATCCCTGAAAGTGTTTGAAAGAAAGAGATATTAAGTGAGCACTAGAAGTCTCCAGCCTGTCACTTTCAGATATGCAGCCATGCACTGCCTAATGACTTTTTAGTTAACAGACCAAATGTATGATGGTGATCCCATAAGATTACAATATTGTATTTTTGCTGTACCTTTTCTAGGTTTAGACACACAAATATTTACCATTGTACTACAATTGCCTCCAATATTCAGTACAGAAACATACTGTCCAGGTTTCTAGCTTATGGCAATAGGTTAGACCATTGTGCATAACCGATTAGTATTAGAAATTGCCTAAGGATACATTTCTCAGAACCTATCCTTGTTGTTAAGCAACACATGACTGAGAGACTGTATTTGCTAGGGTAAAACTAGGCTGCCTTAAAAAATAGACCCAACTCAATGCAGTGGCTTAGAAGGAAGTGTAGTTTATTCATTTTCACTGAAACACACCAAAGGGAGCATCCAGTGTTGACAGGTGGCCATGGTCCCAACCAGATGCTTTGACTGTATTCATGCATTTTACTCTTACAACTCTGTTCTAGGTGAATAACATGTATGCTAATATTCACTTGAAAAGCCTAGGATTCACACATAATGAAAGGATAAAGACAAGATCTTCTCATGAAGGACTTAGTGTTGAAAATCCCAACGCTCAGTCCCAAACCTTTCTTCTTCCATATTCCTGTTTGTCTTTCAGTCGTTCATGGGAGATGCACCGTTATGTTTGAAAACACGAGAAAAGGTGTTGATGGAGAAAGACGGAAGCTGCTTATGAGAAACAAGACAGACCCTGTGAAAGTTTAGTCATGAAGAAGGTAAAGAAGATTCTGTGGAGGGATTCTCTCAAAACAAAACACAAATTGTAATGCATCTAAAGTTAGACTGCTACGAACTTTGACTCGATGGAGTGAAAGCTTAAGGCTTTGCTCTCTATTTGTGCTGCTTTCAAAGAATGTGAACAGTGGACCCATTTTTGCAAGTAGAAGGTGTTTAACCGTGAGATGAATGTCCCATGATTTCAAACGATAGATAATAAACATTTTTCTTTTGTGTTTCGAATCTAGTTTCTTTCAACACTTATTACCTTAGTGGATCAATCCATTTTCACACTGCTATAAAGAATATCCAAGGCTGGGTGATTTATAAAGAAAAGAGATTCAGTTGACTCACAGTTCCACATTGTTGCTTGGGAGGGCTTAGGAAACTTATAATTATGGTAGAAGGGGAAGCAGGCACGTCTTACATGGCAGCAGGTGAGAGAGAGCGTGGATGAGTATGGAGGAGGGACTGTTAAAAACTTACAAAACCATCAGATCTCATGAGAACTCACTATCATGTGAACAGCATGGAGAAAACTGCCCCCATGATACAATCACCTCCCACCTTCGACATGTGGGAATTACAGGTTCTTCCCTTGACACATGGGGATTGCAATTTGAGATGAGATTTGGGTGGAGACACAGAGCCAAATTATATCCTTTGGATAAAGGTGATAATCAAATTTTTAAGAGTATACAATTGAAATGTAAAGTCTTAAAAATACTTGAATTCAGAAATGTCAAGAAAAATAACGGAAAATTGAGATATTTCTACACTGTCAACCAGCTTTCCCCGTTCCCACTTCTTCCTTAGTGTCTCTTGGGAGTCTGCAGCTTTGACCTGATTCTAATCCCCGATTAATTATAAAAGGCACCATGAAGTGGAGAAACACACACATTAAATATAATCTCAGATAATAAGATGCTTTGACTTCAAGTTCAGAAATGTTATAATAGGAGAAAATGTGAGTGTCGGAATAGAAAGCACTATATTAAGTGGATGATGATGGCCACTACTGGGAGGTAATTATCAATTGATTAAAGGTGGGTCAGCTAGAGACAGTTTGGCACAATGTATACAGAAACGTTTCTGGATCAGCTAGAACTTAAGATCCAGGGAGATCCTTTATCTGGGAAGACAGAGAATGGCTGTGGGAGTGAAAGAAGAATCGTTTCTGCAGAATCTGAAAGTGAACTCAGAGCCTTAGAAAAATGGTTCTTCAAGTGTACCCTGAACTGAGAAAAGAAAATACCAAGTGGATGAGCTAGATGATCTGCCTCTTCAGTCATCAAAGCTTAATTTTGATCAGAGTTTAAAACATCATGATGTTAAAAAGAAATCCCATATTTTCCTGGGGACTAAAAGCCTGAGGTTTTTTTTTTTTCTTTTTTTTTGAGATGGAATTTCGCTCTTGTCACCCAGGCTAGAGTGCAATAGCACGATCTCCACTCACTGCCACCTTCGCCTCCCAGGTTCACGTGATTCTCCGGCCTCAGCCTCCCTACTAGCTGGGACTACAGGTGCACACCACCACCCCTGCTAACTTTTGTATTTTTAGTCAAGACGAGGTTTCACCATGTTGGCCAGGCTGGTCTTGAACTCCTGACCTCAGGTAATCCACCCACCTTGGCCTACCAAAGTGCTGGAATTCCAGGCATGAGCCACTGTCCCCAGCCTAAGCTTGGACTCTTTAGAGATTTCGCAATTGCTCATAATTCTCAATTTTTGAGATTTATAACAGACTGTATGATAAACATGGTTGCTTTCACTGTTGAAAACAAAAATAATTTCAGAAATAAAGATGGGACAGCAAATCACCTGTCCAGAGTGCTTACTGGGCTTAGATGTCTGTGTCTACCCAGGTGAAAATGGAAAAGTAGACAAAAATGGCACCTTTACTTACCGTACATGGTCTCCTCCCTCTCTTCTGGCAATCCCCCCTCTCACCCAGGTGCTCTGTCTACTTCAGCAATTATCACGCCTCTGAAAGTGAATCTTATGTGAGGCATGAACTCATGTGCTTATGGATAGAACATTTCCCAGAATGTAAGACAGGTTCAAAAGAAAATAGACTTCAGGAAAAGAAATGGAGGTTTTAACATAGCAAGATGGATTTTTGGCCTAAGTTGAATGGTGTGTTCATCAAAAGTGTGGAATAAAGAGGAGAGCAGGTGCTGTGGGACTCCCAGGCAGATACCAAGAGTGCCCTACACTGAACATGTGATGATCAACCCTGAACTATGCACCATTTCATTTAACCCATCCAAGAAAAGCCCGCTGAGGTAGGTGCGTTGCTCTCTCTCTTTCATAGATGAGGGAAATCTGAGATGTAGGGACCTTAATGTCATTTTCAATGTCTTCAACAGGTTAAGTGACTCAGATCAGCTTTGAACAAAATATCACCTGACAACAGAGCCTACGTTCTTCTTTCTCCATAAGAAACTGAGGTCAGAACAATGGACAGAGGCCAGCCCAGTCATCTCATGAAAAGCACCATTCCCCAATGTTATAGGATTGCCTGGGGTGATCCCTGGGAGGCTGAGGGATTCAGCCAGGTTCTGAAGCCTTGCATGCCTGCTGAATACAACAATTACTGACAATTTTTATTAACTAAATGTATTTCTAAAAATATTAAAGAGAAGTGGGGTTCCCTGCTGATAGGAGTTCATATTTTGCAGGCAGGAAATCTTGCATTATCCAAACGTTGGGTATTTTGCATGGCCTCATCCTACATACCCTCCCCACCCCGCTTCCTGTCCCCACCCAACACTTCCCAAATCAACGGCCAGACTTTGGTAGAGGCGTGCAGAGCTGGAGCAGTCAGTGTAAACTATTCTGGGAAGCCAGACTCTGCGAATGTTTCTGGCATTGGCATTTGTCTGTGTAATGGAAGTTCCTCCCAGGATGTCCCCTGTTCTTTGGAAAATAGTGTCTGCTGTTAGCCATAGCAGTGATTCTAGAGTGGATTGCTGATCACTTGATGTTACAGGGGTAGGAACTGTAAGGAAATGAATAAGCTTCTTGAAGATGTAACCCCACAAAGAAGTCCAAGTTTCTTAGGAGAAACCCTCATCTTGCCAGCTTCCTTCCTCTGCTTGAGCTAAATGTGTAGGTAGGGAGGTCAGCCTTTGTTCCTCTAGCATGTTGCTAAGTCCTATACAACACACATCCAAAGACTTACTGAAATAAACACACGTGAAAATATTAGTGTTTGTTTCACCAGAAAGCCAAGTAACATCTTATCTACGATAACATTTTGGACCCTGTAAGGCACTGCTCAAAAGTGAGGTACATTTTTTTTCTATCTTTCAAAGTCCCTGCACCCATGATTGTGTTCAATCCCCTGTCCATCCTAAATTGAGATCCTTCCTTTCTTATTCTAGTTTGGTAAAGTATTGACAAAGCTAACACTAGAATTTTAACACACCAAGTTAATTGCCTATGTATCAGCCCTTGCTTTGCTAACTGAAGAATGATGTTCAGAGAAGGGACTCTGCTAGGGCTGAGGAATTGAGGGATGAGGTAGGAAAGGAGTCCTTGACATCTGGGACTAACCTGATGTTGACAGATGGACCTTAGTATGATTACAAGCCAATCTGACGCTCATAGCTAGGTCATTTTGTTCTCCTGTCTCATATAATCACAAACTACCAACTTCAGACAACGTTACTGTGAAATCATAATAAAATAAAACAAAGCAATCCACTTTATAATTTTGTCCTATCACAGACAAACGAGGTCACTGTGACATTTGCAAAATACACAGATTGTACAATTACCCTCCTTTCTGCCAGCATCCAAGCTAGAAAAAAACACCCACTTCTTTAGATCCTTCTCCAAATCACTTGACCAAAGCTCAAATCCTATAATAGGTTCTTTCTAATATTCTCTTGCTGAGATAACCCACAGTTTTCTGTTGCATATGTTCTCTCTCTCATGCAATGAGTAATAAACTCAGCTTTTTAAAGCCTAGGTTTATTCTTCTAGGACTTTGGCTGTAGGGCATTTTGACAATCTCATAGTAAACACTCAGCTTCACCACTGCTAAGCCAGAGTGATTAAGACTTTCCCTCTTATTATCCTCACTCACCCCATCCAACGCCTATGATGTTCATGTGTATAAAGCCTGTAAGGGTAGAGCATGCAATTTTCCTTGCACTCTTAAGGACAACAATGTTTCTGGATCCCTGAGGTCAATTTAAAGTCTCTTATATCTGGGCAGGTCATGAAGGTTACTGCTTACCACTGTGGAGCCTACAGTCTTTTTCCATCTCCTTCAGGAGGACTCCCTTGGTGACCCTTGAGAATGACCTTCATTCTAGAAGGCATATATACTCCCCTCTTATCTCCATAATGAGAAACAGCAGCCTTGTATAAAGATTCTTACAGAGATGGTGAGTGGAATAATGAGAGGTACATGCTATTCGGCCTCTTCATACTCACAGAAATGTTTGTAGTTGGGCTTAGGGTCAGGAAATCAAATGACTGCAGGGGCAAGGCTTACTTGTGTGTGAATGAGGTGGGCCAAGTCTGATACAATTCAAGAGCATGGGGTCTTTGGTAAACTGGCAAGAGCATGTCCTCTCTAAAAAGGCACAACTTAATTTCTTAATTTAGCTGTTGCTGGTGGCTGCCATGAGGCAATGCAATTCGAGCATGGCCAGACCTTTTGATTTCTTCCTTTCTTCCCTCCCTTCCTCCCTTCCTTTCTTCCTCCCTTCCTTCCTTTTTCCCTTCCTTCTTTCCTCCCTCCCTCCTTCCCTCTCTCTCTCTCTTTCTCTCTTTTTTTCCTCTCTCCCCCACCTTTCTTTTTCTTTTTGGGGGGAATGGAGTTTCACTTTGTTTCCCAGGCTTCATAATTAACATCTGCCCATTCTCATAACGAATCTCACCTTATTTATTTACAGACATCCCACTGGTTCTGTTTTTCTGGATAACCCCTACTAATACACCTTGCAAATCCTTTCCCCAGGGCTTGTTATTATGACTATTGTTATTGGTTGTTTGTTTAATAACTTTTCCAAAGTAATTCTGTAGAATCTATATGCTTTGTCATGCATTGCACCGAAGTCTTGCTTGGCTGGCTTAGTAGTTAGCTAATGATTGAATGAAGATTTGCTGAAGCGCCTGTAACCGATAAATCTCCCTGTGTTTGTTGTTGGGTCTTCTGTGCGTGTTGGGGTACGGTTTACAACTCTGTCTTAGCTTTCACTTCCTGCTTGTGCAGAGCCTCAAGGTCAGCCAGAGGTGAAAGCTTAGGGCCTTCCCACAGCCCTAGAAAGGTATACAATCCTTCCTGAGCATATTCTTTCCTCAGCCTGTCCACAACCATAGCAGGTATACAATCCTATGTATGCATGTAGCCTTTCTGACTCCTAGCAACATGACAGAGCTGTTCGAAGTCCCCCTCGAGACATTTTATTCCCTGGATTTTTCTTTTAAGCTTTTTTGTGCCCCAAGTGGTACTGCTGCCTCTGCCAGTCATGATATTTAAAAAATTATCTCTGATTGTTTTCAACAAATGTCTCTAGGCAAAAGGCTGTTCACACTGGGATGGCTCTATGTCAAGTCAAATAAAGACGCTCCTTTTCAAAGGGGGTATTCTAGAAAACCAGCAGGCAGGAGATGGGTCTTTTAAGGAGTTTCTACCTGATCTGCACTTTCTAGTGGCTGCTGGAAGGTTGGTTTTCATCGTGGTTGGAGTCTGGTGACTACTGCAAACATGCGGAGCAGCTATGGAAATAGAAATAGCTATAGCTCCAAGAAGCTTGCTGTTCTTACCAAGATTCAGCCATTTTTGTTCTTGAATAAATACTCCCTGCATTACTAGAAGTCTTTGGTTAATTTCCAGCGTTGTGAAGCAGCTGATTCCGACAACTTTGCAAGTGTTGTTATGGCTTTCATGGAAAAGAGAATTTTTGGAAGTCCTTAGTCTACCATTTTTATTGGTATCATTTTAAATTAAGGTTTGAAAATGTTAAGATCATTAATTACAATCCTAAAACTGTCTAACGTGAAAATTAATCAACGTTCCAAAAGGTATTAGATAAACAACACAGCCGTAAAATCTTTCTAAGCAATTTAACAAGATTTGCTTTCAAAATAATAAATGTAGACACCGCTTGGTTAAGATGAGCAGCTCTGTCTTCTTCTATTTCTGATTTCCTAGTTTTCAGCGATACCGAAACATTGTTAAGTGCTTCTGATTTCTTTATTATTATTTTGCCCAGCAAAATTTTGCTGCTATTTATCCCAGAGAAATACTCACACTTACCTTAAAGACCTGAGCCCAAGGATTTATAGAGTAGAAACAGTTGGTAACAAGTTAAATTTCTATCTATATGAGGATAGTTAAATAATTTGTGAATTGATGCAGCAGAATATTATGCAGCTAATAAAAGGCTTAATGGAGCCTTGGGGGTTGACATGGAAAAATATTTGTGACATAATTTTAGGTTAAAAAAGGTGAAGAATTGTATATATAATGTCTTTTGATGCCAATTGTGCTTTAAAACCAGTAAGATAAAATATCATTTCTACATGTGCATATGAGTTTGTAACTATCTGTAAAAACATTTGGAAATGAGTGCCTAAAGTTAATATTACTGGTTATTTTCTAATGAAATTGTGGAACTGAGGCCAGGTCTGGGTTGAAATAGGGGAGGAAGAATGCAGGAAAAGGAATAGCAACTTTGCTTTGTTTGAGATTTTAAATATCAATTGTAGGTGTAATTAAATTAACATAAATTAAATCTAACATGGGCATAACAAAAATAAAATACTGTATGTGAACCTACAAAATTATTGTCAAATATCCAGAAAAAGTCAAATAGTAATTACCCCTATGGCTATGGGAGACCAAAGGTAAACTTACTTTTCTTCTAAATGCTTTTCTATTTTTCCATAGTTTTCTATAATAAACATGTATTACTTTGGAATAAGAAACATGTAAAAATTGATACAAGCGTGTATAAATAATAAACAGTAAACAAGAAATTTTCAAAAGTTATTATAAAATATTTGTTACTAGTTGGGACAAAAATTATAATTTTCTTTCAAAATTAAACACTAATTCCTCTTTTATCTTGGAGAACATGTATAATACTTTGAGAAACTGATTTCTATAAAACTAACTCCTCCCCCTATAAAATTATTTGATTAGTAAAATAATGGCCAAAACATTTTTTCTTTGTCTTTGAATGGGACTTCTACATATTATGATTGGGAGTTACTTAGAAATTCACGAAAGGTTCTCCTTGAAAATTATACCTCTAATCCTAGGACATATTAAAATCCAGCAATGGGGACTGGTATCAAATAATATACACTTTAATTTAGTATATGTGATTAAATCCCATAAGGTGAACAGAAGTTTACTCAGATTTTCCATTGGAAGTTCTTAAGCCCTTTGAAGTTATAGACTGAAATATGTTTTATATACACATGACAAATGTGACTCAAGAAAGTTCACTAAATTTTTATAAGTTTCTGAATTCCTTGCCCAACCCCCAAAAGCAATCTCTTACAGGTTTGGATTTTGTTGTTTCTTTCAAGAAGCTGATATCCTTTTTACAAAAATCACTGTAATCACAGGACTGGCATCAAAGACTTTCTAAAGATGTCTTGAAATGTAGCAGTCTAATTACAGAGTCTATTCTCTAATCCCTCCTGATGTGCCCTGGTTATTATATCCACCACAGCTTTGCTGAAAGAAGATGACAGCACCATCTCTCCTTGGCCAGAAGAACATCGAGTTGATTTAAATGTTTTGGGTATCCCAATGCTACTCATCTCCTCCTCTCTTCCAAACAAATGAGTGTGAACTAATGTCAACTCCCTTCCTGCGGTGGTAGGAAAGAAAATGTGACCCCAGTGAAAAAATGTTTTACAGATGTCAAAATAAATTTCAGCTAAAAATGACATTTTCTCAAGGAGATGTAATGAGAAAACTGTTCAAAACGAGAGTTAAAGTTTCCCGGTTCCATATTTAATTAACTCAATCTGCCTTTTATTATGCTTTGTATTCTGTGTTTCCCTGTTCAGTAAACAAACAGCAGAAAATTAAACTAGGACAACTGCCAACTAGCAGTAAATTGCACTGAAAAATAATAAATTGCCATGGGATGCCATAGGATCTTGGGCAGATAAACTTATTTTTCCTGGAAAGTTTCCACTTGCATTTGTCACAACTTGATATATCAAAGGAACAAAAGAAATGAAATATAGTAGTCGGTGGTAGATGTATAAACGTGTAATGGCCTTGGAGAAAATAATTCAGCGGCTGGTTTCTGGGATTTTCGACAGATTAGTCCTATTTCCTCTTGAGGAACATGGTTGGATGCCAGGGGAATTCTCACCCTGCTTTTATGGATCTGCAGAACCTGCTCTATCAACTTTCAGACAAAGGGAGCCCGCTGCAGAAGAAGAATGACCCTGAAAATAAGGAGTGTACATGATTCAGAAAAAAGAGAGACTTCAAACCAAAAAAAAAAGGATACTCCCAAATAACTCTATGCTATGTGACTAATAATGCTTACTTAAGTCCTTCAAACTTGAAGACATCAAAGCTATTTCCAAACATTCAGCTATTTGGTTTCCAACTTGGTATCTTTTCCTGATGTCTAGGTACTCTTCTAATGATCCCTTGTTTGCATTTATGTCCAGGCAAGAAAAGGTTTGGATAAAATCAGGAAAATATAAGGTCTTTTTGCAGGATATGAAAATGAGTCCACTGGGTTTTCTGTCTCATGGTTTAAAGGGCAGCTGTCTGTTTATCTGATGGTAGGGTCTATCTTCCAGGTTCAAGTACTGATGGGGGAACAAAATTCTGATTTTATCCCCACCAACCTCCCCCCTGGCAGGAGTAGAACCACAGGGTTCCACAGAAGTGTAATCATTACAGCTGCTGAGGAGGATGTTAGTCAGTTATTCTCCCAGATTTCCAGCAGTAAGTCCCATGAATGGACCATGTTTCTTTTCAGCTTCTCTTGGAAGGCTACTTGGCATGAAAGCACCCTCTATTTGGTGTTAGATACTAGTTTAGAGTCTACACTTACTCCTTAATGGTTAAATAGATTTGGAAGGGTCATTCAATAAATAGTTTCTAAGCACTAATTATGGGCCCATCCCTATTTGAGGTACTGGGGCCATGTCACTGAGCTAAAATTAAAAAAAAAAAAAAAAAAAGCCCTGACTTCAGGGAACTGACTTCTTCTTGGGGAAAAACAGACTAGCAAAATAAGTGAATACAGTATTTCATAAAGTGATAATTACTAAGGAGAGATATACAGAGTTTGAGAAATCAGCTCGTTGCTGTGGTAGGCCTTCCTGAGAAGGTACACTTGAGAAAAGGCTTGAAGAAAGGAAGGGCATGGCTTGTGGGTCTCTTAGGGCAGAAGGTTCAGACAGAGAAAACAGTTGGCTGCCCCTTTGCAAGGTTCTCGACAGGAGCATGCCTGGAGCTCCCAGGAAGAGCACAGAGGCCTGTGTGGCAGAGCTGGAGTGAAGGAGGAAGGGAGTAATCTGGAGAGGTAACAGTGGCAGGGCCCTTGCAGCCACTGTAAGGATTCTTGTTATTTTTAATTATACTTTAAGCTCTGGGGTACATGTGAAGGTTGTGCAGGATTGTTACTTAGGTATACGCATGCCATGGTGGTTTGCTGCATCCATCCCCCCACCACCTATATTAGGTATTTCTCCTAATGTTATCCCTCCTCAATCCCCCCACCCACTGCTATCCCTCCCTAACAGGCCCCTGTGTGTGATGCTCCCTTCCCTGTGTCCACGTGTTCTCATTGCTCAACTCCAACTTATGAGTGAGAACATGCAGTGTTCAGTTTTCTGTTCTTGTATTAGTTTGCTGAGAATGATGGTTTCCGGCTTCATCCATATCCCTGCAAAGGACATGAGCTCATCCTTTTTTATGGCTGCGTAGTATTCCATGTGTATATATGCCATATTTTCTTAACTCTAAGCAAGATGCGAAGCTACTAGGGGGCCTTGAAAAGAAGTGACAAGATGTTATTCTGGCTTCCATGTGGGAAACAGACTACAGGAGGTGCAGCGGGATGCAGGCGAAACAATTAGGTCCTGCTGCAGGCACGTAGTGGAGGGATGGTGGCTTGGTTCACAGTGTTCACTGGGAGAGATGAACAGCTTGGAATCACCTAAACTTTTCAGCCAAGTTCATAATCTAGACAAGGAGGAGATGAAAGCTGTTGTCTTTGGTTACCTTGCGTTTTGAAATACTATATGGAAAGTGCTTGCCACATAATAGGGGATCAATAAACATCTGTTCTCCTTTATTCCAAACTTCTCACCTAAAAAGTTATGCGTGGAAAAAAAAGACTTTGAAGCTATAATTTGTAATTTATGTACACATTTTTAAAAACACAAAGAACACTACTGATGCCCATAGAGAGTGAAGAAACACATATATGTAATGAAATTATATATTTTTAAGCAGTACTAGAGTTTATAAACCAAATTCAGGAGAGCAGGTGCATGGGGAAGGGGTAAAGGGAAAGGGACAAAAGTTAGTGCTCAAAAGTGAATGTTCTCCCTCTCTCCCTCCCTCCCTCCCTCCCTTCCTGCCTCCCTCCCTCCCTTCCTGCCTCCCTCCCTCCCTTCCTGCCTCCCTCCCTCCCTTCCT
>NW_022436952.1:20001955-20028436 GCF_009761245.1 Sapajus apella | reverse complement strand
TCCCTCCCTGCCTCCCTTCCTTCCTCCTTCCCTCCCTCTCTCCCTTCCTCCCTTCCTCCCTCCCTCCTTCCTTCCCTTCCCTCCCTCCCTGCCTCTCTCCCTTCCCCCCTCTTCCTCCCCCCCCCTCGCTCCTCCTCCCCCTCTCCCTCTCTTCCTTCCTCCCTTCCTTCTTTCCTCCCTCCCTCCCTCCTTTCCTTCCCTCCCTGCCTCCCTTCCTTCCTCCTTCCCTCCCTCTCTCCCTTCCTCCCTTCCTCCCTCCCTCCTTCCTTCCCTTCCCTCCCTCCCTGCCTCTCTCCCTTCCCCCCTCTTCCTCCCCCCCTCGCTCCTCCTCCCCCTCTCCCTCTCTTCCTTCCTCCCTTCCTTCTTTCCTCCCTCCCTCCCTCCTTTCCTTCCCTCCTTTTCTTCCCTCCCTCCTCCCTCCCTTCTTTCCTTCCTTCCTTCTTTGGTTTTTAAAAAAGTAACTAAAAGTATCAACAGTTGTTAAGTCTGAGTGGTATTAACAAGAGTCTTTATTATATTAATCTTTGTTTTAAAATAACATACAATTTGAATTTTAAACTTAGTAGAACATTAAAATAGAAAAAATAGGCAGCAAGAAGGAAAGAAGAATAAAGGGAAGAAAGAAGGCAGGGAAAGAGAGAGGTTCAGAAGAGATCATCAATCAGATTCATCATCTACTTTAAGTAGATTTTATAGTAGTCTGAAATTTGGCTATTTAAATATTTACCAAAAACTCGATATTAATTGACAATTATCTGCATAATTAGTAACAGTTTTAACCGATATTGAAATAGCACTTTATAAACTGTAAAATGCCTTCGTGCAAGTTAATGCATTCAGTTCTCAAAGCAACCCTAAAGGATAATGTGGCTGTGATGAAATTTCTATTTTTTGGAGATGAAGAAATTAACATTCAGTGTTGCTAAATGGTTTTCGCAAGGTCTCCTGGAATGCCACAGAGCCGGGCCTGGAACCCAAGCTTTTGGGTCTGAGGATTCACATGTCTTGCTCTCTTATCAAGCCTCCATTAATGTAGTAATTCTAATTTACAGTTTAATAGTCAATTTAATAGTGATTTTGTTGTTTTTACTTCATGAGAAACATATGGATTCTATTCTCACTGTAAAAATTCAAGCAGCAAAGGAAAGCTAAGTCCACTCTCGGTTCTCCAGCATCTCCTCCCAAGCCTTGTGACCTAATTCAGTTCCACTAACCTGGGAGGTAACTGCCCTTAGCATTTGGGTGTGCTCCTTGTAGACACATTCCAGAACAGTTTCATCATGCAATTGCACCTATGAAGAGAGAATCTTATCTTATTTTTTAACATAAGTAGGATGAAATTATATCTCACTCTCTAATAGCTATTACTTGATTGCCTTCCAATGGCTAAACGGATGGTAATACCACATAAGAATCAGTTGTCTTACAAGCTTGCCAGTACTTGCTATGAATGGTCTCTTTCATTTTACCAGTTTGAGAGGGGAAAACCCAATGCTATTTTAAATTGTATCTCCTGAATTGCAAGAGAAATGGAACATCTTTTTATTTGTAACATTGGCCATTTGCATTTTGTCTGGGTCCTTTGCTAATTTGTCTTTTGGATTGTAGGATTTCTATATTTTTGGGGGGCTAATTCTTTATGTTTAAATGCATTTCAGATACTTTTTCAGTCTTTGCTTTTTAACATCTTTATGGTACCTTTTCTTATATAAGTGAATTTTACATGTTAATGTAGCCAGACTCTCTGTTTGTACATTCTTTTTGGGTCATGTTTTAGGCCATTACTATCTGGAAATAATAAACACTTTTTACTTTTATATGATTTTGCTTTTATGTTTAGTTTCTTAACTATACTTAGAATTTATTTCTGTGAGAACTCAAAAATCTATTTTCTAAATGAAAATACAGCAATTTCTGAACTTTTAATGAAAAATCAATACTTTCCTCAATGATCTAAAACGCCACCTTTATTCTGTACAAAATTCTCAAATAAACTGAATCTGTTATGAACTCCCTATGTGCTAGAATTGACACCACATTTAGACTGACACATTTTAGAATTCATTTGTTAAATTATGTAAGACTCCTGTGCAGTTGAAAACTCAAGTAATTCAGATTACAGAGCTAACCCTCCAATTCCTGTTTCACCTCTATCCCCCTGCTGCAGCTCTAGGCTCTTCTCTAGCAATAACAATTACTATTGGTCATTATTATTGGTGTTTATGTCTTCAGACATCTGTCAGTCTTAAATTTAAGAACATCAACAGTATATGCATAGAACCTCTTTGTAAAAAAATGAAAATGTTAAGAGAAGACCCCATGTGCCTTTAATAATCATTTTCAACGCCAATATCCTTTTTTATGGGCAACTACTATGAATAATTTAGGATATTTCCTTCCAGACCTTTTCACATGCATTCACATTTTATAGGCACGCAAAAACAAAAAACCCAAGTAGACCTAAGGTTTAGCTGGCATACAATTGTATGGGTTTTATCAGTTATTAAAATATTGATATACTTCTACAGTATTTCACAGAGACCTTCTGCCTCTAGCTGCCCAAATATCTCCCCCATATGCTGGGCCACCCACACCTTTCTCAGTGCCCCACCTCTCAGCCCCAGCAAATTCCTCGTAAGATCGCAACCGATTAGGAGGAAACCTCAATGCCTCAAATAACAGTACCCCAACCCCCAACCTCTGCACTACGGCTATCATCATCATATCATCTTTACCACAACAGCAAATTGGTGTGTTGGTTTTCCTGCACATCGGCTGTCACCCATGTTGAATATCATTTCTGACTACATAGTACATGTAGTAGATCTCTTAAGACTTACTAAATTGGTCCAAAAGTAATTGCAGTTTTGGCCATGACTTTAAATGACCAAAACCACAATAGTTTTTGCACCAATGTAATACAATTGAGTGTTTAAAAAATCAAGTCAGAGAATGTGATAGGCAGAATAATTTTCCCCTTTAAATGTTTCTCCCAGTCCCTGAAACCTATGTATACGTTATGTTCTGTAACAAGGGAGGATTAAGGCTGCAGATAGAAGTTGCTAGTCAGTTGCCTTTGAGATGGGGAGATGATCCTGGATTATCCCAGTGAGACTGAGCCAATGCAAACGTCCAAAAAGGAAATGAGAGAGGTTGGAGTGTCAGAGTCAGAGGGTGATTTGAAGATTTGAAAATGTTACATTTCTGGCTTCGAAGATGGAATGAGGCCACAAGCCAAGGAATTCAGGTATCTCTAGAGACTGGAGAAAGGCAAGGAAATTGATTCTTTCATAGAGTTTCCACGGAGGGGTGCAGCCCTTCCAATACCTTGATTTGAGGCCACTGAGACCCATTAAGACATGTTTCTTTAGGTTCAGAGGGTACATGTGCAGGTCTGTGCACGGGTATATTGCATAATGCTGTGGTTTGAGCTTCTAGTGAACCCATTACCTAAATAGTGGGCATAGTACAAAATAGGTAGTTTTTCAACCCTTACCCCTCTTCCTATCTCCCAGCTTTTAGAATTCCCAGTGTCTATTATTTTTATCTTTGTTTCCCTGAGTACCCATTTGTTTAACTTCCATGTATACGTTAGAACACGCGGTATTTGATTTTCTGTTTTTGAGTTATTTTACTTAGGACAATGTCTCTCCAGCTCCAATCATCTTATTGTGAAGGACATGATCTAATTATTTTTGATGGCTGCATAGTATTCCATGGTGTATATGTACCACATTTTCTTTATCTAATGAACCACTGATGGACACTTAGGTTGATTCCCTGACTTTGCTATTGTGAATGGTGCTGCAATAAACATACAAGGGCTAGTGTCTTTTTGATAAAACAATTTCTTTTCCTTTGGATGGGTACCCAGAAGTGGGATTGCTGGGTTGAATGGTAGTTCTATTTTTAGTTATTTGAGAAATCTCCATACTGTTCTTCACAGGGGTTGAACTAACTCAACTCCACCAATAATACATATACATTCCCTTTTCTCTTCATTTCACCAACATCTGTTTTTTTTCTTTTGACTTTTCAATAATACCTATTCTGATTTGTGTGAGATGGTGCCTCATTGTGATTTTAATTTGCATTTCTCTGATGATTAGTGATGAAGAGCATTTTTCATATATTTGTTGGCTGCTTGTGTGTCCTCTTTTGAGAAGTGTCAGTTCATGTCCTTTGCCCACTTTTTAATTGGGTTATTGGTTTTTTTTTCTTGTTGATATTGTGAAGTTACTTATAGATTCTGGATATTAGCCCTTTGTCAGATGCATAGTTTGCAAAAATTTTCTTCCATGCTGTAGGTGTCTGTTTACTCTGTTGATGGTTTCTTTTGCTGTGCAGAAGCTCTTTAGTTTAATTAAATCCCATTTATCTTAACTGTAATACAGCTGAATTATAATGAATTGTATTACAATTCATTTCAAAAACACCCTCTGCTATCTCTGATCTCTAAACTCTCAGAAAACTGTCCCTTTCATGACCTCTTCCTTGTGACATTTAGTGAGCAATCTTTAGCTCCTGTCTGGTGAGATCCGTGGCACTGGCCACTATAGAGCCTTCTTTTCTAGAAATACTCTCCTCCTTTAGTTTGTATGATTCTATTCTCTGTTTCTCAGTTTTCCTCCTGCCTCTGTCACTATCAGCATTACCTCGCAGCCTCTGTTTTTTTTTATCCTTTGCTGCATCTAAAGTATCAGTGTTCTACACATTTCCTTCTCCTCCCACACCCTTGTGAATCTCTGTGGCCTCCTTTGGCAATCTCACCCATGATAGCTGTACCATCCCCGTGCTGATGACTCTCGAGTGCTTGTCTCCAGATAATTATTAAGATAATCGTATTGTGTCCATCTTCCCCCTCTGCTCTGATTTAGGATTCTGTGGTCTCTGTGAAATGGAAAAGTGCTTGAAGTTGGTTCGCAGTTATCAAAGCCCTTGTTCTTGCTTTTCCTTCTGGCTGCTCCATCTGTTCTCTCGATTTACTCAAGGCTAAAGGAATAAGATACACCGGATCCCACTTCCGGTCCTGTTACATAGTCCCATGGTGTGTTCACATCTGTGCTAAGGTGAGACTGTAGGTACAATGAGAGGCTGGGAGAGCTAATTCTTAAATACGTGTGGAAAAGGTAGGAAGTACATCATCATCATCATCATCATCATATCATCTTTACTACAACAGCGAATCATACTTGAAAAGCATCAAATTCTTTGCTACCTTGTGGATGGAGTTTTTGAGGAAGATTGGACCAATTTGAGAGAATAAAGAAACCCCATTTTCTCTGGTGGTCTCATTTGTGACATGAGTAATTCTGGGATCACACTACTTGAAGAGTATGCCTAGACGATGTCAGAGCTGGAGTCCAACATGAAATTAGCATCACACACTGACTACAAAACAAAAACAATAAAATTTAAGAGCCACGTTTTCTTGAGACCAGAGTGGGCAAGACTCAGAGAAAGAAAAATCTACAGAGGCAGACATAGTAGAAACATCAGATAAAAAAGAGCAAGAGGCAACACGGGACATTGTCATTTAGAACCCATGGGCTCCACATTTTTGCAAGCACTGAGTTTTTAAAAAACCTGACTCTGACACTAGCTGCTCCAGGCTGTATCTGTACTGCCACTGCCAGACATAATTGAAGTGCTTCTGGGCCCAATAGAGAGAGGTTAGATTCCACCACCTTTCCAGAAAGAGAACTCTCAACTAGCAAGGCCAGATCTAAGGCCATTTTGAAAGATCTTGATAAGCCAGAGTGGGGAGACTTGCTGACTTCCCAAGACTTAGCTTGGCTAGAATCTGTTTGCCCATCAAGTTAGAAGTTGAAGCTACAGACGAGACAGAGACAGTCTGGGGAGGATGTCAGAGAATGAACATGGGGTTGGAGCCAATCCATATCTTCTGTAGTCTTTCAACAGAGACAGTTGCTCACTTTTGGTTGATCCAATTGAAGGAACATTTTGTCTGCACATATGGCTGAGCTTCCTAACTGGGCTCATACATTCAGTTCTAAGAAAAAGCTACATGTTAGTGAATAAGAAACAACCCCTATTACAGGAGATGCATAAGACTTCCCACAGTACCACTTAACCCAAACACATAGAGAGCTTGGAGGATAAACCAACAAACAGATGCCAATCCGAGGGAGACCTAGATTTTTCTATCAGGGATTGAAAACTCCTCTCAGGCAAGAGCATTTGCTTTTAACGTGCCTTGGAGCCTAACTTGGAGAAGAGGTCAGGGAGTAATAGACATGATTATTCTGAAAAGTCATAATGAATCTGTTTTGCACTTCCAGGCACAAATTCTCCTTAACTAATTCTTGGCCAGGCACAGTGGCTCATGCCTATAATCCCAGCAGTTTGGGAGGCCGAGGCAGGCAGATCATGAGTCCAAGAGCACAAGACCAGCCTGGCCGACATGGTGAAACCCAATCTCTACTAAAAAAAAAAAAAAAAATTAGCCAGACTTGGTGGCACACACCTGTATGTGCCTATAATCCCAGCTACTCAGGAGGCTGAGGCAGGAGAATCCCTTGAACCCTGGAGTCGGAAGTTGCAGTGAGCTGAGATCACACCATTGCACTCCAGCCTGGGTGACAGGATGAGACTCCATCTCAAAAAAAAAAAAAAAAAGAATCATTAAAAAAACCCAGAAGTTTTAAATAACCACCTTTGGAGTGGAGTGTAGGTGATTACTTTTGAAAGAATGTAAAGAGAATGAAAACATTCAGTTTTTGGTATCCGAAGTAGGATTCTGGAACAAATAATGAGCTGAAAAGCTAAGCCTTCTCAAAAAAGTTTCTAGTTCACTCAGATCATTTTCCCTAGCTGCAGAGATGATACCCCTTCTGCCTGAGGTATAAGGTGGCAGCTCCCACCTGCCTTGCTTGACCCTTCCTGATCAGAGAAAATTTAGTGAATCAGTTGGCCTTGGTTTATTGTCATGTCAGCCTCCATTCTGCTGTTTTCCTGCTGCTGGTTGGTCCTTGGGCTGGAAAGTGGTGGTTTAAACATCCGGCATCTCTTCCTTCTGCCGTGAGTGGCCACCTGCTTACCTGCTTCTTTTGCAGTGTTGCCACCTTGTCCCCCCACCGCCACCGCCACCACCCCTGCACCTTGCCCTAACATGTGGTCAGAATGGTGACTGCCAGCTTCTGCACGAACTTTCTCTCAACAGCCACAGTGGTTGTCTGGGGGGAAAGGCAGAAAACTCAGCTAAACCAATGAGTTTTTCATTGAGATTTATTTAACTGCATTGAGTGGCATCTTTTCCTTCTCTGATGGTGAAGCTAGGAATATGTAAGACCAAAAATGGCTGAAAACTTTGCTCTGGTGTTGAAGAGAAAGCCATGTGACAGGAATGAAGAAAGCCACTGTTCAGCCTGAAGCAGAGTCCAGCAATGCTCCGAGGGAGTCCTGGTAGCATTGCAACCCTCCATTCAGCCATCCCGAAGACAGCGGGATCCCGCCCTTCATGCAACTTAACTACACAAGTCAATACATTTTCCATTTTGCCTAAGCTTGTGGGAGTTTAATCCCTTTTGCTTGCAGCTAGGAGTTCTGCCCATGTCGTGGTCTTATAATGATCTGAATTCGAGCAACACTGATTGAGCCTACTTTCTTTTGCTCCAGCCTAAAACACCATATAAAATATTCGTGAGAAATTAATATACTTCCTAAAAAAGACTTTGCCAATGCTTGTCCATTTGTAGGATATTGAAAGTAGCCTTTAAACAACAGTAACTCCCTTTTGGAATGAACACACAAAAGGAAGAACTGTTCTTCAGAACTGTGAGATGCTGGGACATGATTCAACAGGACTTTCTGTGGGGATGGTTTTGCTGCATTTCTATTTTTCAGAGGGCAGAAAAGAAAAACCATGTCATTTTCTTTCATTGTGTGTTATAATATATAATTTTCAAAAAAAATCAACAAATACTTCTGATGTAAACCTGCGTTAGTTTCAGCTAAGCTTCTTTAAACGCCATCACATACCTAAGGACTTGGGGAGGCAGATCTGTTTTCACAGTTCTTTCCAATTCTAATGAGCTCTGAAAAAGTTTATTTCAAAATAATCCTTCTGTATTAAGCGCTGGCCCATTGACAGGTCTTCTTTTATCGTAATTTCATGAAGTTTATTTTCCAAATGAAGGTTTATTTTTGCATGGAATTCTGAGGTTGTGCATTGTGTATATGAAGCAATTAGTTTGGGATTTCTGGAATTTATTTTAGACCAGACAGATGTCTTCAATTTACACACTCTAGGAGGTGACAAACCCTATTAACATTGGAAAGCCATCAATTTGCTTTATCTTTGTTCCTAAGCACTCCCAGCTATGATCCAGGGTAATTCCTTTTGTTTGTTTGTTTATTGATCCTGTGTTTTGATGTAGACAGAAGTAGGAATTTAAGGAAAACATGGAAGATAGCTTTAGTAATTCTATCACTGTCAAAATCTAGTGGGTTCCTTTAAGAGCCACGAAGCATACCTGTATTAGAAATGCATTTTTTTTTTTTCTGAGTAAAATTCTTTCCTTTTAGTGGCCACCATTGAAGCCTAATACACATACATGGTAGCTGCTCATCTTTTAGTTTTCTTTATCATGTTGGTGACTTATGCCTGATATTCCCTTGCTTACATTGTCTTTTTAAAATCAGTGGTTGTTTTTACACAGCTAATATAAACATACCTCTGAGTTGCACAGACTTCAGCATGAATCCAAGGATTCTTCTATTCATTAGTCAAATCCTTTGTAGTCAAAATTAAGTGTAATCCTATTTTGTGCAAAGTCCTAGACTGTGTTGATTCGGGAAGGAGGGTTCAAATGATGTTCCTATTCATTTTTAATCTGAAAATGAAGACCCCGCCGGTTTTTTTTTTCTTCAATGCATTCTGCAGCCACTAGATGGCTCAGGAGATATGCTCAGGTCTTCTCCAGAGGCATTACTTCGAAACCTAACATTGAAGTCCAAAACTGCACGCAGATTTTGCTGATTATAGGATTTTAAAAATGAGAGTAGGACCCAGAACCTGATCTGAACAAACTCAGCCCACTATTGGGCAATTCACAAAATTTGCTTTTTATTATGACTGCCATATTGTATTTTCAGTGAAAGTGGGGCGTATTGTTACTGGCAAGGAGAAAGTTAGAGACTAACAGATGTCATCGGTAGTGTCAGATCTAGATCAAATGCAGAATGATTATACATCCTGACACAATTGTTTTTGAAATATAGGTTAATCCATTATGGACAGGATGTCTGACGACTCTAGTTTTCGTTACATTGTACTTGACTTTGAACTCATGCTGTTTCCTTTATCTTGGATTAAGTTATTTACGTATGAGTCCAATCCAACGGAAAACACTTAGAACTAAGGTTAGAAGGATACTCTTAACGTAACTACTTCAAACCACCTCAAAAATATGCATCCAAATATATTTAATGGTGAAATATCTTAACAGAAATATAAGTAGTATTTCTGTTAAAATGTAGAGAAAAATACTTAACAGAAATATAAGCATTTCTGTTAAAATGAGCAGAAAAAATATGCTGACGGTCATAATTTAAAATTTTTCTCTAAATATTTTAGATAATACAGCAAATCAAGGAAAACAGAAAAGGTATTACTGGAAAAGGAGAGACAAAATCATCATCGTATGTAAATCATAATGTCTTCCTCCTAAAAATAGAAGCTTGGGATAAGAAAATAGTGTAAGTGGGGCCGGGTGCGGTGGCTCACACCTGTAATCCCAGCACTTTGGGAGGCCGAGGCGAGTGGATCACGAGGTCAAGAGATCGAGACCGTCCTGGTCAACATGGTGAAACCCCGTCTCTACTAAAAATACAAAATATTAGCTGGGCATGGTGGTGCATGCCTGTAATCCCAGCTACTCAGGAGGCTGAGGCAGGAGAATTGCCTGGACCCAGGAGACGGAGGTTGCGGTGAGCCGAGATCACGCCATTGCACTCCAGCCTGGGTAACAAGAGCAAAACTCCGTCTCCCAATAAAAAAAAAATAAAAATAAAAAAATAAAAAAAAATAGTGTAAGTGGATCAGTTACAAATAAATTGTACAAAATTGTTACATTCTTAAAAATAATTATACAAAAATCAACTTCCTATGTGCAGCAATTATCAATTAAGTACAACAGAATTCTGTTATATTACAATATTCAAGTATACTGAAAAGGAATGTATATACCCTACGGCAGTTACTATAAAACTCTCCTGAGTGGCATAGAGACACTTTAAAAAATGAAAAGATTACTCTCTTTTTGGATGGAAAAAATATTATAGATAATCAATTCCATCTTTCATTAGCTTATAGTTTTAATGACAGTCCAACAAATACTGTTTCAGAATTTTTTTTTTATTTCATAATTTTTTTTTGAAGTTCATGTGAATAATCAATGGAAGAAAAGATCAAAGAAAATAAGGATGACAGGCAATTCTATTGATAAATACTTTGTTTATAATTTATCATCAACCTAAAGTAATCACAAAAGGCACTAACTATGCAAAGAGAAAAATAAATATTCATAGATATACAAGTGAATTAGTATTTAGTAAGATAGCACTATAAATTGTTGAATAAAAAATAGATTAATACAATAAATTGTTTAATATAATGAATTTCATTCCCTAACATGTACAATATTGCAAAATAAAATCCAGATGGATTATAGAGAGAAAATGATGAAACATATATATATAAGAAAATTAAAAGTGCTGATTTGAACATTTGCACAAGGTAAGAAAAATTATTAAGCGCTTAAAAAGTATTTACATATTAACCAAACTGAAGTGTTTCTTCTGAAAACTAGAGAAAGCTAACTAAAATGATCAACAAGAAAAGATTTGTTAAGAGATTAACAAAAAGAAACAATTATCCACGATATATTGAAGCCTTAGAACTCTGTAAGAAAGAAAAGCCAAAACATGACAACAGAAATGAAAGACAAAGACATGAACAGTCAAATTACCAATGAAAAAATACAAATGGCAAATAAACAAATTTAAAAACTGTGAACTACACTGGTAGCCAAAGAAATGAAAATTACAATTAAATAGTGTTTTTGTCTGAAATTGGCAATGACGAAAAGGAATAACTACACAATTGTTAGGCGAAGTGCAGAAAAAAAATGGACACTCTCATATTCCAGTGGTGGATATGTAAATTGCAACACCACTTCTGGAGGGCAATTTGGCAGTGCATTTCAAACACATTAAAATGTGCATATCTTTTCACCGAGGAATGTCACATTTAGGAACTGATTAGCTGTATATAAAAACATCTGTACAAGGATGATCACCATTTTATTTCTTATTGCTATGAAGATTTGAGCCAAATTTAAGTATTCAGAAATATGAGATCAAATGAACTGTAGTATGTACTTATAATTCTTGTATCTAGACATTTAACAAATATTTATTTACAATAAGATAATATGCATTCACTAGAGATTTAAAAGACAAAGGCCTAAGAAAATGTTCACAGGACACTGCTGAATGACAAAAGCAGGACATAAAATAATTTGCTCATGACTGTAATCCCAGCACTTTGGGAGGCAGAGGCAGGTGGATCACTTGAGGTCAGGAGTTTGAGACCAGCCTGGCCAACATGGTAAAACCCCATCTCTACTAAAAATATAAAAATTAGCCAGAGGTGGTGGCACATGCCTGTGATCTCAGCTACTCTGGAGGCTGAGAGAAATTTTAGGCACAGAAACATTGAGTTCATAGCAGATGGATAGCAAAAGGAATATGTTTTTCAAATTCAGATTGTGGTGGGAGTATTTCTCAACGAACTGATGCTTGATTTTTGACACAAAGTCCTGAGTTAAATCATCAACACAATGTTTTTTTAATGGAACTCAAACTTAAGACCTCAATATTATTATGAAGGCATTTTGATAAGCACTATTTTGTGCTGTGAATGAACTAGATAAGTAGCAATCTTCCTAAAAAGCTGTTTTATCCCTAATAATAGTAAAGCCATACAAGGTTTTAAAAGTTATGCACATGTGTATGTTTATGTATGGTATCTGTATCTTTAAATCTCTCTCTGTCTCTTTTTTTTTTTTTTTTTTTTTTTGTCACTCAGGCTAAAGTGTAATGGCATAGTCTTGGTTCACTGCAGTCTCCACCCCCTGGGCTCAAGCGATCCTCTTGCCTCAGCCTCTGGAGTAACTGGGAGCATAGGCATGTGCCGCCATTCCTGGCTAATTTTTTGTAGAGACAGGGTTTTGCCATGTTGCCCAGGCTGGTCTCAAATTCCTGAATTCAAGTGATCCAGCTGGACTTGGACTCCCAAAGTGCTAGGATTACAAGCCTTAGCGACTGTGCCTGGCCTATACCTTTAACAAAAAAGTACTAAAGATAACATTCTGGTCTAGCTTAAATCATATTCCCTTTAAATGGAAATTTTGTCTCCTGTGCAATTAGTAATCAAAGTAACACAGTATATACTCTCCCACACTTACTGTTTGTCTCAAAATATCTTCCCAGCATTATTCTTAAATCTACATATGCATTGTATAATAAACATAATAAATGTGCAACAGATGTAAAAGCACTGAAAAAAAGCAGGGGAAAAAATGCTAGTATATTTATATAAAAATAAAAAATTTGTGTATGTTGGAAATATCCCTCCAAAATTAAAAGGCAAAATGTAAGCTAGAACAAAAAATCAGGTCGCATTCTCACTACATATTAACTATTTTTTCCTAGTAGAAAAATGGGCAAGGGTTTAAGCAGAAATTTACAAAAGAAGAAACAGAATGATCAAGGATCAGTAAACATAAGAAAAATTGCTCATACCCATTATCAGTTGAATCATAAAAAATTATTAAAAGTTAAATACGATTTTTCACCTGTAAATTATGAAGAGAATAAATTATGATACTCAGTATTGTAAAGTATGTGAGGAAATGAGACTCCACATCATTATTAGTAGAAACTTACATTAATACTAGGTTTTTGATGGACTGCAAGCATTCAGAAACAAAGATGTTCATCACAGTTAAGTTTAATAATCAAATATTTAACATATGTTATCTAAATCTATCTGTCTTTAGTAATATATAATATATTTTGATCAATGTTTACAGGCATAAAACTTGAGAAAATTAATATACATAGATAAATTTGACTACATAAAAATATTAAAATTCTATACTAAAAAAGCAAAACTAAGCACCAAAAATGAATGAAAAAAAGTAGAAGTAAACCAAAAATAGTTCTTTTTTTTTTTTTTTTTTTTTGATACAGAGTCTCACTCTGTGGCCCAGGCTGGAGTGCAGTGGCGCTATCTCGGCTCACTGCAACCTCCACCTTTCGGGTTCAATTGCTTCTCCTGCCTCAGGCTCCTGAGTAGCTGGGATTACTGGTGTGTGCCATCATGCCTGGCCAGGAATTTTAATTCTATCTGTAATTTAACATTCTGAAAGACCAAGCAAATTTAAGTTACAAATAATTATGAAAAGTATATGTGTGCATTTTATTACTTTTTAATTTCTCAAAGTAAAAATTGTGACAAAATAAGATAAAATAGGTAAGTTGGCAAAAAAGCCAAAATTGATAAGTCATAGAAGAAAATAATGCAAATAACCAAAAAGCACAGGAAAAAAACATAATTAGCAGTCAAGAAAAAAGATAATAAAGAACAATTGTTGTTGCTATATTTGTTTATTCACAAAAATAATCATTGTTACTGTTAATAAAAATATGACAACTTCTTATGTTGCTTGAGATGGTTTAAATTAGCAAAATCTCTTAAGGATCAGTTTTTAACATATTTCAAATAACCAAATAGTCACATCTTTTGAGTCAGCTATAAAAATATGTAATGAGACAAAATTAAGCTATTAAAAAAGACTTGTATGTAGAATGTTTATGGAAATGTTATTCATCATAGTTTAAAATTGGAAACAAAACAACTATCTAGAAGATAGCTTAAAATTAGAAACAAAATAAGTATTGCATGACCACATGACAGAATACAATGTAGCCATTCAAAATCCTGCTGTGGAGTGATGTGGAAAGTTTACTAATGTAGGATGTTACTATATAGGAGGTTTAGATATATACATACATATATTTTATATCATATGAATGTGTGTACATTGTGGTTTGTGTGTGTGACTAACCAGAAGGCAGACTGACTTGCCTGAAGCTTTGAACACTGTAGAAAAGAATCACTATCTTCTAGAATTGCTTCTAGAGCTCCAGTGCTTATGGTGATAGTGAGAAACAAGTATTCACACATACTAAAGAGAAGTCCCCATGTTTGCAGTAGGCCATTCTTTCAAGACTCATCAAGAGGTAGATGAATATGTCCTGTAATCATAACCCCAACACCTTGTAAGAGGGAGACCAGAAATCTGAAAATGTATCAATGAATAGTTATTGCCACCACCACTGGATGGCAGTGCTTTCCACCACACCCGATGCTCTACCCACCCACCCATGAGTTGGGTGAGGAGAGTGCTGAAACAACCCCTTATCAAAACTAAGCATCTGTGACAGTCCCTTTCTGTGCTGCCATACCAGTATATCTGAGACCGGGTAACTTACAAAGAACAGATTTTTATCCTCTCACGGTTCTGGAGGTGGGAAAGTCCAAGATCAAGGTGCTGGCATGTGATGAGGGCCTTCTTGCTGGAGGCCCACATGGGAGAAGGTCGAAGGGTTAGAGAAGGTGAAGGTGGTGTTCTCACACGGCAGAAGAGCAAATTAGAGCAAACCCATTCCCACGAGCTCTTTTTATATTGGTGTTAGTTCGTTCGTGTAGGTAGAGCCCTCCTGAACTAAACTCCTCTCATTCGGATCCACCGCCCAGAGCTGTTGCTTTGGGGATTAAGTTTCCAACACATGAATATTGGGAGACACGTTCAAGCCGTATCAGAGTCCGAAAGAAGCGGAGTCTGGCATTGCACCACTGGCAGAGCATCCAAAACCCAATAGCTCATTGGCATGCATTCGCCAGAACTGAGAGCAATGAACTGGTTCTAGGCAGAGTCTGGCAAGGGTCACAGGGAGTGTGAGAGCATCCATGAATGTTTCTTCTTGTGCAGAAAATACTGCAGTGAGTGTTCTTATTTAACTCAGCTCAGGGTGGCGGGGCAAAGAGAAGGGGAATGGAGACATTGAATTTCCCATGCCTGGGTTAAGTGCAGGTGCATTTGTTTTAAAACATAGGTTGTATTATTATTTGGTATGACGAGGCCAATACATAAAGGCGCAACTGCTGTTGAAAACATAGTTTGTTACAATGTCCAAGAGGAGAAGATGCACCACACCACCCAGGGACACCTAGGGAATCACTAGGGTCAGTCAGGAGACACAGTCAGGGAAAAATGTGAGCAGGAGCTTTTTTTTTTTTTTTTTTTTTGAGACGGAGTTTCACTCATGTTACCCAGGCTAGAGTGCAATGGCGCGATCTCGGCTCACCGCAACCTCCGCCTCCTGGGTTCAGGCAATTCTCCTGCCTCAGCCTCCTGAGTAGCTGGGATTACAGGCATGAACCACCATGCCCAGCTAATGTTTTGTATTTTTAGTAGAGACGGGGTTTCACCATGTTGACCAGGATGGTCTCGATCTCTTGACCTCGTGATGAGCAGGAGCTTTTATTGTGGTTTCTGCAAGAAGGATTGGGAGAGGTAGGGTAAACAGATTTTGCATTAGCTAGTTTGAATAATTTCAGCATGCTCTGGGCATAGGGGGTGTTCCTAGTTTTCTGAGACCTGTCTCTGGGGTGATTAGGGTAGAGGAAGAAGAGTGACCCCTAAGTCTGAGAGTCCAATAGAGGAGGTGGAGAGATGAGAAAGCTGAATTGCCTGGTTTGCATTGAAAGGCACACTCGGGCCAGTTCTTTACTTTCTTCAGTACTTGGCTAGTCCTGGAGGGGGCAGTCTCTCTAGGGTCAGCAAAGTCCCAAGATGTCGAAGCATCATAACTACAGAACATAAAAAGGCACAACTAATACAGCATTTGAAGAAAAGTATGCAGGGTCCTATCTTCCTCACTGGAAAAGAACGAAGCGAGAATTCCCCCAGGGACTTTCGGAGAGCCTCTCTCTACACCCTAGAAAGGTGCCCTCACATGGATAACTGCCATACAGAGGACACCCATGGCCAAGTCAGAAGGCATAGAATATTTAATGACAAGCTCTTGCATTTTCCCTCTAATTTTGCTCCATTGGCCTGGCCCTATCCTCAGGGAAACAGGAAGCAGCAGAGCTAGGAGAAGGAGGAAGGAAATGGAAAGAGAATGGAGAAATGAAAAGGGAATATGGAGCGACACCCACTGCCCACACCGGTGTTTATCCTTAGTGTGTGGCCTGATTTGAAGGAGACTGAGGAACCGTATTGGCTGTGAGATTGAGCTTGTTCTTCTTTTCTTTTGTATTCGCTAATTCGTTTTTATTAAAATATACATAACATATATAATTATAACCATTTGCGAGTATACGATCCAGTGGTGTTAATTTCAGTGGTGAATTTTCCTCCTGAAAGTACAGCTTAGCTGGTATGCAATCGTCTCATGACTAAAAGTGACCAGAAAGGTTTGACTGATTTAATCCATTATCACAAGGCAGTAAAGGGAAGGATGGAGCTACCTTGAACATCTTCATCGCCAAAGAGGGATGTTTTTGGTGTGGTGGAGTCACTCCAGCCCAGCTCTAAATGATCTAGTTTTCCAGATGATTCACTTCCTTTTCCTCTATTTTGTGTTCACCAAGGCCCCTTTTGATCAGAGGTTATGCCTGATGGGTGCACCAAAACTTGAGCTGGCATGCATGGAAAATAAACCTAAGTATCTGATAATTCTTCACATTATTGTTCTGCCATCCTAAATGATTTTATCGGCTTCATGTGCTTTCACTGAGTAACATTTAAGAAAGGGAGAAAGACCTTTTCTAGATATTCCATTAAAGTCCAAAGTCTGGATCTGGTGATATAGAGAGTGACTCTGGACTGCCTCCAGTCATTAAACCATGGCACCAGGAGGGTTCCTGGGGCACATCTCCGATAGCAATTCCTCAGTCTCACCATGAGAGATCTGTCTTCCCTCTCTCTCTCTTTCTGTTGTTGTTGAGACAGAGTTTCGCTTTGTTTCTGTTGCCCAGACTGGAGTAAGTGGTGCGATCATGGCTCACTGCAGCCTCAACCTCCTGGGCTCAAGCAGTCCTCCTGCCTCAGCCTCCTGAGTAGCTAGGACTAAAGGCACACACTACCATGCCCAGCTAATTTTAAATTTGTTTTGTAGATAAGAGATCTCACTATGTTGCCCAGGCTGGTCTTGAATTCCTGGGTTCAAGCAATCCTCCCAGGTGGGTCTTCCAAAGTGTTGGGATTGTAGGCGTGGTTCACTGCACCTGGCCTTGTTTTGTTTTCTTAGAAGTCCCTGCATCAGACCTACCATCTCCTCAGAGTCACTGTGTGGCACTATTCTTTTATATGGTGCCTACTCAGCAATTACCGCATTTCACTAGATAGAACGTTTCCTAGATGTTTTTTGCAATTTATTACATCAAAAATTGCCCACTACCTCCTTGTGGTACGAGTCCTGTTTTTCTTTCCGGAAGTAGTTCATCCTCAAACAACGAAAGGTCAAAATATCTCCTCTAGTTAGGGACCCCCGACAGATGGGCCTTTGGCATACTTCTTTTCCTTTTAAAAATTCTTTTTAAAAATGGAGATATAATTTGTGAACCATAAAATTCACACTTTTAAAGTTTGCAGGTTGATGATCTCTAGTGTACTTGCAACGTTGTGCAACTGTCACAATGATCTTCTATTACCTCAAAAAGAAGCCTCAAACCCTTGAGCAGTCATACGCCATTTCCCTCTTTCTTAGCCTAGAAACTGCCAACCTCCTGTCTCCATGGATTTACCTAACCTGAACATGTCACAAAAATGAAATCATACAACATGGAGCCTTCTGTCTTTGAATCACTTCTGATTTCAATTTAATGGTAATTCAATGACTGATCCAAATAACTCATTAATTCATCTGATAATCATCATCAGAAAAACAAGATGAAAATGGTTTATTTCAAAAAGGTTAAAGCCGGCTAAACAAGGACACCTATCTCCAACTTTTTTTTTTTTTTTTTTTGAGACTGACTCTCTCACTCTGTTGCCCAGGCTGGAGTCCAGTGGCGTGATCTTGGCTCACCACAACCTCCGCCACCGGGGTTCAAGTGATTCTCCTGCCTCAGCCTCCCGTGTAGCTGGGATTACAGGCACCTGCCACCGTGCCCAGCTAATTTTTGTATTTTTAGTAGAGACTGGGTTTCATCATCTTAGCCAGGCTGGTCTTGAACTCTTGACCTCGTGATCTACCTACCTCAGCCTCCCAAAGTGCTGGGATTACAGGCGTGAACCACCGTGCCTGGCATATTTCCAACTTTTAAGTAGGGAATTAAGCCACAATAACAATTTAGTCTAAGCCTCCCTCCACTAGCCTAGTTTATTCCAATTTATTATTGGCTGGAAGGTGCCAACACATACAAGCCTGTCATCATAATCCACACACTGCCTAGGGAGCACTCCCCTCTGCAGACAAGAGCTCTGGGTCTGGAGTCCTAGTACTTGGCCTACAAGCTTGCCTCCACCACTTCCTATCTCTTTGAATTGGGGCCAGTTAATTCACCTCTCTGTTGTTTCATCTGTAAATTAGCAGTTTCTACTCCATAGGGCTGCTGTGGAGATTAAGTGAGTTAATGCATAATGAGAATATTAAAGAAGGCTGGCCTCATACATAGCAAGTGCTCAAAAGCTATACATATCACAAGAGGAATAGATTGCTGTGGAAATGTCGTATTTAGTATTTATGCCCATTCTATTAACTATGCTTACGTAGCTGATGGCAGAGATCGTCTGTCACACTTCTCAGAACTAGATCAGTCTTTAGTAAAGTGTGTTGTCATATGCAGGAGCAAGATCCAAAATAGGTAGCGGCCATAAGGGACAGGCTGTGCACAGGCAGCACTAGCAGAGGCTGCTTTGTGGAAGTACCCTGGTGTGAACCTTTTAGCTGGGTTGTGGGAACCCCTGGGCAGGGGCATCTGCTGACTGCTACGATGGTTGTGGGGGACTCCCCAGGCACCCTGGGAAACAGCTTTACCCAACTGTAGGGAAGGATGTTAATATTTCACCACTGGCAAACTGAATGTCAGCCCAACTTCATAACGACTGTATGCGTCACTATGCTAAACTAAATGAAGCAGGAAATCAATATCATTATAAAATAGTCAATGTCGTTTACACTTCACCCAGTTCTAGGGGAGTTAAGGCAAATTTTCTTTTAGGGGGAAAAAAGTGTAAAGCAGAACTGTGTTTAGATTTTGTGTATCTCTTACACTCCTCGAAAGGATAAATGGACTAGAACCTGGAGAAATAGCCCTGAACTAACCAGGTCCCTCTAGTCACTTATCGATGTGGCATGAGTTTGTCAGACGAGGTAGGAGATAGTTTAGATTCTTTCATCTTTTTACATTCTGTTATTTTTTCTTCTTTCATTACACAGCTCCAGCCAGAGCTATAGCCCAGCGCTTCAGGGCGCAGCCCAAATACAAGAAAGTAGGAATGCTACAACAAATCCATTGGGTAGAAAAATGCACCCAACCCACAGAGTGATTCATTTGCCCCCGAAAAGGGTTTTGCTGTTACAAATTTTTGTCCAGAACATTTAAGCCAGCAGTAGTTCAGTCTAGACACAAAGTGGTCAGCATTCTTTGAACAAATCTCCTTTTAATGTGGAGAGTGTTCTTGTTTCCAGTTATTATTCTGAGTGATTAAACAAACTGCCAAACTTTGACTGCCGCGGTGATCATTTATTACTAAGATGCTTACTGGAGACTTAATAGCACTCCATTTGAGACAATATCTTGAGCCTTATGAATTAAAAAGAAAAGAGATATACTCTCCGCACAAATTGATAGGGTTTCAAGATTTCTGTAATAGATACACACACAATCTTATTGTATAGTTGAAAGAAATGTGTTTCTAATAAGCGGTATTTACTGGGGTTTAACAACGATGTAATAGTTACCTGTCTATTACATGGTAGTCAGAGCTAAAGAAATGTGTTTTTAATAATCAATTGGCATTTGAAATATATAAGATAACTGCCATATGAAATCCGAACCTAGATACAACCCACATTTGAGACTTGTTCTTGAGAGTCTCATTCACGATACTGAAGTATTAATGATTGGTTATTGTAAAAGGAAAATTATTATAAAAGGGATAATTTTTATTCATTTATCTTATTATTTCTCTGCTTTTCTTCTTTCATTATCCTTTTTTCCTTTTACTTCTCCTTAGCTGTTATTTCATTATACCTTCCTTTTTTTTTTTTTTTTTTTTTTTTGAGACAGAGTCTTGCTCTGTTGCCAGGCGCCAGGCTGGAGTGCAGTGGCACAATCTCGGCTCACTGCAACCTCCGTCTCCCAGGTTCAAGCAATTCTCCTGCCTCAGCCTCCTGAGTAGCTGGGACCACAGGTGCGTGCCACCACACCCAGCTATTTTTTAGTAGAGACGGGGTTTCACCGTGGTCTCGATCTCTTGACCTCGTGATCCACCCGCCTCAGCCTCCCAAAGTGCTGGGATTACAGGTGTGAGCCACTGTGCCTGTCCTACACCTCCTTTTTTAAAGAGTTGGGATTGCATTCTGCCTGTATAAAGATGATGATCCTTCCTCCCAATCAGAGAGAATAAAAAGTAACTGAATAACTACCTTCAGCTCTTTTAATCCATGCCAAGAGGAAGAGGTGAGACAAATCAGAGTGATGGATACACATGCAGTGACAGATTCCCTTGGGATTAACTCTTCCTGTAACTTTGCAATAAGAATTTGTGCCACTTGGCTGGGCGTGGTGGCTCACGCCTGTAATCCCAGCACTTTGGGAGGCCGAGGCAGGTGAATCGCCTGAGGTCAGGAGTTTGAGAGTAGCTGAACAACATGATGAAACCCCATCTGCACTAAAAATACAAAACTGAGCTGGGCCTTGTGGCACATGCCTGTAATCCCAGCTCCTGGGAGGCTGAGGCACGAGAATCACTTGAACCCGGGAGGTGGAGGTTGCAGTGAGCCAAGATCGTGCCGTTGTACTCCAGACTGGGCAACAAGAGCCAAATTCCATCTCAAAAATGAAAAGAATTTGTGCCACCCTCCCTCCCTCGGCCGCCTTGAGGGCAGCCCATTCGCCAACATTCCTACAGATGTTGCCTCTTATATTCATACCTTTGGCGAATATTTGCAAGATGCCTCGCCTTTGCTAAATTGCTCTACCAGAGGCTGGTGGTACAAAAACAGAAGGCAGAGTACCTACTTTCAAGGAACTCTCAGTCCGAGGAGGAGGTGGGACTGGCCAAGCCATAAGGAGAATGTAGTGTGGCGAAAGGTGGGCACCGTCCATGGGTGCCCAAGAAGGCAATGGCCCACACAGCCTGAGCTGGCTTCATCCTATAGCACACACAGATATAGGGCGTGGGGTGTGGAACATTCAAACAGTGATAATGGTGATGATGCAACCTACTCTCCTGGATTTTGTGGCTTATAAATCATCTCCCACCCAATCCTTCTCCTGCAGGGGCTCTCGCCCTCTCGTGGTCATTCTTTTGCCTGAGATGCTCCTTCCCTGATGGTCTCTATGGCTGTGCTCTGCTCAGGCAGCACATCCCAGCTCAGATCAAAAGAGTACACCTGAGCAACCCCTCAAAGGGGGTCTTCTCAGTGCCTGGAGCCCCTCATTGTTTCACATTAGACACCAACGACATGCTGTAACGATCCCTTAAATGTAGTGTTTTGTCAGTTATCTCTCCCTAGAGGAATGCAGGTTCCATAAGGCTGAGAGCTGCTTTCTTACCTTAACCCAGGGGACCACTGCAGCCCTCACAGGCAGGTAGAAGAGTATCTGGTGGTGACAGAACTTCATCCTCATCTGTTGAATGAAAGAATTCATGAATCTGCCATGCCACGTAAGCTGCAGCCCAAGAGCCACCCACGCAGGCAGGGCTAACACATTTTGAGCAAGGGAATGCTATCTTCTTCCTCAAATAATGCACTATTTAAGGTATGACCCAGAAGCCTGGATAATATATGTCACTTTTTGTCCCTCATATGATTGCTTTGCCACCTGCACAGCCAGCATTGCCTCTACAGAAGAAACTTAGAGCGCTTCGTCTAGGAAGGATCCCTGGACTTTGTACTGAGCATCTTGGCCTGAACCCTAGCCGTGAGTGCTGACATCCAATGTCTCCAGCCAGATGTGGCCTGATGTGGCTTCTCGGCGTGTAGCTAACTGCAGCCTCCCTGGCCCCCACCCTGAGAGTGGAGGAAGATAACTGCAGAAGGAACAGGGCAGGAGGTATGCTCCTGTGATGCCAAAGCCTCTTAGGAAGGAGAGCTCATTCAGAGCATGTGCCTCGCTCCCTGCCTCTGCCAAGTGTCAAACTTCATTAAAAGTCTTGGGGGAAGATCAGTTGCAGAGCATGGCTCGTCTGGGCCAAGGCAGGAGTCCTTTCCGCAAGCTCAAGAGGGCTTTGCTTAGCTGTTCTGCAGAGATTGGCAACTGTGGTTGAACTTGTCAGACTGTGAGCTTTCTTCAGGATTTATCCACCCCAACACGTGCACATTTTGAAACACAGAGATCTGGTGAGAGGTGATGCATTCCTCTGTGGGGCCTTCTAATTCTACCTCCCACCGCTCCTAGCCTGTCTTCCCTCTCTTTGGGAATTCCGAAAGCCCCACATGAGGAAGTGTTCTTTGCTGCTTAAGGTTATTGATGGCTGGAAGAAGTTTATTCCAATAATAAAAATAATACCTTGAATTACTACCATCCTTTGAAAAATGAGGAATCATGTTTCTAAAGGTATTTTTAAAATTACTGCTACACAAATGTTAGCTCACTTTGAGTTTTGAGCCTGATGAAAATTTTAAGATAGTGTCATTCCGATATCCATGAAAAGAAATTGAGACTCAGAGAGGTAAAAAGTTTGCCATAGTCACACAGCTGTTAAGGGATGGAGAAAGAACTACAAGACTTCTAGTCTCTCTACCATTCTGTCTCACTGTGAGTCTCTTGGTAATTTCCCTCTAGATATGATTTACAGAGACATACAATGAAAAATTGCTTCATAACTTGGGAAATACTCCTTTCCTATTTAAAAAATATAATAGCATATATATCACAGAAAAACTGTGAGATTAAATATATCGGCAAACATTCACATATAAGCATGTGTTGGATGTGTAAATGCAGCTTACTCAATGAGGTATATGTGGTTTTCATAGGCATTTTTAATATTTCAGAATATGTCCCCAAGGATGAATTCTTTGCAAATACACACTTAGGTTTCTCTCTTTACAAAGACCCACAATTCTGTAACTTAATATTTACAAGAAAGTGTTAGCTAATTTTACAGTGTTTGTACTGTTTTACATAGTCTTAAAATTATTACTTGATATTTTAAGCTTTTATGAATAGTGATCTTTTTTATTAGTTTCAGTAATACACATAAAAACTATTTAAAGACTTTTACATTTGTTTGGCTAATGGGAAAAACAGGTAGGCAAATGTAAAACGTAAACTCTAAGTGTTTGATATGCTTAAAAAAATACATATTTCAATCTCTTTAGAACAAGCTGCTTATATTGTATACACACCTTATTTATTAATTAAGAAAAACTCCCAAGGGTTACTGTGTGCCAATAATTATTGGTTTAATTTTAAATTATGGGATAGTCTTGAGAGCAATGCTAATGATTTATTTTTTAAAACTACATTTGTGAAACGTTACTGAGCCAGGTTACTAGTTCAGATTAATAGCATTTAATCGGAGTGGAGTTTGAAGCCAGACAGAGCCGATTTGAATTCCAGCGCTACCACTTTTTAACTGACTGTCCTTGAACAAATGACTTAATCCTGATGAATTTCGTCATCGTCTAAACTGGGACATTTCTGAGAGAGAGTAAAGGAGGTGTTAATTACTCTGGAACAAGCATAATCGTAGGCTGGTCTGGGCAAGCCAGACAGATGGTTACTCTATCAAAATGTGACTCTCCCCTTGAATTTCCAGTCCTTGGCTTATCTAGGCTGTTGGTAGATGGTGGATGGTGTTTTGTTTCAATTTTTCTGTCACTGCTTTCAACTATAAGGAGTCAAATCTCCTTATCCAAGCCCTATGATGTCATCTTGAGTCTCTCACATTAAGTCTTAGGAATATTCTTTTTTTTTTTTAATGGAGTCTTGCTCTGTAGCCCAGGCTGGAGTACAGTGGCCTGATCTTGGCTCACTGTAAACTCCACTTCCCGAGTTCAAGTGATGCTCCTGCCTCAGCCTCCTGAGTAGCTGAGATTACAGACACTACCACCATGCCCAGCTAATTTTTGTATTTTTAGTGGAGACGGGGTTTCATCATGTTGGTCAGGCTGGTCTCATTCTCCTGAATTTAGGTGATCCACACGCGTCGGTCTCCCAAAATGCTGGGCTTACAGCTGTGGGTCACCGCGCCCGGGCAGGAATATTCTTATTGAAATTATTAAGTCACACTTTCAGGTGTAGAAAAGTCCTGTAGTCAAGTTGAAAACTTTATACATTAATTCAAAACTTTCCTTCTCCCCCATATCAGACCTCAACTGTGGTCCTAGTATAGAGGCAGGTGTAATCTCTTCTTTCATTTCTCTTTGCCCTTTTAATCCTCCTTCCTCTTCTAAGTCTACTACTTCCAGCTCCCCTAGGGTGAGGGGAGCTGGAAAGGGGATTGTGCGAAAGGGCCTGTCCCATCTGTTGCAGGCTTCCTCAGGCAGTGCACCTACTGGGCACCATACATGGTATCAGAAATCTGTGCCAGCTGTGGCTTTGATTTGCATCCCTTTGGCTAACGGAGATCCTGAGTATTTTTTCACTTGCATTCTCCTCTGTAGAATACCTACCTAAGTTTTTGGTTGACTTCACCTTTCGCGAATTTTTGTAATAATGTTTTCTCTCACTTTCTTGACCTAAAAAGGAAATAAACAACTACCTCTGTACCTAGAAATGGTAACTATTAATCTCTTAAAACATTTTCTCTACCTTTTTAAAAACAATTTTTGTTTTAGAGCAGTTTTAGGTTCACAGCAAAATCGAACAGAAGGTACAAAGATGTCCCCTGTACCTCCGGCCGCCGCAGGCACAGCCTCCCTCATCAGGGCGGTACATTTCTTACAGCCGATGGACTGCCATTGACACATCGTTTTCACCCAGAGTCCATAGTTTACCTTAGGAATCACTCTTGGTTTACATTCTGTGGATCTGGACAAATGTATAATGGCAAATATCTACCGTTATAGTATCAAACACAGGAGTTTCATTTTCTTAAAAATCCTCTGTCCTCTACCTATTCACCCCTCAATATAAATGGAGTAATTGACAGTGAGCCCATAGTTTTACATTTTTATCTGTTTCTAATGGAAGAAATACAACACTGCAGATAAAATTGAAGCATACTTTATAACCATATAACTATAGAAATCATTAACTCTAAGTATATATTATTATGATTATTGACTCTTGCTCTGTCACCCAGGCTGGAGTGTAGTGTTGCAATCTTGGCTCACTGCAACCTCTGCCTCCCAGGTTCAAGCGATTCTCCTGCCTCCACTTCAAGTAGCTGGGATTACAAGCACCTGCCACCACACCCGGCTAATTTTTGTATTTTTAGTAGAGATGGGGTTTCACCATGATGGTCAGGCTGGTCTCAAACTCCTGACTTCAAGCGATCCACCCGCCTCAGCTTCCCAAAGTGCTGGGATTACAGATGTGAACCACTGTGCCCAGCCAGTAGTATATTATTAATGTATGTGTTTTAAATGTATGTAAATGGTAAAATACAGTACCCATATTCTGTAATATACATCCTTAACAATGTGTTTTTTAGGCCAGGAGCAGTGGCTCAAGCCTGTAATCTCAGCACTTTCGGAGGTTGAGGCAGGCGGATCACCTGAAGTCAAGCGTTTGAGACCAGCCTGAGCAACATGGTGAAACCTTGTCTCTACTGAAAATACAATTTAGCAAGGCATGGTGGCACATGCCTGTAATCAATCCCAGCTACTCCGGAGGCTGAGGTACAAGAATCATTTGAACCCCAGAGGCAGCAGTTGCAGTGAGCTGAGATCACACCACTGCATCCAGCCTGGCCATTAAAGTGAGGCTCAAAAAAACAAAAACACAATGTGCTTTTTAGATCTTTCCATTTTATACATAAATACTTATTATCTATACTGTAAATATATGTTTATAAATAAATCCTTATTCTTTCCATTGTAAGATTATATTTATATGTAAATATATAAGAATATATTTTTTATATTATATAATTATACATATAGTTATATATTATATAATTATATATAAGCATATAATTTAAATACAAGAATATATTTATATATAGCTATACATTATATAATTATTTATCTCATGTA
>NW_022436952.1:19965235-20001555 GCF_009761245.1 Sapajus apella | reverse complement strand
TATTTATATTGTATTTATAAAAGTACATATGTACATTTATAAATATTTATATTGTATTTATATAAGTACATATGTACATTTATAAATAAATATATAAGTACATTTAAATATATATTATGTATAGTAAATATATAGGAAGATATATTCTTTTAAGAAGTTTCTTTTAATTACAGCATAATATTCCACATGTGTATAAGATTATTTAAAATCTTATAGCTGCTCCATAAGATTCTATCACATTTCTAAGGCTTGACTATTACAAGCAATGCTTCAGTAAACAATCCTTGCACTAATTTTTCTGTGTTTGTGTGCAAATATTTACTGAGGATAGTTACTTAAAGTGGAATCTCTGACTGATAAGATATGTGCATTTTAATTTTACATGCTTCCAACAAAATTTACCCACTCCTGCTAGCAACGTATGGTACGCCTCATGACTCCATATTCTTCTTAGCAAGTGCTAACACTACTAAACATTTTCATTTTTATGAATCTGATGAATGAGATTGTTAAACTAAATTTGGCCCACAGTTGCCTCTGCACCTGGAGTCCTTATGTAATAAATTGCAACCCAGCTTGTTACACAAGTAAACTGAAAGCCTCGCCTACGAGTAGTCTCAGCCAATCACAGCAGCTGAGCTTCCCCAATCACAGGCTGCAAACCCGATCTGATCGTGTTCAACTTGGCAAACCCGGCGCTGTTACCAATCAAGCTTTCTTTGCCTCATTGGTGTTTTCTCTCCATAAATCCGCCTCCACGCGTGCATCCACATACAATAAGCATAAAAGTAGTATAAAAATCATAAATGAAAAGGCTGATATATAATTGCACAAAAAATTTAATGTTTTTTAACGCCTACACACGTTTTGGAAGTGAGCTTCCTGTACCTCCGGTTCTGAGGGGGTCTAATTCGAGAATTGCCCTTTGCTCAATTAAACTGCGTTAGACTTGATTTGTGTAAAGTTTTTACTCTAACAAGATATAAAATTGTGTTTTAGTTTGTAATTGATTTATTATGCCTCACTGTCCATTATTTCATTAATATTGAGTGTGAACAATGTTTAGCATGCTTAAATTCACTTCTGTTTGTTTTTTGCCCACTTTTCCTTCAGGATACTAGTTTTTACTGATATTTTAATAGATCTATGCTTACTCAGCATATTAGCCTTCATTTTGTTTCAGCTTATATTTTACTTTTAAGTATTCTTCTGATGTTTTGGACACTTAGAAATGGTAAGTTTTGTGCAGTTATATTCCTGCCTTTTTCTTTATGATTTTTGTAGTGCTTTTATACTGATTATGATTGGAAACGTGAATGAAGATATTTTCAGATGAGATGAAATTTTATTTAAAAAATCCACACTTATGGGGGTGGTGGCTCATGTCTTGAGCCCAGGAATTTGAGATCAGCCTGGGCAACATAGTGAGACCCCATCTCTGCAAAAAATACCAGTAGGTGGACATGGTGGTGTGCACCTGTAGTTTGAGCTGCTCAGGAGACAGAGGTAGGCGGATCGCTTGAACCTAAGATATCAAGGTTGTGATTGCACCACTGCACGCCAGCCTGGATGACAGACTGAAACCCTGTCTCAAAAAAGAATTCACAGTGTATAAGTCATATTCTTAAACATAATAGAAGGTAGAATTGTATGAAAAAGTTAATGGAAATAAGTAAAATAATTGCCTGGGCATTTTTTTTTTTTTTTGAGATGGAGTTTTCCTCTTGTTGCCCAGACGGGAGTGCAATGGTGCCATCTCAGCTCACTGCAACCTCCACCTCCCAGGTTCAAGCAATTCTCCTGCTTCAGCCTCCCGACTAGCTGAGATTGCAGGCATGCGCCACCACACCCGGTTAATTTTGTATTTTTGGTGGAGACATGGTTTCTTCATGTTGGTCAGGCTGGTATCAAACTCCTGACTTCAGGTAATCCACCTGCTTCGGCCTCCCAAAGCACTGGGATTACAGGCATGAGCCACTGCGCCCGACCCATGACCTGAATTTTTAACAACATATGTAATTTGCGTTAAGTCCCATATCATGAGCTTAGCTACTTACCTAGTGTATCCTTTTCTGGTACCAGGATAGCCCCGGTTCAGTGAACCCCAAAACAATGCTTTATTGCAAAGATTATTTATTTCTGGACATCATGTCAAAAACAATAATCTTTTTTTAAAGAACTGTTTGGTGACATTGTACATTTGAGTCACATATTCCTTTTAGTGTATAGATAACCAGCAATGTAAGATTATTCCAGGAATAATTAAACACAACTACAGTATAAAAACAAGTAAAATTATCATATGGTCCAACATAAACAAACATAAACATAATCAGCCTCTTTTAATAAGTGACATTTGAAGTTAGCACAGTGAACCTTCCTGATATTGCACAGAGTCATTATCCGACTGACATTTCCTGTGTGTAAATTCTACTCCATCTGTAATTGTCGGAATTGATTATTTAAGGCTCGGCCAGATGATATACTTTTCTGGACCTGGCATGTGTTTGAGTGACTGCCTCCCAGGACATTATCCTTCATTCCGTGTGCATTAGTGTTCTGTGCCCTTCCAGGACAGGACACCTGGAAAGAAACCCAAGATTCATGGAACGGATTTGCATGGTGTGGTACCCAGCAGGAAGAAAACACAAACAGGCTACCGGACCATAATAGGTAAAAGTTAGAAGTAAACGATTGGTTTCCAGTGACTGGCATAAAAAACAGGGCAATAGAAATTCTCATCCACAGTTACGAAATATTAAAATAGCTCCAATCCCAAGTCACTAAAAGCTACCCACATGAAAGACACTTTGTGATTCCATGGTTGAAAACAAGCTCTAACACCAATGGGAATCTTTACAGCAAAGCTGGCCTGTCATTAATCAGCTAAGGGCTAGGGGTTCAAATGTTTTCTCCTGTATCTTTATATGAGACAGTCTTATTATCTTATTTCAACTGCTTCTTTGACTGAAGATTATTTTCTCAATTTTCCCTGTGGCTGTTGGAATAATGTCATCACTTTTGCTTAGTGGAGAATTCTTTTTTGTATCCAGTCACAGAAGCTCTCCTATTTCCAGATGTAGAGAGGACAGATCATTTTGAAACACATATGGTGTCATGTGCTCTGCGTGGGCTGTTTTTTGTTTTGTTTTGTTTTGTTTTTTGAGATGGAGTTTCACTCTTGTTACCCAGGCTAGAGTGCAGTGGCATGATCTCGGCTCACCGCAACCTCCGCTTCCTAGGTTCAAGCAATTCTCCTGCCTCAGCCTCCTGAGTAGCTGGGACTACAGGTGCATGCCACCATGCCCAGCTAATTTTTGTATTTTTAGTAGAGATGGGGTTTCACTTTGTTGACCAAGATGGTCTCGATCTCTTGACCTCGTGATCCACCCGCCTCGGCCTCCCAAAGTGCTGGGATTATAGGCGTGAGCCACTGCCCCCGCCCAGTGGGCTGTGTTTTTAATGCAATTTGTTATTTAATCCTCACAACAGCTCTGCCAGTTTGATGTTATCGTCCACAATTTTCACTGACTGGGCGACTTAGATGCAGAAAGGCCACAATTACTCAGTTTGTATGTGATCAAATTCTTGTCTGTTGGACAGTAAACTACTTTTACTTTTTACCATTACACTCTTATTGTACCTGCTTGATACTCTCATTAAAAAATGCATATAGCCGAGTGATCTCAGCCAAACCACATTTTCTTTCTGGCATACTTTATAGTGCATAAAATGAGAGGAACAAAGGAAATAAGTATAAGCATTTAACCTAATTTTTCTTTCAAATATTTGTTAAGTATATATGATGCACTGAGAATCAAAATACTAAATAAAAAATTGGCATTTTGTTAGCAATAAAATTTACACAAACATCCAAGAGTTAATAAGAAATGGTAGTGGGGATGGGCACGGTGGCCCACGCCTGTAATCCCAGCACTTTGGGAGGCCGAGATGGGTAGCTCACAAGGTCAGGAGTTCAAGACCAGCCTGGCCAGCATGATGAAAATGTCGTCTCTACTAAAAGCACAAAAATTAGCCGTGCGTGATGGTGGGTGCCTGTAACCCCAGCTACTTAGGAGGCTGAGGCAGGAGAATCACTTGAAACTGGAAGTTGGAGGTTGCAGTGAGCCAAGATAGCACCACTGCACTCCAGCCTGGGCAACAAGAGCAAAATTGGCTCAAAAAAAAAAAAATGTGCTAGTGAAAGCACTATCACTCTATCAATCAAATTGACATAATTAACATTTATAAAATATTCCATCCCCAAACAGCAGAATACACATTTCTCTCTAGCTCACATGGAACAATCATTAAACTAAACCGAATATTAAGACATAAAACACACTTTTATACATTTAAAATAATAGAAATCTTACAACATATGTTCTTACACCGCAATGAACTTGAACCAGAAATCATGAACAGAAAGAAAGGAACATACTCAGGTTTTTGGAGATTAGACAACAGGCTTCTAAATAGTATGTGGATCAAAAAGAAGTCTCCATATACATTTAGAAAACATTTTGAACCAAATAAAAATGAAAATACAACTTATCAAAACTTGTGGTATGCAGTAAAAACAGTGTTTAGAGGGAAATTTATAGAATTAAATGCATATGTTAGAAAAAGAAGATCTAAAACCAATAATCCAATCTTATACCTTATGAATCTAGAGAAAGAAAAGTGATTTGAGCCTAAAGCGAACATAAAGAAAGAAAAAATAGTTAAGTGAGGGTAGGGGGCGGTATGAGAGTTGAAAAATCACCTGTGTGGTACGATGTTCATTATTTGGGTGATGGGTACACCAGAAGCCCAATCTTTACCAGTACACAATATGCCCACGTAACAAACATGCACATGTACCCCCTGAATCCAAAATAGAATAAAATTTAAAGATTTTAGATTAAAAATCAATAAAATTTAAAACAAAAACTCAATAGAGAAAACCAGTGAAACCAAAAGCTGTTTCAAAAGATTCATAAAACTGATAAACTTCTAGCCAGGCTTACCAAGGTTAAAAGAGGAAATTAAAGACGGTCCATCATTACTAATCCCATCAACAAAAGGAATTATAATATTCTACTGGATTTAAGGAATGGCTTAACCTTTTAAGAGAAGAAAGAGCTGCTAACAAGATGGTCATTTTATTAACAGATGGATGATGCTGGATGGGAGGATGAAATCATTTTCAGAAGAATGTGTCACATTTCAGGAAGAGCCAGTAGATTGCGTGGAACCATCAGCTACTGGACACGCGAGAAACGAAGGAGCGTGATGCACCCAGGTCAGAATTGGTGGAAACTGTGCAACCATAGGGCTATGCCACTCCCCTAAATGACAAATGGTCAGTGGTACAAATGCCAGCTACAAAATGAAAGTAGCTGGTGCTTCTCAGTGGCTTGGAAGTACGTTTTCCTTAGCACCTTCCAGTCCCCTCAAATGAACAAGGAATCAGTGTAAAAATAATGAACTTTCTATTCATGTGCAGTTTTAAGGAAGGTTTCTAGACAAATCCTTCCCCCAAAATAAAAGGCTGACCCTAGCACCCTCCTATGTAGAAATTCTGAAGAAGCCACTGCAGCCAGTGAAATCAGGAATAACAAGGAACTTATTTCAGTATCCAAAGGAGTTTCCTGTGAGGATGGGTCACAGCTGCAGGAGCGTCTCAAAAATCACAGCCACCCACATAGACGACACAGCACCTCATCACGGTTCCGGCTGAGCGGAAGAATAATCACCTCCCCGGGGATGAGGAGTACAGGCCAGGCCCCAGCAGGAGTTCTGAGTGTCAGGGAGCTTGCTCGTGCTCTGTCACACTCAGAGCAAGGCTGCTTGGGGGTACAGGGAAAACAGAAAAGGAAGAGGGAAAATCTCAGTGGCCTGGACAGAGCACACAAGAATGCCAATTCCTGCCACAAACGAAAAGTGTGTATCAGATCCCAATTTCAAGTAATTTAATTATTATTATATTGTTCATTTTAAAGCTAAGAAAACAGACCAGAGCAATCACTTAATAATAGCTAATAAAGTCATATAACAATTAAGTGACAGAACTGATTAAGATTCTCTGAACTGAATTAAGATTCTCTGTCTCTATCACCATATGGACTTCCTACTATTAATTCATGGTGCCTAATCATCATTGTCAGCTGCTGCCTTCCCCAGCACCAAGTTTCTGCAGCCATCAAGCTGAAATTTACACTAGTTTCTAGTCATTCATGAGCAGGTGCATATTAACTTCTTTGGAGTTATTTCTAAAATGAGAGTAGAATTAATAATATCAACATTAGCAGTTGGGAATATGAAACAGTATTCATTAAACTAATTGTAAGTGAAGAATACTTCTACAATCTAAAAGGTTTATACATATATTTGGGTAAAAGATTCTGTAAAGATGCATAACTTGGGGGCATAAGAGATAGATGTAATAATGAGAATTGTAAATGAAGTCTTCATTGGAGAAACTTTAGTTTTTACAGAAAATAAAGAAGCTAGGAAGCCATTCACAGTTAGGGGATGGAAAAACCTAGATTATCTATTGTCATGAAATTCAGGGGCAGCAAAGTCTCAAAAGCTAATGGAAACTCAGTATTGTTAAAAGCCCAGTAAATTCAATGAAAGCAACGTAACTGAAAGTGGCTAGAAGAAAACCTTTGACGATCTTGATGAGAGAATAATCAAGGAAGTTATTGGAATGAACCCCAGACTGCATGGAATCAAAATTGGCTTGAGGTAAGTGTAGCAGATGGCATAAATGACACAAAATTTGGGGCAGGGACCACACACTATCTGCTTATGTATCTGGGCAATGAAAGGAAGAAACAGCAGTAGTAAAGGGAAGTAATAGTTTTCTTAATTGCTGATGAGATCTGTGCAGTAAAAGAGTAGAGATGTACAAAACAGACAGACTTAGCATTGGAAGCAAAACTCCCACATGCTGAGAATCAATGGGATCATGAGCATGACTAGGGGTGTGAGACAGTCACCTAGAGCTACGTTTTGATGAAGAATGAGATGGATAAAGTTACAGAGATGGTTTCTCTTACTAGAAAAAAACTTCAAGTTAGATTTCCTGTTGGGTAAATATTTCAGGAGTAAGCTCTATACCCGGGATCTCAAATTCAAATACCTTGTGAAGCCAAGAAGTTGATAGCATGACTGAGTTGATGTGACAGGCAATTACTTAAGAACCTTAAATTTCCTCTAAGTGATGTGCTCTCTCACATTTCCTTAAAGCACGCAACTTTCTTAGTTTATCTTCTATTTTCTAAATTTTAATAGAGGCATGGTCAGGGAGGAGGGTTTTCCTTTAGTGAGAAAATCAACATTCCACGTGTTCTCATAAATGCAACCGCCACTTGGTCTCAGAGTCAAAGATACAATATTGAGTCCAAGTGCAGGTAGAAAGTGTGTCCTAAAGAGGATGGCCACTAACCAGTTCCTGCTCAATTTCATCATGTGAGTGTGTGGGCCAGTAACTGTCAAATATTTTAAGAGAAGCCAGAACTCTACATGTTTATGTGAAATATCCTCATTTTCAATGTTGGCTCGACTGAAAAGCAAAACAAGGCTAGGTAGGCCATCTGGGTAGCAGACCTGCCCAAGCATCATCTCCGTCCTCTGCTGCACACATTCAATTAAACCTGTCATAGACCAGGAAAACCACTTTTGATACCTGAAAGTCAAAGTTACTTGTGGTTTTCTTTGGTTGCACTGATTAAAGGAAAGAGGGGAAAAATCCTTTAATGCCAAGTGAGCAATTTGGGATTAACGGTTTACCAGGACAATTACTAAATGGGAAAACAGAGCAAGAGGCTTAAGCTAAACAGATTCTGTAACAGTTGAGCAGTTGTTTGCTTGAGTTGGATAATAGTAAGGATTCTTATGGTCAAGGTAGGTTTTGCCTTACCTGCTATGGCAGAATTACATGATGTGGTCATCCAACAATGGGGTTTTGGTGAAATAAATTAGGGTGAAAGGCTGTGCAGACATTAAAAAATAACGATTTAGAAAAAGGTTTATTTATTTTGGAAAATTTTTTACACTGTATTGATTATTGTTCCAGACACTGTTATCAAAACTTTAAGTTTTAAAACAGATTAAAATATTATATACAGCATGATGCCATGGCTCCATACGTTATTATCATTATTTAAAAATTTTTTTTAAAACAAGATCTTTTTCCTAGTGGTGTCTTGTTTAGCTTCTGAGATGACATGAATTGACGCTATAGAAAGCTGTGACTCAGGATTGCAGAACTTTAGGAAATTTGGGGGTTATTTCATGATATCATTCACACCAAGGGAGCCAAGAAATATCCACATCTATGCTCATTTCAGAGACTATTTCACAAAGATGTTCCCAAAATCCACATTACAATACCCTTTCACTTTTCTCCCTTTGATTCTGTCTCCCTTCCTTTTTGATGGAGACTGCTGTTTGTCTTCAAATATCCATTGCTTTCATGATAGAATTTTAACTGAGGACCAGGATGCTCAAAAAAAAGGCAAAATTTCATCTTTTTTGGCAACTAGATGTAACATGTGACTTTGTTTTTTACCAGTGCGGTAAAAGAAAAAGGCAACTTTCAGAAGTTCTCCTTCAGGGCTGTGGTCCCATGACTGTGTCCTCTTGCTCTTTATAGTCTCTTTCTGCCTCTTCCTGCCTATGTGTGGATGCTGCCATCTTGAATTCAAAGGATAAGGGCTAGGCTCTATGGATGAGAAGGTTTCATGTGGAAGAATAAATCTGACAATACTTGAAGCAGATCTTCTAACTTTTCTGGACTGTATCCTCAGAGCCTAATTTCTTCCTAAGTAATATACCTCTCTTACTTACTCTAAAAATGGATATATTTGATGTGTGTGCTGGGATAAGGCCCTTCATGAACCACAACCCTGTCTTTACTATTTTAAACAACCAATGACTAGATTCCTTGATATCCCCATTTAAATTTCTAAAATACTAAGTTGATATATTGGGGAAGTAAGAACACCTACTCTCTAATTTTTTCACCAGAACTTTGCTTATGGTTTCAAGAACCAAAATTAATAATGCAACTAAAAATCTCTCAAGAGTCCTTCTAGAAAATATTTTCAGGTATTTATTCAAAGCTTTCCTGTGCATAGCTATGGCCATCTATTTTAGGTCTGTCCAGGTTTTTCTTGTTATAAAAATGGATGGGATGGCTTCTAAGCCCTTCCCTGTCAGGGCTAACACTGAAATTTCTAAGTCATTTTGAATTACTTATTTGTATCTCATGACCACTTTAATTTATGGCCTTATTAGTCTTTTTCCATGGCTTTCTAGGAGCTTCCTAACTGGTCATTCTTTCACAAGGCTCTTATATTTCCTGACATACAAAACCACACTTCCCATTATGCCATTCCTCTGCTCATCAGCTGTCAATGACCAGTAGTTGCCTACTTACAAAAATAAAACTTTTTTATTCTGACATTTAAGGCAGCTTACAGTTGCTTTGGTTTGAATGTGTCCCTCAAATTCTATGTATTAGAAATTGAATCCCCAAATTCACATGTAGATTGGAGGTAGGGCCAATGGAAAGTAATTAGAATTAGACAAGGTCATCAGGGCGGGCTCCCATAATAGGACTGATGGCTTTATAAGAAGAGGAGGAGAGACCTGAGCTGATGAGCATACTCTTGTCCTCTTGCCATGTGATACCTTCTGCCATGTTAGACAGCAAGAAGGTCCTCACCAGATGCTGGCCTTCCAAGTTAGGCACTTGAACTTCTAAGCCTCCAGGAAGTAAGAAGTGCATTTCTTTTCTTTGTAAATTACCCAGTCTGTGTTATTCTGTTATAGCAGTGTTAAACGAACTAAGACAGCAGTCTTTCCTCATAATTTGCCTTTGGCTACTTTCCAAGGAGAAGCTCATGATCCAGGTCAGGAATGCTGTGTCATTGCCCCTCCTATGTTAGCTATGTTCATGTTGGCTGGAATACTCAATATACTTTGCCCAAAAATTCCTACTTTTGTTTTAAGTATTGTCCAGTCCCATCTCCAAGAAGCATGTACCTACTACTCTGTGTGCCATATGTTTTTACATGGATGTAATTGATAATATTCCTGGAAGAAATCCCAGAAGTTTCTGGACTCATAGACAGATAAAGGGGCTTTCTCAAGGTTACATAACTAGTTGAAGTCATAACTAGGCTGACAACTCACTTCCCTTTTTCTTTCATAGCTTTTGGGTCTCCTAAAGCTGTGATTTGCAAACTCATTGGTATGCAATGAGTTTAAAAAAAGAAAAAAAGAAAAGATTCCTGGAGCCCATCTCCTGAGATTCTGACTTAGTATATGAGAATTGGTATTCAAGAGGCTAAATTTTGAGCAAAGAACTCTGATGTTGGTGATTGAAGAATTCACTCACTGTCAAACACTGTCATAGAGGATATTTGCAGAACATAGAATGGTGGTTGGCCTTCAAGGAATATCTGGGTAACTGGACTGGTAAAACATACTAAAGAAAGTGACTTCCACTTGACTGTATTAGGCTTATCCAGAAATGGCCAGGTGCAGTGGCTCACACCTATAATCCCAGCACTTTGGGAGGCTGAGGTGGGTGGATCACAAGGTCAAGAGTTTGAGATCAGCCTGGCCAACATGATGAAAACCACTCTCTACTAAAAATACAAAAATTAGCCAGGCACAGTGGCAGGTGCCTGTAACCCTAGCACTCAGGAGTCTGAGGCAGGAGAATTGTTGAACTGATGAGGCAGAGGTTGCAGTGAGCTGAGATTGTGCCACTCCACTCCAGGTCTGCCCTTGAACTTTTGGGCTTCCAACTACAAATAAAAATCTTGTTGGCTTATTTAAACATGATAACTATGCCATTAGTTATCAGAGAAACCGGAGAATAGCTTAAAATAATTCAATGTTGACACTCTAAATACATGTGTTTACTATTAAACATAAGAAAAACTAACCCAGCCTCAGCCTTTACTTAAGTAAAGGTGAAATATGTAATCATTAAGAAATTTGGGGAAATACTGAAAAATATTAAATAATTGCTATTATTACAACCACTGTGGAAAACATTGTAGATTCCTTAAAGAACTAAAAATAGATCTGCCGTTTGATCCAGCAATCCCACTACTGGGTATCTACCCAGAGAAAAAGAAGTCACTATACAAAAAAGATACTTACATACACGTTTATAGCAGCACAATTTGCAATTACAGAAATACAGAACCATCCCAAATGCCCTGCAATCAATGAGTGGATAAAGAAAATGTGGTATACGTGTATACCATGGAATGCTACTCAGCCATAAAAAGGAATGAAATAATGCCATTCACAGCAACGTGGATGGAATCGGGGACCATTACTGTAAATGAAGTAATTCTGGAATGGCAAATCAAACACTGTATGTTCTCACTCATAAGTGGTAGCTAAGCTATGGGGACACAAAAGTATAAGAATGTGGGCCGGGCGCGGTGGCTCAAGCCTGTAATCCCAGCACTTTGGGAGGCCGAGGCGGGTGGATCACGATGTCAAGAGATAGAGACCATCATGGTCAACATGGTGAAGCCCCGTCTCTACCAAAAATACAAAAAATTAGCTGGGCATGGTGGCGCGTGCCTGTAATCCCAGCTACTCAGGAGGCTGAGGCAGGAGAATTGCCTGAACCCAGGAGGCGGAGGTTGCAGTGAGCCGAGATCGCGCCATTGCACTCCAGCCTGGGTAACATGAGTGAAACTCCGTCTCAAAAAAAAAAAAAAAAAAAAAGAATGATACAATGGACTTTGGGGACTGAGAAGAACGGATGGGAGGGAGGTGAGGGAAAATGTCTACACGTTGGGTGTAGTGTACAGGGCTTGGGTAAATTATCACTAAAGGACTTATGCATGTAGCCAAACACCACCTATTCCCCCAAACTACTATTTATTAAACTTGCTCTATGATCATGCATGCTGGCTCCTTACATAGATTGTTTCCTTTATTCTTACAGCTTCTCTAAGCTGAAGAAAGTGAGGCTTAGAGAGGCTAAGTGGCTTGCCCAAAACACAGAGCAAGTGAACAATAGTACCAGGATTTAAACACTGCAGATCACATTCTGAAGCCTGTGCCCTTAAACACTAGACTCCCTCTTACAGAAATCCTGTTGTTTCTAAGCCTGTTGATCACAGGAAAACCTTCTTAGCATTTCTTGGAGTTCCTCACAGCCCTTCTTTTTTTTGTTTTGAGATGGAGTCACACTGTCGCCAGGCTGGAGTGCAGTGGCGCAGTATCCGCTCACTGCAACCTCTGCCTTTTGGGTTTAAGTGATTCCCCTGCCTCAACCTCCTAGGTAGCTGGGACTACAGATGCACATCACCATGCCCAGCTAATTTTCATATTTTTAGTAGAGACCAGGTTTCACCATATTGGCCAGGATGGTCTTGATCTCTTGACCTCGTGATCTTCCCGCCTCAGCCTCCCAAAGTGCTGGGATTACAGGTGTGAGCCACTGCGCCTGGCCCACAGCCCTTCTTAAGACATATGAATATAATACAGAAAAGTCTGGGCTTTGTAGGCAAAGTAAGTTGATTAAATTTCTGACTTTCACATTAACCTTGTGAGTTTGAGTAAGTTTGATTTAGTATTTCTGAGCCTTAGTTCTACCTGGTGTAAAATGGTGAGAATAATATTTACCTTGTGACTGAAAGCAATTTAATGTGATAATGGTCATGAATGACTTAGCACTGTGCTTAGCTGGTTATAAGGACTCAATAAATGCTATTGTAATTAGGTATATAATTTAAATTTTATATATTTAAAAATTGGAGTTATACTAAAAGTACAGTTTTATATACTACGTGTTCTGCTACATTTAGCATCTAGTTAAGCCAAGTGTCCAAATGCCAGCACTGTATACACTCTTGTGTAAGAAATTCTATCCCACCCACTGTCCCTGACATTACATAGTGATGATTTATCATAGGTAAACCTTTCCTCTTTCACTCCTCATTCTCAGCTGATCAGAAGGCACATGACACAAGGGTAGACAATTCAGCCACAGGCTGGTGACCAATGTCCTGGTACAAATAGATGTACTGAGCTTTTAGAAAGACAACTGAGAAATGCTATATAATGAAACCAGTTGACATTGGGGCCTACAGTAAAAGATGCAGACGTAAGGAGGCCAGCCATGGGGAGCTGCTGCAAAAAAGAAAGGAAGGGAACTCGTTGTGAAGGACCATCAGAAGGTGCAGAGAGCGAGACAGGTAGACAGGGGAGAGGGAGAGAGAGAGAACAAACACAGGGTCCCAAACCTGTTACTGCCTCCAGCTCTGATTTCATTCATTTCCAGAAAGCCCAAGGGGATTTTACTTGGAATTTCCAACATAATTCTTAAGTTAATTTAGAACCTAAGTACACTTAGAGATAATTTTTTAAAAATGAGTATTAAAGAGGGTCTTTCCCTGTCAGTTAAATATATGTCGTAATTAAAATAGGAACATACAGTGTGGTACAGACAGACTGATCAGTGGAACTGAAAATGAAGTCCAGAAACTTATTATCAGCATGCAAATTGTATATAATGAAGGTACATTTTCATTCACTGGGGGAGCAATGGATTTGCCAGTGAATGGTATTGAAGTCATTGGCTCACCAATTTGAAAAATAGCAAGCTGGATTATTTCCTCATACTCTTTAGCAGCACAAATTTCATGGGAATTAATAGTTTACATGCAACAAAAAAATAAAAGCTTTATAAAAAAAGGCAGGTGATTACATAATTTTGGGATGGGTGAAGAGTTTTTTAAAGACAGTATCAATGGCATCAATCATAAAGGAAAATACAGGGGATTTGATTACATAAAATTAAAACTTTTTCATATAAAAAAGGATTAACTACTAACAGGGTAATTATAAATTTGAAAAATACTTTTGCACAACTAACAAAAGATAAAGTCCTTTTCTTATAGAAAGAAGCCTTATAGCTGGGCACAGTGGCTCACACCTGTAATCCCAGCAATTTGGGAGGCTGAAGTGGGTGGATCACAAGGTCAAGAGGCTGAGACCATCTGGCCAACATGGTGAAACTCCATCTCTACTAAAAACAAAAATTAGCTGGGCATGGTGGCATGCACCTGTAGTCACAGCTACTCAGTAGGCTGGCCAGGAGAATTGCCTGAATCTAGGAGGCAAAGGTTGCAGTGAGCCGAGATTGCACCGCTGCATTCCAGCCTGGTGACAGAGGGAGGCCCTGTCTAAAAAAAGAAAAAAAAAAGGAAAGATTCTTATAAATAATTAAGAAAATAATAAACCCCTATTAGAAAAATGGGAAGTAGAGATCATATATGGAATATTACTAATTTTCTGTTATGTATATTTTTTGTAATAATGTATTTACTTATACATATATATGCTTATATATGCTTTTTGTAAAAATAATATTTCTCTAAAAAAGAGTATGTTTTACAGTTAAATAAAAATAACTAAAGAGATTTACCCCAAATTATATATGTATAATAAGGTGATGGGTGATTTTTATTCGCTTGCTTTTTATCTTTCTGTAATTTCCAAGTTTTGAGTGGCAAATAGATTTTATTTCTGGAATGAAAATACAGTTTTAAAAAAATAGAAGAAATATGAACAATTGGTGAATCACAGTCTAAGTTTGTGTCTCTGTCTGGTTTTCTCATGATGCTTTGATTTGAGGTGGCCACAGGAGCTTTCAGGACACTCACTAAAGATCCTCAATGAAGGGTTCTCTGGAGCCCTTGGATATCCTGGGCTTAGCGGAGAGCTTGGAATGTATTACACAGAGAAAGCCATTGTCAGAGCTGGGCTTGCAGGCCCAGCCTGTCTCCTAGAGGCGGGTTCCTGGGACCAAACCAGAGCACAATGAAGAAAGAAGGGAAAATAGCCATTGGCTTCTATCACAAAAAAGAGAGAGCATGGCTCTAAGAACTTTCCAAGGCGTTTCCAACTTGACATTTTCTTCATTGACCTTTTAGCTTTTTACTTTCCTTCACATACAGCGGCCCAGAGCTAAATTTAACATTATCTTTAGAAAAAGGCAATTTCCCCAAGAACTCAAACTACGAACTTCTGAACTCAAGAGGGCAGACTGAAGAATAGCGCTGCATTTGACTTATTTTACACAGAGTTACATATCCTTGGAATAGCCCCTGCCTAACTCAAGAGAGTTAGCAGGTGTTTTATCAGGATTGAGACTTGGGTAGTTTGTGGTCTGTTTTCTGGCCAAAAGTATGATGTGCTGGAATGATGATACAGACATTATTACTGCATTCTGCAATTTCTCTTCATTACTGTCCCTTGATTTGCACCCAAATAAACATAAGGAAAAAGATATTGCTGTTTAACACCGATGGTACTCTTAGTACTTGGGGTCATGCAGGTGATGGTAGAAGTCAGCAAGGAGGGTCAGATCTTTATGGCTTTGAACTTGTCTATTGCTTCAGCATTATATCTCAACAAGCCCCAGTCATTTCTCACTCCCTGTATTTTGATTTTGCAGAATTTCTTGAGTCATCTCAGCAGCCCATGTTCTTTGAAAGCTCTCTCTCTTAGAGCACGGGCCCCACCTCACCCTCTCCACCAGCAAGGTGTGGGTCTTATACTTGCTCAGAGACTCTGCGAGCATCCATTGATTTCCTGGAGCCAAGACTTTATATGGTAATTTCCTGTTTACTCCTCTGACTCCCCTATTCCTTGTGTGCTACATAACTGCCACGTGATAACATGGAAGACTGCCTACTGCCTGGACTCTAGCATCAAAACACCCGTGTTCAAATTCCTGTCCTGGACTTAAATTGTTGTCTGTGTGCATTAAGTGGTCAACTCAACCTTTTACCTTCTTTTCTTTCGCTTGTAAAATGTGGATTAGGATAATGAAACCTGTCTTATAAATTTGGAGTTGGGGAAGCACATGAACAACTTAGGCGAGTGTGTGGTTCCCTAGGAAATAGTCAATAAGCTTTAGCCAATCCGATTAGCCAATATTATTCTTGTCAGTTTACGGCTCAGTGTTCACCACATACAAGGTGCTACTCATATTCCTGTTGGTCACTCTTCTCTGCACTGTCTGGCCACATTGATCTGTATGTTCCTAAAACGATCAAACTTTTCTCTGTTTCAAGGCCTTTGTACATGCTGTTCCCCACGTCTGGAGCACATTTCCCTGACTCTTTCCAGGTGTGGCTGACTTCTCTCTTCCTATTTCAGCTAAATTGCTGCCTCCTCGAAGAGGATTCTAGGCTAATACTATGTAAATGAGATAACCCTCCCCTCTGTCTTATCTGCTATGACAACACTAGATTTATTTCTCCAATAGTTACTTCATTGATTTACTTCTAGAATGCCTGTTTCTTGCACTAACCTGTAAACCCTCTGAGGGCAGAGGCCTATCCACCTCGTCTCTCAATGTCTCCAGCATCCACCTAGTGTCTAGCACACTACATAGGCATTTGTTGGATCAATAAATGAATGAATTAATACGTGGACTGAAGGAATGCATGACTTTCAGAAAATTCAGCTAATGCGATAGTTGGCAAACACCAAAAGGCCTAGCAGAAAATCCAAGTTCTCCTGCAGAGTCTGCTGCAGATATAGAAGTCTGTCTTCATTTTCCATTATCAAGACTGACAAGATGACACAAAGTCCTTTGAGCTCTTTAGAGGGGCATAGCAATGCATAAACACAAAAGATAATCTTGTTTCTCTTTATGAATTCAAAAGAATTTTTGAAAAGGAACAGGCCCTCTCAAAGCATTATGCCCACACAATCTTTGCTGTAAGTAGCAAAAAACTCCCAAATAGTTTTATGATCTCTAATGTAATGCAGATGTAGAAGGTAAGAATTTGATGGTCAATTAATTTAGAAAATATCCAGGGCCTAGCAGAGGTTCAACTTATTGACTTTGAAATTTGACTCATGATTCCAATGCTGCCTCCCAACTTTTTTCGCCATCTCTAGATATAAAAAGAAAGGAAAGCTTGTAATATTGCTAATGGAATGTTCTAGAGGGGTTGTTAAGCTGTTCTTCATAAAAACTCTTGGACCAAGTTTTCCTGGCCCTTTCCAACTGGGACCGTTCCTGAGCACTGAAGTGAAGTAATATTAAACTGGCAGGCTGCTGGGAGCTGATTATTGTGGGGAGTTGAAAGGAAAGAGCTGGCATCTTTGTGCTTCATTAATCTTTGAAGGAAAGAAAGCTCTGGCCACTGGACCAAATGCGCACATGTCAGAGCTTGATTTCCTGTTCTTCTGGGTTTCAGTCTGAATGCAAAGCAAATGTTTCAGGGAGCTCCAAGAAGCTAGTGGGTATGTTCATTTCCCATGTGACCAGGCCTAAAATTCATGAATTAATATCCAAGTTTGAGAAAGCTGATAGTTATCCAGGCTAGAGGCAATATGGCGCCGGGAACTGTAGGCATGGCCAGTCATCAATTAATCAATTTAATGGCTATTAAGCTTCCTTGATACTATTGGACAAAATAAGATCCTCCTTTTCCAAAATTCTTCATGCATACCTCCATGTATACCATACTACTACAAGGTAATTTGCACATTTATTGCATTTGAATATAAAGTTTTCCTCAAGAGAAAACAAACTATGTAACTGTATATCTTAGTAACAGCTTTATTGAGGCATAATTCACATATCTTACAATTCATCCATTAAAGTGTACAACTTAATGGTTTTTGGTATATCCACAGAGTTGTGCGACCATCAACACAATTAATTTTAGAACATTTTCATCACCCAAAAAGGTAACTCTATACCTTTTAGCTATTGTCTCACCAAAACCTGTACCAGCTCTCCAGAAGCTACTGACAATCACTGATATATATACTTTTTGTTACTATAGATTTGCTAAGTCTGGATATTTCATATAAATAGAATCATACAATATGTGGTCTTCTGTGACTTGCTGTAACAGCATTTTTGTGACTTATTTATTTTTGTGCCAGGCATAAAAAAGGTACTAATAATAAATGTTGTTTGAATAAATAAATGAATGAATCATTGGCTTCTACTGTCAATTAATCACTGTGCAATAACTGTACAGAAAGAATATATGACATAAATCTTGATTACCGGTTATGTTTAATCCAGATGATGAGAGAAGATTGATCCAAAATACTAAAATTAACTAAATCATATGCATTAAAATACTTAAATAAGTGGGTACATAGGCTGGAAAAATTAGATGATATATTGCAAGGTGTTTTTCTAGAGCAAATTTTAGGGCAACATTTTTAAAGTAATATAGATATAGTTTAAGCTTAGTAAAATCGGATAAACTTTTGGATTCCAGGTAAAATTCTCATCAAAACATTACTCTTGGCTCCTCCATGGATATCTATATTTAAATGTACATTTATATCATCCATTTCTACTTCTATTTCTATACCCTCATTTTCACCTATATCTTTCTATAGAGTATCATGTTTTTGGAAAAGCATCACAAAGTTTATTTTCCTTCAGTCATTGCCATGATTTCTTCTCCTGAAACATGAATAAGGAAACCCACAGTTTGATTGATGACTATGAGACAACCTCAAATAAAATAACCCTTCAGTGGCTCCCATTGCTCCATTTTCTCCTTCTGATCCCTGACTGGGTGTTGTCTAAATTTAGTCTTCAATTTGCTGACTTACCATGCAGCGCTCCACCATTCTCAGAAGCAGAAGCCCCATTCTGACAAGCCTTTCCCACAAGGATATTCTACTCTGCTTCAGACTCCCTGTGTTTAAAACAGAGATAATTTTCTTTCTTTCTTTCTTTTTTTTTTCTCAGACCATCTTCTTCATTCTGTTTCAATGAAACCATGTGTACCTGAAACCTGAGAAACATACTCGGCTCTTCCTACTCTATATCAAATTAATCATCAAAGGCTATTAATGCCTGCTGTAGATTATTTTTGACCAGTTATTTATTTTTGCTTGTGTCTAGCTCCCTAGTTATAAAATGCAGATAACTACTGCCAAACTTACAAAGGAAATTGTGAGGAATGAAAGACACAGACAGGCAGCTCTTCGCTTTAGAGTTCACATTCCTAAATAAGACTCCTGATTGTGGTGTCTGCCTGAGCATGGCTCTCTGGCTTTGGAGCAGTCACTTCTCTGTGTCTCATGTAAAATAGGAGGATTTTGTCTTAGTAATTGCATGGGGTGGTGGCGATCATCAAGAAGACTATCTATGGAAAGTGTGTGGAAGAATGCCTGGAAGTATTCAGAAAACGCAGCCTCTCAGTAGATATGCACATTATGTGTGCCTCACTTTGTCAAAGATGGAGCCCTCATGAGCTGTCCTAAGCACAGGTCTGAGGTATATGGCCTCCACCTGCATCCATATGGTCATGAATTTACACACATGTATGGCTGTGGCCCCTTTTATGTCTGGCCAGTAAGAGAGAGATAGAGTTTGGGACCTATGAATTTGCTTGAGATTATTGGAACTGTACCTCAATAAAGAGTCACATATTTAGAAGCATTTAACACCACTCCCTGTTTTAGATTTTTGTTTAAAGGAAAAAATTTGGAATTTTCTGTGAGGTAGTGAACCCTGGCTGATGTTGAATAAGCTTCTACCGGCCACTTTAAATGGACAAATCCATGTTACATGAAGTCAATTTTGAGCATCAAGGCTAATCTCCAGCTTCCACAGGAACACAAAGCCATACCCAAACACTAAGCCATACCCAAAATATAAAGCAACTCATTGCATTATAGTTTGTCTCACACTGACTCTATTACACCTTTTCTGTCCTTCTTTCCATTCTTCAGCTAAAAGATACGTATCCATGTTAATTATCCAACCTATTTACTATTGTACTTCTGAGTGACTTTTGATCCCTTCCAAAAAAATGTGTGTTACAGGCTTGGGGCCATGTCCACAAATAATCCAGAGAGCATATGAGCAGAGGAAGCATAGTTTTTATAAGTGAATGGCTTCCCAAGGGTCCTGTGTTCAAGATTTCTGAACTCATTTATGCTTATTTGATATGTTTGATATAAGAAGTCAGAGTCATTACCTACACACATTGGGAGGAAAAAAACCCCGAAAATCTCATTATCTTTGAATAAAATCAACCTGTCTTTATCCTGGACAGCCACCTCCAAAACACTATTTTTCCTTTTTGGCTGTTGATTATGTGCATGCTCACAAAGAAAATCTAAAACAGCCCATTCAGCAGGAATGCATGTGCGGCTTGAGAAGGAAGAAGAGTTCTTTAACAAGCTCGCTAAAACAGCCAGTTCTCTATTTGACTCCAGGATCCTTTCTCCACTGTGAGTATCAGTTACAAATACATCAGGAAGCCTAATGGTTTTACCATCTTCTCCTAACACAAACATCCAACAATGTCACAGGAAGAGCTGTACAGGCCCACTGCAATCTGCAGGCCTTCCGCTTTCCCGTGGCAAAGAGCCACCATTCTCTGAAGCAGCAGCACCTTCTCTGCTCCAAGATTTGGGCAGCAAACAGCCCTTAAGCCTGTGTGCATGAGACTTGCCCAGTCTTAGTTCCAAATGGCAAGGAGGTGGCAATCATTAAAAAGAGATCACTACTAATAGCATATTTTGAAAACTCAGCCTGGTTTCCTATTTTAGCCCTCATGAAAGGGTAATGTAAACCAGTCCTACTGCATTGGAACAACTTTTAAATAATGCCAGACACTCCCAAGAAAAAGGAAAAGTGTTGATATAAGAAAACTATCCCCTTGCACATGTTTCTTCTCCTTTTAGTATTTTGATGGGCATTAGTGATTATTATGTACCAGAAGGCAGTGAGCAAAACCGCCACAGTATCTGCTGTCAAAAAGCTTACAGTCTAGTGGGGTGAACAGAAGAAGAAACTATTAAGAGAGGGCTATAAGAGCACGTGGAGAGCATTTAATCCAATTGTGGGAAGGTCAAGGATGGCTTGCTAGAGGAAGTGTAACCTAAATGGAGACACCAAGGTTGTAGGGAGAGTGCTAGAGAAGAAAGACTATTCCAGACATAGAGAAAGCTTGTTCAAAAACCTGAATGTGGGAGACAGTAAACGCATTGGAAAAACCGGATTGCAGAAAGAGGAAAGAGGGAACAGTCTTCTGCAGATCATATTAAGGCATCTTGAGCAATCTGAGGTCAGTGTGTGTGTAGGCTGGCAGGGGCTAAGTAGAGGAGTGAACTTACTGGATTTGCACTTTGGACAAAGCACTATGCAGAATGAATGGGAGGTTGTAGGACCGTAAGCGGGGATGCTAATGGCTGGCTGGTATCAAAATCTAGACAAGGGGGTGGTGGTCTGAACCAAGGTAGCACTAGTGGTGATGAGTAGATATAGACAGAGTTCAAGGTGTCCAATAGCACTGCAGATGCCAACAAACTTCCAGTGGCAAGAAGATCCTTCGATGGAGGCAGCCTCCCTGCTATTGATGGGGCTGTTGAGATCTATTAATAGGATACATATTTTACTAGAGATGCATTTCTGTGGATGGGGATGCCAAATATCAGTTGATTGGGTCTGCTTTGTCACTTCCAAATGGGAGCATGTGGCAAGTTAGGATGGTTGGAATTTGGGAGATACTACGGGCATTGAACTTTATCTTTAGGCCAATATGACAATTTTTGTTTTTGAACTCTATAGCTTTTAAACAAGTCTTAAAAGTTAGGTAGAATTAGATCTTCAAGTCTGTTTTTCAAAGTTGCTTTGATTATTCTAGAGCCTTTGTGTTTCCTACAGGTTTTAAGATGAGTTTGTCAATGAAAAAAATACTGCTAGGAGCTAAACTATGATTGCATGATAGCATAATGCCAAGATTAAGAAAATTTGCCTTCCATGTACCATTCTGAGGAAGTTACTTGAGGATTTACACCAGTAAAAATAGAGAAAGATCAGTGAGGAAATTGTGATATGCAGGAAACAGCATTAGACTCCTGTGGCATCCACAAAGCCTGGAAAGCAACCGGTCTAGATTGTAGCAAGAGCTCAGAGGGGTGGATGGACGTCCCCAAAAAGAGTGAATGCCTCTCATTAGCAGATAATATAATGAAAAGATTGGGATATTTTGAAGATATAATGGGAGCATATTATGTTTTTGGAAATACGAAAAAAGGAAAGTATTCAGAAACTCCTGACAAGGCAAGGGGACTCTACAGGAAATCTGCGGTTAGAACATAAAACAACTTTTTAAAATGAAATTTGAAGAAAAACATTAGAGTATAAGTAAAAGAGATCTCTTTCACCTTGATTCAGAAAATACTTTATGTAGTGCAGAGGGTATCATATTGAAGTAGGAAAGGAAATGTAATGCTTGTACAAAACTGTACAGGCATACGGGCAGTAAGAAAAATGAACAGAATAGGAGTCTTTGCTGTGTGCCATGGGTTAACTTAGAATCCTCACAACAACCCTAAGAGATTGATATTCTCTACCCTTTGTAGAGGTGAAGAACTGATGTAAAAAGAAGTGACTTGTCGAAGATCACAAAGCTAGTAAGTGACAGAGCAAATTGCTTAAACATTGGTATGTGCTGTTTTTGTAAATATACACATATATTTATATATGAAAAATTTGCTGTATATATAAATAAATAATATTTCTGGTTTATGAAGTTTAGAATCAACATATGGATACGTCATTCTAGACACAATGCTAATTCTATCAATCTTTACAATGTACGATACTGATATTGTTAGCAGAAGTTGATAGCTGGGTGGAAGATAGGGTAAGAAGAGTAATATTCTCATCTTACATGGGGAATGTGTCTAAATTTAATAATGTCTAAATCCGATAAACCAGACATAGAGGTATAAACATATTTTAAGTTATAAATACAATCAACAAGGAAATATTAATTATATAACTACAAAAGTGGAAAGCGAGGAATAGGGAAACATGGGGGTTGTATAAGTAAATAAGTCTTCACTGCATAACAGCAAAGTAATGACAGTGTCTAAAATGGATGTCAAGCAATTTTTTTGTAAGTATATTCTATATCTCAGTGGTTCTTAACTCTCACAATGCATCAAAGTTACCTATTAGGCATTTTTCTTTTTTTTTTTTGAGACGGAGTTTCGCTCTTGTTACCCAGGCTGGAGTGCAATGGCTCGATCTCGGCTCACCACAACCTCTACCTCCCGGGTTCAAGCTATTCTCCTGCCTCAGCCTCCCGAGTAGCTGGGTCTACAGGCATGCATCACCATGCCTAGCTAATTTTTGAATTTTTTAGTAGAGATGGGGTTTCACCATGTTGACCAGGATGGTCTCGGTCTCTTGACTTTGTGATCCACCCGCCTTGGCCTCCCAAAGTGCTGGGATTATAGGCGTGAGCCACCGCTCCTGGCCCGTATTGGGCATTAAAAATAATGCCACTGCTTGAGTCCCACTTCCAGGGATCTGGATCAATGTATATCAGGGAAAGGCAATTATGGGGAACTTCCAAAAACTTCCAGGTGATTTTTAATGTGAAGCCATAAATGAGAACCTCTAATTTAAAAATAGGAAGATCCACCAGAAGTATCAAAACCAGAAACTGGCTGGGTGCAGCAGTTCACACCTGCGATCCCAGCACTTTGGGGGGCAAGGCGGGCCGATCATGAGGTCAGGAGTTTGAGACCAGTCTGGCAAATGTAGTGAAAGCCTGTCTGGACTGAAAATAGCAAAAATTAGCTGGGTATAGTGTTTCTCTCAGCTACTTGGGAGGCTGAGGCAGCAGAATCACGTGACCCTGGGAGGCAGAGGTTGCAGTGAGCCAAGATCACACCATTGCACTCTAGCCCGGGCGATAGTACAAGATGCCATCTCAAAATAAAAACAAAACCGTGAAAACTGGTCACATCTAAAGAGGAGGATGTGGGTTAGGAAAAATTGGAGTGGAAGGCTATGGTTTTTAGCATAAAACCATTTGTATAATTCATTTTTTAAATGATATGCGTTATTATACAAATATCAAAGAAATACATATACAATTTTGTAAAGTAATATTTAGAGAGTAGATCACAAAGGAATTATAGAAATAATATCATGCCAATCTTGTGGGAAATCTATTTTCCGCAAACACATCAAAATGTTACCAGTGGTCATCTCAAGGTTACACTATTTAGGTTTATATTTTTGTTCATTTTTTGTTTTCTGAATTCCCATGAAAGTGTTTGTTCTCAGCCTGTGGTAGAATGCTATTTTTCTTATACTTTTAAGTGGGAAACAAAATATTTTGCACATATTTCAGAGAATATCCCATAGGGTATATGTTTCTTTGCTTGAGAAATAATTTCTAATGATACTAAAGTCATATCCTATGAAAATATCTTCCAACTGTGAATTATCAGCGCACAACATTTTTAATAGTGATTGCACAATAGACGTTCAAATGGAACTTTCAAGATTAGATTCCCAAAGTTGCGAAAAATATAATAAATTTCAAGTATCTTTACTCCTAAATTAAGGGGCAACAGCCACCAAAAGATTGCAAATTAGGTTCTGCCAACATTAGCCCATAACCCACCTTGAAGGTATGAAAGGCCTGATGTAGAGAAAACTGCTTTGGAGAGAAGTGTAGAAAAATTGTAGTAATTCTCTATCCTCCCTCTTCCCCGAGATGGAGAGGAGAAGATGCCTTCCTTATACCTTAAGGCAAATAAAAGCACTTGAAGATTTGGATCTATGTTCTCTGATGTCGGAGACACAGTCTAGTGTGTGATACATCCTTGAGAAAATGAAGCTGATGGAAAAGAAGACAGGCGAACAGTTGAAAAGTGGGTTGCCTTTCCCCTTATGGCATAGGAAAAAAAATATAGGTTTTCCTTAGGTTTAGGCGTGGATCGAGTAGAATGGAGCCACCCTAGAATAGTTTTTCAAAGGTTCCCATCGAAGAGGATGTCAGCATGGAGAAGGGATTTCAATAAAGAGTTAGACTGCACAAAGCTCAGGCATAACTCTATTTCAGTTAAAACCACAGTTGGAAGACCCCGGAGGAAGTCCTATGGGAGACCCACAAATAATGCCCTATCAGAAGAATCAGTCATGGAATCTGCCACAGTCAGAGAGTTCCAAGATAAATTCATTATAACTTTGCCATCAAAGTAAGTTTTTTCCCTGCCCTTTCTCCTTCCCCCTTTTTCCTAAATTCAGTGCTAAAAGACAAGAGCTGCTGCTACAGAATTTGGAGTTGTGGAGCTGGGACACAGAAGCCAACTCCCCCGACCCTCTGTTCTGGGCTTCCTGACCTGAAGCAAGTTATCTTTGTTTTGTGCTGCTGTAACAGAGTACCACAGACTACACACTTTATAGAGAACAGAAACTTATTTCTCACAGTTCTGGAGGCTGGGAAGTCCAAGATCAAGGCACTAGCTTCTGGTGAGGGTTGATCTGTGTTTCCACCATGGTGCTTTGAATGGTGAGTCATCCAAAAGGAGGAGTGCTGTGTCCTCACAGGCAGAAAACAGCAAGGCAAAAAAGGGACAAACTCCCTCCATCAAACCCTTTCATAGAGGGATTAAACCATTCAAGAAAGGCCTCATGACCTAAACACCTCCCAAAAGGCCCCACTTCTCCACTCTGTTGCACTGGGGACTAAGTTTTTACTTGGAATTTTTAAATTACTCTGAGCTGGACTTAAAATGTTGATTAAGACAGGACTGAGATTTTTATTTTATGACAGCAAGAGAAAAGGCAATGGAAACCATGTGAGATTAGAGGTAGGAGTCAATAAAGAACTTTTTTTATAGAACAAGTTTAACAGCAAGTGGTAAAAAAGAATAAGGTTGATTTCAGCCTTTACCCCATTGAGTACTGCTCGTTAAATTAATGAAATAATTTTTTGAGTTATTATTGTTAATTTAACATTTTTAAAAAAGATTTATTTGAGGATAGTTTTTAATGTACAGATCAGTCCATTCTGAAATATTTCTGGTTTCTAAAATTAATATTAGTTACAGTTACAAAGTTGAAACCCTAGTTCTTCCTGATGCTTTTAAATTCTGCTTATAAATTATATTATTCTCTTATCAATTTTTAACATTCACTTTTAAAGATCTTTTGATAGTACTTTCCCCAATTATAAACTTAATAATGTAATTCTTTTGAGTTATTTTAGAATATTATTTAAATTTGATACATTTGATTTTCTCAAGTGCTTTAATTGTCTAACTTAACAAACAAACCTTTCCTTATAAATCTAATAAACAATATACTGAATTTTGAGTGCTCATAAATATTCCAATAAAGTTTGTCAACTTAGAAAGATTTCAAATTAAAATCACGTTTAAATTAACTATTCAATTACCCAATTAAATTTGCAGTTATTAGGTGGTCACTTTAGTAAGTCAAGCATTCTTAAACATAGCAACTTCATAAGTACCAACTATTAAAACTATGTTGTTCTTTTTCTTATACATTTTTTTTTTTTGAGACAGAGTTTTGCCATCACCCAGGCTGGAGTGCAGTGGCACAGTCTCGGCTCCCTGCAACCTCTGCCTCCTAGCAATTCTCCTGCCTCAGCCTCCCAAGTAGCTGGGATTACAGGCACCCACTACTATGCCTGGCTAAATTTTTGTATTTTCAGTAGAGACAGGGTTTCACCATGTTGACTAGGCTGATTTTGAACACCTGACCTCTAGTAATCCACTTGCCTCCGCCTCCCAAAGTGCTAGGATTATAGGCATAAGCCACCGTGCCCGCCTCTTCTACATTTCAGTGCTGAATTCTAACTCTTCTTGGAGTTATGAGATGCTTACCACTAAGGAGGATATTTACCCTTTTGAGTAGCTGATGTGAATTTCGTCAAGACTTCTAACGGGTATAAGATATCTAGAGAGTTGCATGCATTCAGGACAGTTCTTTCTGCCAATTAAGGACACTATTATATTATCCCCTGTATGATGTCGGGTTGCTTTCTCAGCACGCTTAGGGTTGCAAAAAGAAAAATTTCAGACAGGATGCTAACAAAATTCTTGTCAGCAACTTTGATGTGATATATCAAACCCCATTGATAATTGTTATGTCAATGGCTCTATAACTCAAAGGAGGTTTGCACATGGTCCAAGACCTTTAAATTCACGTCTTATACATTACCTAATTCTTTTTCTACCCATAGACATCTGTAACTTGAACTTAGGTTGATTACCTCATTAGAGTTCCTGTTTCCTTGGATACTAAGTTATGGAGGCCTATTTTCTGCCTACTTCTAAATGCGTCTGAACTTGATGGAAGACTGCATCGTTTCATCATCCTGGACCACCCAACTCTTATACATATTAAGATAATAGCCAATTGCATTTTCAATATCTCCCATAGCTACCAGGCCATTCTATTAACAATTTGTACAGTAAGAGCTCAAATAAAAACGTAAACAGGAATGTAGCCGTTAGTCTGAGAGACCCTGCCGTGACCAGCTTTTCATCTTTCTATTTAACAGTCATAGGAATTAAGCTGCACAGATGTTGTTTATTTTCTGCTTTATAGGTGAATACATTTGTATGTAAAAGGTTAGATAACAGATCCAAAAGCATGTAGATACTAAGTAACAGAACTAAGACCTAAACCCAGTTCTGATTACAAGTGTGCTATGTACTCCATTGTACCTCCCCTTAAAAGTTCAGCAAAGGGGAGAGAAAGAATGAACACCTGAGAGAAAGTTTTCCAATATCTTTTGAACTTCATTTTAATAAAAGAAAAACAGCTTCAAAAAGGGTCTGTGTTATCCTTGTTTAGTGTTTCTGGCCAAATTTGATTCTTGAGGAACATGCCGTGGTGTAGAAAATACCTATGTTACCTCGACTGCCTATTGGGAGTGGCCTTATGAAGAGCTGGTGTCTCCATAGGCAGGAGCACTGGCATTTTTCTGTGCTGTATTTCAAACTCTGTAGAAACTTCTCAGAGCACATTCACAGAGGCTTTTGGTAGAAATCCATCCCATGCCTCAAGCTGGTGTTGACTGCCGCTGTCCCTAAAGGCATGGAATAAAAACCTGAGAAGCCAAGTGTCATTTTATAGATGTGATTTTCAAGTTTCTCTTATCCTTCTTTTTTAAAGCAGTGGAACTATTCCTTCACATTAAATCTTATGTAGAAAGTCAATATTGGGAGGCCGAGGCAGGAGGATCATTTAAGGCCGGGAGTTGGAGACTAGCCTGGTATATAGAGTGAGACCTCATCTCTACAAAAATAAAAAACCTAGCTGAGTCAGGCATGGTGGCGCACACCTGTTGTCCCTTGTCCCAGCTGCTTGGGAGGCTGAGGACGGAGGATCTCTTGAGTCCAAGAGTTTGGGATTGCAGTGAGTTCAGATTGTGCTACTTCACTCCAAGCTGGGTGACAGAGTAAGGCCCTGTGAGAAAGGGAAGGAAAGTAAAGAAGGGAAGAAAAGGGAAGGGAAGGGAAAGGCAGGGGAAGGGAGGAGAGGGGAAGGGAAGAGGGGAGAGGAAGGGAGGTGAAAGGGGAGGGGAGGGGGGAGGGGAGAGGAAAGGAGTGGGGAGGGGAGAAGAAGGGAGGGAGAAGGGGAGGGGGAGGGGTGAGGAAGGGAGGGAGGAGGGGAGGGGAGGGGAAGGGGAAGGGAAGGGGGAGGGGAGGAGGAGGGGAGGGAGAGAGAAGGAAAGAGAGCTAGAAAGAAAGTCAATATTTTAAAAAGCTAAAAACAAGGTAACTTTAGTTTAAAGTTAGAATCAGATTCCTTTCCCCTCTGTCTTCCACTTTTATGCATTTCCTCAACACCCACAATTGTCCATGAAGTAAGGTTTTAATTACACTCTCAGAGGAAGCACATGTTGTTCTAAGCATGCTGCTTCTCCAGAAAACACCTAAGGTGATGACTTCTTAGAGGTCTTCTGTCTGCCCTGAGGAGAGGAAGCTTGAGCACGGCATCTATAGAGGTAACTGTCATTCTGACTCCTTCTCCATCATCTAATATTAGAAACAATGGCATCATTGTTCGAGCTGTGCAGAAGCCTTATGTGACGTTTGCCAGATGCAGTGCATGTCTACCACTTTGTCTAAGGCAAATATGTATTTGTCAGAGAATAATTGCTAAGTATGACTGGTAGAGTCAGGTCTCCGCGGGAGAAATTTTCCCCTCCTTCTGTTTCATCTCTAATCCCACATGTGGTTTTTGCAAATTAAGGGGATTTATCAGAATAAAGCTTTCTCTTGAAGGGGGGTTAGTCTAGTTACTCCCTAATTCTGCTTTTCTCACCAAATCTTAACTGGCTATTGGGCAGCAGGCAGAGAAATAATGAGAAAGGAAGAAAATGTGCCTGGGCCAACCTTGCCAGTTAACCATGGCCTTATGGAGATCCAGACTCCACAATGCTTGAATGCTCAATGCACATATAATTTATATTACAGTTATTGATTGCTTCTGCTACCTCAGAATTATGGGAACATTCTTGGAAGTCATCAAGCAACAAGGTAGAAACTATTATTATAGTGCTTACACTATCCAATAGTTTGTGGTTTTCCTTTCATATAAACTTGGGAGCTGAAACCCAAGGCCAAGTGGGAATCACAGCCATAAAAAACATGGGCATCTATTTTATTCCCTCAAACCATATTGAAGAACTTTGACTCTATTATCCACCCTAAATTCCACCCCCCAAAAAATTTCAACTCCAAATCCCCTTAAAGATTAACAAGCTGACAAACTTCGCTAATGTCAGAGAGAGGAAAACAGCTCCCTGCTAACTGCCGGAAATGGACTCCAGACTTCCTCTTTCTTCAGCTGAGGACACTATGTAACTGTTCAGAAATGTGAAGGTTTCTTAAAGCATGATGACTATTACAGGACTGAGACAGAGGCTCCTCCTGGAGCCAGGTAGCAATATTCAGCCAATGAATCAGACCCCAGTCTGGCCTGATGTTCAACAAGGAGATGATTTATGATGGGATACAGGGACAGCCGGCGGATACACCTCAGGAGTTGGGTAATCCAGACCAGCTGAGCGTAGATTGTGACACTTCTCTCTCCGGCCACGTCATTTTCTTTCTGCAGCATGTGAGGAGAAAGGTCTTTGAAAGGGCAGCTTAGGGACACGGAGCACATAAAGATGCAGGCTTATCAAGAACTGGTTCAACTCTATATCCTTCTGAAACCAATGTCAGCCCAGAGAAAATATCCCAGCAGAAATTAGACTCCATGGAATTCTGGAAATTGTAAAAATGTCACAATATATAGAAAGATGATTTCTTCCTTTCTGTATTTTTGGGGGGTGGATGGCTGATTTTATAGAAAATCAATCTTTATTTGAAAAAGTTATTAGTTTTATAATGTATAACATACTCTGAGCCATAATAATTATGGCTATTTATAATTATATTGTTTTTGGAGTTTGTAGATATGTAATATTATATTTTAATTACCTACCTTGAATATACACTATATTTACTAACATAGCAATACATCTGGTATATAATATTATTTCTTCAATAAACAAATATGTTTAAATAATATACAAATGTAATTCTGTATACATGAAGCCTATGGACATGAAATATAAAGAATAATGTTCACCAAATAGTAAAACATAAGTATCATATTTTCAAAAACATCTCTAGACATTTTTCTATAGAAAAAAATGAAATTTTATTGCGATCTTATTTCCAGTACTTTAACTGAATATAAACCCATGAAACTGGATAAACATGAGCCAACCAATTATAGCCAGGAATCTCCACCACATTTTATTCTTCCCTATTCTTTTCTACCCTCCTCTTTTCCCTTCCTAAAAAGAAAAATAACTTTTTCCTCCTATACTCACACATTTCTGCCACCAAATATCTGGGATTATGTTTTCCCCCACACCCACTGATACTTCAGTTCTCATCATTTACTGTCTGGGTGTCCTCTAATTTGATTCGATTCTGACAATTTCTACCTGAGATTAGCATTGGATTCCACAAGGTAAGGGCTCAGGTGGTCCCACAACACTATGCCCACTGCCTTCAGACACCAGTCACAAGTCCAGGTTGCCACCTGTGCTTCTGATCCACCAGTTATAAATCAGAGGTTCTTATGAAACCATTTACGACTAGATTCCAGATTTAGAAGAAGAGGATTCAACTCAGGAACAGCAGGGGGAAGAGATGGTGGAAGCGACCAGAGCTTCCATACCCTCTCCACATGTGCCACCCTCCCAGCTCCTCCACGTGGTCACCAGCCCAGAAGCTCTCCAAAGCCCTTCAGTTACTGGTTTCTTGTGGAGGAATTATTACATAGGCATGGCAGATTGTTAACCCAGTTTCCAGCCTCCCTCCCCTTCTTGGAGGATGAAGAATGGGTCTGAAAATTCCAAGTTTCTAATCCAAGTTTGGTCTTTCTGGTGACCTGACTCCATCTTGAGGCTACTAAGAAACCCAGCAAGCTTCACCTCATTAGAACAAAAGATACTTTTGTCACTGAAGGAACTGGAAGAGATTTAGGATTTATGTGTCAAAAACCGTGGCCAAAGACCAAATATTAAAACAAAAGATGCTCCTAGCATCACTGAGAAAATTGATGGCCAGGCACGGTGGCTGATGCCTGTAATGCCAGCACTTTGGGAGGCAGAGGCAGGTGGATCATGAGGTCAGGAGTTCGAGACCAGTCTTACCAACATGGTAAAACTCCATCTCTACTAAAAATACAAAAATTAGCTAGGCGTGGTGATGCATGCCTGTAATCCCAGCTACTCGGGAGGCTGAGGCAGGAGAATGGCTTGAACCCAGGAGGCAGAGGTTGCAGTGAGCCGAGATCATGCCATTGCACTCCAGCCTTGCGGAGAAGAGTGAGGCTTCATCTAAAAAAAAAGAAGAAGAAAAATACAAGACTTTGGGGAGCTCTGTGCCAAGAACTAGGGACAAAAACCAAATATACAGTCCTCATTCTATCACAATATCACATTCTTATTTACTGCCAGCTCTCCAGCAGAATTCATACTTCCATAAAGAAGCCTACCATTTCCATTCCAGTGCTACCCTATATTTCTGGAAAATGCTCTCTAAATAGGTTTGTCTTGATTTTTTTTCAGAAGTTATCAAGACTAAATTAATATTTAAATGAAATTTTTATAATTAACATTATGTTTTAAAGTTCACAAGGAGAATGGAAAAGGTTATTATACAAAGAAAACTAGTACATTCTTTTGCAAAGGAAATAAGAACCAGGCAGGGTTGAGACTGCTCTTCTTCAAGATTAATTGCTAAAAGATATCGGAGAAATCCATACAGACTTTCAAGAGGAAAATTTGGGAACCCTCAAATTCCTGAACAAATGTTATTCATGTGTGAAGATAATGAAAAGAATTTCCAGATATGAAAGTGTTCATAAAGTATACAAGCCACGTACTTATGCTGAAAAATATTTTCCAGAGATGAACTTGAATGTCATAAGAAACTGTGACAATTTTTAAAAACTCAGGCTCAGTAAAGAGGAAGTAGAATAAAAACGTTAGAATAGAAATTTGACATTGTTAAACACATAATTTAGCTTCATACACTTAAAGTTACAAAGCACTATGAAAATGTCATAGCTCATTTAGAAAGTAAAGAAAATGCTTTAAAATGAGAATAACAGTAATAAGCAGCTTCTAAAATCTCATACATATAATGGGAAGTGAAAAAAGAAAAGAAATTTTCTCATTTTCTTTCCTGAACTGCAGAGACTATTTTCTACTTGAGATTGACCGTTCAAGAGCTAAGGAATGCATTAAAAATTAAACTGTAATTAAATTAAAAAAAGTTTTTATTTTAAAATTTCATAGAGAAAGTAAATAAATATACATTGTGTAACAAAAGATAGGAAAAGAAAGACAATGTACAAGCATATATAAAAGAAAAAACAAAGCAAGATGGGACGTGGATAGCAAATGTAAGTTAGAAACTGGTTAAAACTAAAAAGACGAAGACCATCAACTTGTATTACCAAACAGAAGGCAACTATATTCTGCATCCAAGCGCACACTGAAAACGGAGGAATCTAGGAAACTTCACATTCAAAGGGTGTGAAAACATATCAATGAATGTAAGTCAAAAGAAACCAAGAATCACAATGGTAATGTTATACAAGACTAACCAATCAGGAAGCAGGATTCAGAACAACATTAACAGTTACAACATATGAAGAAATTTCCAGTTTAAAAAAAATTGTTTCAGTTGGAACTCTCACAGTTCCCAATGCAATGACCAAATCAATGTATTAGAGAAAATTCTGCATGACAACCAGAACTTAGAGAAAGAAGCCACATATCTAATATTAGGAAAATGTGGCAATACACAGTGGATGCAAAGTTAGACACAGGGAGGTGCAGGAAGGAGATTCCCCCATGAGGGAGACTGAACAGGCAAGGAGAAGACACTGACTTCCTGTCAAAGTCAGTGTGAGTAACTGTCCATGAAAAATAATATACTGGGAACCATGATACTACTGGTAATTAACTGCTAATCAAAAACAACTATTATGGCCAGGCATGGTGGCTCATGCCCATAATCCCAGCACTTTGGGAGGCTGAGATGGACGAATCACCTGAGGTCAGGAGTTCAAGCCAGCCTGGCCAACATGGTGAAACTCCATCTCTACTAAAATTACAAAAATTAGCCAGGTGTGGTGGCGTGCACCTGTAATCCTAGCTACACAGGAGGCTGAGGCAGGAGAATTGCTTGAACCCGGGAAGTGGAGGTTGCAGTGAACTGAGATCATGCCACTGCACTCCTGGCAGACAGAATGAGACTCCCTTTCAAAAAAAAAATACTTTATAGTTTATGTTTTAGCAAGACCAGAAGACAATGGGACATCCTTAAAGTGCTTTAAAAAAGAATTCTATGTGCATAAACCATATCTGTCAAAAAGAATGGTGAAATAAAAATATTTCAGATAAATAAAAAACAGGAAATGTGTTACAAAAGCCATAAACTACAATATATAATAAAATATACTCTTTGGACTGAAGAGAAATGGTACCAGATGCTAAATTGCAGCTACAGGGAGGCCAAAAAAAAAAAAGCACCATAAACATGTAGGGAAATGAGAGATGGCTGACTATATGTAGAAGCAAAATGTGTGGCACTGGCACAGAAGAGAGGAGAAATGGAATTACACTCTTGTAAGGTTCTTCTTATATGCTATGTGAGATGGTATATTAATTATAAGTAAACTGCGGTAAGTTAAGAATGCATATTGTAGGCCGGGCGCGGTGGCTCACGCCTGTAATCCCAGCACTTTGGGAGGCCGAGGTGGGCGGATCACGAGGTCAAGAGATCGAAGCCAACATGGTGAAACCCCGTCTCTACTAAAAAATACAAAAATTAGCTGGGCGTGGTGGTGTGTGCCTGCAGTTCCAGCTACTAGGGAGGCTGAGGCAGGAGAATTGCTTGAACCCAAGAGGTGGAGATTGCAGTGAGCCAAGATTGTGCCACTGTACTCCAGCCTGGCGCCTGGTGACAGAGCAAGACTCTGTCTCAAAAAAAAAAAAAAAAAAGAAAGAAAGAAAGCATATTGTAATCCCCAAAAGCCCAGTAAAGATAAAATAATAAAGACAGAAATCAATAAAATGGAAAAAAAAACGTAGAAAATCAACCAGGTTAATACGTGGTTTTTTGAAAGGATTAAATAAAATTGATACAGTCCCTAGGAAGACTAATCAAGAAAAAGAAGACACAACATAAAAAACCAATTTCAGAAATAATAGAGCCGATACTATTATAGATCCTATAGATATTAAAAAAGATATGAGAGGGATATTATGATAAACTTTACGCTAACAAATATGATAACATAAATAATAAAAATGAATGCCTTTAAAAATGCAATTTATCAAAACTGACTCAGGAAATAACAGAAAATCAGAATAGCTTAACTTTATTAAAAGTATTTAATTCATAATCGAATACTTTCCCCCACAAAACTCCAACTATGTGAAACATTTAAGGAACAACTAATATCAATCTTACCTGAACTTTTTAAAAATAGAGGAGGAAGAAATGCTTCCCAATTTATTTGATGAGTCCAGCATAACACATACCCCAAAACTAAGTAGACATTATATTGAGCCATATTACTTAATAAACATGGAAACAATCAGGAAATAAGATCCAGCAATATATAAAAAGGATAATTATATCATGTGGGTTTACTCTAGGGACGTATGGCCAGTCTGACTTCTGAGCCTGTTTGGAATTCTGTGGCTATCGTATTAAATTTTGTTAATTTCTAGTTTTATTGTGCTGTAACCACATAAGGTAGCCTGTATGTACCTTTCCTTGTAGAAATTACTGGCAAGTTTTTGTATTGCAGATTATAACCAATTTTCAAAATTATCCCTGGGGCTTTGTAAAGAATATCTATTCCCTGTTGGTTAAAAAGTTTGACGTATCTAGTAAATCAACCTTATTTCTTGTATTATCCAATTAAGCATGTTATGTCTACTTGACCAAATGTGGTGTGTTAAAACCATCAACATTCATATTTCTGTTAATGCTATCATCTACACTTAACAGGAGTTTTTACTTTATATATTGTGAGGACATTTAATTTGATGGATAAAGTTACATGCCAATTATATCTTTATTGCAGTTGATAATTATTATCAAACGGAAATAATTTATTTCCTTTTTAATGCATTTTCTCTGAATTTCATGTTTTATGTTGTGTAATGGCAATATTGTCACTTTGTTATCCTTTTTGCTCAAAACTATGTAATATGTTTAACCTTTTTTTTTTTTTTTTTTTTTTTGAGACTGAGTCTTGGTCTGTTGCCAGGCTGGAGTGCAGTGGCTCAGTCTTGGCTCACTGCAACCTCTGCCTCCCGAGTTCAAGCGATTCTCCTGCCTCAGCTTCCCGATTAGCTGGCACTACAGGTGTGTGCCACCACACCCAGCTAATTTTTATATTTTTAGTAGAGATGGGGTTTCACCATGTTGGGCAGGATGGTCTTAACCTCTTGGCCTCATGATCTGTCTGCCTTAGCCTCCAAAATTGATGGGATTACAGGCATGAACCACCGTGCCTGGCCTATAACCCATTTTCATATATATATAGTGATACCTCGGGCTGCAATTCTTACATTCATCACGTAGTTGAAGTTCTTAAAATTAATTTGTGTGCTTGCAATTACTTTGTTTATTTTAAAATAATTTTTAAATTAACAGTAGAATACAAAGAGATTACAGCGAATTCCTATACACTCTTTAAACAACTCCTAATATTAACATCTTATAGAACCACAGTTTCTACACAGATTTCATCAGTTTTTTCACTAATGTCATTTTCCTTTTCTGGATCCAATCCAGGGCACAAGGTTGTAATTTTTTATCATGTCTTTTTGCTGTCCTCTAATCTGTGACAATTTCTTCCTTCCTTCCTTCCTTCCTTCCTTCCTTCCTTCCTTCCT
>NW_022436952.1:19891085-19965135 GCF_009761245.1 Sapajus apella | reverse complement strand
CTTTCTTTCTTTCTTTCTTTCTTTCTCTCTCTCTCTCTCTCTCTCTCTCTCTTTCTTTCTTTCTTTCTTTTTTTGAGATGGAGTTGTGCTCTGTCACTCAGGCTGGAGTGAAGTAGCGCGATTTCAGTTCACTGCAACCTCTGCCTCCCTAATTCAAGCGATTCTCCTGTCTCAGCTTCCCGAGTAGCTGGGACTACAGGCTCCCGCCACTTTGCCCAGCTAATTTTTGTATTTTTAGTAGAGGTGGGGTTTCACCATACTGGCCAGGCTGGTCTCTAACTCCTGACCTCATGATCCGCCCACCTCGGCCTCCCAAAGTGCAGGGATTACAGGTTCGAGCCACCATGCCCAGCCATCTGTGACAGTTTCTTAACATTTCCTTGTTTTTCATGACTCTGGCACTTTTGAATGGTACTGTTCTGGTCTTTTGTAAACATATTTCTCAATTTAGGTTTGCTTCATGCTTTCTCATGATTAGACTGTGGTTATACACTTTTGTGGGAAAATATTACAGAGGATGTACCTGCTCATCACATCCTATCAGGAAATACCTAATGTCAACATGACTTATCACCGCTGATATTAACATTGATCATTTGCTTAAGGTGGTGTCTGCCAAGTCTCCGCTACAAGATCATTATGTTTTCTCTCCATGTACTATTTGTTGGAAGCAGTCACTAAGTGTAGCTCAAATTCAAGGGGAGGGGAATTAAGTCCTTCCTCCTGGAGGGAGGAGTACCAAGGAATTTGCGAACATATGTGAAAACCACACAGGAATTAATAAATACTATGGGGAGAACTTTGAGCCTATGAAAACATCCTGTTTAAAATATCCTTAAAGTTTCACCCACTAATTTTAGCATTCATTGATGGATCTTGCCAGCAGCCATTCTTACTTTGGTATTCTAATGGTGATATTTTAATTCCCTCCTTCCTTCTTTACTTAGTAATTGGAATTCTTCTGCAAGGATTTTTTGTCCCTTCTTCGGTTATTCATTCATTAAATCATTTGTTTATACCAGTATGAACTTGTGGATGTTTGTTTTATTCTTTGGGTTATAACTCAACACTGAATATGATCACTTATTCTATTCTTCAAGTTAGTTCAGCTTGGACACTGGGGCCTCTTTTCGGTTAACTCTTATATTCTTTTGACATGCTGGCATCCTTTTTTCTTTTCCCCTGAGGATCATCTTGTATTTTGTCTGCCCCAGCCTTAACCCTATAATTTATTAGCTATTTCTTTAGGGAGTCCTATTTCCTTTTATTGGAGAATAGTATTTAAAAACTAAGATCTAGGTGCTAGTGTGCTCATTGTCACTGGGGTGTCACTTTTGGCAAGCACTCAGCATGCAATATGTGTATGTATGTTAACTCATGTATACTGTACAAACATTTCTACATTTTGGTATCTACCTGCCTATTTGTATGACAAATATCCATACACTTATACTGGAAGCTCTGACTTTTATGCAGTACCAAAGGGATACTTCTAACCTTCCTCCTTGCTTATTTCTAACTTCTTTCTCTGATAGAAACTGATTCCCCTTAACTACATTGCTTGTTTATTTCTTTGGCTGCAGCACACTTGTAGTTTCAGAATTGCTAACTCTTACCCATGTGCAAAACAACTTTATTAATATTTGTGTATCCTTCATTTTCCTTAAAGCAACACACCAGAGCTCTGTTCTCCAATTTCCTGAGCCATCACCTTTTCCTCTTTACTGTACTTGTGTTTTCACGAAGGATTGAAACTATTTACAAAAACTCTGTGGTCTTTTCTCACTCTTTTCTGAAGTTTTAAGAACAGAGAAGAATTCTGATACTAGCTTGAGTTTTACTTGAGTTTGTTTTTTTTTTTTCCTACCTGGATATCATTCATAGCAATTTCCTTAAACTCTCAAATATAATCAAGGTAAGTTTGGACTTTAGTCTTGTTTCTTAGAATTAACATGATATCTTTCTTTAATTTGGGGAAAATTTTACTTTTTCATTTGAGGCGAACATGAAAACTCTCTACATGTGAAATGCCCGCATGCCTGGGCAGGCTCTGAGATGAAGAAGGCGGATTCCTCTTAAGAGATTAATACAGGGCAGGAGTGGTAGCTCACACCTGAAATCCCAGCACTGTGGGATGTGGGATTGCTTGAGGTCAAGCAGGTGGATTGCTTGAGGTCAGGAGTTCAAGACTAGCCTGACCAACATGTGAAACCCTGTCTCTACTAAAAATACAAAAATTAGCCAGGCATGGTGGTGGTCGCCTGTAAGCTACTCCGGAGGCTGAGGCAGGAGAATTGCTTGAGTGTGGGAGGCGAAGATTGCAGTGAGCTGAGATCGCACCATTGCACTCCAGCCTGGGCGACACAGCACAACTCTGTCTCAAAATAAAAAGATAATAATAAAAAAAGAGATGACTACAAAGACAGGGAGAGAAGTATATTTTGTCCTTAGCTCCAGTAAGTCTTCAAGTGGGCCCTTAATAACAGCCATTCCCTCTGAAAACCCTGATGAAGGCAAAGGAGCCACGCCTGACATCATCAAGGCTGAATTTACGCAAACTGGGGCTGATAACCAAGGCTAAAATTAGCGTGGCTGTGAACGAGACACCACTTATGAAAGACAAAAATCAGTAAGTGGCCCTCGAACTAAGCCTTCGTGGTAAGCTGATTGGTATTTTGGCCTCATGACAACAGCTGATTCAACATCAGTATAAACTCAGCTTGGGAATTGGTGAAGAGGCACGTACTTCCAGTCTCTCCAGACACTGTGGGGACAGGAGATGCAGGGAATTGGCCAGAATGGCCACGTGTGTAAGTGTGAGCTTGTGTGTAGATACTTGGGCACTGCCCAGCCCCTGAGCGTCTGAATCCCCCAAATACACTCCTGAGGGCACCTCCCCATGTCCACTCCCAATGTGCTGATCCAGCCCCCAAAGGTCAGGAAGACACCTGGACTCCCAGCTTGGAAAGGAAAGTGATGCTGGCAGAAGGCAGCAAAGATTGGGAAGGGCTCACTGTTTTCTATTCAGTTACAAGTCCCAGGATCACTCTGGAAGGGAGATGAGTAAGTCATCTTTAAAAAAAACCATGTAATATTTTCTCCCCAACCTCAGAACAGATAGATCATTCTCGACTCCTCCAGTGTGGGAAGAACAGAAGATCAGAATCTCAGGTTACTCAAAGCACATCTGGAAGCTTTTACTGCATGGGTCTATGACCCTGGTAGATGCCCTGTCTGGAGTTGGGTCCTGGATTTTAATCTACGTGGTCTAGGCAGATTGGTCAGTTTCTTCAACCATAGAATAGGGATAGTCATCTTTGTCCTGCCCACACAGGGATGTCCTTAGGCTCACACAACAGACAGAATGTGAGCATGTGTGAGGACAGCCAGCACTGCAGGTACAGCTCTCCACCACTGAGAGACAAGATGATGCAGTACCCAGGAAACAGCTGGACTCCGGCACCCATTATCATCCCTGCTGTGGCCCTCAGCAGGCGTGAACTTGGAAAGTTGCCTAATCACTGTGCCTCAGTTTCCTGGGAAAGGGGCACTATCCGTCCCTAAAACGTTATTGAAAATATAATACATGGAAGCCACATTTCTCTGTGCCTGGCGTATGGCAAGTGTAATTAAAAAGGCCCTATTAACCTAGAGCTGTTAACCAGCCCCAGAAGGTTCCTGCGTCTATTGAACAACCTGAACTTTCAGAAATTCCTAGATCTTTCAGAATTAATTGGAAGAAAGACACAGAACTGCCTTCTTGTCTCCTGTGAAATATACGTCTCCATGGAGTCCTCCCTATTTTCCATTTTGTAAGGCATTCCATGGCTTGTTTATCATGGATAGCGTGTTTCAGAACAAGAAGGGATATTTTGGCTCCTCCAACCCAAACCCATCCCTTTGTAGAGAAGGAAATTGAGTCAGAAAGTTCAGACAACTTGACTACAGACATATAACTAAGTTTCACGCTGGAGCCAGGCTTTCTCACCCTGAGGCTAGTGCTCTTTCCATTAAAGCTTAACATGTTTCAATGATACTCACAGGATTAAAATGCCCTTAACATCTAGCAAAGACTGGACTGAACCCCCTTTTTCACGACTTGTGGAAACTCCCTAAGGTTTCTGAGGATTTCCCAAGAGCTTGGAGTCTTATTTTTCCATGAATTGGCGTCCTCTATGAATGGGCTTCCCGCCTTCCATTATGCTAACCTTATTCCATGCTGGGCTGACCTTTTCAGCTTCATTTCAGTTTCAAATTCAGTTTCCTTTCCGTCTGCAATTCAGTTACAGCTCTCCTGTCTGACTCCTCTGTCTGCTCCAGGCCTTCCTCCTTCCTTTCCCATCCTCCTTTCGTGGTGCTTCGTGTTTCACCAGATACCAACCCTGGTCTTTCAGTCCCTCCAGTTACCCTCAGACTAAGTAGTTGTGTGGCAGCCCTTTAAAAAAGGATTTGGGTTAACAGGCATTAGTTAAGAAAAGCAAAAACAGGCCGGGCGCAGTGGCTCACGCTTGTAATCCCAGCACTTTGGGAGACCGAGGTGGGTGAGTCAAGAGGTCCGGAGATCAAGACCATCCTGGTTAACATGGTGAAACCCTGTCTCTACTAAAAATACTACATATTAGCTGGGCATGGTGGCACGCGCCTGTAATCTCGGCTACTCAGGAGGCTGAGGAAGGAGAATCGCTTGAACCCGGGAAGCAGAGGTTGCAGTGAGCTGAGATCACACCATTGCATTCCAGCCTGGGTGACAGAGCGAGACTCTGTCTCAAAAACAAACAAACAAACAAAGTAATTCTCACTTTCTCATACAAAGCAATTCAACTGCTAAACTCAGTTCTGGGGCACTCCCCTTTGCCACTTTAGCTTAAAATTCACCACTTAATGAGATTAAGCTTGTAGACCGAGAACTCTTTTTTGCCGTGTGATGCAAAATATCTACCACAGCCCCGAATCGTAATTTAGTTGTTTAGCAATTCTACCTGGAAGAAGGTTTCTTAATAGTTCTGGCAGAAAGCCACCTAAGAAGACTGATTATCCTAACTTAGGACAAATGTTCATTCCTGGACTAAAATTTATGGCCAGAGATGGGGTTTACTCTGCCCAGGCCAATGCAGCAGGTCCCAGCCCTGCCATGGTGGCACTGATGTTTGTAATCACCTATCCTAGCCATGTGAAAAGTGCTCTCTACTGGGAAGAGAACAACTGGCATCAGAAGTGGGGAAGGAGTGCTGAACCGGTAAGAGTGATATCCACCTTGAGCACCAACATTAAGGCTAGGAGTCCCTCTGCCTGAGCCATTCTCCACATCACCACTGTATTAATCTCCCCAAGTATTGTAGTTCTAAATGTCTCCCATATTCAAAAACTTTCTGAGACTTCCCTTTGCTCAGTAGTGAACCCGGTTCCTTGAGTTCAAGATAATTAGTCAAGGTCATCTACAACTTACCTCCAGCTTACCTTTAATTTTGGACCTTGTATCTTCTTCTACCCTCTTTATAAAGCTTTTTATTATTTTTTTAATTTTTTGGACAGATGGGTCTGGTTGCTGTTCTACAAATAGACTTTATGGAGTCATTACAGAAGCTATTGCACCTTGGAAGGGCTGCCGTCCTTCACCTATCAAATCCTTACCATCCTAAGAAGCACTTTCAACGCCCACCTCTTTGTGAAGCCTTCCATGATCATTTACTTTTCACCATCCAGTAACAGACAGGAAATGGAAGATGGGGTGATGTCTATGGAAGAGCTTCCTCCTCTTCATATAACTGCTTAGGAAGCATCGTTTTTACATCTAAAGTCACTCATACTGTCTCTACCCCAGTTACTCTTCAGCAAAACAAGAATATTGGACGAAATGATTTGCAAGGTCCCACCTAACTCTGAGGAACTCCAAGGGATTGGCTAGGAAAACTGTTTTCAGGAAGATATAAATAAATACCTGCCTCTCACAGTGCTCACTGCCCCCTCAAATAATAAATGGAAGTTTGAATACCAGTTTTTCTGTCTATGTGGGGAGGATAGAAATAAAGTTCAGTTTGATACATATCTGTTCCTTCCCAGTTGAATCCATCACATTTCAGAATTGCACTTGTTCATCCACTGACTTTCCTAAGGGTGGAATAGTGACAAATTCTGCCATGAAAACAAGAAGCAAAGTATAAGGGATAACAGAACCAGCTTAAAAATTTGCATGCAAGGTGGTCTTTAAATTGTGGTTTATTAAGCATAACATATGAATTTATTTCCAAGAAATGGACTGCACACAAAGGTATAATGTATACAATAATATTCATTTCCCACATTTCCTTTTGCAGCTCCATTTACTTCAAACAATCTGAGGTAAAAATATTGTACAACATATTTCCTCTTCATGAATATACGTAGACACTATGAGAGAATATGGGATCATTTCAGTTTGATGGTGGGAAAAAAGTAAGGAAACATGTAGTGTAGATTTCAGGCTCAATTCTGAGTATCGTGTTTTGTTCAGCAGTCAAATGAATTTCATATTATCTTGTTCCAAAGTGTCACTCCCACTGAAGTATTGGGAGGTGGCATTACACTGTCATCCTGTCTGACAATCATATTAGTAAACATTGGCAGCTCGATAGATCATGCACCGCTCTGGAATACGCTGAGAATGTATTAACATACACACTATCACTTTGTCAGACCTGCTTGTTAATCGACATCTACAGATGTAAAGTGGTTGATAGGGCTGAAATGCTTCCCTGGTCAGGGCACACAATGGACCCAAACCAAAATAAGGAGCAGAAAGAGTAAGCAAATCTTGAGGCTGTAGTGAAAGCGACCTCCTTTATTTGATGAATTTCAATATCTGCAGGCTGCAGGCAAGGTCTGTACACTTGGGTTTTTCTAAAAAATGGTTCCTCTGAAAGAGCTGGAGAACAGTCAACAGATACCATATTTCTTTCAATATTGTACAGAATGTGTATGAACTAGGAATTGGTATTTCCAATGTATGCTATACATTTTTTTTTTTTTGAGATGGAATTTTGCTCTTGTTGCCCAGGCTGGAGTGCACTGCAGTGGCGCCATCTCGGCTCACCGCAATCTCCGCCTTCTAGGTTCAATTCTCCTGCCTCAGCCTCCCAAGTAGCTGCGATTACAGGCATGCGCCACCACGCCCAGTTAATTTTGTATTTTTAGTAGAGATGCGTTTCTCTACGTTAGTCAGGCTAGTCTTGAACTTCCAACCTCAGGTGATCCACCCGCCTCCACCTCCCAAAGTGCGGGGATTACAGGCATGAGGCGCCTCACCCAGCCCTGTATGGCCTTTGACTTAAGTGCTCAACCTCAGTTTCCTTATCTGTAAAATGGAGATTCATCCATCTTCCCATTTATCCATTCATGGACATCCTGCCTCCTGAGACTGACATGTTCCGGAGATGAAGAGAGAGCTCTATCATCTTTATTTACTTTTTATCCTTTACTCTGTTCTTTCTCCCATGTAACCTGACCACCCTCCCATGGTTATCCATGTGCTAGGTCTTCAGTTCTCATGTGCTGTTGGTTATCTAACAGGCTACCATCTCATATTTTTGCTTGCTGTCACCCTATTACCATTCCCTGCTGCATTCCTGCCACTTAAAGTCACGGCGCATTACACTGTCTATTATCGTAACAGCCAGCCGTCACATTCCCTATAATTTTTCCAGGTCATTAAGTGGGGTCTCCTTACTTACACAGAGTGTCTTCTGCTTTACTCAGACCAGTCGTCCTTCAAATCCACATCGGTGAAACACATGCGTCCTATGGAAGAGGACGTGAGCATCCGCAACACAGGGAGAGGGATACCGCTGTGGAATCCAGGAGCATGCAAGCCTGGGGCCGAAACACAGCCCAGGAAAGAGACTGAACCTCAGACAATGGCTGGTGTAAGAAATACCAGACCAGCAGAATAAGCAGAAAGAGAAGGTCAGGTTATGGAAGCCAAGATGAGAGTCAGAGACATGCTGCTGATTGGATAAGTCAAAATACTCCGCGCTGATGAAAACGGGAATGGTGCTGCGTTTATTGAGATCTTACTGTGTCCCAGACCCTGTGCTAATTGTTTCTCATGTATTTTCTCATTTAATCCTCAGAATGATTTCAGGGTGATTACTACTTCCATTTTAGAGATGAGGAAACCGTGGCTCATAGTTCAGTAAACTGACCAGAGATGTACATACACAGCCAGTAAGTAGTAGACCCAGATTCAGACTCAAGCTCTTACACCAGACCTCAGGCCCTTAACCACCACTTTACAGTCTCTCCTCAGCCAAAATCAAGAAAGAAAGACCAGAGTTGGGAGTGGCTGGAAGAATCGTATTTCTACCCCATTCACGATAGAAACTTACACTCTGCGTTTTTGCAGGTTTACTTTATCTGTCCAAAGAAATGATTTTTGCTTATCCTTTTTTATTCTTCCTCAGGCATAAGGTTAGAGGCATCAGGATGCTTTGCATTATGAATAAGCAACACCCAAACACAAGAGTCGTAAACAATAAAGGCTGTCTTCTCTCACATAGCATGAAGTTTGGGGATAGGACAGTCTGGGGAATTTTATTATATTTATTTATTTACTTGAGATGGAGTTTTGCTCTTGTTGCCCAGGCTGGAGTATGGTGGTGCATTCTCGGCTCACTGCAACCTCTGCCTCCTGGGTTCAAGTGATTCTCCTGCCTCAGCCTCCTGAGTAGCTGGGATTACAGGCATGTGCCACCACACCTGGCTAATTTTTGTCTTTTTAGTAGAGATGGAATTTTTCCATGTTGGCCAGGTTGGTCTCAAACTCCTGATCTCAGGTGACCTGCCCGCCTCAGCCTCCCAAAGGGCTGGAATTACAGGCATGTGGCCAGCCTGGGGAATTTTAATCCAGTGATACGACTGCACTCTGTGTGCCTTCTACTCAGCCATCTTAGCCTTTTGTAGTTGTTGCCCCTCATGGTCACAAGATGGCTGCAGCACCTCCAGTCATCAAGCATAGACTACATATGTTCAGTAAATAAATGGAGTATTTCTCCCATGCAACTTTATTTGGTAGAAAGAAAAACCTTTACCAGAGCTTCTTTGAAAATCTCCCCTTGAGCTTTATGCCTATGGCCAGGCTTAAACTAATCACTGGCACAGAGGACAGAATTGCCGTAGGTGGCTTAGACCAATCATGATTCACTCTCTACCGGCAAGGGATGGAAAAATCTAAAACAAAACTAAAGAGGAACACGAGAGTGCCTGGGGATGGGGGTGAGCAGGACAGAAAGCTACTGAGTAAGCAAAAGATAGTGACTGCCATGCAGAATAGGGAAAAAGGGATGGCTAGATGGCCTTGACTCCTTTCCATTTTTCTTGCATAAAGTTAATTATGCAAATTGGGGATACACTCACACCAGAAGTAAAGAACCTCAGATAATCACAATGGGAGTTAAATTCACAACACGGATGACTACCAAGTTTATTTAAGTGCTCAACCTCAGTTTTCTTGTCTGTAAAATGAGGATTCCTCCATTTACCCATTCATTCATTCATGGGCATTCCTTCACGGACTTCTACCAAATAGGGATGCATGGGAGAAAACCTCCATTTATTTACTAAACATCTGTAGTCTGCCCTTGATGCCTGGAGGTGCTGCGGTCATATTGTGACTATTTCTTCAGTGGGCATATATGGTTGTGAATAGTCTCCGCGGATCTATTAAGAGCAAGGTAATGTTCAAAGTTGATGTCTTATTCCCAGGGGAGACTTTCCTTACGTGTATCTTTTCACTAAACTGCTGCTTGAGGACACAAAAAGTAACAAGAAAACAGTAGTGCCACCTCCCAATCACAGGCTGATCATCCTATCACAGTCACACCCACCGCCACCCACATTGCCATCCTGACGAGGAAACAAACAGTCCCAGTCCTTCCCATTCCTCATTTGCAGCATTTCTCATTTGCACACAGGTTAGCTGCTATATGTCCTGGGGATCCCTTGTCTAACAGCACTTGCAGCTCTACATAGGAGATGCTGGGAAAGTTAATATCAAGGTGTCTTTTACTCATCTCAGCTATAATTTGTGTAGCAGAATGGTTCCAAAAAGAACCTTTTCATTTTAGCATGAACTGCATAACGCTATGCCATCAACCGGCCCTCTGTCTGGTGACAGACTTCAAAACCAAAACTAAATTTTCCCCATGGAAATATGTTTAGGAATAGAGGCCCCACGGTGATATTTCTACTCTTAAGTGGAATTGTTCAGGTCAGTGGTGGAATATTAAGTGCATGTTAAAAATAGAAATTCCTCTACTCTCTTTCTCTGCGCTTAATTCTGACCACACGCTTCTCACTCAGGAAGACCAATCTAATAACTAGCTCTCTAATGGGGATCACTCAAGGCCACACTTACCTTCTGCTCTTGATTCCTAACTATCAGATCTTGATCCTTTAGGAGTCATATAAGATTCCAGATGAGGAAAGGCTGGCCTCAAGTTCAAAGTACCCCATTCTTTTTTTTTTAGACAGAGTCTCATTCTATCACCAGTCTGGAGTGCAGTGTCTCAATCTCGGCTCACTGCAAACTCCGCCTCCTAGTTCAAGCAATTCCCCTGCCTCAGGCTCCTGAGTAGCTGGGACTACAGGCACGTGTCACCATGCAGGGCTAATTTTTGGTATTTTAGTAGAGACGGGGTTTCACCATGTTGGCCAGGATGGTCTTGATCTCCTGATCTCGTGATCCACCTGTCTTGGCCTCCCAAAGTGCCGGGATTGCAGGCATGAGCCACCGTGCCCAGCTCCAAAGTACTCCCTTCTTAATGTTTCACATCTCTCAGGGAGATGTCAGAAGAGTATGCACATTCAATATGGTAGACATACTTGGGAAGTGTAGAACAGTCAACAAATGTGCCTGCAGCACATGGCCTATGATCTGATTTGGACACAAAGCCTTTTGCCTCTGAATTTCTTTTTACTCTTCCTACTGTACAAAGTTGTTTCCCATTTTCCAGGATCAAAAGAATTTAAAAGAAGAAGTCAAGAGCCAGTGGATCTTCTAATAAGTAAGGAGTTCACAATGCACTCTTTGGCCCGGCGGAGTGGTTCACACCTGTAATCCCAGCACTTTGGGAGGCTGAGGCAGGTGGATCACCTGAGATCAGGAGTTCGAGACCAGCCTGGCCAACATGGTGAAACCCCTTCTCTACTAAAAATACAAAAAATTAGCTGGACGTGGTGGTGGGTGCCTGTAGCCTCGGCTACGAGGGAGGCTGAGGCAGGAGAACGGCTTGAACCTGGGAGGCAAAGCTTACAGTGAGCTGAGGTTGCATGCCATTGCACACCAGCCTGGACAACAAGAGGCAAATTCCCTCTCAAAAACAAACAAACAAAACAAAACAACACCAAAATGCACCCCTCTTCCCTCACTTTCTCAAACTCTGATGAAATAAATAAAAACCAATAGGAACCAAACTATCAACAAGATGAGTCATCAAACTGTTTATAAAAAGCCTGGGTTTACATTTGTTGCCATTTTGAGCCTTTCATCCCCATAGTGCAGTAGTGTAAATGTTTCTTTATCTTACAGGATCCTTGATTCCTGACGGAAAGCTGCTCTGTGAACACGAAGTCTCCTTTTCTGGCCACCTTTCTTCTAATACCTCAGCCAGTAAATGGTTCTTATGACTCAGAAGATGCTCCTCTTTGCCCAGAAACTCAAGTGGGCGGGAGAAGACACTGACATTGATGAAGCCCTCTACACAAATTCTGTTCTTTTTCTCGAACTGAGAATGAATGAACAATGAATGAGTGGACATTCACCTGCTGAGTGTCTGTGATGTGTCAGGCACTTTGTTAGGTGCTTTTCCTTGGCATCTTTTTTAGACCTCACAGTGACCAATATGCTTCTGAACAAATCCCAGAGAATTTAAATGATTTGCTCCAGTTCACTTAGAAAGCAGCAAAACTGTGTGACTCAAACCAGGCTTCTCAGCTTCTCCCCTCAGATCTAATGCTTTTCACAGACCATTTCTTTCATCTGTACTGATACATAAGCGAGGATCATCCAATGAAATAAAAATGTATTTATGCAGAGGTAACATGCACACAATAGCGTATGGTGGAATTTGAGCCAATTTTTTTGAGCTGAGCAGAATTCAGAAAAAGAGAAAAGAAACAGGGAAACCAGAAGACTGAAAGAGCAGGAGTGAAGAAGTTTGCACCTGTCACTAGAATGGGTCGGAGGCCAACGAGAACATCTGTATAGACGGCTTTAATTCAGAAGCTCTGCCTCTGTGAGCTTGAAATTCTGGATTCCAAGATAATTTCCCGGGCTTTTGTTTCCTTTCTCCAGAGCTCCAAAGAGCACAGCACATTGTTTGCCCAAGTTACCCGTTCACTCGGCAAATAGACTCTTGGGATCCAGCAGAGAACAAGACAGGCATGGTGCTTGCCTGTGAAAATTCTGCAGAGACAGTAAGCAAATAAACAATGACTAAATAAGATAATTGATTGTGCTGTGAAAGCAATAAACAGGGTATTGAGATAGAGAGTAACTGGGAGAGGCAGGAATGCCTCTCTGAATAGGTGACATTTGTGCTAAGACCTGAGGGACTAATGGCAGCCAGTCATGCACATAGAGAGATGGCATTCCAGCACTAGGAATGACCAACTCACTGGGAAGAAATATAATGGCAGCCGATGTGCTTGGCATCCAGCGAGCGGGCAAGATATGGTGTGGGATGACAGGAAGGCCGGAGTCAGAAGTGGAAGGTCATTTTAGGTCATGTGAAGGAGTCTGGATTTTATTCTAAGTCTAATTGGAAGCAGAAAAGTGACATGATCTGATTTACATTTTTAGCAAGATCCCTCTGGCTGTTAGAAAATGGGCTGGGAGGCAGGGTGGAACTTAGCAGTCACATTCAGGGAGCAGATGTGGTCACTCGTAGAAAAAGGCAATCCCCTAGAATAACCTGAGCAATGTAACACTCACACTTTTCATATCACCTTTTTCTCCTTGTCAAGAGAGCAACTGGTTCATGAATATCCTTTGTCATCTTGTAATAGCAGTAGCAATTTCTTTTTACAAAACATATTTATTCTGCTTTGCAACCTGCTTTCTAAAAACTTAACAACATATTATGAACATATCTTGAATTTATTAAATATTTTACTATGTATTTTTTGATGGTTGCATATTATTTCAATATATTAATACGTTTTGTGATATAAACTTTCACTATTATAAATAGGGCTGCAGTGAGCAGTCTTAAAGACAAAACTTAGCGAATAGCTTTGATATTTTCCTAAGAAAAAATTCTCAGTGATAGAATTGCTTTTTTAAAGATCAAATTTCTGGAACTTTTCTTTCGATGCACATTGCTAAATTCTACTCCAAGAGTTTGTATTCACACTTGTATCAACTTTTTCCAACACAGAAAATTATCAAATTTTAAAAAGTAAAATGCTGGTCTCTTGATAGCTATGAAACAATACTCTAATTTTTCTGTAACTATAACATTGCTCAAAAAATAAATTCTATTAAATAAAAAAATCTCCATGCCACTTAATTTATATTTTCTGCTCTTGATATTTACTTTTTCCTTATTTGCTCAGGCATATTTTTCATTAAAAAAAAAAGGAGGCAAAAAAACTAAATTCAGATGAAATTAGAATTTCTTTGGAGTTCCAAAACACTGTGAAACCGGAATGAAGCCTTAACTTTAACCTTAACTTGGATATGGTACCCAAGGCAGTGTCCTGTGAATGGGTCTGTTTATCTTCTGAAATTTCCACAGGAATATATTTGTTTTAGTGGAAAATTTAGGAGAATAGGAAATACAGACAGGAAAAATAAAACAAAACAAAACACCACCTCTCAGATTTTACTTAGCCTCTTCAATCTTTCCTATCAAACTGATGTTTCCATTTTCCTTATAGACAATTGTTTTTTAAAGCTGGGGCAATTCAGTATTTGCTACTTACAATTCAATATCTACCACTTAAAACGACCCAGGCCCATAGCTGGGCCCAGGGAACTCAAAGGTCATTCGAAAACTATCTCTGCTCTGAGGATTTCAGAATGGCAGGTGGGCGATAAGCTAACAAAGTTGAAATGGATGTGATAAGGGCAATGCTAGAAAGTTGCAGGAGGCACGCAGGAATCATGAAGAGGGCAGGACAAACTGTGAAAACCAGCCTCCCCTGCAGAGCCCACATCAGGAGTCAGCTGTGGTGGGGTGAAGACAAGGGCCCTGAGCTGGTATTGGAGGGACGGACATGGACAGCCTGGGGCCAGAAGTGGTGAAAGCAGGGAAAGAGGCTGGTATGGAGTGGTGAGAAAGACAAGACCAGGAAGTTCAGTGTCAGTCACAGACAGTCCTCTGACTGCTCTGTTTAATCTTCCAACTAACGACAATTTTTACAAATTTAAATGTAAAATGCAAAAAGCAAGAAACTGTGCCTTTCTGTGAGCACAGTTACTCAATTTGGCTTTTTGGTGCACAAAATCTAAAATGTTTATTACTTGGCCCTCTGCAGAAAAACTTTGCCAGTCCTTAGTGAAGAGTTTTGTGTCCTATGCTCAGACTATTGAGTTATATCCTGTGGGTGACAAACGCTGTTAAGCAGAGGATAAACATGTTCTGTTTTGCATTAAAAACAAAACAAAACAAAACAAAACCTCTTTGGGGAAAAAACCTAAAAGTAAACTCAAAGGGAGAGGCAAGCTAGAAAAACTAGTTAAAAGCCTACTTCTGTGACTAGGAAAGGAGCAATAAGCAAACAAGGGTAATTATTTTTATTAGATGCTTAAAAATACATACACCATTTTTCCAATAAACAAGTGAAAAAATCCTGGATTTGAAGAATAACTCCCCCTTAATCAAGGCAGGCCTTCTTGGGGGAGGAGAAGAGAATTCTTAAAAATGACCATTGACCTTTGACTCCACCCACAGAGGTTCAACACTATTGCCACTACATTGTAACTGCTGGACATGGTCATTCTTGAACATGAAGATGGCCAGAAATTAAAACTCTAGATGGTGTCAATGTCTATACAGAGCTGACCAGGAAAAACTCAAAGGGATACAAATAATAGAAATGGAACAAATATGCAGATTCTTGTTCAAGCCACAATTAGACACTGCTTCCTCCTCAAAGAAGTCCCTCCCTCAAGTTGTAGCACACAGAAAACAACCTACACTTCCAGGGCATGGATTTGACCCTATCTCTGCTTTCCTCATTAATTCAGCCTAAAGAAGAATAGGATAGTGTTCTAACAAACTAAATGATAGGGCTGTGGACACTGGGGCTAAACCACAATGAAAACAGCTATTTTTGCTCAAGCTTTCCTGGAAAGCAAGAGAAGTAAGTGGTCTGCATCCTTTTAAAACGGCACAGTCTAGACCTTGTCCTGGCATTAACTGCATTCTTATGCGATGGAAAGATTTTAACCCAGTGGGATGCAAATTTCTGGGTGTTTCCTTTGCTTCCTTTTGGGTCTTTCTGATAGGCAAAAGTGGTCTCCAAAGCAGAGCCAGACTGATGCTGGTGAATACAGCCTGCCTTTGCTCCAAGCTCATGAGGAGTCTAGATCCAGGCAGGAGTTCAGTGTCATTAGCACCGGTTGGTTCAAGCCATGCTTCAAGGGGCTTCTGGAATTCCAGCAAAGCCAGGTCAGTTGGCAAGAGTCTATCCCTGCTCCTCATGTGCTAAGGTTGATCAGCGGCGACTGAGAAGCTACTTTTGCCTTTTGGAAGGCTCATGTGAAGTGGAAGATTCAGGTCCCCCCTTACACAACCTCATATCTAAGGAGGCTTAGTTCTGCTCTGATCCTCGTCCAGGCATCTGTGGCTGTTGGCAGGCATTAGGCAGCTTTCTGGTGGCCATTTCTTTTGATAACCATCTTCCTGTGTTACACTGGTGTCCAGTCACTCTTATGATTCTCTATCCCCACTCCTGACTTCTCCCAGAGCCTCATGGGGAAGCTTCCCACAGAGCCCTCTAAGTGATACATCTGTTTGCATCTCCCTTTACAGGCCCTCAGTGGCCTGATAAAGACAATATGGGAAAAATACAAGGGCAACAATCAACTCTGATTTTCTTGCAAGTTGAGGCCTTGTCTCTTCTGCGGCTTGGGGTGTGTCCTCACAATCCCTACGTGTGTTTATCTGTGATCATGTAGAGAGGCCACCCCTCCCTATATGTCCAGGCCAGCCTACAGCCTCTAATCTTTCCTCTTGTGTCTTTTAATATACAGGACAGAATTACAGAGTACATTAATAAATAACCTTAAGTATTTTATGGTTCATCAGGGAAATTGGAAAAATTATCCCCGCTTGTTACAGATTTCATTACGGTGGTGTGGTGTGATAATTGGCATTGGAGACAATAAATCAGAAACTGTAGACTGGCCTCACATTACCCATCTATCTAATCATGTTGACCTTACTGAAATAGCCTGTAATGAAGACAAACGTGCTGTTTGTAAACCTAAAAATGAAAATATAAAGAAAATTGATCAAATACTGCATAATAGAGTAAGAAAAATCATACAAAATTTGAACTCCCTCTAACTGGAATTAAATAATTAAAGTTAATCATTATTCTTCAAAAACTTTAGTTAATAAAGCATTGTAATAGAAAAGTACAATCTTGTCCAGAAATTGTTCTGGATGTCTCAAGAAAATTGATGAAAGCACACAGAGAGGTGTGGCAGAGATGTAGGAGTCGATGTATATTCGGAGCTGAAACAAATCATCCCCAAATTTAATAGTTCAAAACAACAACCACAATTTATTTGTTCATGATTCTGCAGTTTGGACAAGATGGCCCATCTCTGCTTCACAAGGCAATGAGCTGGGGTCTTCACAAGGCTCCATAGAGCTGGGAGTTTGGCTGAGGCTGGAACACCAAAGATGTCTTTGCTCCTGTCTGAGTCTGAGTGGGGCTGGCTGGGCTTCTCTTCCCAGTGGGACAGTCAAGACTACCTGAATCAGAGCTCAGGGCTCCAAGAGAGTGAAGGGTTCTTAAGGAACAGGGAGTTCTATTACACGCTATTGATACACAGTACAAGGCGAGATTGAAGGAGTCAACTCCATCTCTTGTTGCGAGGAGTGACTTGTGGATACAGAGATAAGAGGAGCTGTTGGAAGATGTATTGGAGACAACCTACCACAACCGCTTGTGTATTAGAGCACCCTCTCCTCTACCAAACGCTCATCATCTTCCACTGAGCCATCTTCTCAACTAAGCCTCAACCTTGGCCTGTAAGAACTGCAACTTTTAGCATAAACAATTCTGTCTACCCCTCACCCATCCCCACTAAGAGGCCTGAACAAATACTAGCATAGTTTTTGTCAGCTCAAGCCCGTGCCCCTAGGGTGATGACCCCAACCTCCATAAATGCCTGCTTAGAAAGCTCAGCATTGCCAAAAGAATTTATTCTCTGTTTCAGCCAAAACCTGACTACAGGCCCTGACTTCCCTTTCCTTAGAGCCTTGACTTTAGAAAACTTGCAACTGTAAATTCTTTCTTTGTTTCTCTGAGTTGCATCTTCTACAACCTAGAAATTTCTTTCTTAAGAACCTAGGAGCCATTCCTTTGAAATTTAATCATCAAGAAGGATAGGATCCCCATCTCCCAGTCTTTGTGGGTGGGTAGGAGCCTATTGTAAGCACCAGTTAGCAGACACAGATGACCAAATCTCATGGACCAATCACTTTCCTCTCCTAGCTTTTTGTAATTTTCTACTTCCTGACTTTACGCAAGCTCCCACTGGCTCCTCCTTTCTCCTCCCTCAGTCTCCCTGCCCAGATCAGCTTCTGAATACATCAGCTTCTGAGCTCCATCTCTCTTCCCTATTGCAGTAGTCTGAATAAAATATGTCTTATGGTTTTCAACAAGTGTCCAGTAAATAATACTTTTGACACTAATCTTGATGAAAGATTATTTTGTCTTGAACCAGAGTATTTACATTGAGGATACAGAGAGGTAAACAGAGCTGAGATGCATTCAGAAGCTGATCAAAATTTTTAGAGGTGAAGGGAATGAGAAAGCATCAGAAATCAAAGATGAGGTTCGAGATTCAGGCTTGGGCAACTGCAGGGATATTGGCACCATTCACTGAGACTGGCAACATGAGGGGAAGGGCATGTTTGGATTTCGTTCAGACATGCTGACTTGGAAAAGGCTTCCAAACAGAGAGGTCCATTATAGGCCATTGGGTATATGGATTTGAAGCTCTGAAAAGAGATGAGTTGCAGGAGAACATCTTGAAACCTTAAACATTCCAGGAACTAATTAAAGCCATGATTGTAATTGGAAAAAACTAGAGGGAGTATTTGAAAGAAAAACAAAACAAAAAAAGTCTTCAACATTTAGGGGTAAGAAAATTAAATATTGACTGTAAAGAAAACTAAGAAGGAGCAGCCAGACAGCAAGCGAGATGGAATTGATCTACGGTTTGGCTAGACAGAGTATTGCTAAGCTTGTATCATGACACGGGAGTGGAAACCATCACAGAAAGTGAAGGGTGTCCTTTCTGATTGCTTCTGGTTACTCTGTGAACTAAGGAAATTCAGACTGCTGAGAAGGAGAGGAGAGGGGATTGGATAGAGGAAAATGGAAAAGGTTCAAAATATCTTTTATAGGAAATGAGAGCAAAACCGAATCAAGTTCAAGTTTATATTATTATTATTATTATTATTATTATTGTTTTTTGAGACAGAGTCTCACTCTGTCACCAGGCGCCAGGCTGGAGTGCAGTGGCGCAACCTCGGCTCACTGAAATCTCCGCCTCCCGGGTTCAAGCAATTCTTCTGCCTCAGCCTCCCGAGTAGCTGGGACTACAGGTGCACGCCACCACGCCCAGCTAATTTTTTTGTATTTTTTAGTAGAGACGGGATTTCACCATGTTGGCCAGGATGGTCTCGATCTCTTGACCTCGTAACCCGCCCGCCTTGGCCTCCCAAAGTTCTGGGATTACAGGCGTGAGCCACCGCTCGTGGCCCAAGATTATATTATTAAGACTCTACATCAGATGATGTAAAGATGGAAATGAACCCGGAATTGGCTGTCCAGTACCCAGGGTGGACAAGACTCAGTGTTGCAAAGAAAGACAACTAATCATCGCACTGAAACATGGAGTCCCTATACACTTTTCCCAAATACACTAATAGATACTCAAATATATTATTTATTCTTGGAGAGAGATTATCTGTCTAGAGGTTGGAAATGCGGGAAATGAGAAATCCTGTTTTTTGTTTTTTCCATTACAATGGAAATTACATTACATTCTTCAAATCACATGATTTTCCCTACAGTGAAGAGCAACTCAGGAAGTTTGTTCACATTTTTATTTTCATCTGTATGATGCCAACATAATCAATCCTAAGCAGAAGATTGTTCTGTCTCCATAAACTGCCCTGATCTTCCCCAGCTGCTGGTAGGGCTTGGGTATGTGCCCACGTTCAACTTCTGTAACCTGCTCTTACAGAGTGCAAAATAGATGCCTCATATCAACAGGAAATATTGTTAAATGCCTATGACATGCCAACGCTGTGCTTCCTTACTCCCTGAATGTTTCAGTTCTTAAAATTAGGGATATTGAAAAATGAACCTGAAGGAACTGTTTAGACGGGATTTACTTTAGCTGCTAATTCATTCCAGGCACAAGGCTAGAAAAATTTGTGTTTGAAGGCCACATTTGACCCTTAACCTGAATTTATCTGTCCTTGGAGAAAAGATCAAAAACTAGAATATTGAGATAGTCCCAGGAATCTGAAAACACCATGTCACACTGAAGAGCTGACTTAGCCACAACATCTGAAGAGGGTGTAAGAGGGAGAAGGTTTTGTGTGCAAATCATCTCCCTTGCTCCTTTGCCCTTTCTCTCTGTCTTTCTTATTGACTGGAAATAAATATGGACCAAATCTACACTGTTTTAATATTTAGTGACTAGAATTACATACTCCTTTTCAAGAGTTAAAAGGTGGACTTTGAAAATAATTCCTCAATGTCCCTTAAAATTTTTTTCTATAACATTTTTTTCATGTGGCTCATACTCTGTGAAAGAAACGCCCCATTTCTGTAGCAGACAGGAAAGTTCAGGTGAGACTTGTTAAGTGATTTAATTTTGAAAGGAAAAGTTAGCATGAGCTGATGTGTCCGGATTTTTTTCTTTTCTTTTTTTTTCTAATTAGCCTCGTGGCCTCTTTGAAAACACACAGGGCACAAACATGATTTCAAATGATGTCAGCTGGTAGACAAATTTGCTTTCCTTTATGTGTTATGATATTTATGTATTTAGCTAAATCTTAAATAAATGTAAGTGTGTCCATAAAATGTAAAAAATATTGAGGGCAAAGATTGTGACTCTTAAGTTAGTTTTTATGGAACACCTGGTATGATTCTATGACCTTGAAGAGCTTCAGAGGATAAATTAGTATTATGATCTGTTATTGTTTAAACAGATACATTTTATTCAGACCACTTAGGAATGCCACCCACTCCACTGATATTGGAACTTTCTGGCCGAAAAGCGGCACGTTTTATTTTCCTAGAATAAAGCTAGAGAAATGGCTTTAACTCTTTCTGGTTTCGTTTTCTGCTGGAATTGTGTGGCTAGAAAGATAAGACTATTAAGAACAAATGCTTGTTCAGTGATGGTTATGGATCAGACACTGCTGCAACTTCTCTGCATGTGTTAAATGCCTATGGTGGCTCACACCTGTAATCTCAGCACTGTGGGAGCCAAGGCGCGTACATCACCTGAGGTCAGAAGTTCCAGACCAGCCTGGCCAACGTGGCGAAACCTCGTTTCTAGTAAAAATACAAAAATTAGCCAGGTATGGTGGTGTGTGTCTGTAGTCCCAGTTATTTGGGAGGCAGAAGCAGGAGAATCTCTTGAACCCAGGAGGTGGAGGTTGCAGTGAGCCAAGATCAAGCCACTACACTCCAGCCTGGGTGACAGAGTGAGACTCCCTCTGAAAATTAAGTCTCAATCCTCCCAACAACCCTATTCACCTATAAGAAAGGTGCGTAATAATGTCCCCGTTTTTCAGATAAGGTAACAGAGGCATAAAGGTGTTAACCCTGTGACACTGTGGAGCCGAGTCTGTGCTGTTAATCAGCTTTCAGTGCTGCCTGTGCCTGATGGCCTTACCTACCTATTTATAATAAAATGTGGAAATAATAGACTTACGTGTCCTATGTTATGGCAACTCAGAGGAGGATATGCCTGGTGCAGATGGGGGAGAGGATGGTCTGACAAAGCTTCCTGGATGAGGAAGTTGCTAAGTTGAGCCTTAAAAAACTCAACAAGCCTTGCATGTCAAGAAGCCTTAAAACATACAGAGGTGGGGAAGAGCATCTGAGGCAGAGAGAAACACGAACCAAAGCAGCAAGGGAAAAATACGCATAGTGGTACATGCCGGGACAAACAATGTCATCAAATTTAAGATGCATTGATTATAAAAATCTCATAAATACCATGAAGAAGCAAAAAGGCCATCAGATTACCTTATGACTGACCATCAATTGAAATATGCATCTTCACTTCAGAGAAACCAAAATGTGAAGAGCTGTGCACCCTAGACTACGGTACAAATAGTTTGGAAAAACTGGCAATTTTTTTTGAAACAGATTTGCTCCTGTTGCCCAGGCTGGAGTACAATGGTGTGATCTTGGCTCACTGAAACCTGTGCCAGGGTTCAAGGGATTCTCTTGCCTCCCAAGTAGCTGTGATTGCAGGCACCTGCCACCACACCTGGCTAATTTTTTGTATTTTTACAAAATACATATTTTATTGTAAATAAAAATTTACATACTTCTCTTCAAGAGTTAAAAGGTGGCCTTTGAAAATTATTCTTCAATGTCCCTTAAAATTTTGATAAAATACAAAAAAAACCATATTTTATTATAAATATGTAGTTCCGGAATACATGTGCAGAATATGCAGGTTTGTTACATAGGTAAATGTGTGCCATGGTGGTTTGCTGCACCTATCAACCCATCACCTAGGTATTGAGCCCCACATGCATTTTTTTGTATTTTTACAAAAAAATTATAGACAGGGGTTCACCATATTGCCCAGGCTGGTCGGGAACTCTTGACCTCAGGTGATCCACCTGCCTCGGCCTCCCAAAGTGCTGGGATTACAAGTGTGAGTCACCATGCCCCACCCAGAATAAGTGGCAAATTAAGTGAAAGGAAAAACAGAGGAGGCTGTGGCAAAACTCAGCCCTGTGGCAGTGGGGAAGCAGAAATAAGATCAGATTTAAGTTGTTCTTGAACTCAAATGAACAGGTCTTGGTAACCATTGGAGTCTTGAACTCCCAAATAGTAAAAGGTGAAAGAGTCATACTATTTGAAAAGAAACCAGAGTATTGAACTTCTAAATAGTTGCTATTTATGGTAAGTAATACTGGGTTATTTTTTCTTTTCTAAAAAATTTAATTGTACTTTAAGTTCTGGAATACATGTGCAGAACATGCAGGTTTGTTACACAGGTAAATGTGTGCCATGGTGGTTTGCTGCACCTATCAACTCATCACCTAGGTATAGAGCCCTGCACGCATTAGCTGTTTATCTTGATACTCTTCCTCCTCTTCCCCCACCCCCTGGGCTCTGGTGTGTTTTGCTCACCTCCCTGTGTTACGTGTTCTCATTGTTCAGCTCCCACCTATGAGTGAGAACAGGTGGTGTTTGCATGCCAGTCAGAATGACAATTATTAAAAAGTCAAGAAATAGGCTGGGCTTGGTGGCTCGTGCCTGTAATCCCAGCACTTTGGAAGGCTGAGGCGGGTAGATCACCCGAGGTCAGGAGTTCCAGACTAGCCTAGCCAACATGTTGAAACCCCGTCTCTACTAAAAATACAAAAAAAATTAGCCACGTGTGGTGGTGTGCACCTGCAGCCCCAGCTACTTGGAAGGCTGAGGCAGGAAAATTGCTTGAACCAGGGAGGCAGAGGTTGCAGTGAGCTGAGACTATGCCACCGTACTCCAGCCTGGGTGATAAAATGAGACTCTGCCTGAAAAAAAAGTGGGGGCAAGAAACAACAGATGCTGGTGAGGCTGTGGAGAAACAGGAAAGCTTTTACGCTGTTGGTGGGTATGGAAATTAGTTCAACCATTGTCGAAGACAATGTGGTGATTCCTCAAGGATCTAGAACCAGACATATCATTTAACCCTGCAATCCTATTACTGGGTATATACCCAAAGGAATATAAATCATTCTACTATAAAGACACATTCACACATATGTTCATTGCAGCACCAACCCAAATGTCCATCAATGATAGATTAAATAAAGAAAATATGGTATATATACACCATAAAATACTATGCAGCCATGAAAAAGAAAGAGATCATGTCCTTTGCAGGGACATGGATGAAGCTGGGTTTTCTTTTTATATGCTCATGGTATCAAGTTACTTTAAAAAAATCTAGTTAGGTAGAGAAAGAGATAATCAATTTAATGAAAAAAATTAATTATAATATGTAGCATGTGGCCCTGATAAATTTTGTAAAGGTAGATCTGATAAAATTAATGAAGAATAACAGGGTTTGGGCCTAGAGATATAGATATTGGAGTCTTCATCATGGAAATCATAGATGGAAATATCAGAAATGATGATCTCACCCAGAGAAAGTATACAGACCTTAGCTACAAACTGATATTGACAACAGGAATCTTCAAAATGAAAAGGCAAAGCATTTACATTTGTCCCAGGGTGGAGAATCGCCATTAGCACAGAGTCTAAGCAAAGACATCTTAGATAAATACATCCTGCGTCTCCTGAATTGACATTGTGAGCTCATAACCTAAGTTTTGCCAAATGAAGTGTGCCTGGCAGTGCAGCATGCAAACTCTGAATGAGTGGTGGACGTTTCAGGAGGTGGTAGAAAGAGGGAGGCGGACTCATTAATCACCAAAGGAATCAGAGAGTTATCTTTAGAATGAACAGACAGCTCTGAAATTTCCGGGGTCAGTGGGTCATATCCACAAATACTTACTGAGCACCTACTCGGTGTCAGGTGTACTTGGGTATCAAGAAAAGACTCTTGGTGAGATTCCTGCCCCTGCCCCAATCAAACCCAAGGAGCCCAAATCCAGGGCCCTTCCGTGTGGACTTCATTCCATCTGATAACAGCAGCAATGACGTCACTTTGGCTTCTTGTCGAAGTCCTTCAAAATGCTCACACACAGGAGCTGACTGGAGGACAGTCAGTTGTAAGCTTCATTGCTTGCCAAAATATGTGGGTGGCAGGCCAGGCTCGCTTCCTCAAATCACACTCAGAAAACTCAGAAATCCAAGCTGTCATCTGACATTCGACTAAGGAGTGTTTAGATTCCATGCTGGGCTTGTGTTCTTGCCATGAGGTCTCTATCCCTTTATGTGCAGACCTCTGTTCAGGAAGCTGACGTTGACACCAAACCCTGCAGAAACCACAGCTAATGCATGTTCAGGTCCCCAGTATTCCTTTTGGAGGGCCAAGGAGTGTTTAGCCAATTTAGATAAAATACCTAAAGCACCAAGTACTAAATCAAATTGTCTGATTTCTTCTAACTTAATCCATGAAGGGGAATAGGTTGCACAAGTGCTTCATAACATTGTCTTTCAGAAAAAAACTTGGTGTTTTATAGAAACATGACACAAAGACGAGCTAGACTTAGGCTGGGTTTGCTTAACAAACAGCCAGTATTGCTATAAAAATGATTGAATCATTGTATAATTAAAAGAAAGCTACAGATAGACACGTAGGTGGATAGAAGGAGGGAAAGATAGATACATGGATAGATAGGTACATGGGTGGATGGACAGATGATGAATGGATACGTGTATAGATAAATAGGTACATGGAGGGATGGATGGATGGATGAATGGATGGATGGATGGATAGATTGATAGTTTGATAGATAGGTAGATTGATTGATTATGTCTAGCATGGCCTGGCACTAATTACTAAAATGCAAGTCAATAAAGATGTCAGGGAAAAAAAGCACTGAGTTTGGCCTCTTGAGATCCCTGATTCAGTGTGTGACGTGGAACCAGACACTCAATTTCTTGAGCCTATCTTGCCTCATCCATTAAATCGGGATAAGCACGTAGCCCTTGTGGAGTTACTAATAGCACCATGATTATTCATAGTAACTGAAATTCTACTGAATATCAGTTATTAGGTTAAGAATGTTATATAAAGACTCTCAATTGGTTCCTAAGGCAAACCTGTAAAGAAGATTATTTTACAGATATCCTTTTCCAACAAGAAAAATGAGTCAGAGAGAGGTTTCCTAAGTGGTCCAGAGTCATACCCCTGGCTAGCCGAGAAGTCCAGGTCTATCTCTACCAAAACCTATATATATTTTCACCACTGTGTCTGAGACACTGTACATAAAAATGTTTGGGAAATTGCCAGGTGAAATATATAGTAAACACATACTAGTGAAATATATATAAAATGCATAAAGATGTAAAATGCAATTCACTATCAACTAATAAGCACATCTGGCCTGTGACTTGGCTGAATTCCAGGAAATGCCAAATTCTGGTGCATGTTTCTATATAACAAATAGGGCTGGAGCCCCAGAAGTTGCTAGGGAAAGGGCTGAAGTCTTGGTGGTGTCTTTTCCTGAGGAGCCACAGAGATGCTCATTTCTCATCCTGCTCTCCCTGGCTTCGGGGCAGGATCCCAAAAGGCAAATCTTAGCACTGGTTGGAGAAGAAAGGCAGTAGATTCAGCTTTCCTGCATTTGGAATTCAAAGGCAGTGATGTGAACCAATCACAGCATAGGAGGCAAACCACAACATGAAAAATACCACTGCAAACCCAAACAGGAATTATGGGAAAGGAGAGCAAGGAGCTCCTCACTGCCAATCACGGGGCTGTGCAGGCACCAGGGGGAAGTGGCGGAGCTCACTCTTCAAATCCCCCAGTGATACATTGCCTCAATTCCATTTATTTCTGAGTCATTAGGTTGGTGCAAAAGTAACTGGCTTTTGTCATTGCTTTCGATGGCAAAACACTTCATTACTTTTGCACCAACCTAATATAAGAAGATACTGGGAAGATCCACACGTGCGCTTTGGGAGAGCAGCTACCAGCGCAGCAGTCTCACAGCCCAGGCACTTCAAATGTGTACAAATGTGTGCTGTGAATACAGCTCCGCTATGACGCCTCACCGCATCTCTATTATAAGCACAACATTGCTATTTCCATTAGATGTTATTATACATTATAGGCTTTGCTGTTGCATACGAATAACAAATAGCATAACTTGAATTATATGTGTGTGTGACATATGTCTGTGTGTGTGTGTGTGTTTGTGTGTGTGTGTGTGTGTGTGTGTGTGTGTAAACATTTAAAAGGTGCCTCCACCACTTAAATGCATTTTGCTGGAGTTAGACATGACAGTGGAAAGCTGCAGAATTCAAATAAATCAACCCAGTTCAAGACTGACCAGTTGGAGAAAGGCGTAGGTTGCTGACCCCAGTTCTGCAGAACTTACCTGCCCCATCTCTACCTCTGTTGGAAGTCACCCATGGAAATGCTGAATTTTGTTCACCCGTTCTTTCCTCTCTATCTTGCTCGTCCTGCCCTCTGCTTCCTCTGTCCTCACTCAATCTCCATTCTGTTTTCTCAGAGATGTCCATTCCAGATGGTCAGACTTGCCCTACATACTTAGCCTACTTTTTTATTCTAACTATACTTTAAGTTCTGGGGTACATGTGCAAAACGTGTGGGTTTGTTTCACAGCTATACACGTGCCATGGTGACTTGCTGCAGCCATCCCCCTCTCATGTACATTAGGTATTTCTAATGTTAGCTCTCCCCAATCCCCCTACCCATTGCTATCCCTCCCCTATTCCCTCTGGCTGACAAGCCCCAGTGTGTGATGTTCCCTTCCCTGTGTCCATGTGTTCTCATTGTTCAACACTCACTTATGAGTGAGAACATGTGTTTTGTTTTCTGTTCTTGTGTCAGTTTGCCGATAATGATGGTTTCCAGCTTTATCCATGTCCCTGCAAAGGACATGAACACATCCTTTTTTATGGCTGCATAGTATTCCATGGTGTATATGTGCCACATTTTCTTTACCCAGTCTACCATTGATGGGCATTTGGGTTGGTTCCAAGTCTTTGCTATTGTAAACAGTGCCACAATAAATGTACGTGTCCATGTGTCTTTATAATTGAATGTTTTATAATTCTTTGGATATATACTCAGTAATGGGATTGCTGGGTCAAATGCTATTTCTAGTTCTAGATCTTTGAGGAATCCCTACACTGTCTTCCACAATGGTTGAACTACTTTACATTCCCACCAACAGTGTAAAAGTGTTCCTATTTCTCCACATCCTCTCCAGCATCTGTTGTCGCCTGGTTTTTTAATGATTGCCATTCTAACTGGCATGAGATGGTATCTCAATGTGGTTTTGATTTCCATTTCTCTCATGACCAGTGATTGTGAGCTTTTTTTCATATGTTTGTTTGCTGCATAATGTCTTCTTTTGAGAAGTGTCTGTTCATGTCCTTTGCCTACTTTTGATGGGGTTGTTTGTTTCTTGTAAATTTGTTTAAGTTCTTTATAAATTCTGGTTATTAGCCCTTTGTCAGATGGGTAGATTACAAAAAGTTTTTCCCATTCTGTTGGTTCCTGATTCACTCTAATGATAGTTTCTTTTGCTGTGCAGAAGCTCTTAGGTTTAGTTAGATACCATTAGTCTATTTTGACTTTTGTTGCCATTGCTTTGGTGTTTTAGTCATGAAGTCCTTGACCATGCCTATCTCCTGAATGGTATTGCCTGGGTTTTCTTCTAGGGTTTTTATGGTGTTAGGTCTTATGTTTAAATCTTTAACCCATCTGGAGTTAATTTTTGTATAAGATGTAAGGAAGGGATACAGTTTCAGCTTTCTTCATATGGCTAGCCAGTTTTCCCAACACCATTTATTAAATAGGGAATCCTTTCCCCATTACTTGTTTTTGTCAGGTTTGTCAAAGATAGGATGGTTGTAGATGTGTGGTGTTAATTCTGAGGCCTCTGTTCTGTTCCATTGGCCTATATCTCTGTTTTGATACCATTACTGTGCTGTTCTGATTACTGTAGATTTGTAGTATAGTTTGAAGTCAGGTAGCATGATGTCTCCAGCTTTGTTCTTTTTGTTTAGGATTGTCTTGGCTATGCAGGCTCTCTTTTGGTTCCATATGAAGTTTAAGGTGGTTTTTTTTTTTTTTTCAATTCTGTGAAGAAAGTCAATGGTAACTTGATGGAGATAGCATTGAATCTATAAATTACTTTGGGCCATATGGCCATGTTCACAATATCCATTCTTCCTAACGATAAGCATGGAGTGTTTTTGCATCTGTTTGTGTCCTTTCTTATTTCCTTGAGCAGTGGTTTGTAATTCTCCTTGAAGAGGTCCTTCATGTCCCTTGTTAGTTGTATTCCTAGGTATTTCATTCTCTTTATAGCAATTGTGAATGGGAGTTCAGTCATGATTTGGCTCTCTGTTTGTCTGTTATTGGTGTATAAGAATACTTGTGATTTTTGCACATTGATTTTGTATCCTGAGACTTTGCTGAAGTTGCTTATTAACTTGAGGAGTTTTAGATAGAGCCACAAAAAAACCTTTCAAAAAATCAATAAATCCATGAGCTGATTTTTTTGAAAAGATCAACAAAATAGATAGACCACTATCCAGACTAATAAAAAGAAAAGAGAAAAGAATAACTGCAGTAAAAAAATGATAAAGGGGATATCACCGCCAATTCCACAGAAATACAAACTACTGTCAGAGGTTACTACAAACACCTCTATGCACATAAACCAGTAAATCAAGAAGAAATGGATAAAATCCTGGACACTTACACCCTCCCAAGACTAAACCAGGAAGAAGTTGAATCCTTGAGTAGACCAATAACAAGGTCTGAAATTGAGGCATCAATTAACAGCCTACCAACCAAAAAAAGTCCAGGACCAGACGAGCTCAGAGGCAAATTCTACCAGCGGTACAAAGAGGCAGGAACCATTCCTTCTGAAACTATTCCAAACAATACAAAAAGAGGGAATCCTCCCTAACTCATTTTATGAGACAAACATCATCCTAATACCAAAATCTGACAGAGACACAACTAAAAAAGAAAATTTCAGGCCAATATCCATGATTAACATTGGTGCAAAAATCTTCAATAAAATACTGGTAAACCAAATGCAACAGCACATCAAAAAGCTTATCCATCATAATCACTTCAGCTTCATCCCTGGGATGCAAGGCTGGTTCAACATATGCCTATCTATAAATGTAATCCATCACATAAACCGAACCAAAGACAAAAACCACATGATCATCTCAGCAGATGCAGATAATGCCTTTGACAAAATTCAACAGCCCTTTATGCTAAAAACTCTCAATTAACTAGGTATCAATGGAACGTATCTCAAAATAATAAAAGCTATTTATGACAAACCCACAGCCAATATCATACTGAATGGGCAAAAACTGAAAGCATTCCCTTTGAAAACTGGCACAAGACAAGGATGCCCTCTTTCACTACTCCCATTCAACATAGTATTGGAAGTTCTGGCCAGGGCAATCAGGCAGGAAAAAGAAGTAAAGAGTATTCAGTTAGGAAAGGAGGAAGTCAAATTGTCTCTATTTGTAGATGACATGATTGTATATTTAGAAGACCCCATCATCTAAGCCCATATTCAGCCTATTTAGAAAACTCTTCCTCTTTCTTTGTGCTTGACTGAAACGAGGGAGACCACCCATGACTCCCCTCTGAGAGCTATGACTCACTCCCATTCCGTGTATTTCAGGATTAAAAGTAAGACTTGCCTCTTTCACACTCCTTCCAGAGTTTAATAAATTCTCCAACTTCAAGTAAAACTCTCTAGTTTCTTTAAGATTCATATCAAACAGTTGTATCTTCTTTTGCTGGACTTCACTCTTTTTATATAATAATAACACACTAATGCGATATTGAATATGTAGAGCTTACAAGTGTTAAAGGAACTATTTTATCTGTTTTTGTCCCGCTGTAGTTATTTCCCATCTTCTAAAAGAAGATGTAACAGGGATAATTAGAATAACAATCATCATTCTGATTTTATTGTCACTATATTAATTTCCCGTTATTCCAAAGTCATAAGAAGTCTTAGGCCAGATTAAGTGGCTTACTCCTGTAATCCCAGCACTTTGGGAAGCCAAGGTGGGCATATCACCTGAGGTCAGGAGTTCAAGACCAGTCTGACCAACATGGAGAAACCCTCTCTCTACTAAAACTACAAAATTAGCTGGTCATGGTGGCGCATGCCTGTAATCCCAGCTGCTCGGGAGGCTGAGGATGGAGGGTTGCTTGAACCCAGGAGGCGGAGGTTGTGGTGAGCCAAGATTGCACCATTGCACTCCAGGCTGGGCAATAAGAGTGAAACTCCATCTCAGAATAAATAAATAAATAAACAAACAAACAAATAAATAAATGTCTTAGTTACATTAAATTACCAGGCATGAATAAATGCGATGGCTGAGTCGAGTCGAATTTCAATTCAGAAACTAGACTGTCTGATGTAATATGCAGAGCCTCCACCTTTATTCAGTCATAGTGATGCGTCTTCACTCAGCTCCCACTCAGCCTGCTGAAGAAAGCTGCTTACCTCAGAGGAAGTTCTTCAGAGACCATCCTCACTCACATCTGACCACAACCTGCTCTTCTGCACATTTCTGCAGCCCCTGGGGATCAGCACTCCTTCCCTAGCGGCTGTCTTCCACACGCCGTGGCCCATTGAGCCCAGTTGGACAGGACCCGATGCAAGCACACAACAGCTCTCTCTTGGGTGCCACCATTTCCAGTCTGTAAAAAAATGGCAACTAAGCTTTTGTCCTTTTTAGACTCCATGTCAAAAAAAAAAAAAAGAAAAAGAAAAAGAAAAAGAATTGGCTAATGTGCTTTCTCTACTCTATTATTATTCGGTCAATAGGCAAGTGCTCTCAATGGCCACTATGGTGAGATCCTATTTATATTATAGTCATGTGTTGCTTAATGACAGGGATACATTCTGAGAAATGACCAACTCCAGGAGTGCAGGCTGAACCCAAAGCAGACGTCCCTTCTTTGGCCAGTTCATTGGCAATTAGCCCTTTAGATGTTACAGGAGGAAGCGAGATCCTGGTACACTCTGTCTCCTACAACAGGACTCACACAGGAAGCTTCTTAAATAGTTCTCTGGAAACCACTGCCTTTTTTTTAATGAATGGGGGCATGGGAGGACTTTGGGCATAACTGTCTTTGGGGAAAGCCTTTGAACAAATGTCTTTTCCTACAGCCAACAACTGATACTCTTGTTTATTCTCTCCATAATGATAAGGAGTTTAAGGGCCATAACTTGATTCTTTGTGTTGTTTCAGATACTTTCTATAATTTGTGCTCACTCAGCTCCTCAATTTTGAATCTGATATCTAATGTCTTAAGCTCTGGACTTCTTGACTAAGCATGTCCCATGTGACCTCATTCTCACAGACTAGTCCTATAGTTCTGGGAGATGGGTGTTTAGGATGATTTCCCATATGAAGAGGAGAATGATGTGATGCTTACAGAGCAGTAAGGTGGACTGTCCAAGGTCACACAGGAAGTGACAGAGCTGGACTTCACACCATGTGTCTCAGACTTTGGAGCCTGGGCTGTGACCATGCTAGTTTCTCTTGCTTTTTGAATGTATTGACTCTTTCAGTTCTTTTTTCCTCGGTCATTGAACCCTTCAGCACAAAACTTACTGATTTTCTCCTCACCCCCAGTTCTGTGATCGCAAATGGCTTCAACTTCCCTTTTGACCATTTATCCCATAGTCACATCATCTCCATGGCTTCAGAGGCCACCACCTCGAATCCTCTTGGCCACTCATGCTGTGGCCATTGTCTCCTGTCCTCACAGCCCTCTCCTTCAGTGGCTGTTCTTTAGATAATGTCCAGACCTCCAGTTCCTTGACGCCACCAATGATTTTGCTCCATTGGTTCCCTCCTATGCTTTACCTCTTCCTCTATCCAAACCAATACCTTTCCAATCTTGCATAGCCACATTTTTAAAAAGAATTGGCTAGCCGGGCACGGTGGCTCACATATGTAATCCCAGCACTTTGGATGGCTGGGCAGGTAGATTGCCTGAGACCAGGAGTTCGAGACCAGCCTGGCCAACATGGTGAAACCCCATCTCTACTAAAAATACACAAAAAAATCAGCCAGGCATGCTGGCATACACCGGTAATCCCAGCTGCTCAGGAGGCTGAGGCAGGGGAATTGCTTGAACCAGAGAGGTGGAGGCTGCAGTGAGCTCAGATCGCACCACTGCACTCCAGCCTGGGCAACAAAGCAAAACTCTGTCTCAAAAAAAAGAATTGGCTAATGTGCTTTCTTTCCTCCATTGTCATTCAGTCAATAGGCAAATGCTCTCAGTGGCCACTATGATGGGATCATATTTATATTATAGTCATGTGTTGCTTAATGACAGGGATACATTCTGAGAAATGAGTCATTAGATGATTTCATCATTGTGCAAACATCCTAGAGTGCAATTACACAAGCCTAGATGGCACAGCCCACTATACACCTAGGCTATATGGTATAGCCTATTGCTCCCAACCTTCAAACCTGTACAGCAGGCAAGTGTAATGAATACTGTGGGCAATTGAAACACATGGTAAGTATGTATGTATCTAAACATAGAAAAGGTACAGTAAAAAATACGGTGTTATAATGTTTTGGGACCATTGGCATATATGTGGTTTGCCCTTGACCAAAAAAATCACTATTGCAGGGCATGACTATAATTCTTTCTTCATTAATCTCAGCGAATACATCTCCCTCTTGGGGAAGCCTTCCCTTAACCAATACAACTGGGTGGGGCACCTCTGCTAAGTGCATTCATAGTATCTGTACTCTCCCTCATCATAACATTAATCCTCACCAGGTAGTATGTTCCTCAGTTAGGGATACTGTTTTATGCACCAAGGGGTCCTCTTCACTTTGCATGAGAACTTGACACATCTAATACTTTTTGGGTGGATAAAAGGATGAGCAATGCAGGATTCTACTAGGCCAGCAGAAAAAAACCTATCAAGAGACAGGTAGAGGCAAAGCTTTTGAGAAGCCAGCTTTGTAGAATAGCCCAGATGGAAAGAAAGATGTGGAACTTGGCCCTGAGTCATGACTGGGCGTCTTGTAGGAAGAAATTGAGGGTGAAACACTAGTGAGCTGTTGTCAGGGTAATTTTTACTTTCCAGAGGGAAAAGGAAAACCAAAAGAAATGCCTCATGTTATTATTCACGAAGAGAGCTTAATGGCCAAGTGGGAACGTTTGTTAGGGGAAAAACTGAAAGGAAGAGTTGAAAAGCTAAGACAGCCTGGTGACTATTTCAGAATAGCTTGCTAAACGTCCAGGATAAATGCATGCCAAGGATCTAAAAGACCTGGCGCTTTAAGGAAAACAACAAAAGCACACATACAACTCTTCATGGTCAATTGGCAAAATAAAATAGGTTTTTCTCCTGCCATTTTTCAAAAATGGAAAGACAAGCTAAGTGAGGAAAACAGGAAGGCATACACTAGAAATTAGACATGCCCCCCAAAAAAGAATTTAAGGGAGTATTGGTAAGGGACTCCAAGGCTAAAAATAATAGACTCTTTATATCCACAAAAAGGGCGAGGTCAGCTAAATGCTCATGTAGCTGGTTAAACGGATGTCATGCAAAGGTAGAACTTGGAGAAGCTACAAACAGCAACAATATAACAATAGAAAACTTTCAGTGACTACCAGCCATATGTCAGGCACTGTACCAAGTATTTCACATACACTGGCTCATTTAATCCCCATAATTTGCTGTTGTTGATGTCCTTTTACAGATGAGGAGACTGAGGCACAGAGAGGATAAGGGACAAAGTCACATAGCTGGCAAGTGGCAGATTTGACAAATGAACACAAGTCTGAGTCTAGAGTCTATATACTCTGTGCCTTAGACTTTGGTAGCAAATTGCCAAGCAGATCAGAGCTATTGGCATAATTCATGGAAAATGCACAAGATGGAACTGTCAAGGCAGACATAGATGCAGCAGGTAAAGATCAGATGGCATCCACATGAAAGTTCATTGAAATTGACTGACAGGCTCTTAGCTGGAGAAATGAACAATGTGATCTATGCCCTGCCCTGACTCTGCTCCCAGTCCCCAAAATAAGCTCAGAGGGAACTGAGCAGTGAGTTTGGATTTCATATCAGATAAGTTAGTACCACCTATAACCAAAGCGAGAGTTACTCAGTATTTAACAACATATCACCTGGCCTAGAAAAAGCTACATAGCGTGCAAAAGAAATGCATGCCTGTCTTATCTACTAAAGCAAAATCCATTAATTTCTCCCTTCAAAGGGTAGAAGAAAACTTATGACTTCGATAGATTTTGACATTATTTACTTTGCATTATTTGAGACTCAGCCTTGTTCCAAAAGGGCCTTGAATAAAAGATGAATAAAATATAAGATACAACAGAAAGCCATAAAAAAAAAAAAAGGCAAGGGTAGGGACAAAAATGATTACCAGTAATTGGGTTAAACTCTTGTTACACTGGTTCACAAATTTAGATTCTAAGTTTAGCATATAAAAGACACACACACACACACACACACACACACACACGTGGACAAAATAAAAAAAATTGTTAATGACACAATTTACAGTTTAAAGAGATGAAAACAAATCAATCGCCCAGGAAAATCTATTTGCCATTGATACTAGCATCAGGCAGGAATTTACATGGGGGCTTCTTGTGAACCAGACCCTGTGTGATATAACTAAAAACTTATCATCCTTACATGAACACAAGGATGTTCAAAAAACTATTTCTTACATCTATTCTCAATGAAGATGGAGACTACCAAAACAAAGCACCGTGTTGAAAATCCCACGGGGGGTAAGACTTTGATGCCTTTGATACAATTCTGTGCCAAAGACTTTTATTTGTTTGAATTACTAAAGGATTAAAAAATGGCTTAATTAGCTGTTATTTGACAGGCCAGATTAGGGGTAAGTTGTCAATTCTTTGAATAAAGCACTCTTATAAATGATCCAAGGGGAGGAGTTTAGAGTGAAATTTTGGGGATTGGCGGTGGTGTTAAGTGATCTGAGGTAGTATATTTATTCATTTTCTTATTGCCTGAATACTTGCTAGATCCTGTTATACTCCAGATAAGTATGGCATTAAGTTTTGGGGCCACATGAGTCTTTATCTCCATGGAAATTCCATTTTATTTGATAAATCACAAGACACTTTCATAGAACTGGGCAAGAAAGCTGAACGTTGTCAGATGCTTTTAATGAAAAACGTGGGGTGGTTGCCATTTGTGCGAGAGATGCATTCCTGAAAACCCAGCCTCATTCAAGCCTAACTTTTTCCTAGGAACCAACGTAAAAATGGAGCAAAGGAGCAAATTTAATTTTGGGACCATATACGCTTACAACTGTGGTTAACATATTTTTGCTTTAAGACTGCTTATTTTCTCAGCAATGTCTCTAATGCTTCCTCTGGTGCTCTTGAAAAGTAACAGCACAGCACAAGTTGGTAGCTTGATCTACTGCTTCGTGGTTTATCACACATAACACGTTCCTACAAGTTAGTGATTTCCAAGCACAATTTTCAGCATTAGCTCTAGCACCACAACATAGTGAATGTGTGGATGACTTTGTTGAATTTATTTTTCAGGTTATGCTAACAACAGTGTTTATTAAATAATAAATTATAACAATGTCTATTAAGATATCAACATAAGGATGATCAATATTGCTCAGGAATACTGATGCATATTAATTGCAACATGCTTCATGGGATACTGATAAAAATACTCTATGTACGTATGCATATTTTTTCCAGCTAAATGTATACTCTCTTATGGCAATGATATAAAAACTTCTTACAATTGAGTCTGCCAGTCTGCTTTTAAATTTTGCAATTCTCGGCACTTAAAAAAATAGGATCTCTGTGTACTTTATTTTGGCATAATGTAAGATCTTAAATATTTTATACCATAGTCTTTCGAATTTGCCTAATTCAAATTTAGACCAAAAAAGGTGACTGCCTTGGAATTCAGAATATTTATACATTAATAGTATAGAGTTTCAAGCTGAATTTTAGAGCCCGGCAGCCTTGGAAGTGACTCTTATTTTTTACCACATATGACTTTAGTCAAGGTTCATACATCTTTATGCCTTAGAATCAGGAGCCAAGGATGAGGATGTTGAGAAATAAAACAAGGGAGACAGGTCCCAGGAATGAACAACTAAAGAGTTGTGTTTCAGCCCTGTAGAAGTCTTTGTGTTTTTGGCCTTGATTTTCTGCTCTAAAATGCTATAGAATGTCTTTATTGGCATCTTCTTAAATCTTGCCTAAATCATCATGACTTCCAGCTTAGTAAGGTTCCAATGAGGTTTTTCTGTCCCTGCAAACCAAGCACACAATTTCTCATTTAGGGCGGAAATGATGTTCACTATCAACATTTCTATTGGGCTATATTTGCAGAGACAAAAGTCCCTAACTAAATAATATGTGTGCATGTTATGGAGGGGAAAGAGCTCATCAAGGAGCCTTAAGGGGACTCCAGCCAAAGCAGTGCTGTTCTGATGGCTTGTTCTCTGAGCACTCCACCTGCTCTGTCACTGTGGTTCTAGCTGTCAGAGAGCTGGGTGGTGGCTGCCCAGAAAGGAAGGGGCAGATTGCAATCTCAGCTTCTTTTCTTTGTCAGGTCTTTGTAAAATGGCCAGTCCGTTTTCTTTCTTTCTTTTTTTTTTTTTTTTTTGAGATGGAGTCTTGTTCTATGGCCCAGGCTGGAATGCAGTGGTGCAATCTCGGCTCACTGCAACCTCCGACTACCGGGTTCAAGTGATTCTCCTGCCCCAGCCTCCCGAATAGGTGGAACTACAGGCATGCACCACTGCCCCCAGCTAATTTTTGTATTTTTAGTAGAGACGGGGTTTCACTATGCTGGTTAGGCTGGTCTCAAACTCCTGACCTTGTGATCTGCCCGCCTTGGCATCCTAAAGTGCTGGGATTACAAGTGTGTGCTACCACACACAGTCCATATTTTAATTTGAAAAGACTTGTACCCGTTTATCCTTCCCTTGTGAAGCAACTGAAATCCACAAGGAGCCTTCGTGAAACCTGATTTACTTTGGATTAGACTGAAGCATGAAAGTTTAAATGTTGTAATGGGTAATTTTCTAATATAGTATATTGAACATGGCTGTACAATTGCTGTTAGAGGAAATTTTACAAATAATTGTGATCTAATTAGTTTTTTGCCTAAGAAAAAAATGTAACCATTGAGATCAGAAATTCTAATCATGTGTTGCCAACGTCTGATGTCAGAGCCTTATTTTTTTTTTTTTTGTCCTTTTACAGGGTATGATGAGACCTACAAAAAATAACTTTTGTGGCTTTTTCTCAAGATGGTCAACCAGTTGATCTTTCTGTTAGGGTTTGTTTGACTTGCCTCAGTTTATGAAATTAAACAAATACAAATTAGATTTTTAATATGTTTTCAACTTCATTAAGTCGCTGTGTGACTAGAAATAGTTTTAAGGTAATAAAATAATTCTGGGCCAGGTGCAGTGGCTCACGCCTATAATCTCAGCACTTTAGAAGGCTGAGGCGGCTGGATCACTCGAGATCAAGAGTTTAAGACCAGCCTGGCCAACATGGTGAAACCCGGTCTCTACTAAAAATACAAAAAAATTAGCCGGGCGTGGTGGTGCATGCCTGTAATCCCAGCTACTCAGGAGGCTGAGGCGCGAGAATCCCTTGAAACTGGGAGATGGAGGTTGCAGTGAGCCAAGACTGCACCACTGTACTCCAGCCTGGGTGACAAAATGAGACTTTGTCTCAAAAAAAAAAAAAAAGAAAAAAAAATTTGATTTTTTAATGTTGCCTAACTCACCTTAACCTTATTTTCTAATAAAAGTAGAAGTTATCAACAGGTTTCCATTAGTAACACATCACTGGCACCAATAGAGATTTCACAAAGGGTCTCTCTTATGGCTGAACACCCATAAAATTCATGGTTGCCATTTTGTCATAGATTATTTTATTTTCTACAAAAAAGGCAGAATCTTTTTCCAGGTATGGAGAGAGTATGGAAGATAAACATGGTTTCCTGGGTTCTTTCTTACTGATATTTAAAAGTGACTGATAAATATTGAGTCCTATAGCTATGGCTGCCAGATTAAGCAACAACAAAAATAAAATATGGCCAATGAAATCTGAATTTCAAATAAACAATGAATACTTGTTTGAGATATAAATATGGCCCATGCAATATTTGGGAAATACTTACACTGAAAAAGTAATCATTGTTTTTTCCTGAAATTAAAATGTACTTGGGTCTCTTATACTGCAAATCCACCTGCCTGCCAAAGATTTTAGGTAGCAAAAATTACCTAATCAAGGTCTTCAACATAATACATTCAAATTTAGACAGGATCCGGCCCAATTAAGTCATCTTCCATGTCAAGTCACATGGAGTAAGCTATGCCCGTAAGCCTCCGATTGCATTTTCTCAGATATTATCATTCAGCTCACCATGTGTGAGGAATGGACGGGAAGAAAGGTGGCCACAGCTAGCAGTGCATGGAAGAGTTCAGTGCAGGAATTATTTGAACAGGCTGCGCCCACATTAGAAAGCAGATGGGGAAATGTTGTTTCCTGAGTACTAACTCAAAGCCAGAATATTCTGAGCCTATGGGACCCCTTTATTGTCTTCACGCTTGCTCCAGCCTCACACTACAATCATACACACCACAAGAGTACAAGAGTATTTTTCGTTTCTTTTACATTTTCAATTCATCTTAGGAAACGTCTACATACCATTTGTTTCTCTAGGAATTATGGCTTTTTTTTACATTTTCCACATTTTGTGTCCCATGATTCACCTGACACCTTCAAAAGATAAATTGCACCATGTGTTTGCCCATGTAGTCCCAGCATCAAAGCATCTGTTAATAACACATTTAAATGAAATCAATGTGATACAATTAAAAGGGTATTCCAAATCTCCAATTCAAAATGGTAAGTCACTGCCATCCCTATAGCTTCTTATTGAAAGGCTCGTGAAGACAGAGAAAAAAAAACAACATCCGCCTTCACCAAAAGCCTAAGACCAAGAAGCAAACACAATAGTATCTGGAGGCAAAGGCCGATAACCAGGAGGCAAAAGATTTATTTATTTATTTATTTATTTATTTATTTATTTATTTATTTGGAGTTGGAGCCTTGCTTTGTCACCCAGGAAGGAGCACAGTAGCACAATCTCAGCTCACTGCACCCTCCATCTCCCAGGTTCAAGCCTCAGCCTCCCGAGTAGCTGGGACTACAGGCGTGCGCCACCACGCCCAACTAATTCTTGCATTTTTCAGTAGAGATGAAGTTTCACTATATGTTGGCCAGGCTCGTCTCGAAATCCTGACCTCACGTGATCCTCCGGCCTCAGCCTCCCAAAGTGTTGGGATTACAGGTGTGAGCCACTGTGCCTGCCAATTTTATTTTATTTTATTAACATGTTCAGGTTTCACATCATTGCATCTCCTGGGGCCTCCTGAAAGAAAAGCAGCCTTGGTCAGCTACATTAACCAGGATCTGTTAGGAGGGACTGGGGATTAGGCAGCTATTCCTTTCTGGCCTCCATGCTACTCTATGAGGAAGGTAGAACACTGTACTTTTTTGTCCCAGGGTCCCATAGACATATTTCTGTATTCAGAGACTCCAAATCTTAGGAGGCCACTGGACACAAAGTGTGTTAGGCGTGTGCCACCAGTGCATTCTGGAATTTGCTCTTGATCCTCTGGGCTAGGCAAGTACTCCAGAGCATGATAGGTGAACAACAGCTTTAAATAGCACTTAGAAAGTTTTCCAAAGAAACCTAAAAAATATCCAGTCTGTAAAAATCCACAGCACTGTTGAAATCTGAATTGTTGATCCCATTGGCTCCAAATGCCCCTTTGAATTCTCTGAGTCTGATTTTTAAGCAGGCCTAACAGTGACCATCTTAGCAAACTCTGTCCTTAGCTTGGCTATTTCCTCTTCCCGTTTCCATCTGGAACTCTTCCTAAAAGTGTTTCTAGATACAAATGTGACTCTTTCAAATGTAGAGTTAATATTTCATTTCGCTTATTTGGCCCCCAAGATAAGTAACCACAACAGTACGTGAGATTTTCTCCTTTTACTGAAACTTTGCATTGTCAAGGTCGAATCAAACTTTTGACCCCAGAATCAGAACAAGAGGGCAGATGGTAACCAGCTCAGTCCCCAGTAGCTTATGAAAACCAGCTTCTTTTTAGGAATATTTTTGGGAGGTAGAGCATCAAAGAGGAAGTTAACTGGACTCCTGAACAAATGAATACAATATGAAGGAGACCTCGAGAGGCATTTGGTGTTCATTAGTGGGCATTCAGTAGCTTGCTTTGTAATTTTTCTTGTTTGTCATAAAAAATAAATAGAGTTTAATAGATGATCTAACCTAGCAGGTTTTGGCAACAAAGTAGACTGTGTCCCATTATGATCTTGATGTATATAATTTAAAGTAAGATGGAACATAAAACCATTTCCAGCACACAGAGGGGAGTGAGTGACATAGATTTAGTCCCTGATTGTGCAGAAATGAAAACCAGTGCTGTCTTGGATGGTGTCTTAAATCATGTATTCTGTTTTATGGAGTTTAGGCTGTAAACAGCGTATTTCAGAATAATTAACCCTGTCATTTTTGACTTAAAAGTTTGTTTTTAAAAATAGGAGTGTTTTATGTAGAAGGCAGAAGCTTAAGTGCCTTAATAGATTGCATGAAGGCCAAAAGAAATTCAAAGGGCAGTTCCTGTTAACTCGCAGGTCAAAATTACCATCAGTTAGTAAGAATTAAGACATGCCCAGCAAACCCAGGGGAAATTCTGTGCTTGATGGGAAAGATCTGGGATTCTGACCAGGGCCTCTCGCCTGCCTGGACAGGGCTGCAAGGTGACCGGCAGGGCTTACAGAAGTTATGCCTTCAGCATGACACATTGGATAATCATCTCCTTGTCCACAGAGCAGCATCAGGAATGGATTAACCTCTGAGGCAATCTGGGGGAATCTTATCAGAGGGCTGCTCAGATTTTCTGCCTGGTGGGTGAAGTGTTCTGATCGTAGACAACCCCAGGGGATTTTCTTTTGAGATATATTTCTTGATTTGCTCTCAGCTTTGTAGCTGTCACTTGGTTTTCTTTGTTCTCAAAATGTAGAAATACTCTCCCTGCACATTTAAGAAGCCAGTGACCTTCCTAAAGTTCTAAAGTTTTGGAAGAAATCCTCAACAAGAGATCAGGACTCAGAAAAGCCTTCTGCTCCGTCTCCTCCTCTCTGTTGCCTCTTGTCATGCATAGAGACCATCTTCTTTCTCCGATGTCTTAAAATCAAATCTGGGTAATAAATCCTAGTGGATACGACATTGTGATGTTGCTGAATGCACTGTATTGCTGTTTATATAAATATCTTCAATATATTGCAAGAAGAGGTGTGTATAGCTGGCCCCATTTCACTCTCCAGATCAAAAGAGTGGGTGACATGCTGGATGGTCACCAACTAAGTGACAAACTTGAAAATGGGTTGCCAACATCCCTCACTTGGGGACTTGGTTGGAAAATTTCTAATGGTACTTTCCTTTCAGATTCTGTGATTCTATCTTGACTGCTTTTCCACACCATAACATCAGTTATTCCATCACTCAAACCCAAGCATGCATAAAATTCATTTCATCTGGTATTTATGAATATGACCAGTATTTATCCTCTTACAAATGGTCTCTTATGAGATGAAGGGATTTTTGGGGGCTTAGTAATCCGGCAAGAAAAATCAATATTTACCTGGAAGAAAAGGCATACACAAACACTGACCAAACAGCTACATTTACTCTTCCAAAAGGAAACTCAGAGAGAAAAAAAATTGTAAAGTTCATCCAGGGCTGTCCCCCAAAGTTCCCCAGGTAACTGAGAACATCTCTCACCTGACCTGTTGATTGAATACATTTGATTGACAGAACCCAGTATCCTTCCTTTGAGCCAGCAGTGAGAACCCTGTGTACCGTGAAGGAGAGCTTCACGTCAGGTATCTGACATCTACAAACTTTTGAATAACATTTCCTTGGCAAGAAAGATGATCTGGCCCTACAATCTTCACATGTACCCCAAAACCTAAAATGCAATAAAATATATATTAAAAATAAATAAAAAATAATCTTTTTTCTCATACAATCTTAAACAATTGCTTTTAAAAAATTTCTTTAATTTTTTATTTTTATGGATACATAGTAGGTATATATATATATATATATATATATATGTATTTATGGGGTATGTGAGATATTTTAATACAGGCTTACAATATGTAATTAGGACACTTCTGTGACATAAATATTATTTTTCCCATTTTACCGGTGAGACAACTGTGGCAATAATTTGCCTGAGAGGCAATAATTTGCCCAAGGTCTCCTCTCATGGCCCGTAGAGGGCAGGGCTGTTAAGGCCAAAGGTCATGCACCTTCTTTTCACCACACGAGGGAAGTAGCTAAATAGTAATACATAGTTAAGGTAATCATTTTAAGTCTAGAACTTCAAAACAATGACACATATCACTCAAGTTTAGAAAACGTTCTGAATATTATTCAAATATTTTAGTTTCGTAATCTCAAATATCAAGAATGACAATTTTAAATCCAATTACCCAAAGTTTGGAAAAAAATGACATCATGTTTTAATACTCTATTTTATTAATTTTACAATAGTAGTGATAGAAACTGCTTTTGTAAAAACTGGAAAAGAAATTGAAGCCATACATAGAATTAGAGAGTTAATCTTTCATCGCAGCTAACCGCTTTTAACTGTTGTGTATCCTTTCTGAATACTCTTAAGCATAGGGACATATGCGATGTGTGTGTGTGTGTGTGTGTGTGTGTGTGTGTGTGTGTGAAAGCTTTTTAATTTTTCACAAATGGAATCATTTATATCTAAAATAGCCATACCTTTCTCATTTCACTTAATAATATACTTTCTGTGCCCTTTCTATACTAGCTTAGAGTTATTCCTCTCAGTATTTGCTGGGGGTGGCCGCATGCCTGGACGAGGAGGGGAAGGGGTTCTTATGTCTGATGGGAGTCGCCCCTACTGCTCTTTCATTCCCCTGTTTGCTACGGCTAGACCTAGCCCAAGCTAGACTAATCCTGATTGGCTATTTTAAAGAGCGCAGCAGTCTGAGTTGGAGTGGCAGGGTGGGTGGTTTGGCAGAAAGGATGGTTACGGAAGGGTCAGAGCAGGTAGCTAGGGTTGACCTAGGTTGAAGAAGGTGACCAGAGCAGGTGACTGACACAGGTGACTGGGATGAGTCAGGATGGAGCCAGGGCCAGGGCACAGATGTGAACTACCATGTTAGAACCGGTGCAGAAGGTTGTTTACTGAAACTACAAGGAAGTTAAACTTTAAAATAGAGAATTAAAGAATAAGAGAGCTGAACATACTGACATACTGATTCTTCAAAGAGAAATTTGGGGTTCCCTATATCTAACACTCATCTTTTAAGCATATATTCACAAATACTTCTTTTGCTTTCCTTTTTTTTTTTTTTTTTGGCCTGGCTTTCTTGGGAGTAATCTGCTTGCCTTTACCAATTTTTTTTTTTTTTGAGACAAAGCCTCATCCTGTCGCCCAGGCTGGAGTGCAATGGTGCGATCTCGGCTCACTGCAACCTCCACCTCCTGGGTTCAAACAATTCTCCTGCCTCAGCCTCCTGAGAAGCTGGGATTATAGGCGCCTGCCACCACGGCCGGTTGATTTCTATATTTTTAGTAGCGACGGGGTTTCTCCGTGTTGGTCAGGCTGGTCTCAAACTCTTGGCCTTGTGATCTTCCCACCTGGGCCTCTCAAAGTGCTGAGGTTACAGGCGTGAGCCACCACTTCCAGCCACGAATTGTTTTTAACTAATGGTTCTCTCTCTTACCTCACAGCAGAGCAGAATTTGTCCCAAGACTGCTTTCTGAGTTCCTTTGCCTGATGCAAGTGTCTAAAATTCCCATTATAATTTTATTTTTAAGATGTTTACTATGGGCCTAAGATGAGGTGATCAAAGGCAACATGAAGAAAATTTTAAATCTCTGTACATCTCACAAGTGACAGAGTAAAATTGTCTTTTGTGCACATTTGAACATAGTGAAATAAACCTTATTTTTTTCTTTAATTTTAACAATATTATTTCAATTTATATGAGACTTCTCTCAATAGTTTATGTATATTCTAATTCTGAAAAGGAAGCTCTTGGGTTCTCCTGGGTTAAATGTATGTGTGAGTGTATATGTGTACATATTTTGTGATATTTTACATATATAAGTTTGCTTCTGAGATCATATGAGAGTAAGTTATAAACAACTTACTGCTTTCCTCTGAAATACTTTAGCATGTGTCTGTTAGAGATCAAGACCATTCTGGCCAACATGGTGAAACCCCATCTCTACTAAAAATACAAAAAAAATTATATATGTATGTGTGTGTGTGTATATATATATATATATATATATATGTATATATATGGCTGGGCATGGTGGCACACACCTGTAATCCCAGCTATTCGGGAGGCTGAGGCAGGAAAATCACTTGAACCCAGGAGGCAGAGGTTGCAGTGAGGCAAGATCGCGCCACTGCACTGTAGCCTCGCAACAGAGCAAGACTCCGTCTCAAAAAGAATAAAAAACAAAACCCCAGGATTCTTCCTGAAAGCAGGCCAGGGTAATCAGGTTATTACCTGGAACATTCTCTCCAAAATGACTTAGCAGGATTCTTGCTGAAACTGGGGGATGGAGAAAGATGGAGCCTGAAACCCAAAGCCCAGTTAAGAAGAGGGCTTAGTGGAACCTTACTAAAGTTTGGTCGGGGGAGGGTCTCCCTCAAAATCCATCACATTCTCCTCCATAACCAAAATGGAAATGATTCTTAAGGAAGTAAACACGGTTTTAATTCATGAAGTTAACATTCACATTCCCCGAATTGTCCCAGAAAAATATACTCTATCACTTTTTATTTTTACTTTGGGATGAGGTCCTTTCTAACACTTAGCTCACGTTCCCTGCGGCATGTGGTCACAGCCGCATACATTTATTTGCCCACAATTAAGGGTGGCACTGATTCTTGCTTGAGTCAGCTTGGTTGGAATTATGTGGTCCTAGCTCTTTAAAGTGAAAGGTAAGTTAATATGGTAGAGCATATATCTGCCTCTGGCTCCCACTGACCTCCCTTTGCCAGATATCAGTTCGACTTTATGATTTCTTTATGTGTGTGTGTGTATATATGTGTGTGTGTGTGTGTGTGCACGTGTGCATATATATATATATATATATATATGTATGTATTTTTTTTTGAGACGATTTCTCGCTCTTTTGCCAGTCAGAGTTCAATGGTGCCATCTTGCTCACTGCAACCTCTGCCTCCCGGGTTCAAGAGATTCTCCTGCCTCAGCCTCCCTAGTAGCTGGGACTACAGGTGCATGCCACCAGAGTCAGCTAATTTTTGTATTTTTATTTTTAGTAGAGACGGGGTTTCACCATGTTGGCCAGGATGGTCTCCATCTCTTGACCTTGTGATCCTCCCGCCTCAGCCTCCCAAAGTGCTGGGATTATAGACATGAGCCACCGCACCCGGCCTTACTTGTATATATATTAAGATGCTCATCATCACTGGTCATTAGAGAAATGCAAATCAAAACTACATTGAGATACCATCTCATGCCAGTTAGAATGGCAATCATTAAAAAATCTGGAGACAACAGATGCTGGAGAGGATGTGGAGAAATAGGAACACTTTTACACTGTTGGTGGGAGTGTAAATTAGTTTAACCATTGTGGAAGACAGTGTGGCGATTCCTTAAGGACCTAGAAATAGAAATTCCATTTGACCCAGCAATCCCATTACTGGGTATATATCCAAAGGATTGCAAATCATTCTACTATAAGGACAAATGTTCATTGCAGCACTGTTTACAATAGCAAAGACCTGGAATCAACCCAAATGCCCATTGATGATAGACTGGACAGGGAAAATGTGGTACATATACACCATGGAATATTATGCAGCCATCAAAAATGATGAGTTCGTGTGTCCTGGAAACCATCATTCTCAGCAAACTGACACAAGAGCAGAAAATCAAACACTGCATGTTCTCACTCATAGGCGGGTGTTGAACAATGAGAACACATGGACACAGGGAGGGGAGCACTACACACTGGGTTCTTTTGGGGGGAAATGGGGGAGGGATGGGGGTTGGGGAGACGGGGAGAGATAGCATGGGGAGAAATGCCAGATATAGGTGAAGGGGAGGAAGGCAGCAAATCACAGTGCCATGTGTGTACCTATGCAACAATGTTGCATGTTCTTCACATGTACCCTAAAACCTGAAATGCAATTAAAAAAAAAAAAGATTTACCTTTTTCTGAGTACCTCAGCACTTTTCTGGACTTGGATTTCATGAATGAGCCATGAGTTTGTTTTGGCAAAAACATCAAGGTGAGTTTTTAAAAGACAATAGACACAACGGACATCCTTAGAGGTAGGGGATCAGCCTGCCTGGCTTACGGTGGCCTCCATTTGTGGCTTTTGTTGAACTATAAAAGGAGGCACAGAGAACGTGGTGTGCTGAGAAAAACGGTGACAAGGATTCCTTTTTGTTGCTGTTTCATCAGTGATTTGTGGCAAGCAAACTCGAGTAATCATTTAAATTGGTGAGGCTCAAAAAGGCAATTGAGCTGACCCAGAATCTGATTTCCTCGGGGAGGCCTTCTGGAGAGCAAAGGTCAGCGACAGAAACAATAACTGGAGGCTCTAGGCCTCGCAGCCCGCGGCGATTTTCCATTCTGTATGGGTGATTTGCCAAGGTAAACCCTTCTGGATGAATGAGGCCTCCCCCCAATTACTCTCCCTCCAGCTTTGGCTGGAAAAGTAATTGCAGTGTAGGTAATGGGGGCCAGGCCCCTCTAAGTAAGAAGTACCTACAAATCCAAGTCCAGGCATGATCCGATGTGGCAAATCCCACAAATATAATCCAAATGTCTGCCTGCTCGCTTTTCAACTTTGGTACTGCACTCTCACGCAGCTCCCCCAGTTCTTGTGAAACAATTTGAATTTCACTTAAATTTTACAAAGGTTTGGAAGGTTGCAGAGATATTACATTAAGGGGGCTCCAGCTTCGCTAACTTCTGTTTACTCCCCCTGCCCCACCCCCAAATTTCTCACTGTCTCTCCCACTAAAAGAAAATCCTATGTCATTATCTAAAACAACTCAGCCTGACATTAAATTTGTATATCGTATCAAAAAAAAAAAAAAAAAAAAGAGCCATATAGTAAAGTTTGACAGTTTTTTAAAAACAGTTTTATTTAGAAATTGTTTATTGCAATAATGAAAAAGAGACTTTTGTATCTAGGCTCAACTCCAAACACAAGACGTAAAAACTAGGGGATTTATCATGAAGGAGCAGATGAGACGGATAAAATTACTAGGAGGAAACGCCAGGCAGAGAAGGGTAATTGTGACTAAACAGACTTAACATGATTCCTGCTGAAGGCAGGCCAGGGTAATCAGGTTATCACCTGGGGCATTCTCCCCAAAATGACTTAGCAGGATTCCTGCCGAAACTGGGGGATGGCCAAGAATGGACCCTGAAGCCCAAAGTCAAAGCTTAGTTAAGAAAAAGGCCTAGAGGAGGCTTACTAAAGTCTGGCTGGAAAGAGTCTTCATCAAAATCCACCATTCACTGTGCTAGGCAAGCACAAACCGCCAGCAGCTTCTACTGGAAGGTATGCTTTAGGAAGGAAATCAAGACAAGTTGTGGTTTTTGTCTGTTGGAGTGTAGAATCCAGCAAGGGAGCGTGATTTCCATTGCACAATTAAAGATAACACAAAGCAGGAAGAAATATACGGATGTAAAAGTACACAACCTATAAAAGCATTACAGCTTCTATAGGTTGTCTATTTTTACATCCGTTTTCCTTTTCATGTCAAACCAAGAAAGACAACCTAACATCTTCCATGATAGAGTTAGTACCTTTAGTTTACGAGAAATGGAAACTCCAACAGAAACCAAAGTGATTTAAGTTGGAAGGATGGCTCTGAAAACTGGAAACTCGAGGCTGAGCTAGCTGTAGCCAGCACTTATTTCAGAGGTCAGGTTGTGCTGTCAGAATCGTATCATTTATCTCTGGAGTTGTGTCCAGGGGCAAGTTCTAAGTGGCATATCCCATAGCTTCAGGCTCACACGAAGTGGAGAAGAGTTGATTCTCCTACATATCAAGTGAAAACCTTAGAACTGCGAATTATGGGCTCTAGTTAATCTGACTTGTTCAATGCCTACCCCTGAATGAATTCATATAGTAGAGTTGGGGGACTGGGATATAGGCACGGGGGCAAAGGATGTGCTGACTGCTCTCACCAGGGTCATGCTCTACTCCTGAAGGTAGAGGACTTGTCAATGAGTGAAGGATAGGATGAAGATTTTTTTCCAAAGAGAAATTGACATAAGGCGGAGTGAACAGATGATGGGTGAGTAGATCAGCAGATATCTACTACAGTAAATAATAGACAATAAATCACAGAGGAATTATATCCTGTGAAAAACTGAGCTATCCTAAGACCCTCAAAGCAGTGTAAACTGTGGCCTTCCTTCATCGGCTGCTGAGAACAGTTTGTCATTCTGACTCTGCGATGGAACCCATGCACTTGAGGCAGCTGATCTTCGTGATTCCAAGGTGAGCACCCCATTTTCATAGCAGATCTACTCGAACCGGCCTAGTGCTGACCACCCAGACCATCTGGTTCCCCTAGCCAAGCAGCAGCACTCACAGGCCTTGCTTCCCTGACATGGGACAGAGATGGTTCTTCTCCATTGGGGTTTAACATACTTGCCCCGTTTCTCCACCCAGAGCCTCATCACCCAGGGCTGAGACACTCTGTGCGGTCAGCTTCAATGATTGACAATAAAACTTCTTCATCCACAATCTTTGTCCCCTTGGCTTTTATTTTTGATTTAGTAGTGGAAGTCATTGTCCCACAGTGACCATTGATGCTGTAATCTCCTACTACTAGTAGCATTATTATTACCCTTATTGCCACTGCTGTTCTTCTTGTTAAAAATGACAATCTACCAGGATTCAAAATAGAAAACAGAGAATGAAAATTTAAGCATGAATCTTCAATACTACCTAAGACAGAAAGACAATGCCTTTGGCAAACCTAGTCGTGAAAACGCATTTGCAGTGGACCTTTGGAAGGGAGTGGCTATGTCGAACGTGAGTATTCTGGTTAATCAACAGCCTTCTCATAAACTGGTATCATGCTTCCTAGAGCTATCTCTGCTACATCTGTCTGGAGTGAAGTGTATCTATTGGAGTGAAGTTTCTGGATTCTGGTAATACTTAGAAGACTGCCTAACTAGGCCCCTGTAGAAATATCTCTGAGCTTTTGCCATTTGATTTTATTTCCAAATATTGATTATTTTGAACAATGCATCTTCTCCCTGTGTTCGTATCAAGGCTTCCAAGAAGTTCTTGGTGTTTGAGTATAAGTTCCTTGTGGTGTTCATAATGATTTGCTGCTTAAATATTTTGTGAACAAAACGCTGTCTGGGTTTTGCATTTAGATAATGGGGGTTTTTATCATGCTGATGGCTCCCAAAATGATCTATTGAAAACTTTCCCTCTAAATCAAATTTGCCAGATGATTGACTCTATTACTTAAATTTAGTGTGGCTTTTGATGCATCAGGAAGGGAGCCCCAAGAAATGTCAACTTAGGATTATTTTATCAAATTTGAAAATCCCTGTGCTGAGCAGATGCTCAATGTCTTTTATCTATTTCCATAACTGCATTTAAAAGGCATTAAGTGTTGTGATCATGGGTAGGTTTTTGCTTGGTTTTCTTCATCAATTTTGTATATAATATAATACATTTCAAACGTATATTTTTATGGCATTGCATTTAGGAAGGAGAAACTTATTGTTTTACACGAGACTCATTGAAAGGATGATGCCATGTTGATGATAATGGCCTTTAAAAATGTTCCACATTCAGAAGCATTCCCATCCAAAGCTACGCCCTTTAAATCACTCTCCTCACTTGCACCATCACTCTAGGAAAACAGCACATTAACCTCCATGACTATTATTATCACTAGTCTCATTTTATCCCAGCACTTACTCAGAGCCAACGCAGCCCAGAATGTGGAATGAGATGGACCCCTGGGCCTCATTTTCTGAGCCAGATTACAAAGGCTTCCATTACCCGCTATGTTCAGACTCTTGTGAGTTACGAAGTTTGCAGCTGAAATGTTAGGTCAGGTCTTACGACTGGTGACGTGAACAGAAACACAAAGCAAAGCTTGAAGCCTTCAAGACTTTTCGTGGGCTCTCTAGAATGGTTGTTTTCACTAAAGAAAAAACCAACACAAATACAAGCCTCCTCCCTCTACCATCAAATGTGAAAATGGAAAGGGGACAATGGAATCCAAGAGACGCATAGGTTAAGACAGTCTGTGTGTAACTTACATGGGAAAAAAAGGAAGAGAAAGAAAAGAGCCAGTAGGGACACTAGATTAAATAACTACAGGAGGGACATGGTAGATGGCACCAATGAGGTGTCAGCCCTAGTTGGGAGGTGGGCACAATGATGGCAATGACATCCCCAGCACAAGGCCAGTAGTTTCGTCTGCAACAGCCGTTGTGGCTGTTGGCAATCACTATTGCCAAACACTTGTGTTATAAATTTGTGTGTATAAATATTAATACATGCAATGGGGGGTCATCATTCTGTGGTCTCCACTTGAGAGATGTCTCAGGCACAAGGTTTGGAAAATTAGCTTTCTGAGAACTAAAGCTTTATGAGAAAGAAAGATGAGACACTAGTGGTAAATAAAACTTACCTCTGTGTAAGATGAGTGGCTTTTTATTTATGGTTGTTTAAGAAACAAGTGCTATGGTCTGAATATTCATGATCCCCTAAAGTTCATATGTTGAAATCCTGACCTCCAAGAAGATGGTATTGGGAGATGGAACCTTTGGGAGGTGATTAGTTTAGAAGGGCAGAGACCTCATGATGGGATCAGTACCCCTATAAAAGAGACCTCAGAGAGATCCTCCACTCCTTCCACCATGTAAAGCTGCATCAAAAAGACGCCCTCTATGAACAAGGAGGGAACCCTCTGCTCCCAGACACAGAACCTGCCAGCGCCTTGATACTGAATTTTCCAACCTCCAGACTGTAAGAAATAAGTTTCTGTTGTTTAAGCCATCAAGTCTATGGTGTTTTGTTATGGCAGCCTGAACAGACTCAGTCACCCTATATTTTAATTGTACACATGCTCAAGTTTTGTCATTAATTTTCTTAAAGGAGGCTTTTACTTCTAAGGGAAGGAATTGGCAGATCTATAACAGAAGCAGGCTGATCATTCTGTGCTTCCCTCAAAGGCCAATATAGTAACATCTAAGGAACAGGGCAGAGAGGAGAAACACAGTCGACAGCAGCCATGGCATCCTCAGGGTCTCCTGAGAACACCGGACTTCCGGGACCCAGCTGAGGGTCACGACAGGAAGTTCCTGTTCTTATGTGTAAGACTCCATTTCCCAGCTGCCTAAGTCTGTGCAGCAAAGCCATCTCAGGGAAGTACTTCACTGCTTTCTCTATTTTCCACGGTCCTCTGGGAGAAAGGAGCTATTTGGTAACTACAGCAAATGCCTTACCACCCCTGCTCCTGCCTCCATCCGTTAATGCTCTGATAACTTGAAGAAAGTGGAAAATATCCTCTTTCCCACTCAGTGTTTCTGGGCACAATGGGCCTTCCCTGTCAAAATGACCCCTTTGTATTTCACTATCACTGCTTACTCATTTGAGGGCTGTATGGAGCTATTGCTGTCATGATGCTATTGCAGAGAGTCCCAGCTGAGCCCAGTCAGAATTGCATCTGCTGGCATATGTTCATATACAAGGGGCTTTTGGTTTTGGCAAAAGGAGGCTGGTCCCCGAATACTACCAGAGAGATAGGAAGGAAGAAGATGCTCAGTCTGACCCCCTAAATAGAATAGAAACAGATGGCAAATTAACCTCAGAAAGTTACAATGCTGGAGGTAGAGCTAGGATCAACATCAGACAGCTCTTTCTACCAACCTACACTGCTGCCTCCAAAACAAAGAAGGTCAAGGGATTGTTTTACCTTGAGTGGATGAGATCTCAGATTCAGGCCTCAAGAATTTTTGGTGCCCATATTGTAACAGGAATAGTAGTAGATTATACGGTCTTAAGAGGAGAGGAACCAAAAAACTAGAAACTAGATCTTCTGCCTATGAGTCAGAAGATTTAATAAGAAAGAGAAGAAAGTGATAGCTTTCTTCAAGAACTTACAGAAAGATTCAATGTCAGAGTCATTGTAGAGTTTGCATAAGCGGTAGCCATATGGAAAATCTTAGCTTTTGGTTTTTAATGAAGAGAGTTTTATGTATGAGTAGTGAGTTTCATACCCTACAATACATCCTAAAATATATGCAAATGGATCCAGTTAATTACTTTTCAGGGATGTTTAAGAATTCCTCAAAATGTAGGTTTGTGGGCCAGCAGCATCACCTGAGACCGTATGAGACATGCAGGTTCCCAGTCCCCTTCCCAGACCTACTGGAAAAAACTCTGGGGGCAGGACCCCGCAATCTGTGTTTCACAACCCCTCCTAGTGAATCGGATTCATGCTATATTTTGAGACCCATGATTGCAATGAAATACTTGCATCTCTATCCTGCCCTCTAAACATTAGTCCCCCTTTATCCTATGTGCTTATCACAGTGCTTAGACCTTGATAGTTACACTCACCTTTATTGTTTGATGAATAAATGAATTACTCCCGAAAGTGGTAGCAAGTTTCTCAAGTATGGTCCTTAAAGCAAGTGTATTATGTTAACACGGACTGTTTGTTAAAGCTTCAATTTCTCGGATCCTACACCCCACCACACACACACCTTTAGGATCTAAATGACTGGGGAAAGGGCTCAGGAATGCTTATTTTAAATAATTACTATATTTCGGGGAGGGATAGCATTGGAGAAATACCTAATGTAGATGACGGGCTGATGGCTGCAGCACACCACCATGGCACGTGTAACAGACCTGCACGTTCTGCACATATACCCCAGAACTTAAAGTATAATAGTGAAAAAGTTACTATATTTCACTCTTTTCTTCTTAAAAATTTACATTTTAATAGAATAATTTAGAAATCTTCTACATGGCACAACATTAAGACACACAGATGGAGATTCAATGAGGAGTAAATCTTCCTGCCTCCCTATACCCATCCACCCAGGTCTCCATCTACAATGCAAGACAGTAAGCTGGGGGTGTTTGTTTATGTTTTTTTTTTCAGAGATTTTATACTTAAACAAGCAATCTTAAACACACATACTACAAAAATGTATGCTCTTTCTGTCCTTTGCTTTTTTTCTTTCAACTACATATCTGGACTATACACCTTTAGGTTTTGTTCTGTTTGAGACAGGGTCTTGGGGTCTGACTCTGTCACCCAGTCTTGAGTGCAGTGGTGCGATCAAGGCTCACTGCAGCCTTTACCTCCTAGACTCAAGTGATCCCCCCATCTCAGCCTCTCGAGTAGCTGGGGCTACAGGCAGGTGTGCCACCATGCTCAGCTAATTTTGTGTGTGTGTAAAGATGGGGTTTCACATGTTTCTCAGGCTGGTATCAAACTCCTGAGCTCAAGCACTCTGCCTGCCTCAGCCTCCCAAAGTGCTGGGATTATAGGCATGAGCCATGTGCACGGCTGAGACATGTACATTTTACACAAATTCACCAAGTGATTCTTTTACAAACAGTTAAGAATTATGTTTTGGGATTTTTTTTTGACAGAATGTGGAAAATGTGTTTCTCTAAGTTAAGTATTCCTCAGAGGGCTGTAAGTCAAATTTTAGTTTCTCCCATATCTAGGACTTCACATTGTGAATCAGCAGTAACTGACTTAATGAGATAATATTTCATTTGTAGTTATTCTTAGATTCTTATTTTGTGGATATCGTATGTAGCAAAACCACTTAGGGGAAGAGATCAGGTCTTTTCTTTCTGTTCAAACCCAATGCTTGGTGGCACAGGGTTGGTGTCAGGGGGGTAACTGTTGAGTGAATGAGCCAGCATGTAGAATCCATGGCTGGCCACCAGGAAGACTGACTGATTGTATGGGCCTATCAGTTCTAATGGTATGGACACCCAGCAGAGTCATAAGTACTGAAGGTGTGTGGACTCATGAGGGAGACAGAGAATTTCTAAGCCTCTGTCATGCTTTGCACACTTCTCTCTAAGTGTGTGGAGCCCAACACTACTCAGCAGAGTGTGGTTGGCGGCCAAGACCAGCAAGTCAGCAAACATGGCTATGCCTGTTGAAGGAGTTTCCTTGATACCTGAGCAGGTTACTCGCAGTGAAGGAGAGGTAGCAGCCAAACAAACAAAAAACAAAACCACCCTTTATCCAGCCGATTCCTAAGGGAAGAGACCAGCCCCTCCTCCTATAGGACTTCTTGAATGTTTAATGGCCCTCCATCTTTCAGGCTGAAGAGTCAAATAAAAGAGATGTCTAATATTTCTTAATATATGCAGATTATCATTCCTACTCATTCAGCAAAGCAAATCAAATGGAGGTTATAAAAAAGAATCTTTTTTCTGATCATTTACCCTCTCTAAAATGCAAAGATTGAGTTTAAAACCCTTGGGGAAGGTTGAGAGTACAAACTTGGCTCTCCCAGCACCATCAAAGACAAGCACTAAATTGAGGTTACTAAAGAAGGAAACTTCAAGTTGTAGTTTAAAGACCAAGGCCCGTTAGGCCTAGAATTAAAGGGCCATGGAACTGTCAGAGAACCGAATCAAAGGACGCCTATTCCAAGTTATCCCTTTTACTAGGCATTCTGGAGGAGATTTTCGCCCCGGGCAGTCCTGCTAGGTCTGGGAGGAGGGGACCAAGAGTAGACCAAGCAGGTACCACATTCTTTGGCTTCTGTCTGGTTTACTGGTTAACAGACCATCACCCTATCTATTCCAGGGCCTCAGCCTGCAGGAATGCATGAATGATAAAATGCAGAGAGCAATCTCCACTGGTAGGATGACCCAAGAGGCTTATTAACAATGTGAACTTTAAAAAACTTGGCAGAATAAAACCAAGTTTAACTTCATAGAAATCGAGCTTGTGAGAGTAGAAGCTGAAATTGCACTGTGCTAAAGTGCTTTCTTTTAAAAAAGAAATCTCCAGAAACTTTCCATGGATGATTTCTAGTCTTCGACAAGGTCTTTGTTAGGGAAAAGTTTCCGCTTTCATCAGTGATTGATTCCCAGAGTTTCACCTCTGTACCTCAGATTACTCTCTGACCTTCAGCTCAGTTCAATTCAACAGATATTTAATCATCACCTAGTGCAGCCAAGACACTATGGCAAGCACCTTGAAGATCCATAAAGGAGCAAGGCAAGAGACATAAAATATCAGAGAAGAAACAGGCTTTAGAAATCATTCATTAATTCCTTCAAATAAATATTGAATCACTGCTATATGCCGAACCTAGTATCTCCCTAGAACACCAATGAGACAGCATTAAGCCAAGATAGGCAACATCTCTTGTTGCCCTGACTCAGGGATACATCCTGGAATTATTCTGATTCAGTCAGTCTTCATAAAATCATGATAACACAGCTAATTCTGATGTAAGTCCCAGCTTAGAACCAGTGGTACGGCATCATTTTACCATTATTAGGTTGAGGAAACTAGGGATCAGAAAGAAGTTGTGATGTTCTCGAGGACTATGTATTATTTAATGCCAAGTCACAGTAAGACCTTGAATTTCCTACCACATCATGCCATGGCCTGATAAGACATGTACACATGGGACCATAAAAAGAGACCCAACTTCAGTCAGGCATCATGCTCACACCTGTAATCCCAGCACTTTGGGAGGCCAAGGTGGGCAGATCACTAGGTCAAGAGATTGAGACCATCCTGGCCAACATGGTGAAACCCCATCTCTACTAAAAATACAAAAATTAGCTGGGTGCGGTGGCACAGGCCTGTAGTCTCAGCTAATCAGGAGGCTGACGCAGAAGAATCGCTTGAACCAGGGAGGAATAAGCTGCAGTGAGCCGAGGTGGTGCCAGCCTGGTGATGGAGGTAGCCTCCATCTCAAAAAAAAAAAAAAAAAAAAAAAGATCAAACTTGACAAGGGCTCTAGAAAAGGCCCAGAGTACACCAGGACATAGAGAGAGACATAGAGAGAGACCACTTCTCAGATGGTAATAAAAGATGCCAGGTGAAAAAGACTTTGAGAAAAGTTTTGGAGGATGATAAGCCCCAGGTATGGATGGGGAAGGCCGGTAGGGAGAAGGAATTCTAGATAGAGGGAAGAAAGGGATGCCAAAGAAGAAAAGACAGGTTACAGGAAAGCTAAGTATCCCAGTTGGGCAGAACAATGTTCCAAAGTGTGAAATAATACTACCACTATGAAAAACTGTGGAGATTCCTTAAAGAAGTAAAAGTAGATCTACTATTTGATCCAGCAATCCCACTACGGGGTATCTACCCAGAGGAAAAGAAGTCATTATACAAAAAAGATACTTGTACACACGTTTATAGCAGCACAATTCACAAGTGAAAAAATATGGAATCAGCCCAAATGCCCGTCCATCAACAAGTGGATAAAGAAATATATATATAATGGAATACTACTCAGTCAAAAAAGAAATAAAATAATGGCATTTGCAGCAACGTGGGTGGAAGTGGAGACCATTATTCTAAGTCAAGTAGATCAAGAATAAATGAAAACCAAACATCATATGTTCTCATTCATAAGTGGGAGCTAAGCTATGAAGATGCAAAGGCATAATAATGATACAATGGACTTGGGGACTTCAGGGAAAGGTGGGAGGAGGATGAGAAATAAAAGACTACACATTGGGTGCAGTGTACACTGCTCAGGTGATTGGTGCAACAAAGTTTCAGAAATCACCGCTAAATAACTTATTCATGTACTTAAGCACTGTTTGTTCCCTCAACACCTATTAAAAAAAAAAATAGCCGGGTGCGGTGGCTCACTCCTGTAATCCCAGCACTTTGGGAGGCCGAGGCGGGTGGATCACAAGGTCAAGAGATCGAGACCATCCTGGTCAACATGGTGAAACCCCGTCTCTACTAAAAATACAAAAAATTAGCTGGGCCTGGTGGCGCGTGCCTGTAATCCCAGCTACTCAGGAGGCTGAGGCAGGAGAATTGCCGGAACCCAGGAGGTGGAGGCTGCGGTGAGCCGAGATCGCGCCATTGCACTTCAGCCTGGGTAACAAGAGCGAAACTCCGTCTCAAAAAAAAAAAAAAAAAAAAAAAAAGAAAATTGTTTTTTTCTGGTCATCTGTTTCTTCTTCTCACTGTCAGTTTCCCAACAAGGAGAATGGAAGATTCAAGTTCTTCTTCCTGTACCCCGCAAAAGGAAACCTTTACGCATAGCAACTAACATACATAATTATCTGCCTAATCTACAAGAATGTGAACTACTGAAAAACAGAGGCTGCTTATTCCCTTTATTTTTTTTTATGCTTAGCAGAGTGTCAGGCACAGAACTGTGGCTCAATATCTGGTAATTGATTGCAACAAAAAATAGAAGACTGGCACCCCCACAAAAAAGAAAATGGGTGTGTCATGGAATGATAAAAATGTGGTTGATAATTTCAACTTTAGTAGCAAAGCAAATGCTAGATTTCTGTCTCTAAAAATTTTCCGGAGGGAGTTTTAACTCTCTTTCCAACCAAAATAGAGAGTAGAGATCTTGCCCAGTCAATGCCAAGGGGGCGTGGCAAACACCATTGAGTAATATAAGGAAAAATAGAGGAATAGGTAGAATATATTAGTCTACCAGTAATTAAGATCAGTAACTATAGAAAGTTCAACAGTGAAGAGCAAAACGTAAAGAAATAGAAAGTACACTCTTTTTATGCAGGGAAAGCCTTAACTTTCATTTGCAGTGATATCTATCTAAATGATGTTACAGCTAGTGCTCGACTTACGACCACGATTGCTTCCGATGGACCGGTTTTAACACAGTTTGGTCGTAAGTTGAGTAGGCTATATGCACGTGGAGATGGTAGTGCTGCCGGAAGCTGGTCCACACTGTCGTACGCCCAGCTGGGCAACGTTTGCGCTGCCAGACGCGGAGCAGTCGTGGCTAGCGATTGTGGTCATAAAGTCGAATGGTCGTAAGTTGCATAGGTTGTAAGTTGATCAATACCTGTAGTACTATGTTGGTATGTAAACTGCTGTGGGGAAATTAGGCATCAAGTAGGTTCAGCCAAGAAAAAGAATTCACAATAGGTATTAGAAGAGTTGAAAGAACCAAGGTGAGGAATTTGCAAAAGGCAATCTGTGATTTGCAATTGCTGGAAATCAGCACCATCCCATGTGGTTGAGGGGGACACAGGGAGAAGTTGGTGTGAATCTCTCTTTTTTTCTCTCTCACACACACACATATTATTTTACTTATCTGTATTTTCAAAATTGTCTGTAGTTAACATGTGATAAGAAAATATGGTAATAATTTTAACAGACTAAAATTAATTTAGCAGCAGAAATAAAAGTGGTTTGTCTAGCTGAAGAACAGAAAACATATTTATACATAGTCAGAAAACATATTTATACATATTTTTAAAGAATTATTTAGCTTCCCGTTTGTGTTCTAAGATGAATATTGACCCTTAGAATAATTTCAATTATTGAATGAAGATTTTTCAACACTGACATTTCTGTATGTTTGTCCCAAAGCATAGGTTAAATCTGATAGATATGCTTTGGATTTGTGTCCCCATCCAAATCTCTCATCTACTTGTAATCCCCAATGTTGGAGGAGGGACCTGGTGGGAGGTGATGGTTCACGGGGGTGAATTTCTCTCTTGCTGTTCTCTTGGTAGTGAGTGAATTCTCAAGAGATCTAGTTGTTTAAAAGTGAATAGCACCTACCCCTTCTTTCTCCTTCTCTTGATCTGGCCATGGAATGGGCCAGCTTCCCCTTTGCCTTCTGCCATAATCGTAAGTTTCCTGCGGCATCCCAGAAGCAGGCACCTATGCAGCCTGCAGAACTGTCAGCCAATTAGACCTCTTTTCTTTATAAATTGCCCAGGTTCAGGTATTTCTTTATAGCAGTGTGAGAACAGACTAATACACTGACTATTAGAAGATTAATTTCCTTTTGTTCAGGTAGAATTCACATAATATATGATTAACAATTTTAAAGCATTCATTTCTTTTTGTTCAGGAAAAATTCACATCACACAAAATTAACCATTTTAAAGCAAGCATTTCAGAGGTATTTAGTACATTTACAATTTTGGGCAACGAGAACTTCTTTCTAGTTCTGAATCATTTCCATCATTTCCAGAAGAGACCCCCATACCCATTAAGTAGTTACTCCCGATTTTCCCAATCCCAAAACCCCTGGGAACCACTAATATGCTTTCTGTCTCAATGAGTTTATCAATTCTGTATGTTTTATATAAATGGAATCATAAAATATGTGACCCTTTGTGTCTTGCTTCTTTTACTTAACAGAATGTTTCAAAGTTTATCCACATTGTACCATGTATCAGTATTTTTACAGCTTTTGATAGTTAAATAATCTTCCATTGTGCAGATACACTGCATTTTATTTAGCCATTCATCTGTTGATGGACATTTGGGTGGTTTCCACTTTTAGACTATTGTGAACCATGCTGCCGTGAACAATCATATACAAGTATTTGTTTGAATACCTATTTTCAATTTCTTTGGTATATACCTAGGTCATATGATAACTATATGTTTAACATTTTTTGAGGAGTTACCAAGCTTTTCCACAGCAGCTGCAGCATTTTACATTCCCAACAGCAATGTGAGTGGGTTCCAATTTTCTACTTTCTTATCAATGCTTGTTATATTTCTTTTCTGTTTTATTTTTATTTATATTTGTTTTTAGTATTTTTTATTTCTTCTAAAAAAAAAAAGAATAGATGTGCAGAACGTGGAGGTTTGTTACATAGATATAACACGAATGAAGCTGGTAACCATCATCCTTAGCAAACTAACACTGGAACAGAAAACCAAACATTGCATGTTCTCACTCATAAGTGAGAGTTGAACATTGAGAACACATGAACACAGAGATGGGAACAACATACACCAGGGCTTGTTGGGGAGTGAAGGGTAAGAAGATGGAAATTACAGGACAGGTCACTAGGTGCAGCTAACCACCATGGCACAGACAACCTAATGTGTGTGAAGTAATATCTTATTACAGTTTTGATTTTTATTTCCTAATAACTAACGATGTTGAGCATCTTTCATGTGCTTGTTAGCATTTGTATATCCTCTTTTGAGAATTTTTTTTTTTATTCTTTTGCCAGATTTTTTAACTGGATTGTTTATCTTTTTGTTGTTGTTGTTGTTGAGTTTTAGGAATTCTTTATATACTCTGAAAACTAGATTTCACCTGATACATAATTTGCAAATACTTTCTCCCATCTGTGGGTTGCCTTTTTATGTTCTTTATAGTTCCTCTGATTCAAAAAGTTTTTAATTTGATGAAGTCCAACATATCTATTTTTTGTTTTCTTCCCTTGTGCTTTTGGTGTTATACAGAAGAATAAATTGCCAAATTCAAGATCATGAAAATTTATATCTGTTTTATTCTTAGTTTTACAGTTTTCACTCTTATATTTAGGACTTTGATGCATATTAAGTTAATTTTTGTATATGGTGTGAGGTAGGCGTCCAGCTTCATTCCTTTTCTTGTGGCTATCTAGCTGTTCCAGCACCATTTATTGAAGAGACTATTTTTCCCCTATTGAATAATTTTGCATCATTTTTGAAAATCAATTTGTCATAGATCAACGGATTTATTTTTGCATTCTTAATCCTACTCCATTTGTCTATATGCCTATCTGTATGCCAGTACCACACTGGTTTGATTACTATAGCTTTATCATAAGGTTTTAAATCAGAAAATGTGAATCCTCCAAGTTTGTTATTCTTTTTCAGGATTGCTTTGGCTATTCAGAGTCCCTTGAAACTCCATGTAGATTTAGAATTGTTTTTCTACTTCTTCAATAAACATGACCAGAATTTTGATAGCAATTTCAAGGAATCTATAAATTGCTTTGGGGCATATTGCCATCTCGACAATATTAGGTTTGGCAATCCATGGAAAGAGAAGTTCATCCAATTGTTTAGGTCTTTCTAACCTTTTTCAGCAATATGTTGTCCTTTTCCATGTATAATTCTTGCATCTCCTTGGTTAAATGTATTCTTATGTATTTTATTCTTTTTAATGCTATTGTAAATGGAATTGTTTTCTTAATTTTCTTTTTGGATTATTTACCAATAGCGTATAGAAATACAACTGAATTTTGTCTGTTAGTATTGTATCCTACAAATTTGCTGAATCTTACAAATTAGCTGAATTCATTTACCAGCTTTAATGGTTTTAAAAAGTAGATCCTCTGGAATTTTCTGTTAATAAAATTCTTTATCTGTGAAAAGAGATGGTTTTATTTCATCCTTCTGATTGAATTTCTTTTCTTTCCTTTTCTTGCCTAATTGTTCTGGCTAGAATTTCCAGTAGAATGTTAGATAGCACTGGTGAGAGTAGGCATCCTTGTCTTATTCTTGACCTTGGAAAGCTCTCAGTATTCCACCATTATAATGTGAAATGTGGGTTTTCTATAAACGTACTTTATCAAATGGAGGAAGTTTTCTTCTATTCTTAACCTTTTGAGTATTTTTATCGTGAAAAGATATTGGATTTTGTTCAATGCTTTTTTTCTGCATTAATTGAGAGGATCATTTCTGTTTTCCCTGGATTCGCTTAATGTGATATATCACATTGATTAATTTTCATATGTTGAAGAACCATTACATTCCTGGGATAAATCCCATTTAGTTGTGATGTACCATCATTTTAATATGCTACTGGATTTGAAAAGAATAATTCTTAAGTAATTAAAATAACCTACTACATAATATAGCCACCAGTTAGATTCCTCATGGAGGGGACATGGGATCTAAGGAGAAAGTTTGCAGGAACAGAATTCAAAGAACTTACAGAGAAAATGCAGAGTTTCTTTTTATTGGATTGAAGAAACCTTGGAAAAGACTCTGTAAAGGCCTTGAATTGTCAAAAAGAAAGGCCAGTAATAAAAGTTCGGACAGGCCAGGCACGGTGACTTATGGCTGTAATCCCAGCAGTTTGGGAGGCTGAAGCTGGGGGATCACCTGAAGTCAGGAGTTCGAGACCTGCCTGGCCAACATGGGGAAACCCCATTCTACCAGAAATATAAAAATTAGCTGGACATGGTGGTGAGTTTCTGTAATTCCAGATACTCCAGAGGCTGAGGTAGGGGAATCATTTGAACCTGGGAGGCGGCAATTGGAGTGAGCCGAGATCACGCCACTGTACTCCAACCTGGGTGACAAGAGCGAAATGCCATCTCAAAAGAAAAAAAAAGGCTCTGACACATGGTGAAGCTTCAAGATTCCCGGTGGGCAGCATAGCCTAAACATCCAAGACATGGATGTCCTGAATGAGGTCTGTGCAACCGATTGTAATTAATTTAAAATAAATTGGTAAGTAATTTCTATGTCTATAATTCTCTACACCCTTATGATTCATTTGTGTTGCTATGATCTATTGCTGCCTAACAAATCACCCTAAAACTTAATATTAATTAATAGCCAATAGTAAGAGCAATTATTTTATTATATCTGGTAGTTTCCATAGGTCAGAAATTTGGAAAGGGTTTAGCAAGACTGTTTCAGTCCAACAGTGATTGGAAGTGAGGGCTGGAGCAGCAGGGGGCTGGCCAAACTCTCTCTCTATTTAGTCTTAGGGCTTCTGTAAATAATTTTTCCACATGGACTACCTCGAGCTTCCTTCCAGTACGGTGTCCTCAGAGGGATGAGACTCTAGCTCATAGATTCCATCTCTCCAGGACAGGCAAGCCACAAATTCCCTGACACTGAAGCACGAGCTTTGTCATTTGGCCCATGGAGCTCACAGCAAAGCAGAACTATTCACTCAGTGCAAAGCAAAATGTCCGAGAGGAAATGATTAACTTCTCGAGCTGTGCATTTGCACCTAAGTATAAAGTGAGAATTTTACAAAATGTCACTACTCCCGAAACAGACATATAAAACCCATCTTCCAGGATACAATGTCCCATATTTCTTTATGTTGAGTTTTAAGAAAATATCATAAAATATCATAAAATCAAGACCCTTACAGTACCTGTGGCTGACACTTATTTGCTATTATCATTTGCATGAACCATTTCTTCTGTTTCACAGAGCACAAAGAAAACAGCTGTTTAGCTCTGAAATGAACATGATGGTACAAGAATGATGTTCTATGTGTGTGCTAAAGGAGGTCTCGCCGGATAAATAAAAGGTTGCTCATTTATTTATGATGCAAAAAATCCATCGTGCATTATTTGGCTGAAAGAATCATCAATTATTTATTCAGAACTCCCCGTCTCCAAGTACAGCTTTTTGTGTGCATGAGGGCATGTCTGTTTTTATTACTTCAAAACCTGTTATTTTCTTTTTGATTGTAGTAGATGCTTGTCTCAAAGCATGTGGCATTGTGGTAACCTGTACATTTGATAAAGGATTTCTAGTTTGTGATACCATTTTCGTCTGAACCCTCTGTTGTCCCATGGTTAAACACTCAGGAATTATGACAGATGGACATGAGGAGTTCATTCCTTCATTAGGATGGTCACTCCTTTTCCCTCCCCACAAACAAAATTACTACATCGCTAAACCACTAATTAGATTCTGGAAGCAAACGTCTTCTCAGGCATCACCGACTTCTCTTAACCCTAGCAAGGGCATAGTGATAGCAATAGCATCCCTCAAATGTATTTTACAGCCCTTAAACTCTGACTTTCCCTGACATTAATTCTAGATCCATCACATCACACTGCCAGCTCAGACATCGGGTTTCTATGGCCTGTGTGGAAAATGAAAATAGTTGAAATAGAGATATCTACTGTGTAGGTTCTCCGGGGGACCCATTCATCCCCCAAAACAGATACGGCTGCCACTCTTCTACAGCACTCAGGTTGTTACTGAGGGAGGGTACTTGGTGTGAGGCCGGTATTACTCCTTTTCTGGCAGGCGCTGTGGGCTTTCTTGATACAGAGAATGTACAGCTCTCCCTCATTTAAGGTTTGAGAGATTGGCTGGCCAAGACTGGAATCCAACACAGCTTTGAGGGCCACTCACAAAGGACAAGCTCTTGGATTTCTTACTCAGCACCTCCAGGTGACAACCCACCCCTGGGCATCCCTCCTGGTTGGAGGGACTCCAGGTGTGGTATCTGTACAGGTGCAAGGCTCAGATTTCCCTTGGAATGAGTCGCTGTTGGGGCAGTGGCTGACAGATGGCCTCTAGCTGCCTCTCCTTTGGGTGCACTGGGGCGTTCCTGCTGAGGCCATGCTCTTCCCAGTCTGCTCCCTGACCATAATAGCTGAGCAGTGAAAGGAACTGGAGCCAGGCCAATTGTACCCCATGTGGAGCTCCTCTGATAGCAAGTCTCTGCTCTGGGGCTCCCCACTGGATTGCCCTGTAGTTCAGAACTCTTTCTACCCAATCTTTCTTCCTTCACCATTTCCTTTTGCAGATATCAGATTTGCATCATCATTTGAATGCTCTCCTCACCTTCTTTTGCTCCCTCTCCCTTCTTATTAAAAGATAAACAGTCATGTTCCCTGATGGATCTCTACCACTTCTGATGCCACCTGAGTGCCTGCTTTTTGGAGAAACTGAGCTGACATACTTGGTTTCTAGGTTCCTTTTTTCTTCTTTCTCCATTCTTCTCATTTTCCTTTGGGTTCCTACCCACACACTAGGTTTGCCCAAATAGTAACTTTATTTTCTTTCTCCTTTTGTGTCCGGTGGCAGATCAGAAAGAGATCAAGATCCCTTTCAATCTGAGCCTAAATCATTAACAATCCCAAAACTAGTTGGTTGCCCAGTTTTCACTATCTGTAGGATAGGGGTTGGTATTTCACCATCAAGATGACCTACTCTTTCCTAAACCCCTGATAGGACAGAGGGATCCTTCTAATTAGAATAGTAAAAATCAAGTTGAACTTTACAAAAAATAGGATAAGCATTTCTGTGCCCCTTTATTTGAGTTTTACTTAACCATGTTTTCTTCATCATACCACCATCACCAATGCCTAGCATGGTACTAACACAGCTGTAATCATTATTAAATGAAGACCCCACGAAATGTCTCCCTGCTGTTTTTCCACCTGTATACCTCGTTCCACCTCCCCACCACCACCTCCTGACATGCAGTGGCTTCAGGGTAACCTCAATTATTATGCCCAAATCAGAGCTCTCACTACCAAAACTTATTCTTGGTTCTCAACTAAAATCCATGTTAAAATCCTTATTTCCTTAGTGCCCATTATGCCTGCTTTCAGGAATCTAATTAAACTCATAAAGAGGGAAAGGAATTTCCATGGAAGTCAGGATGCTGCCTTTAACTAGCTGCAGATTTTGGATAAGTCATTACATTTTTCTTGGCTTCAGTTTTCTCATTCATGTTAACTATTTTATAGTGTCTAAAAGTATTTTTCTGAGAAATGCATTTGTCTTAACAATACCAAGGGTTGGAAATGCTCTACATTTTCTAGGCTATATAGTTTTAAAAAAATATTTACTAAATCAAATAAATCATTTATATTCAGATGGAAATAAAGAATATCATAGTATTAAAGACATTCTGGGAGGGTTAGAAAGGGTGATTTTCCTGACATCAAAGTATATTCACCCCCGTCCTACCATGCTCACTCACACACATCTCTCCAGAGTTACTGTCTTCACCTGTTCTGGAAATAACAGGGAAAGAGTCTTGCTCACGCACTGGACAACTTTGCTACACCGAGGGTTAGACTGTAACTCTTTTAGTTGTTCATTAGGATATATAATGAATGTGAAGAAAGATAGCAAAACTAAGAAATAATATGTAAAGGATTTAAAATAGATGGCAAAGCTTGGGTTATTTATGCTTAACCACTCAAAGTTCTGAGAAAAAGGATATCTGGCATAAGCCTTCACATTTCCTTTTTCTACCACTGGGACAAGACCCTCCAATACACATAACTTGGAAAAATGCAAGACATCTCTTGGATCTAAGCTCCCTCCCCATGTGCTTTAAGAATTGTGATACAATAAGACTGGAGACAACCTGGAAACACTTTGCAAATGTTCCCCAGTAAACAGTAAACACGCTAATACTGTGATGGGATGTTTCTCCCTTCTGAGAGACTGGAGGAGAAATAAAGAGTTTCTTTCTTTCCTGTCCAAAGTTTTTGGCAGGGTCCTAAGTTTCCAGGTCTTCTTTAGTTTCAGCATATAGCAGTTATATGTCAGAATCCTTCCCCCAAATATCCCCATGGGACCCTTGGAGTCACAGGCCCAGCAGCCTCATAACAGATGACAGATTATGGGAAGCTTGTCATATCCATCTGATCAAAACAGTAGGTAAGGCAAGATAATATCCTGAAGTATTAGCCAAAAATCTCCCCTCACTTTTCTTCACCCTGTGCCAGTTCTCCTGACCCAAGCAGCTAGAAAATTTCACTCTCACATCTTAGAGCAGGAATATATTTCAACCGCTATGCCAAAAGCAAGAAGCATTGAGTCAACTTTGAATCCAAATTTGTTTTTGAAACTCCTGGCAGGAACAAAGGTTTGTAGGAAAAGACTTTTAAGTCACATGGACTGAATGTTATCGTTTCAAGGGCATCCATGGCTCAGGAAATGTTTTCATGAACACTGAAATGAGACAGGAGATGAAGAGTTGAGTCATCCTGCTCATGAACTAGATTTTGCAGGCTGGAAGGAGAGCGGAGAATAAAGCAGAGGACAGAAATTGGGGCTGCATGCTCCCTACCCGCCTGGTCCCGAGATGGGGACAGCGTAACAGCCCCAGGGTGGTTAAGAGAAGTAAGGCAGTGCCAACTGGGTATTTCTTCCCTGTGGATCTTGGGGAGCTAAAAAGCTTGCTTCCTAGTGCCCAGCACAGCATGGCAGCTATGGTAGAAATGACTGTGATGAATGTCTTCAGCACTCAGAGTCCTGCAAACTTAGAAATGGCACAGGAAAGTGGCTATGTACTCTGCAGCCTTACATACTGAAAAATACAAAAAAAAAGTGCTGAATAAAAGCCAGACTTAGAGAGGCCTTTGGCTGGGATGAGGATGAAGCAACAAGCCAAATGGTCAAATAAATAAAGAAATCATGAGAATAATTCTCATGTGTAATAGCTCATGGGAATAAGAATAACAGCTCATAGGAATAAGAATCAATCAGCACTGACTGACACAACTAGAAACAGACATCTTACCCCCAACACACACACACACACACACACACACTCTCTCTCTCTCTCTCTCTCACACACACACTCACAAGTGTGCACATACACCTTCTCAGGCACCTGGCAAAGAACTTAGGCACAATGCTATAGGAATTAGGAGAAGCCTAGGATCCACGCATTCAACAATTTGCTTATTAAGTTCTATTCATCACTGTTTCTGGTTTCCGTGGGACACTGCAGTGTATCAGAAGTTTAGTTTCTAACACTCAGTGGCGTAGGATTTTCACAGAGAAAATAAGATTAGCCATAGAACATAAAATCACGTTTCTTGCTAAGGTGAGTTTGTGGCCTGGGGTTAGAATTCATTCATTGGGGATCTAGAGGTGTGACAGGAGCCTAGAGAAGCAGTGAGATGGACATTCACATTTTACTCTATTTTCCCTGGTTTGTGGCCTTAACTTTGCCTACCTGGTGTACAATATGTTTCCTCTCTCTTAGTTGGGCATCTGTAGCCAACTTGCTAGTAGTTCAACCTTAGAACAAGAAAGAAGAAAAATTGTGAAGAGCTTGATAGGTGACTTTGAATAAAGCTGGGGATGAAGTTCGATTTTTCTCAATCCGAGACTCTCAGTCTTGCCACTTTGGTCAATGCTTGTTTCAGTGTAGTTTGTATTGACCTTCGAGAAGGACCTGTCTCCTAACCCTGATGCTGTTGTTCTAAGTGGCTGGCCTCCAACTCCTAAGCTACTAGCTAGCTGCCCCAGTTACTATATCCCTAAGGCAGATGGAGTACCATCAACTCTGTTTTGATGGAAACCATATGTTTGTAACTTCATGTCAGTGTTAGACAGCAAGGAATGGAGTAGGAGCTATGGCTCCTTGTTCCAAAGAGTGTTTGCTTGCCTTAGGCTTATAAAGATCAGTCCTGCAGGCTGCCAGGATTACTCACTCCTGAACTCTATATACATAGGCTTTTGGCTAAGACTTGCAATTGCTCTTGGTACTTTCAGACAAAGTGTCAGGGTTGTCATCTCAGAGTAGTTCATGCATCATGTCACCCACCCCAACATTTTACTCTACCGGGAATGGTTCACCTAGAAGGCATTGAGGATAAATCTGGGCTTTGTTCATTCTAGTTGTGGAAAATATTACTTGTGAAGCCCCAAAGTCACTTCAAGTGGCTGATTATAAACAAAGAGGAGGGCCTGAGATGGCCAGAGCTGAGGCCCAGGACCACCATCTCAGGCCTGGGCACAGGAGGGGCATAAAGACTCCTATTGTTTGCATGGAGCCTCTTTGATGCTCACTCAGGAAGCCCCCTTCCAAAACAGTCGCCTCTGTCAGCCCGTGGGGACCTGGGGAATACGTTCGCCTGGCCTTTGGTCTGTGTGTTTAGACTCATGCCACACCGAATTTCATCTGGGAGGAAAAGCTGTTTCAGATGACCATGAATAGCAGCTTTCATCAGCTGTCACTTCCCATTACGGCTGGCATGACATGGAAATGTACTAGAGGCTGCTAGAGCCCTAGAATGGGAGCAGTCCTTTCTATTCTGAACATTTATTGACTTCCTTTGTCCTTGTAAAAAAAGTTAATCAGGCCACTGGCTTTTTTACTCCTCTTGCCTAAATATATCTGCCTCTTTGGGTCAGAAAATTTGGAGTGCCGTGAGCCAGAGTAGGGTGGGAATAAGGTACCTGTCTACGTTATTACCTGAGCCTCACCTTGGTGGTCTTTCCCTTGGAATAATTCGCTGTGTGCCTCAGCTTCCTCATGTGAACTTGGCCTCAAAGAAACAGGATACATGTTCTGTATTGGAAGAAACTGGATCATGCCCCTCTGGGCAGGTATTCTGTTTTCTATTTGTTGTTAGGAGTTGTGGTGGACTGACTTCAGTGGCATTTTGTTAGCTAGCTCCCAAAAAACAAAACAAAACAAAAACCCAAAACCCCAAGGAACCAGGTCATATTTGTAGTGTTTGCCAATTCCCATGGTGTAAATACTCCCACCATGGGAGATCTGAGGACTCCAGCATAGCATCACTGAATGTGGAATCCATGAAGTTGGGAAGAGATGCAAACAACAGTCTACTGACACCAGGGGGAATCAGCTGTGTCACACCACTGGCTCACAGGCTTGTTGGTTGATTTCACAAGCTATGATGGGTGTGGTTACAGAGCTTCTTCTTGACCTGCATTCCTGAAGCCAACATGGATAGTAAAAGGGGTTCTGATCCAAGTGATGGAGAGAGGCATGGGGGAGGGGCGTGGCAGTGGGTTGTAGCCTGACCTAGATGGTGTGATGTCCTTTAAGCTCCAGCTTAAGAGCAAATAGGTGAGACGAACCATTCATTGACCACTCAAGATGTTGGTGCAGGCAGTGGGAACAGGCCTCCTGTCATGATCCTTGAAATCCTTCTTAGGTCTGTCCAGAATGCAGAGGAAAGCAGAATTGGCAACCAAGTCTTATTCATTGAGCCCTGTTAGAAATCATCAGATTCTATTATGCTGGGCAGGCAAGAGAAGGAATCTGATACGGTTTGACTGTGTCACCACCCAAATCTCATCTTGAATTTCCACATGTTGTGGGAGGGACCTGGTGGGAAGTGATTGAATTATGGGGGCGGGTCTTTCCTGTGCTGTTCTCATGATAGTGAATCAGTCTCACAAGATCTGATGGTTTTAAAAATGGAAGTTTCCCTGCACAAATTCTCCTTGCCTGCTGCCAACCAAGTAAGACGTGACTTGCTCCTCCTTGCCTTCCATTTTGACCGTGAGTCTTCCCCAGTCACGTGGAGTGTAAGTCCATTAAACCTCTTTCTTTTGTAAACGTTCCAGTCTCGGGTATGTCTTTATCAGCAGCAGGAAAGTGGGCTAATACAGAATCTAACTATCTTTGGGGGAAAACAAAAAAGATCGTCCCAAGTTATTTTCTATGTAAGTTGCTTTGGCTAATGTAAACTTGCATGAAGCCAACTCTACTCTCAGATCACTGACCAGAGTTTGTTTAAGGACTGTTTAAAGGTTTGTTTAAGAATTGGTGCTTGATTCAAAAAGCAACTGCTTAGGGGCCGGGACAATGGAAGTCAATGGACTTTGAGGTGATCTGAGGCAGACAGTTTCCAATAGGGTCACTCTACTGTATGATGGCAAAATGATCCAATGGGGCCCTTTGTGGGAAAACACAAATGCAAGGTAAACACAGAAGAGTTTAGTCATTTGCCTTCAGTCCGTTCTCTGTGAGGTATGAGAAGCTCCTTTGCTGCTTCTTTGTGAAATGTGAGGCTATCCAGTGCTATCACAGCTGGGCCCCACTCTCCTTCCTCTATGTCCTTCGTCATGGTACTCATGTCTGTCTCTGTCTCTGTCCCATAGAGAAACCAGTCTAGCCCTGAAAAAAAAATAAGTCACAATCTAGGAATGAAAGCTTGCCTATGAATAACAGCAGAGAATTTGAAATGTTATGAAAGGGCACAGATAAAGAGCTATGGGAAGAAGAAGAGATCACTTGAAGTTACAGAGAGACTGAAAAGTTTATGATAGACACAGCGTTGGAACTGGGACTTGAAAGAGTCACAGTGTGGAGAGCGGTGGAGACGTTAGGAGGTGGGAGAATGGAAAACCATCCCAGAACACGGGCACGCAACAGTGTGCATGAACGAGGTAGGAATAGCTAATAGTGAGTCAGGGAGGCATGACCCTCTGGTGGAGAGTAGGAGAGAAAGAAAGGAGTCACAGAAAATAACATCTTAAAATAATAATAATTCAGACTGGGTCATGGGAACATTTCAATGGTAGACTGACAGGCTGGACTTCACAATATAAATAATGAGCTAAAGAAAATGCTTGACCAGGCAGGGGGTTCCAAAAATTTCTTGAAGTTTATTGTGGTGACGGTTGTGAAGCCAGGAACACAAAAGAAACGAGATCCTACCTTGCTGGTACCTCGGGATAAATAATCCAACATTGAAACTTGTTTTCTGATCAGGATTCCATTTGTGTTAAAAGATGACAACTGATAGGATACCTGGTATCAATGAAAAGGATATGAGAGATGAGCAGAGCCAGCTCTGAAGGTAACTTACTTCTGCCAGGATATTCTGCCAAGCCTTGAGTCACTGCCACAGGCGAAAGGTGATCCCTGCGTAGGCTAACTGCACACAACAGGTGTGTGCACGAATGAGGTATGGAGAGATCATAGGATTCACTCATTACATTTTTCTTTTGGGTTTCTCTATAAATATTCGGTCTCTGTGGAAAATGGTATCCATTCCATTATAAAGCTGCTCTCAACGAGAACAAGGTGAGAAGGAAATGGAATAGATTCGTCAGGGTTATTGGACAAAATAAGTATAAAATCATCTTAGCACCATGCTTAACATGTAGTGACTGCTCAGAAATGCTTTCCTGATATGACTTGTCTTTGAAACTCTCAAGTACAGAGTCCACATTGGTCATGTTCCTTCATAGACAAGAGGTGGTGGAGCGTTGGTTAAGAGTGAAGGTTCTGAAACCATGCTGTTTAGTTTGCAATTAGGCTCCATCACTTCCTCCTTTGTAATTTTATAATAATAATTATTTTATAATGATAATAATAAGCCCTTGGCTAACTACCTTTTCCATAAGTGATGTTTACAAGGGACTGACCACAAAAGGCTTTTGGGAAAACTAGGGAAATCAACACATTAACTTAGAATAGTGCTTAAGCCATCATAAAAACTCAGTAAGTATTAGACAGGACTACCTATCAACTTCTCTTTGCTGAACTCTTACCTGGGTCTTTATCAGATATCATCCTCTGGCACCCAGACCAAAGCCGACACATGTCCATGCTTCTGGAACATACCTCCAGCAGTGTGTTCGTTCCCTGCTGCTTGTCAGAGATGTGGTCTTAATTAAGACCATTTCAGTCTGTGAATTCCCTGTCAAAGTCATTCTTAGGTGGCTTTTTGGAGCCCCTAATTTCTCCTGAATGGCTCTGGAACCTCCCCAGCTCGCCCATTTCTCTCCATCTCATGCCAGGCTGAACGCTGCCCCTGGAAGGGTATGAAGATGGAGCGGGCATGCACTGGGCAATGCATTGTTTAGCAGCAGGATAAGGCCTTTTTTCCTCCTGGGACCCGTTTCCCTCATTGCCTAAGTAGGCCCTTTAAAGTGGTCAGGTCTTTTTAAAAATTTCAACATTCTTAGATCACCACCAACTTCCTTCACTGCTTTTTTAAACACAACTGTAAAGAACGTTTCATTTTGTGCTGGCGTGTGCTGGTAAGAAACGTGACAGGAACTTCTCAGGTCTGTGCCCCAGACTCCATTGCTGCTTACTGGCCCAACAACACAGATTTGGGTATCTGGACCTCTTTTCCCACCATCGGTTCATGCCATTTCCTATTTGGGAGCTGATTTTATTCTGAGATACTATATTTGCCTTCCTCTGCTTTTCGTAAAAACAAACAAACAAAATATGTATATGCAACTCATGAGAGGACTTTATTTTATTCACTTCTTCCTCACTCAAAGTTTGCCATCTCTTGTTTATTTTGTGAACCAATCAACTCAGTCCAGCTTCAGAAATGCCATTCTCCAGTTACAGGGAGCTTGAGCATGGTAGCATTTTCTTTCTGAAATTTCTATCGGTTGAATTTATTATTTTGAAGAAAACAATAGCTAATTTTTTTCTTGTTCAGTCTCCTAAATATATATATATATTTAAGATTCAATCAGAAAATGTACCATGGTTAATTCACAAGAAAGTGGAAGGCAGGCTTGTGTATACAGAACCCCAGATGGGAAGAGAATAAACGGAGAGCTTTGAGGTTCTCTTTGTTCCCCCGGAGACAGAGTTTCTGAACAATTGACATTGTTTGTACGTTCCCTCTCATCCCCTCTCTGACCGTTCGGCAGTGCCTCCCAGCTATTCACAGTGGTGTGGCCTATTCTGTATGACAGGGTCTCAGCAGGACCGCAGGGCAGCCGCTGGAAAACTTTCCCCAATTGCCCTGCTATGGAGGTTCGAACACTCCCGGTTTCCACTGCCCTTTGAATCGCAAACGGAAACTGGATGATATTCTGGTCTGGAGCCTGTTTCTGTTGACCTCTTATTTCCCCATTCAAACGAATGAGGACATTCAGTGCTTTCTTTGCCCCAGTGTCTGCTTACAAACCTGAACCCATCTCTAGGTGACTCTGGGGAAAAACGCCAAGACTAGGATTCATAGGTAGAGCAAAATATCTCGGAGGAGGAGTTTTCACCAAATTAGAGGGAGGGTTTTCCCAAACTGGGACAGAGGTAGGACCAAAAAAAGAAGAAGTTACTAGACAAAGGTCTAAGGACCTCAGGACCCAGGAGCATATCCAACAAGAATTGCCCAAAAAAGGAGAGGTCCTCTCAGCCTGAGAAGTCCCAAGAAGTAGATTGTGCCAAGAACCACCCCAGGGGCTCCTGTACAGCAGCCACGGGGCTTAGGTATTGGGTGTTGGGAGCTGAGCCTTTGCCCTTGGGTCCTCGCATTTCTTTTTTCTTTCTTTCTTTCTTTCTTTCTTTCTTTCTTTCTTTCTTTCTTTCTTTCT
>NW_022436952.1:19774350-19890985 GCF_009761245.1 Sapajus apella | reverse complement strand
TCTTTCTTTCTTTTCTTTCTTTCTTTCTCTCTCTCTCTCTCTCTTTCCTTTCTTTCTTTCTTTCTTTCTTTCTTTCTTTTTCTTTCTTTCTTTCTTTTTTCTTTCTTCTTTTTTTTTTTTTTGAGATGGAGTCTCTCTCTGTAGCCCAGGTTGGAGTGCAGTGGCACCATCTTGGCTCACTGCAACCTCCACCTCTGGTCCGGGTTCAAGCAATTCTCCTACCTCAGCCTCCCAAGTGGCTGGGATTACAGGCACGGACCACCATGCCCAGGTAATTTTTGTATTTTTTAGTAGGGACGGGGTTTCACAATGTTGACCAGTTTCTTGAACTCCGGACTCGTGATCTGCCTGCCTCGGCCTCCCAAAGTGCCGGGATTACAGGCTTGATCCACTGTGCCAGGCCGGGTCCTCGCATTTCATTGTTAACAATGATTCCTTGGACACTAACTACAGAGCAGCTGCATTTTGTTGAAATTGAAATAGCACTATAAAGACGTTATACTCCCATGTTATGTGCAAACATAATTTAAAAGGTCAAATTTCCAAAAATTGCAGATGAAATTAAGAACCTCATTTCAAATGATAACATACATTATCATCTTTGCCAAATAACAGGTCTACCCCATCTGTAATCCTCCTCTAGCCATTGCACCTTCTGTCTGTGCATAGTATGGGGGAGCTGTGCATAGTATGGGGGAGCTTCAGACATAATAGTGGTGACTACCAGGCTGATATTTTAGCATTCATTGTAAATGTAGTGTAATATGATATAAACATCTTTTAATCTCATAACAATGTCATCTGCATATTCATTAAGAGGGCATTCATCCTATAACAAAAATTGTGCTTGAGAATCAGCAAGCTTGGTGTGGAATTTAAAGGGCACAAATTACTATGATGAAGGCCAAGTAGCTCTTATCGACATTAGGCTGTTATTTAAAATAATAACTCTGTAAACTATTAGAGATAGTAGTAAAAAAAATCATTAAAACAAAACTGTGCTCAGTGATCATAGATTTGTGGTGTTCAAGAGTATAATTCCCCCACCTTATATATGGTTTTATTTAAAAAAATTTTTTTGAGACAGAGTTTAACTCTGTCACCCAGGCTGGAGTGCAGTGGCATGATCTCGGCTCACTGCAACCTCTACATCCCAAGTTTAAATGATCCACTTGCCTCAGCCTCCCAAATAGCTAGGATCACAGGGGTGTACCAGCACACCCAGCTGATTTTTATACTTTTAGTAGAGACAGGGTTTTGCCATGTTGGCTAGACTGGTCTTGAACTCCTGAACTGACGTGATCTGCCCACCTCGACCTCCCAAAGTGCTGGGATTACAGGCGTGAGCTACCGCACCTGGCCTCCCCTGCCTTATATATAGTTTAGAAATATGCTTTTAAAAAGTTCTGAATTGCGAGAGTTCTCCAAAAATGCATCCGTTGCATCAAATATGACTTCCCTGGGCCACTGATGAGCCTTCTATTTCCTCATCTTGTGACTGCTCAACAAAAAGGATATTTATCTAGGTTCCAAGATTATCGCTTCACTCCTCTCACTGTGTGCTGATGCAACATCCTAGTATAACCAGCACCCCAGATTGGAGGATAAGCTCAGGACCCTGGGGTAAGGAAGGGGTGCTAGTGTTAAGGAAGTCTCTCACATGTGTGCTTTGGTGGGAAAGAACATTGAAGAGCACTATTCGCCCCAAGCCAGGGCTCTCATTAATAACACCCTTCATTTCACTAACAATATGAAGAAATGGGCTCAGTTCCTTTCTTCAGTGTCACTATGATTGGGTTAACTGAAGTAAGAGTTTACAGTTGAATATCAAGACCAGGAATAAAACTTTAAGCAAAGGCACAATCAGAATGCAGATCAAGTAACTATCCTGGAGCGAGAAACATAAGTTTGATATGTAGGAAAGCAATGTAGAAAGTTGAACATTATGTGATTTCCCAAAAGACTGGCTGTTGATTAGCATTCAGCCTTCTTCTATGTGATAGCTTAGTATTAAAAGTTTACAGAAGGCAATACGAGTGAGCTATGCAAGGCGTGTTTCCTGGAATTGCAGTCGAGCCTCCTGAGACTGTCCCTAATGCTACAGCTGCCACCAGGAAAGAGCAATATCCTTTAGAGTAGGCATCTTTTAAGGTGGCATAAGCACAAAGGGTGGGCTAGAGCCAAAAAGAGAGCACCAGAGACTCACAGAAGAAATCACACATCAGGGTCAGAATCTAGAATACTCCTATTTTCCATACTAGTCATACAGGAAGAGATGCATTTGTATAATTTACTTAGTTAAACAGGACATGCTCAATCCTGCCCATACATAAATCTTTGTAGAGAGACCTTGGTCATTCCATCCATCAGGAACTTCCGGGATGGTTTGAGTGCTATGCTTTGGTGGGTGGGGCTATTCTTCTGGAATAAACCAGGAGCCAAAGAGCCAGTCTTGCTGATCAAATCAGCTCCCATTCCACAATCTAGACTCTGGTCTTTCCCAAGCCCCTTTGGAAAACACTCTTTTCAAACTGTGTTATCTCCATTGGTTCTTTGCCTTCTGTGATCTGACCCATGCCACCCCCTTGTCAGAATGACTTTGGAATGTAATGGATTCCTTTGATTTTTGACCCATCTAACAGCTATAACTACAGCTTTATTTGTACTAGACTCTGGCTCTTTGAATTGGATCAACTGTCCTCATACCACTCGTGGTTTGGCACAACATCAGGAAGCACATCTTACGCCAGCCCTTGAGCTGAGACCAATATCTTACACAATATAACAAGCTTTATTTCTTTTTCCCAACTCTGAGGTCCCAGTGATTTCACGTGAGTGCCCGGTGCCCTCTGTACTAGGTTTCCAGATAAATGAGAAAGAACCAAACGTAGAGCTGAGCAGAAGCTTAAACAACCTGTGGGCCATGGAGGTTTTGGCTGGGAACACAGTGCCAGGAAATGCGGCATGTAGATAAAGGTGTGATTAGTCAGAAAGTCAGACCAAATGACATTACTCAGGCAAACTATAGGGTCCACAAAGGTAGGTCTGGATTGGCATTTAGAAGTCAAAAGGCAGGGGTGACTGATACATGGAATCCTTCCTGACATCCAACAACTTCTACTGAAGTACTGAGTTCTCCTTTCTTTACTTCTTTTCTAATATCAAGAAAATGTTATCCATATGTTACTGACCAGATGGAGTTAGCATGCATAGGAATAAAGTGAAAAGCCAATGGTTTCTCGTAGAGGAGCACTCTCTAGGATCTCTTTATTTAAAAATGGTTGATAGAATAAGAAAGGCCCAAGGAGTCGCTTCTCTGGTACCTTAAAGGTCAAGAAAATCAGGACATGACTATTGGAATACAAGACTAAGGTGACTGATTGGGACTCTGTCTAGGTCTTAAGGAAACTTGAATAGTTAAGTCCAAAGCGATCTTTGAATTCCAAGATGAAATTAAATTAAAATGTAGAAAAATTAGCCTGATTTTCTGCATTGCATTTGACATTTCATTGACAGTCCCGAGCATTTGTTTAGGCCCCTGGCCACTCATATTGAATTCTTGGATTTGGGCTTAGAGGGTCAGAAAGGATCGAATTGCTCATCTGTCTTTCAAATCCCACGTTGCTAAAAAAAAACTTTAAAAGTTAATGCATCTCCTATTTTTCATGAAAATGGTGTGTGGGTTGTGGGTATAATCAAGGTTGAAACAACACATTTTTTGGGGGAAATAATTAGCATCACTGATTTCATCTATGTATTTTTTTTTCATTCCTTTCAAATATGATTTGCTTGAGGCACAGGCAAAAATAACAACAAAACCAAAAAAAAAAAAAAAAAAACCCAATGATTTGCCAAATTCTTTAATATCACTCTACTTTCTTTTTTACAGTCCTTTGGAGTGCTACAACGCATGGCCCGAAGGCACAAGGAGAAGGAAATGATTTGCCGGCCAGGTCTGAAATGGAAGTAGAAATCTCAGAACACTTCATAAATCTAGGAGGGCTCCCTTATGCCTTTTGGCAAACCCCTGGCCTCTCATCTGTGGGTCAGGAAGAATTGCACCTTTCCTCCAAGGATCTCAGACATAAAACATAACCCATTGTGCAAGCAGAAGGTCCCTGAAGGCCAGCTGGCTCCAACTTTCACTACTCGACTGAAAGGAGGCCAATATGTTCATCCGTTCTTTTTATTTTTAGATTGTAAAACAGAGACGCAGAATCACAAAAAGCTTTTGACAATGACGGTCATTAACTTCCACCTGAAAATGTGATTGGAACCTATGATCCTTCTTTGCTTCAAAGCTACAGCTCAGGCTACAGAGACTGCATTTATTGCCAAGAGCCTGATGACAAAATCACTTTTCTTAATTGCTCTTGAATATAATGAAGCAGAAAAACAGAAGGCAGGTCTTCTGATTCCTAGCCTCATCGGTAGCAAATGAATCAAGCATTGCATTCCTGGATACCATGGGTTTTAACTAGTGATAGGTGTTGGATTTATTGGGGCAGATGGCTGTGATATAGGATGCTGGTGTATGAAATTTCCCCTGGAGTTGGAGGGCTGTGTACCCAATGGGGCAACCCAGTGCTGTGGAACAGATGTATTTCCTGCCCTGGTTACTTCACTTGGGTTCTGTAACTAAAGAGGTCCCCGATGACAAATTCTTCCAACACTTTTATAACCGCATTTCCCATGAAGGTCTTTCTGAGGTGAAGGAAAAGTTAACGGGAAGCACAGTGAGGGGCCCGGGGTCAGGTTGCATTTGGGAAGTTTGTTATGATTCACACTGTGTTTCAGATGCTGCAGACACATCCGCCATGTCATGACACAGTAAATACGGAGGGAAGCGGGAATGCCAATTATTTCATGTGGCGTCTCTCTGGAGCAGAGGCAGAATGCGGTCCAGCCCACCCAAAAAAGCCTGTGTTGGTGGCAAAGGTGCCTCCCAAACCTCACCAAGAGGGCAGCTGCTTGGGAGTCCTAATTGATATTAATTATCAATGATAGCTAATATTTGCCAAGTATCTACATATACTAAGAACTACTCGGACACACGTAACTTTATTGAATCTTTACAGTTCTATAAATTAATGCCTTTAGTGCCCCCATTTTACAAATAAAAATGAAGCAAATTAAAAACACTATAAGTTGGCTACTTAATATTTAGAGAACCCAGGTTACTTACGGGTATCTATCTCTATGTCAGTTCCACGACTGGACCCCTGAAATGTGATCAAGTTAAAAGTGCTGTAAAAAGAGTAAGCTGTCATTTGAGATTCCAACAATCTCGTCTGTTTTCCTTCCTAGCTTCCCCCCGCCACCCCCATTTTATCCCTTCATATTCCCTGAGCTGTAGTGAGGGGATGGCACATTGGCTTTATGGCATGAACCAGCTTCCATCAATTGGCAGTGTTTTCCCTAAGCATGAGGTTGGGGAGAAGTCTGTGGAGAAATTGGAGCTCAATATGTCAGAGTACTATAATTGATTAATCATGTCTTCTATGATCAACTTTTGACATCTTCAGTGATCAATTAATGATGACTTCTATGATTGATTTATGATGTCTTCTGTGGGCATGGGAGGGAGCATAAAGGGAAGGTAAACCAGGTAATATCCATTGCTGCAGTGGGGTCTTCATACTTCTGTTGGTCTTCGATAGTGATCTAAAAGAAGAAATTAATTGATTAACTTACGGCAGTGAGATGTTTCTCTGTGGTAGCACTGTGCCAGCTCCTGCTCTTATACCACCAACAATAATCCTGAACATTTTTCCTACGAAGCTATGGGTGAATATGACTGCACTGAGGAGTGGAGTCATTGCTGTAAGGCTGGAGATTCAGGGAAGAGTTTCAGCAGACATGAGTCCCTGTCAGCATTACTGTCTGTGAATGTCACTGTAACACTGACCTACCTCTGTATGGTTATACACCAGGCTTGAGAATGTCTTTCTCTCACACATGAGCCAAGATGCTGGGGTGGGCGGGAGGAATGAGGTGTAGAGCAGGCTAAGGACAGAGGAAGACACTAATTGGAAGGGCGTTAGGAACTGCCCTGGCTCTTTAGCCCAAGACTTAGAGAAACTAGTGTCACGGGGTGGGTGGAAGTGAGCGGCGGGGAGCAGGGGAGGCCACACATCTGTATGTGAAACTGTCTTTGCAAAATTATGACACTGAGGGAAGTCTGGCGTGGGTGACTCCATCTTGCTTCTAGCCTCCCAGGCTGGCTGTTCTCAGTAATTCCTGAGCATAGGATTAGGCCAACTATGGAAGGAATTTATTTTATCATTTAACTTTAAAACAAGGATAATAATAATACTGCCCTAAAACTGATCTCCTCCTTGTTTGGGGACAGAAACTGTTTTTGTAAGACTAGTGAAGGGCCACAAGATTAGGATTATGAGAGTGTCCAGACTTCTGCTAAAATGGACATGTAGCGAAATGACAGCCAGCTATTGTCCCCTAGCTTGCCTCTTTATAATCCCTTGTTGCTCAGGAGTTGTGCGGCCAGAGGTCTCAAGATTTGTGACTTCCCTGATTAGACCCTGTAGGTAACATTGCTACCGTTGCTGCTGTAAAACCTGAGATTGTCTTTTCAGATGTTTTTCAGACTTTTGCTTTCTGGCAACTGACTGACTCCACCTGGACCCAGGACCCACCTCAACCCATTCTGTGGCTCCCACCCAGAGGTGGACCCAGTGCCTGAGGACTGTTTTCCACACCCCTATGATTTCATTCCCAACAAATCAGCCGCTTTCATTTCCAGCCCCCTGTCCACCAAATCATCCATGAAAACTCTAACTTCTGAGTTCTCAGGGAGACTAATTTGAATATCAACTCCCGTTCCCCCACTTGGCTAGCTCTGTGTTAATTAAACTCTTTCTCTACAGCAGTACTGTGGTGTCAATGAATTGGTTTTGTCTGTGCAGCAGGCAGGAAGAACCTATGGGCAATTACATATGGACATTAACAAGAGTAGCAGCACAGCAAGAGACTTGGGGTGGGGATATCTAAGTCCTGAGCTCTTCTCTCCCAAGGTGTATCCAGTTTTAACCACAAATAGGATAGTGAAAGGAAGGCTGGGCCTATGGCAGGAAGCATCAGTGTTGGAATAGGATGAGAAAGGAGTGCACCAACGGGGGTATAAGAAAAAGCAAAGAATGGCAACAAACACTTCAGGGTGTGTGCGTGTGCGTGTGCGTGTGCGTGTGCGTGTGTGTGTGTGTGTGTGTGCATGCGCACACATGTATGTTTGCTGTTTTCATGTGAACAGCTCTAGTTGTGGCAGAGTGAGGAGTGGTTGTAGCCTGAGCAGGCTGGAGAAGAGAGAAGAAAGGAGGTAAGAAAAAAGAAAATGGAGTTGATTAAGCCAGGGAGATGTGTGGCATGTGTAAGAAGAAAGAAGAAACCTTATGCAACAAGGTCTTCCAGGCAAGAGTAACATGGAGATTGGATCTGATAAAAGCAGCCCAGGAAAAAAGCAGTCTGATGGCAATCTTTCTTAGGAATTTGTAAGTCAAAACAGAAAGTCATAGTCCTATAGTTTGCTTATTCAGAAGCAAGGAATCTGATGATAACTTCAGATCAGCAAAGAAATTATTCTTATTCCTCAAGAGAATACACAAAAGAATGTATCAAGAGAAAGCAGGCTAAGAGCATTAGAAATTCAAGTTATCCCGCTTAGTAGGATAAAAGTAAAGGCCTTGCTTTATGCAAGAATTAAAAGTCACCTTGGATTGGTTAAAGACGCCTTTCTGTGAATGATTACTAATCTTAGCAAAGGCAGCAGATTAGTCTGGGCTTTTTATTGTCAAAACATAAAGTTACTGGATGACTCAGTGTTTGCATGACAGAAGTGCGGCATGATGAAAGGGAGTCACAAGCAGATGTAAACTTGGGGATGAAGGATTTCTTCAATGCATAGATTACAGAGCCAAAGAGAACCTTAGTGAGCTCCTACTGTCTCCTCATTCTCCAAGTGAGGAAACATGGCAGACAGACTCTAAGATGGCCCCTAGTGATCCTCACTTATGGATGTACATGCCTTTGTGTAATCCCCTGCTTCCCACCTTCTCCCCATGGAGTGTGGGAAAGACTTACTTTGAACCAATAGAATATGTCTAAAGCCATGGGATGACATTCTCATAAATACGTTTCATGACATCAGACTCTATCTTGCTAGGGGACACACTCTGGAGGCTCTCCTTGCTGACTTGAAGCAAGCAGGCGTGTTGAAGAAATCCACATGGTAAGACAGAATAGGTGCTCTCTAGGACTGCACATAGCCCCTAGTTGCTGAAAGCAGCCTCTAAAAGCTAAAGTAGATTTCAGCTGACAGTAAGAACTACGTCTTCAATTCTAAAACCTCAAGAAAATGAATGCTGCCAATACCTTGAATGAGTTTAGAAGCAGATGTTTCCCCAGACAAGCCTTTGGATGAGAATACAGCCTGAATAACTGCAAGTTGGTGAAACTCTTATCAGAATAATGTATCTGAACTCCCGATCCACGGAAACTGGGAGATAATAAATATGTAATTATTTATTCTGCAGTAATAGATAACATAAACGTGAAACCCAGGTATGAGTAATAGTTTTTCTGTGGTCTATTCGGTATAACTCAGTGAATATTTATTTCATGCCCTCTGGATTTTGGTACTGCTGTGGATTCAATTGTGTCTCCTAAAAAGATATGTTAAAATCCTAACCCCAGGTAAGTGTAAATGTGAATTTATATGGGTACAGGATCTTTGAAGATGTAATCAAGTTAAGATGAAGTCATACTGGACTGGATGGGTCCTAAATCTAATGCCTGGTGTTTCTGTAAGGAGACGGAGACTTAGAGAGGACGCAGACACACACAGAAAAGACAGCCATGTGAATTACAGAGGCAGTAATTGTAGCAATGCATCTGCAAGCCAGGGAATACCAAGGATTGTGGTAACTGCCAGAAGCATGAAACAGATTCTCCCTCAGAGTTTCCAGGAGCTACCAGTCTTGCCAACACTTTGGTTTCAGACTTCTGGCCTCCTGAACTGTGAGGAAATAAAACTCTGTTGTTTTTAAGTCACTCAGTTTACAGCAATTTGTTCGGACAGCTGTAAGAAATGAATGTAAATACTCTGAAAAGCAAGCTTAGTGTCCCAAGTTCCCAGAGCACTTAAATCTGAGTTCATTAAGATGATGAGATACCAGGAAAGAGTTAGGGATGTGCACGGCCAAATGAGAACAGTGCAGGGAGAGGGAGAGAGGCTCATTCAAACCGCAACATAAGATCAGTCATAAAAATGAGCAGGTGGGAGGTAGGGTTTGCTACCAGAAATTAAGTGGAAGCAACAGTTCCGTTTCTGTCATGGAACTAGAGATAGGCATTATGACATTCCCACTTTTCTGGGGCACTTCACCTGGTATTTCACAATAACAAAATTCATTCGTTAAAAACTCACATTCATAAATCCACAAAGGAGATAAAATTGAATTTTAAAAAAAGTCAATTAAGCTGGGTACGGTGGCTCATACCTATAATCCCAACAGTTTGGGAGGCTGAGGCTGGTGCATTGCCTGAGGTCAGGAGTTCAAGACCAGCCTGGCCAACATAGTGAAATCCCGTTTCTACTAAAAATACAAAAAAAAAAAAAATTAGCTAGACCTGTGGCGGGCAACAGTAATCCCAGCTACTAGGGAGGCCGAGGCAGAAGAATCACTTAAACCTGGGAGGTGTAGGTTGCAGTGAGCTGAGATCATGCCATTGTACTCCAGCCTGGGCAACAAGAGTGAAACTCTATCTCAAAAAAAAAAAAAAAAAAAGTCAATTAATCCAAAGGAAGAGAAAAATTGACATGGAAACAAATATGGGCTAAATAGAAAAGAAAGATGAGGACAAAATATTTGGAATTAACTATATCAATGTAAATGCTCAAATATTTCAATTAAAATGCAGAGTTTGCCATAATTGGATAAAAAAGACCCAGCTATATAATGCCTATAAGAAGAAGACTTCAAATATAAAGACACAGTTAGGTTAAAAGCAAAAGGACAATATAAAGGACTCAGTATGATAACATTAATCAAAAGAAAGCTTGAATATCTATAGTAATATAATACCAAAGTATATTTCTGAGCAAATGTTACAAAGGATAAAGAATTCTTTATAATGAGAAAGAGATCAAAATGTCAAGGGAACACAGCAATTTTAAACGTGAGTATGTACTTAACAATGACTGTAAGTTTTCTGAGGCCTCCCAGGTCAGGACTTCTGTGCAGCCTGAAGAACTGTGAGACAGTTAAACCTCTTCTTTTTAAACATTGCCCAGTCTCAGGTATTTCTTTATAGCAGTGCAAGAACAAACTAATACAGTTTTCAGGAAATAAAGAAATCCGTACAAGTCTAAAAGTTTAATAATTTTCATTTTAAATAATATAAGACTAACTTTAATATTAAAATCAATGTTCACCCCGTCAGTAATATTCGCATTTTCAAGTATGGTGTTCTGTAAATAGACACAAATGAATGACATCAACTGTTCCTATATTGTAAGAAATGGATGTCTTTTATTAAATAAAATATAAAACATAAGCAAAATTGTTTTTGAAACAGAAATAACACTGAAAGGAAAACGTTCAATGTAAAATATGATGTGAAAAAAGATGTCATAGCTCCGTAAGTCTTTACCATAAATACATACATGTTTCGTTACATAAAAAGAGAAGGAAAACCTGGTGTAGTGATGCAATTTAAGAGATACATTTTAAATGAGATTTTCTCATTTTAAACTTAGACTTTTAATTTATTGTTATTGCCTATAATTTTTCTGATAGTTTTATTATAGTAAATGTACATTTAATACATTAAACAGTTCCCCACTTAAATTATTAAAGTGAAAAAGCTACAGAATTGAGAAACTACTTAAAGAAATAGTTTGAATGAAAGGCCACTTAACGGTTTTTGTAAGAAATAATTAAGAACCATGGACATAAAACAGAAAAATAAATGATATTTTCTATCAGAAAAAAACTGATAAATTATATTAAGCGGGAACAATTTAAGATGCTAAAAATATTTCAGAGTTAAAGCACATAAAAGTAACCTTTTTGATGACGGAGGCTTAGGAAATTATTTTAGATGAGCTTTTTAAAATATTAATGATCATCAAATTGGGCCAAAAACCTTGGAACTTCAAATAGAGTACCTCCTTAATATAGCGTACATATAATTGCTACTTTAGTAAATATGAGAAAACAAATGCATCAAATTAATCACCACTACCACATGGTCTTCTTTGAGTTCCTTGTCCACTACAGTGGGAAGAAAACAAACAAAAATGTACAATTGGATTAACTGAACCAAACCATCAAGGGAAACTATTAATTTTCTTGTTTATGAAGAACCTTAATATATTTGCAAAAAGCCCTAAGAAGCCCAATGTACCTTTGAAAATTATAACTTTTAATTTAAGAAAAAACAGGGAAGCTAAAACTGGTTAACCAATTTGATTGATAAATAAAACACAAATAGTCCTAGTCTATCAAACTGGAAGCCCTGCAAAATTTTACTTCATAACATGTGAGTTTATTTCTTAGTAAATATCTTTATCTGGTGGCACTGCTGCTAAAGATTGTTTTCATTATGTTGAGATTTTGCAACTGTGAGCTTGAATTAACTCCATGACTTCAAAGCATTCTGATAATCAGAACATCCCAGTTTGATTAGTCTAGTTTCTATAGCTATTAAGGTGGGCAAACATCCTTGTTAGTATGCTAGTATATAGATTATCTTGCATTAGGCTTTTTTCTCTAAAATGTATCAATTGAAAAATCAATATATTTTCAGCTTCGATATTGCCACCATTTTTCCTCTTCTAATGAAATTATAAAATGGTTTCCGCACTAGCATTTTGCAGAATTGGGTTGTGACATAAATTCTAAATGTATCAGGTCAACCCTGCCATGTTCTTACAAAGGTATTACTGAGAAAATAGCATTGAACTTAGGTGAAATTTGAAGTGGTCAGGGGTCAAAATGGAAATAACCGCCTCTAGGAACACTGAGTGCTAAAGAAAAAAAAAAAAAAACCAGTCCGTGCTTACAAAAGACCTGTGCAAACCCTAAAGTGTTCTACAATTGAAATGTGTCACCACTAGGATTCACCAAGCAGTCAGTCTAATGAACTGTTTTTACTTGTTTATGCATTTATACTTGTTGAGAGCTAGTAGGAACTTCTGAAATCATCTAATCTACACCCAATGAGCAAACTGAGACTATGAGAACTCCCAAGGGTTTATGTAAAGTCATAAGATAGTGTCATTCATGAGCAAAACCCCAGATCTTGAGGCTGTTATGTGCTGCTCCTTAGAGAGTTCCACAGCCCTGCAATGAAGAGACCTATAAGTCACTCTACCAAGTAACCCTAAGTTTTGCTTTCTGGTAGATGACTTACGATGGGGATGCCTCTGTGGCCTCCCTCCTGCCCATGACTTGTGTCTGCAAAATAGAGAGACATAACTACAAAATGATGAAACCAGGCTCCATCAATCAGTGCTATAGACTGAATGCTTATGTCTGTCCAAAGGTTTATATGTTGAAACTTCATCCTCAATGTGATTGGATTTGGAGCTGAGGCCTTTGTCAGGTGATTAGGTCATAGGATGGGGATCTTTTGAATAGGATCAGTGCCCTCATGAAAGAGAGCCCAGAGAGTGCCCTGGCCCATTCCATCATGAGAAGACACAGTGAGAAGATGGGTGTCTATGAAACAGAAAGCAGTACCCTCATCAAACACAGAACCTCCTGGCATTCTGACGTTGGACTTCACAGCCTCCAGAACTGTGAAAAAATAAATTTCTAATACTTGTAAACCAGCCAGTTTACCGCATCCTGTTATGGAAGCCCAAATGGTCTAAGACAATGGCTTTAAATTATTCCTCTCTACTTCTAAATTCTACTTAGCTGTTAGAGAGCTTTAGGATTTGGAAACATCCAGTGTGTATTTTAGCAGTTTTCTAATTTTAAGGTAAAATAATTACACAATGTAATGCAATTATATCAAATTATATAATCTCTGTGCAAATAGGCCTGGGATATAAGAATGTCTAAGTACACAAACATATTTATGCATGCTACAGTCATTTGAGAACCAAGAAAGTGAGTTAATATAAAGCTCCCAAAGAACAGCTAATATAAAAGCTGAAACCTATTTACCATGGGCCTGCCAATGATAGAAGCATTTTACGTAACAATTAGATGCTCATAACAATCCTTTGTTGTGAAAGGTATTATTAATGTCCCCTCTTTCCAGGAGAGAAAACTGAGGCACAGAAAGATTAAGTCCTACTGCTAAAATGGCAAATCTAGAAATAGGCAATTCTAGAATTCAGATTGAAAGCCCACGCTCTTAACTAATAATTTACATTACATTGAGTCTTCACAATAAATGTTTATGTTAGAATATAGGCTAAGAGGCTTAAAAAGGGTGCCAGGTTTGATTGGTAAGTTATGATTCCCTAGTCACCATGGGTTTTGGCCTATGTTGATCAGTTTCACCTGGTACTACCAGCTAAAATTAAACCACATCATCACCAGTTCTTTCAAATGGAGCAGATGGCATGATCTCCCATTGCAGTGGTTTGTCATTCATTTCTTACACAGACCCATGAGCAACCCTTTGTCAAGTGAATGCCATCACCCAGATGCGAATGATAAGAACGAGGAAGAGGACCTGGAGAATATAACTGAGGCATTAGGGCAGTGTGGGATTTGAGATATCCTAATTAAGAAGGAGGTGAGGCCAGGCGTGGTGGCTCATTCCTATAATTCCAGTGCTTTGGGAGGCCAAGGTGAGCAGATTGCTGGAGCCTAGGCTCAAGACCAGCCTGAGCAACATGGTAAAACTCATCTCTACAAAAAGTACAAAAAATTAGCCCAGCATGGTGGTACATGCCTGTAGTCCCAGCTACTTGGGAGGCTAAGGTGGAAGAATAACCTGAGCCTGGGAATTCAGTGCCACAGTGAGCTGTGATCATGCCACTGCACTTCCGCCTGGACATTGGAGTAAGACTTTGTATCCAAAAAAAGAAAAAAAGTGGTAAAAAGGGAAGAAGTTTCATTCTGCTGGTATGGCAATTTCGTCTTCAAGAATCAAGCAAACAGCCCAGGCACGGTGGCTCATGACTGTAATCCCAGCACTTTGGGAGGCCAAGGTGGGTGGATCACCTGAGGTCAGGAGATTGAGACCAACCTGGCTAACATGGTGAAACCCCGTCTCTACTAAAAATACAAAAATTAGCCAGGCATGGTGGCAGGCTCCTATACTCCAGGAATGGAGGCAGGAGAATCACTTTAACCCAGGAGGTGGAGGTTGCAGTGAGCCTAGGTAATGCCTTTGCACTCCAGCCTGGGCAACAAGAGTGAAGCTTCATCTCAAAAAAAAAAAAAAAAAAAAAAAAAAATCAAGTAAGCTGAAGTGGATATAGGTTTAATGGCACTTGACACCCTGACACTCAATTTTAGGAGTCCCTTTAAGAAAAATACAAAAGTATAAATGTAGGGACAAAAGACCCTGGAACGTACTTGGTGCCAGTGAAGAATGTGAAGATTGAGCTTTACTTATTTTGTGTGATTTGTTGTGAGTTCACCTGCATATGGCAGAGGCAAGAGAAGGCAGAGGAACTTTTGCTGTCTCTGTGCCCCATGCAGACTGGAGATTTCTTCAAGAGAACCCTTCAGGAGAACAACAACTACCGGGGGACTAAGAATTAAATTAAGAGGAACCAAAGAGGCATAAGCTATCTTTCAAATTCATATGAGAAAGATGTTCAAGTTAAAAGAGAACATGCAGAAAATGTATTTAAAAATGTGTAAGGAAGAAATTGGGCCACAGACATTGGAACAATTTCACTATGATTGGGCTTCCCTTGGCTTTAGAATATTCCAGGGAGGAATCGCTATGGCAGTAAAATCAAGAAAGAGGGCTACAGAGATTTTTCCAGTGCTTGAGTGGATTGATATAGAAGGCTAACATCTAATCCCCTAATCTGCCTTGGTATATAAAAGCAAGGGAGGTCTAGCAGGAGGGACCAGGGATGTAGTCAAATAGATGGGTTTAGGCAGACCTCCTGGTCTGGAGTAACTGGGGGAAGGGCTGCAAAGTCTAAAGCCCAGCTACAGAGGTAGCAGATATCACTCAGCTACTGGGCAGGACTTCCTGACTGGGAGCTTGCTTATAGAAAAACAAAATGAGCTGAATTATCAACATTTGAGTGTGCCTTCAAGGTAGATGGGACCTCGGGTATCCAGAATAGAGACAGAAAGTGGGATGATGGTTGCCAGGAACTGAGGGAGCATGGGATGAGGAGTTACTGTTTAGTGGGTGCAGAGTTTCAGTTCAGGATGATAGAATATTCTGGAAATGAATGTTAGTGATGGTTCTACAACAACATTGAGACTGTACTTAATGCACTGAATTATATACTTAACGGTTAAGATGATAAAGTTTATGTTACCTATATTTTCACAAAATACAAAAATATCCTTTTATAAAAGTGAATTTAAAAGACATCCCAGGACCTAAGGAAAATTCCACAAATCAAAGCCACAGGTTTAGTTCTAAGAACCACAGAGGCTGGGAAATGAAGCAACTGATACTGACTTTTCTTGTCATTTAATAATCTTTGTGTGCATTGTAGACTCAGAAGGCATTTGTATGACCTTTCAAGAGGTGAGAATCCCAGTCCCCACTTCCAAATGGTTATAAATGGTGCACTCTCAGTAGAAGGAATTCAAAAGGTAAGATGCCTACCTCCTTTTGCAAAAGCAGGGAATGGTGCAGGAGGCAGGAAAAACCAGGCCACAAAAATTCACAGAAAATAGCGTATGTCAAAGGAAAACCAGTCTGGACCAGATCAAAGCTATGACAGAAGTAATGATTGAGTTTCTTTATAGCTATATTTTACTGTTGAAGGTAGGGGATTGTGTATAAATTAAAGAGACAAAAATGAATGGATTAAGATGTCCTCAATTTAGAAACTGTCAGTAAGGACTTTTTTTTTTTAACTGAACAATTTCAGAAGCCTTAGAGCTCAGGAAGGGTGCTGATGTTAGGACATCAGAGAAGGTAGAAAGAAACACACAATTCAAGGATAGTGATCACCCCTCCAACATTGACAAATATGATCAAGTTCTATTGAAAGGAAAGGCTTGGTGGTCAGCTAGCACTGATTGTTATTCCTAAAAACAAACTTCGGTCACAGATTCAGCAGCCTATGGGAAGTAAGTAAGGTGATTGACTTACACATTATCATTTTAAGAGGTAGAAGAAAAATAATTATTAGCAACAGCTTCAACCACAAAATGCTTCTAGACATGTCACAGTTGGAATGAGACTGCCAGAACTGTTAATCCTCTTCACTTTTTTAATAAATGAAAAAACTATGGCTCAGTGGGATTGAATGATTCACACACATTTTCATGATTTGGGGCCAAATAAAAAATTACTCACAAGATTATGTATAAGCCACGGGGTTTCATCATTGGGATAAAAAAAGAGCCGGTGTGTATAAATAATATCATAAAAAAAGACAGAATCAAGAAAATGGTGGATTAGACAAGCCATTGTTTTCTCTACAAAGGTAGGAAGTGCCACACAAAGGTAAAAAAATGTATATAATTGGCCGAGCACAGTGGCTCACACCTGTAATCCCAGAACTTTCGGAGGCCAAGGCAAATGGATCACCTGAGGTCAGGAGTTCAAGACCAGCCTGGTCAACAAGGTGAAACACCATCTCTGCTAAAAAATACAAAAATTAGCTGGGTGTGGTGGTGGGTGCCTTCAATCCCAGCTACTCAGGAGGCTGTGGCAGGGAGAATTGCTTGAATTCAGGAGGTGGAGGTTGCAGTGAGCTGAGATCGTGCCACTGCACTCCTGACTGGGTGACAAAGCAAGACTCCATTTCAAAAAAAAAATATATATATATATATGTGTGTGTGTGTGTGTGTGTGTGTGTGTGTATAAAATATGTACATAGTATATATTTCACATATAGGCAAATATACATATATATGCAACTAATATATATATTTTATATATAAGTTGCCTGTATAGCTATATATATATATAATATATATATTTGCCTATATGTGAAATATATACTATGTATATATTATATGAACACACATACATATCTATATGTGTATTTTTTGAAATGGAGTCTTGCTTTGCCACCCAGCCTGGAGTTCAGTGGCACAATCTCAGCTCTCTGCAACCTCCAACTTATATATATATATATATAGCTATACAGGCAACTTATATATATATAATACGTGTTATGTATTATATATATAGACACACAGGAAACTATATTATATTATATTACAGGAAACTATATTATATATATGTTTTATATATAATATATATCATATAATATATTATATATTTTATATATGTTATATATAACATATAGTATATATATAACATAAAATATATGTTATATACATATACTATATAGTATATATAATATAGTACTATATTATATATATTATATATATATATTATATATAGTACTATATATTATATATACAATATATTATATTATACTATATATATAATATATTGTATTATATATATACAGGCAATTATATTATGTTACAGGCAACTATATTATATATAATATATATTATTGTTATATATAATATATTATATATTATTATTATATATATTATATATTATTATTATATGTATAATATATATAATATAGTATCTATATTAGTTGCCTGTATAGCTGTATCCCTGTGCTCAAACAGTAAGTGGAATGAAATGAAGGAAGGTTGCTTATGCAGATGACAGAGTGTCAGGGAACAGCCGACTCAACACAGATTTAGAGACCTGGAAAACATCAAAGCGGCCACCACATAAATAAGGGACACAATAAATGATGAAGATCAGGCTGCAGAAACTGGAACAAGAGTCCAATAAATAATGAAAGCATCACAGGAATAAATGGCAGTGAGCAAGCAGAGACCAGACTGCTGAGAGACCTAGAAGCAGACATGCAGGAATGATGAAGGAAACAGACGATGGGCATTGTTACATGTGGGAGATTTGCAACTTCAGTTAGAAGACAGGATGAGGCTTGTAAAAACAGATCAGCTTCCAATTTTTTCTGTGTGTTTGTTATATACAGCTTGGGCTGGCAAAATGCAACATCTCGTTGATAAAGAGCTTTTTATTACTGGCCTCATTAAATAGCAGGGGCCAAAGAGTCTGAAAAAGAGCTCATTATTTATGACTAGATAGAAGAAGAGCTAGGTGTGTTTAATACAGAATCATTTGACAGTTGGAAGTCAATACCAGTTGCTATTTTTTGCATTTCAGTGGGTCAGAAGGAAGAAGAAAGCTGCATCCACAAGAAAGTTTCAAATGCCATATGATTGAATGATAGTAGGGAGGGGATTTTTCTCTAAAGGGAACTTTCTCTAACATGGAAAGAAACAATATGAGAAAGGGCAAAGAACATCAAAGAGGGTAGGATGAAGGCCAAGCACTTTGAAATGAAAAGTAAGGTATAAGGCTGGGTGTGGTGGCTCACAGCTGTAATTCCAGCACTTTGGGAGGCTTAGGCAGGCAGATCACAAGATCAGGAGTTCAAGACAAGCCTGGCCAACATGGTGAAACCCTGTCTCTACTAAAAATACAAAAAATCAGCTGGGCACAGTGGCGGGTGCTTGTAATCCCAGCTACTTGGGAGACTGGGGCAGGAGAATGGCTTCAACCCGGAAGGAGGAGGTTGCAGTGAGCTGCGATTGTGCCATTGTACTCCAGCCCTGGCAACAGTGCAAGACTCTGTCTCAAAAAAAAAAAAAAAAAAAAAAAAAGAGAAAGAAAAGTAATTTGTAATTTTGAGGCCAGATAGTTATAAAAGTGGGGAATAAAAAACACAATTAGGGGTCTTGAGGAAAAGAAAGGACGAATAAAAAATATGTAAAATAATTTTTGCAATAAAGATTTTGACATAGGAAAATATTGAAAAGTAAAAGTTTACTCAGATGAAGAACAAAATAAAATCAAGAAGTTAGAAAGAAAGATGCTGAAAAGACTCTTATGAAGAATTCAGCTAAGGAGAAATGTGGGATTTGTCCAAGGTGGGAATGAACTACAATAGACCATATAAACGTTTTTATTTTTTTAATCTAGAAAGAAAGGAAAAAGAAAAGAAAAAAAATGATTCAAGTCTAAAGTCTATACCCTCTTTGATATAAACATGCTTTGAATCATTCTATATAAAGGTAAGGTATTACCATTATAGGATATTTAGTTGGACTTTTTATAATGAAGAACAACTGATTTGGGATTTAGAAATAAGATCAAGTAGTCTGAAATAAAAATTAGGTTTGACTATAAAGGTATCAGTTGATAGCACTTAATCAAAAACTCTTGTTGCCTCTGAAAAATTGCAGTGAAATGACTATAAAGTTTCCTTGCTTCCTGCAGTTCCCTGGTTGACCAGCTGTTGCAGGACTGAAATAAAGAAATCTGAGCTTAGATAAGGCTTTCTCTGGGAAAACAGGTGGGAGAAGAATGACACTGCCCAGAGAGAGGCAGATAATCTTTCAGGAGTGGAAGGCCACACACTGCTGTTCCTGATTCTTCAGGTCTGCAGTGAGGGTTGGGGTACTGGAAGCCAGGTACGCATCCTTTCAGTGACGCCCCCATCTCCTATGTCAAACGTGCCTCCAGCCTTTCATATTCAGTCCCATCCATCCTCCTTCGCACCTTGCCCCCACTGTTTTCCTAATGCAAATCCTCTTGGGGAAAGTTAAGTCTGTGTGACTTTCATCTCTCTAGGTGTCTATATCAGACATTCAGACCGTTTTGCCTAGAGCTGAAGCTGAGCGCGATTGCCCTAGGTGGACTGCAGGTTTTTTTCCCAAGAATCTGAGGTAGGAAATGGACATTCTCGGGTACATCACATCTGAAGAAAGGGAAGAATCAGATGTCGAAGATCAGTTGTAACAGGCGGGATGTGGCAGAAGTTGTCACCTGCCTGTGACAACTGAGGGAAGCATGGAGATGGAAGACGGGAGGGGGAAAGACTCATTACTCCTATTTGCAATGAAAGCAGCTCCCCTAGTGGGGTGGAAATGATCTGGTTTACTATAAAATTACTTTGGGAGAGACCTAATGGTCAACGTACAGACCAGATAATTAATTATACAGAAGGCCTCTTAGGAATAATCAAAGTTAGCACCAAGTTCAAAATCTAGCCTAGTCATATATCATCCAGGCAGAGCTAATGAAGGACACCAGATCTCATCATATCTGATCCTTCAAAGGTAATTAAAATATCATACCCATATACTTTAAAGTGAAAAGGACTCATAACGGAATGTGTGTTCCCCATTCAGCGTTGCCTTTTATTTTCACAGTAAAACTAGAAGAGAGTAAGTTGTTGCGTATATTGCTATTAAAAAAACACAACCAACAGTTGGAAATTAAACTAAAAAATTTGGGCTATAGCCTGAAACATACTAACATTTTCTAATATCCCACAATGGAACCATATATTAGAAGCAATTTCTATTTTCGGTTTTATTTCCTCCCAGCATAACTAAAATTTATTATTTTATGATTTCATGTGTGATATTGCACTGCCTCATAATTTCCCCAAATTCATCCTTTTTGAAGCTTTTAAAGGAAGGCCTTCCATTTCAACATTCCATTATGTAATAAACAGATTTATAAATTTCCTATCTATCTTCTTCTTCTGTAAAATTGAGACTCAGTGCAAATCTGTTTGCATGTTGATGAAGATATTTCAAGGACCACAAATTCTGCAAGAACATTGATGTTTCCCCAGCAGGGCTTGAGGTTTGGGTTTTAAAAATTCCACTCTTCTTCAATGATTACAGGATACAGTAAGAGCATAAGTAGGGCCTTTTTTTTTTTTCCTATACGAAGGCTTATATTGGAATGAATCCCAGCAACACTTTTCCTGTGTTTGAGAAGCCTACATTCTTCTGTTCTCTGATTCTATCGAAATTATGCACAAAGTTCTGGGGCTTCTAGGATATGAGGCAATAGGAATTTGCTTTCCTTTGCTATTATTCAGCAACTCGAGGCTATTTGTAATCATAGCACATCCATCCGAATTTAGCTGTTTAACAGAAATGGAGACATTTACTTCTCTCTCTAGGCACTTTGGTTTTGTCAGGTGACAAGAAATACAGTCGCGGCCCTGTGGTGGAAGCAACTAGAAACTGCAAGACTTGAACTTGAGAGAGCCTTTAGAAATGTTTTATTGGAATGTTATTTTCCACCTGAAGCTGACTGATTCCATTTCTCACAATTGCAATTATCCATTTGTTACAAGCTGCTCCTGTGTCTTCATTATAAAAACCCAGTTTGGTTCCCTTTAGCGGTTTTTCCAGCAAAGCACAACAGTAAACAGCAATCTGCTTATTGGAAGAAAAGAAAGAAGAAAGAAAGAAAGAAGGAAAGAAAGAAAGAAAGGAAGGAAGGAAGGAAGGAAAGAAGGGAAAGAAAGGAAGGAGGGAGGAGAGAAGGAGGAAGGAAGGAAGGAAGGATGAAGGAAAGAGGAAGGAAGGAAGGAAAGAAAGAGAAGGAAGGAAGGGAGAAAGAAAAGAAGAGAGTAGAAAAGAATAGACAAGAAAAGAAAAAAGAAACATTTTCAAGAGAAAAACTAGAATGGTGACTGAAAGAATTACCAATCCAGCATTAGTTAGAATCTGGCTTTTAGACCAGAGGCACATGCTAGTTGTGACTGATACACTTCTTAACCTGGGAACTGCAGCATGACTGACATTTTGGTTGAGATCATTTTTGGTTATACTTTCCTGTGCATTACAGAATGTTTAGCAGCACCCCTGGCCTCTACCCAGGATGCTAGTGGCACCTCTACCCGGGATGCTAGGAGCACTCCTCTACCCTTGAGACAACCAAAAATATCTCCAGGCATTGCCCTGGGATGCTAAATCACCTTTTGTTGAGTAGCATTGGCTTAAGCCCTAGTGAGACTGAGTGAAACATCTATAAAATAAAACTAATGAGTGCACAGAGCTGCTGTTGTTGGTATAAGGTAAAATAATGCATTTGAAAGGGCAGTCTGCAATATAAATATAAGGCATTATTATTTTGTAGACAGATTTATTTATTCACATATTGAATTTAAGGTATCTTCATGGGGAGCAGGTCCCGTCTCAGCTGGCAGAATACGATGAGACTGTTTAGGAAAAATGTATCCCCTTTTCAACTGTAATGTCAACAGTTAAGAATTTACAGACACATCAATGTTTTAAACTCCTGTATAACAAGTTAACAAAAGGATTCAGGTGCTGAACAGGGATTTGATCCAAATGACCACTGAAGTTGATTTCAGCTTTGAAGATCTTTCGAAAATAAGAAAATTAGAATGGGATTAATATTTCTAGAATAATCAATATCCATTCTCTAGAAATATATTAATCTCTATTTATTGAAATAAACTTAGTTGCCCTAGAAGTAACTATGTTCTCTGGAGAATGGATACACTGTAGATGTGATCTTGAAAGCAAACTGCTCAAAACGAAGCTGTAGATATTTTCTAGATATTCTTCTTGAAAGACAACACATTACCTCAAGAAAAGGGAAGGGGATTGGGAGGCGTGACTTCGGAGCAGACAGCTCAGAAAATGGACGCTCAGATATTCCAATCATGATCAAAGCCTATTATTTGGTGTAGCTAAGATGTGAAGCCAAATTTATGCACAGCAGGGATGAGTATCTTATAGAGGCAGAAATGAATGGCTATTCCTGCTAGAGAATACTGACTCTTAATCTTCATACATTTTGCTAGGACTTACTACTTCTAACACTCTTAGGAAGTTCTAGAATTTTGAAGGTTTTCCTGGAGTTTTTTGTAGTCATTAATTTTTAAAATAATAAGAACAAAAATATCTGTGTTCAAAAAGAGATCCTTTGCATTCAGTTCTGTTCTTTAATTATTTCTTTCACATTAAAAAAGTGAAGGTTGCAGAATGCAATCGTTTCTTTGTGCAAGCCACTTTTGCATAATGCCAAGCAAACACTTACAAAAGAATCAGTTGTATAAACAACATGAGCTAAGAGAAATGATGATAAGGGTTTAAAATGAGTATCTTGTTGCAACTTGGGATTCAAGTAGAATAAAAACAGTCAGAGACATTGAGAAATTGAGGGCATAGACATGAAGGAAATCAACTGAAAAAAGGTGACCTGGATTTTGGGTTTACTTAACTCCTGTAAATGGGATATTAACAGATAAATCAAAAGATCTGGAGAAATGACAAAATATCTAACACTTAAAAGATGTTTTCCTTCATTTTAATCCTATGTTAAGCTTCTCAAGAACTATTTACATCACCTGATGCAGCATCTATGGTAAATGCATGATTGTACTGCATATTTTAAAACAATTTTAGTTTCTTTTGATTGACAACATTAGAGAAGAAAAAGAATATTATTTTAGAGAGTCTGGTCCTTTACAATTTGGCAGATAAAGAAGACTTCCATGAAATAGAAGACATTTTTCCTCTTGGTTTTAAACTTCTAATAAAATGTTGCTGACAGACTAATTATAAATGTTTTATATATTTCATGCATATGTGTTCCTCTCTAAACCAATTTAATTCCCATTAATGCTAATCTTGTTAATGCCCACTCAGAGAGGAAAGGAATACTCTTAATAAACTATTGATTTATTTGAGTGATTTAAATGGGGGATGGGCAGAAATAGATGAGAGAACAGGAAAAGCCACCATTTTGCCCACAAATGCATTTCCTAGAATATTTTTCCAAATATTAATGAACATTAGGTTAGTAAATGGTATAAATAGGAGGTGGGGAGAGAATAAAGTGACAAAGTGATAGTCCTCCATCCATGAAAACTAAAAGCATTGTAAACGAATGGCTAATTATTTTTTTAGAGTACTAGCAATTAGAAGTGAGACATTACAAAAGGGAGGTTTTCTTTCTTTAAAAAGAGGTAAATTAAAAAACAAATGAGACTCATACTTGCAAGCGCTAACTGAAGTCTGTTTTTCTTTCTTAAAAAAGTCGGTTAAGTCAACAAATGGGTAAGTTATGTTCCTGGCACATCTTGTGCTACCCCTAGTGTGGCTGGCCACCTTGTCCTCCATGCAAGAATCCAACAATTCCTCTCCAATTCAATCAAGCACCCATCAGTCAAGATTTCCGTATCTCAGGGTACTTTAAGAAGCCAAGGCGCAAGATTGGCTCTTAAGAGAGGCTGTGCCCAGTTCTGAGTGGTTTTGTTGAACACAGCTTTGTAATGAGACTTTGGGGTAGCCTGGGACTTAGAAAACAAGGGAACACCCTCTCTGTCCATTTTCGGATCATCTGAAAACTAGCTAACCATTTCTAAAGGTGCAGAGGTCTTCTTTCCCATTCTCCCTGGAAAAAGTGGCCTGAAATAGGGAACAAATGGAAGATGGAATTTTGTCCAGGGCCCACCATTTAGCCTTTAGATACATCATTCTACCTCCCAGAGACTCAGTTTTCCTTTCTGTAAAAAGGGTATAATAATGTCTACTTACTGTGCTCTTATATAACAGGGCAATATTTTTTTTAAGTGATTAAAAAGGTGTATTAGAAAGTACTATGAAAACTGTGAAGTGGGTACAAACATATTATACTAACTGGGAAATAATTTAAGAAAAAGTAGCACAGGAAAACGAGGAGAAAAATATGAGGTTAGATATCAATTTTATCAGGGTCTTGTATTAGAAGAGAGAGAGAGATGTTTACCCTCAGGATTTTCTGAAAACTTTTAATGACAACTGATGCTTATACTTTATGGGTATATAGAACATAAAATAAAAACTGAAAATTGAAAGCCTTTAGACAGTGAAATTTTCCTTTTGTTGATCCAAATGTTTGGTGTTGGTTATACATTAAGATGGGGTGGGGGTGAGAACAATCTCTTAACATTCATTGAAAAAAAATACTGAAACATATTTTCAGCACAAATATTAAACTCCCTCTTCTTCTCTACCGATTGGTAAAAAAATATATATTATATTTTGATTTTTTTTTCTTTTTAAATTATATGGTTATCCATCCCAGCCGAAGTCGTGCCCGGTCATCTGGTAGAACTTGAGGTTGAAAGGCCGGTAGAACTCGCGCAGCCTGCGCACCACCTCGCGGTCGATCTCGGGGTGGGTCCTGCCCTTGGTCTTGCCCAGGCAGTGGGGCCGGCTGCTGCCCTCCGCCTTCTTCAGGCAGGGGAAGCCCTTGGTCTTGTTGAAGTAGAAGTGCTTGTCCGTGATGATCCTCTTGAGGCCCAGGAAGTCCTGCACGCGGCCCAGCTCGCCGGCCGGGTCGCTGATGAGCCGCTCGCCGCTCACGAAGAGCATCTGGCGGATGGGGAAGTGGCGCAGCCAGTGCTCCAGGTGCTTGGCGTAGATGCCGATCTGGATGGCGCTCCACGACGTGTCGATGAGGCCCGTGGTCCTGTTTTTGAACGTCAAGCTCTCGAAGGTGGGGATGTCGGGCCGCTTGGACAGCGTCTGCGTGTAGTCCGAGATGGCCCTGGTCACCGGGTCCCGCACCACCACGATGAGCTTGGTGTGCTTGGACATGGCCGAGATGCGCGCGGGCGCCTCCCGCGTGACGAAGTAGCTGGGCGTCTTCTCCATGGTGATCTGCCCTTCCAGGGTTCTGGGCATCAGGTCCCTGAGAAAAGCAAAAGGGCAAGTCAGAGATGTGCACAGAGAGCTCAGTCCCAGGAGAGGCTGTGAGGTACACTCAGGAGCCAGACTGCCATTCCCGCTCCCCTACTTGCTGGGTTTCTGATGGTGAAGTCTCACTAGCAGCCCTGCACCGCAGATTCCTCGTGTATTGAACAGAGAATATTACCCTTCGCAATTTTGTGATGATTAAATGAGTTAATATACCTCAACAGCTTAGAAAACTGCCTGGCACCTAATAAATGCCATGTTAAGTTTCTGTGTTTTATTATTGTTTATCTGCAAGGCTGTAAGAAAATAACCTTGGTCAAAATCTTCAGGTGAATTAGGATGTTGTCATAAACACAATTAAACGGCTATGAGATAGTATAAAAATACCCTAAGCCCTTCCTGTGGTTTTCTTACAAACAAAGCAATTATATTCAACATAACATAGCATATTACACAAAACACTTATGTTTGTAATTCCTGAGGTTTCCTGCAACAAACAATACTTATTAAAGAATCTATCTTTTGCCTGATTTGAAATGCCATCATTATAATATTCTAAATATGTTGATTCCTTTCTACATTAGCCCAATTATGTTATTATCATGTGATAGTATATTTTCATGTACACCAAAGTAAATTCTGACTCTCTGTTGTTCAAGATGTCCTTGATGATTCTTGTCTGTTTTTCCTCCTGACAAATGAGAAATCACTTTGTCACATTAAAAACAAAAATGCCATTGGAGTCTTGATAGAGCAGATATTGCTTCTCTGTTCAAACAAGCTTTCTACTGAGAAGGATGGGCCTCAGTGCCAGTCAAAACATATGAACAGGAGAGAGAAAATCTATTTGTTCTTCCAACTTAAGTATACTGCAAATAAATGCACTATTTGTTGAGACAGATGTAGACAGATGGACAGACACATAGATACTGATTTTTAGTTATTTCATTTTGTAGTCTTGATTTCTCTCAATGTAGGCATTATCTAGGATTGTATTAAATCTTTAATTCTGATGATAGATTTGTTACTTTTGTTCATGGAATTTGTGATTAGTTTATACTTTGCATCTGCAAGGAAAGGATACACTTTGTATTATGGGAGCTCGCAGTTATTAATTGCCTATGATTTTGTCCCACCAATACTATCTGCTAACTATATTTTGTGAAACATGTCAAACATACACAAAAGCAGAGGAAATTGTCAAATCAATCTCATGTACCTTAAATCCAGCTTCAAAAATTCATAACAGCCAATTTTATTTATAAATCCCCTTATTCCTACTGCTCCATGCCAGTTGGATTATTTTAAAGTCATTCACAAATATCGTATCAGTGGATTAGTAAGTATTCCTGCCCCGCCTGCATTACTTCTGTCACAATTCCTCAATCCCTGGGGCAATCTGATAGCCCTGATACTCCCTTAGTTTTAATGATGCAGGTTCTGGGACTCAGAAAACGATACCCCAAAATGAAGGCCCCAAAAGCAGCCTAAGAAGCAGATGTTTTTCTCTGAACTTCTGCCCTTCTGTCTTTCAGACTCACTCTTACCCAAGACTAGCCATAGAAACTAAAATCCCTCTCCCCCAAGGTGGGTCATAGAAACCACAACTCCTTTTCCCCAAAGCCGGCCATAAAACCTAAAAACATTACTCTAACTTTCCTTCCACCTCTATGTACAAACACTGGCCATAAAGATATTATCTGGGCTGAGGTGGGCAGATCAGGTTGGATCAGGCAGATCCAGCCTGACCAACATGGAGAAACCCCGTCTCTACTAAAAAAATAAAATAAATACAAAATTAGCCAGACATGGTGATGCATGCCTGTAATTCCAGCTACTTGGGAGGCTGAGGCAGGAGAATTGTTTGAACCCTGGAGGTGGAGGTTGTGGTGAGCCAAGATTGAGCCACTGCACTCCAGCCTGGGCAACAAGAGCAAAACTTTCTCTCTAAAAAAAGAAAGAAAAGAAAAGAAAAAAGAAATTATCTGACTTATTCTGTTTGACTGTAGGTCATAAGACCTTCATTCCTGAGAGGGTCCTGTCCCACACCCGGAAGGAAGGAAGGAAGGCTTGCTCAGAGAGGCCAAGAAGAATCGAGACAGACAGGCCTTGCAGGGTTCTGCCACTGAGCCTATTAACGTTAGATCATACGCTTTCTGTCCAATCCTATTTCTATACAACTGTCCTTATTTAGTTAAGCCTAAGCATAAAAATGGAGAATTTCCCTTGTGTCTCTGCGTCTTCACTCTGAAGGCTCCTGCATACAGAGTAATAAATGTGGATGCCTTTTCTCCTATGAATCTGCCTCTCATCAGTGATTTTCAGCAAGCCTTCAAGAGTTGAAGGGGAAGTTCTCCCTTAGCCTATACACAGTTTCCCTCCCATTTTTTTTTTTTGTCATTTCAGTCAGGTTATCTAGACTTTTTTTAGACATTAGGCATTTGCTTTCTGTTTCTGAGCTTTTTTTTTTTTTTTTTTTTTTTTTGGGAGAGTTTCGCTCTGTCACCAGGCACCAGGCTGGAGTGCAGTGGCACGATCTTGGCACACTGCCACCTCCGCCTCTGCCTCCAGGGTTCAAGCAATTCTCCTGCCTCAGCTTCCCAAGTAGCTGGGAGTACAGATGTGTGCCACCACGCCCAACTAGTTTTTATATTTTAGTAGCGATGGGGTTTCACCATGTTGGCCAGGATGATCTCGATCTCTTGACCTCGTGATCCACCAACCTCGGCCTCTTAAAGTGCTGAGATTACAGGTGTGAGCCACCATGCCCGGCCTCTGAGTTTTTTCTAATTCTTAAAATAAATGTGAACTTCCTTTTTCAAAATAACTTTTAATATACCTAATTACCCACCTCTTAGATAGACCTTAAGTTCTGGGGAAGAGTAAGCGAAGACCAGAGAGTTTGTTGTTGACACAAAGGAGACATACACATTACCATAACCACCTATGTGACGCAGATTCCACTGTGTGACATGAATGCACAGAACTCATTCCTTTGTGACTCCTTCTGTGGAACAGAAAAGTTGTCTAGACCAGCCAAATATAAAAGCTTACGTTACGTTTGTCCAAGATGAGCCAGGAGATCTACCCACAGATGGTTGAAATTTCTCAGTGAAGGAAATTTAATCAAATATGTGGAAAAGTTTTGGGCTTGAAAAGCAATCATCAACTATAGTGAAGTGATAAAAAAGAGTATCTATTGATTTTATTTATTTTTTTGAAAAAGCCAGCATTGCTGTCTCTTTTTTTTCTATATATCTTTCACTTTCAACTACTTTATTTCCAAATTTGACCAGTAAAATAGAGATAGTATAATACTTCACTCAATTTTGACCAGTAAAATAGAGATAGCATAATAAATACTTCACTCAGGAGCTTCTGATTGGCCTGTGGGAAAGGAGGATTGTGGGTGGGGCTGGGCAGGGTATTGTTGCAGGAGACTTTCACAGATATTGAGACTATACATTGCGTTGGACCAGAGGAAACACTGCTAAAACCAGTAAAAAAGAAAAAAAAAAACCACCATATTTTAAATAATCTCAATATATTAGGGAAAAGAGCCATCCAACATAAAAGGAGTTTGAAGAGGAAACAGCTAAAATAGAATTGCAAAAGAAAAACACATTCATTTCTGTCATCTGCAGGATGAGGAAAACTGACTGATTTAGTATGGGGTGGGAGTCGGGAGTTGGGCTTAACTAAAAGCTACCTGCAAGCTTCTTTCTGCAAAAAGAAAGAAACGAGAGTCTAAATAAATCCACACCTTGTAGAAAATGGCTGCTTTGTAACAGGACTCACAACAGAATTCTTTAAATTGCAATCTTTAAATATTTGTTTTTCAAAAAAGTCAATGAATGGGGTAAAACATTTTTCAGACATTTTCTTACTGCAAATCTTACTGGATTTTAATGGTCAACAAAGCACCACATTATCACATAAAACAAAAGCCATGTGTATGTTGGAATACTGCATTTCAAAGTGTCTAGAACTTGAGAATCATTCTTCTTTACCTGAGTAAGGTACATATTATGTTGGTGCAAAAGTAATTGTGGCTTCTGCAATTATTGACAAAACTGCAATTACTTTTGCACCAAGCTGATAGTATGACTGTGCTTTGTGTATAAGTTGGGGCCTGGGCTGGGTAGTGAAAGCTCTCTTCCAGTATTACAGGTCTATAGAAATACAGGGCAGGCTACAGGAGCGCAAAGGTGCGTGCAGTGAGTAATCCCATGAGGTCTGCCTGAAGACAGAAGCAGTGACAAGGGATATGAGAAATTCAACTGCACGATGGGAGGCGTAGGTCCTAGGAGAACTTACTTTCCAAGCTAAATCGTGTAGACCATTTCAATCACCCCTTTAAATAATGAACAGCATTTGGAGACATGTATAGTAGGTATGAGGATGAGGAAATGGGTAGAGACCAACATTACAAGGAAAAACTGGAGAAGTGTATTTGTTTTTTCCTGTGGGAGGCAAAGATAAGAAGAAATTTCGCAAGCAAATTAAGAACTATATTACAAGGTAGATTATACACAATTGCTCTTCTCTCCATAGAACTCAAAGAGAATTCACAATAGCCAAAAGGTGGACGCAATCCAAGGGTCTATTTACAGATGAATGGATAAACAAAATGTGATTTATGCATACAATGGAATACTATTCAGAAATTCTGACATACGCTGCAACATGGGTGAACCTTGAGGACGTTATGCCAAGTGAAATAATCCAGTCACAAAAAGACAAATACTCTATGAGTCCACTTATGTATCTAGGGTACTCAAATTCATTGAGACAGAAAGTAGAATGGTGGTTTCCAGGGGTTGTGGGCAAGAAGAACTGAGAGTTATTGTTCAGTAGGTATGAAGTTTAGTGTTGTGAGAGTTCTGGAGATTGATTGCATAACAACGTGTATGTACATACCACTACTGGACCTAACAATGATTAAAATGGTAAATTTTATGTTACGTGTATTGTACTACAATTTTTTAAAAAAGAACTCGAGAGGACAAACATTTTGGTGGCATTGATAGAAATTAGACAAGAGTATTTTTGCTTTGTGGCTAATTAAACTTTAGAACAAGGTACTACCGAAGGAGGCTGTGGTTTTGCTAAAAGGGAAATACAAGAATTTATGAGATTTTTGTGCAGCTCATCTCAAATCAAAAAATGAGGTTTGTGGTCCATGCCTACTGCCTGCCGCTTGATCACTGGCTAGTAATTTGACATCTCTAGGCTCAGTTTATTCACCTTACCAGAAAAATCAAGCCAAGGTTCAAAGGTTCTCCAAACCTTGTTCACTGTTTAAAGAGGAGGTTGGAATGGTCTACATGACTTAGCTTGGAAAGTAAGTTCTCCTAGGACCTACGCCTCCCATCATGAAGTTGAATTTCTCATATCCCTTCTCACCGGTTCTGTCTTCAGGCAAACCTCATGAAGTGCCAACATGGCCATTATTACTACAGAGAATACATGGAAGCACTCTTTTTAAGAATGTGATACCCAGTGTTCTGAACTCCCAACTTCTAGGAGAGCCCCACTTAGTGCAGCTAACAAAGGGTCCAGAGAGTTACAGCTCTTTGCCATGTTCCTGACACGCCTGCCCATTTTTCATTCAGACAGTGAGGATGCCTGTCTTGAAGACCATGAGCTGGCTACATTACTTAGAAGGATACAGCCTGGTTTATTATCTTATATGGTGTGAGAGAGATGGGCTCAGTTTTTAAGGGGATTTCATTTCCTTCCATGACATAGGTACAGTTGTGCCAGGAAGGAAACTGCTTGGCAATACTTCTATCTGGCCCAAGCATCATGCCCTCCTCCACTGTGCTGGGAATTCCATTCTGGATCTGATCTGTCACACTGGGTAAGGCTCTCGGGGTCTAGGGTTGTTAGAGCTGCTGTCTGTCTGGGGTGACAGAAATGTTACGGCCAAGCAGGAACCACGACAGACATGCTAAATTGTCTTTTGTTTTCTATCCAAGTTCTCAGCCAAGTCAGTAGTTAGTAGTGGGAGTACTAAAATGACCCAGAGGACTTTCTCACTGCCACAGTGGGGACAGTGAGGGGACAGACCGGCCTCCACGGCTATGCCTCAATGATGGTCCAAGAGGCAAGGCTAGCACTCTAGCACGGGCTGCACCACTGCCACCTCTATGATCAGGGAAGAGCCCTCCATGACACTCCACAACGCAGACGCATGGTGCATCCAAATATGTGCAAGACAGAATAAAAAGAACTTCCCGTGTGTGCCTCACTCTTCTTATCAATTTGGGCCATTTGTCCTGAATTCCCACAGCCCTCATGTTGTCTTTCGGCTTCTTCACCCTCCCTCTGGAACTGCTATCGGCCTTGTCTGGAAGTACTTCTTCCAAAAAAACAATTACCCCGCTACCCTTCCCCATTTTATTTTTAATCAATGTTGTTTGGTCAACTTTCTATTTATATGGAAAAACAAATCTTGGCATTTGCTGCTAACTATTTAGGAAAAATTAATTCCAGATTGCCTGAAGATATAAGTAGTGAAACAGTAAACTTTTGGAAGGAAACCTAGAATATCTTCATGATTTTGAAGGAGGTAAAGTTTTGTTAATTTCTTAAAGGAATAACTATAATGAAAAAAAATGACCTACAGCAGTGTAGTGTGGGAAGTAAATTGTAAAAAGAAAAAAAAAAGACTTGTGCTATATTAAAATAGGGACTTCTGTTCATCAAATGATACCATTAAGTTAGCAAAAAGGCAAGCCTCAGGATTATATTTAAAAAACCACTTAAAATACAGTATATCAACAAGAGTCATATCCATGATATATAAAGAGCTCCTATAAATCAATAAGTAAAAGTAACTTGACAGCATAGAAGAAAAATGGGCAAAAACTAGAATAAGCACTTTAAACAAAAGACAGTATCCACAAAATTACATCTAGATATGAAGAATAAGTTTTAGTGTTCTGTAGCACTGTAGGGTGAATATGGTTAACAGCAATTTCGTGTATATTTTCAACAAGCTAGAAGAGAAGATTTTTGAATGCTCACAACACTAAGTAATGTTTGAGGTGATGGATATGCTAATTACCCTGATTTGGTTATTACACTGCATTTAAGTATTGAAATATCACTCTATGTCCCATAAATATATACAATTATTAGATACCAGCTAAAAATAAAATGGAAAATAAATAAATAAAAAGTATCGAAATAATCAATAAACACACGAAAAGGCACTGAACTTCATTGGTCATCAGGAAAATGTAAATTAAAACACAATACTATACTATAACAAACCTACTGACCATTTAGAATAAAAACCACAGAGAAATCTGAATTTGGGTGAGAATGTGGAACTGGCACTTTGGTGGTTAAAGAGTAAACTGGCACGGTGACTTGAGAAAACTGTTTGGTACTATCTACCAAACAAGTGCATTCACTGTGACCCAGCCATTTCATGGTCAGGGCTATACTCAATGGAAATCATACATATGTTCTCCAAAAGACAGTTCACAAATATTCACAGACAACCCTAACAGTCCCCAATTCAAGCTCTCCAAATGTCCACCCAAAATAGATGCACATAGATACACAGTGAGATCCTAAAAAGCACACAGCATGAATGACATAAAACCTGGGGGTGGGCTGGCTGCTGTGGCTCACGCCTGTAATCCCAGGGAGTCTGAGGCGGATGGATCATGATGTCAGGAGTTTGAGACCAGCCTAACGAATATGGTGAAACCCCGTGTTTACTAAAACTACACAAATTAGCAGGGTATGGTGGGTACTCCTGTAATCATAGCTACTCAGGAGGCTGAGGCAGAAGAATCGCTTGAACCCGGGGGGCAGAGGTTGCAGTAAGCCAAGACTGCGCCATTGCACTCCAGCCTGGGCGACAGCGTGAGACTCTGTCTCCAAAAACAAACAACAACAACAAAAACTTGTGGGTGAACATCACAATGTCAACAAGCAGAGCCAGTCACAAAAATGTAAACACTGTATGATTTCCTTTATTAAAAATGTCCTTAAACAGGCCGAATGCATCTATCCCATTCAATGTCAAAATAATGGTTACCCTTAGGGGAATAGGTGTCTAGAAGAGGGCATGGGAGGGACTTCCAGGCTGAAAAAAAAGTCCCAGTTCACGACCTGGGTACTGGTCACACAATCATGTCCACTTTCTGAAAATTTATTGAGCTGTATCTCATGATTTGTGTCCTTTTTTATATTTATGGTGCACTTGAATAAAGATTTTACTATGCTTATAAAAAATAAATGGACCAATATCCCATAATGCTTTAAGAAATGCATGATTTTTTTTTTAAAAAAAGGTTATTTGCGAAGCCCACTATATCTCCAATTTGTGTAAATTCAGATCACAAAGGAATAGGAGTGACGCTCACATACCCAGGAGTCAGGCGTCCTCTCCAAGACCACTTCTCCCTCACCCCATGTAAATGACAAGACAGCAGCTGCCCCTCACATGGGCTACTGTGAGCGCAGTGGTGTGCAGTGTATCCTGGAGAATGTGTTTCAAAGTGTGAACTCAGAAAAGAGAGAACTGAAGAATAAGTTATATTCGCCAAACATTTTGGCAAACGACTTTTTCAGCTAACGCTTACACAGACAAAAAAGAGATAGGGTAGGGTAATTACATTCCCTAATTTTTCTAACAACGAAGCTGAGATTCAGAGAGGCTGAGCAGTATGCTGAAGTCTTCACAGTCAGTGTATGGGAGCTTATGGGTGGTCCTCAAATGCCTAGTACAAGGCTCTTTCTATTGCAGCAGATAAGAGAAAGTCAGCAGCCAAAGGGGACCACAAAAATAATATACAGACGATGACTCCGATGGAACGAATTCAACAGATGAAAAACACGGGACCCTGCGAGAGTTATCCAGAAGGTAGCTGTGAAGATCCCGAAATAACTATATCCTGAATTGAATACAGATGAGATGAAGAAATGGGTCTGCTTGAATTGGGGAGCTGTATGAAATTAGACTGAAAAGATGACGATTTGATTAATGTCTGTGATATATTAAATCCGAAGCAGTGTGCAGGTTTGCAGCAGGAACAGACTGCAGGTGGTTAAATACTTTGGGGACTCTTCCAACAGAATTCAAGCTTGAGGAGTTAAAGGCTTGGATTAGGGTGGTGAAAGTGGGAAATGCAGGGTGGCCGAGGACAAAAGAAATATTTAGAGTATAATCGATGAGGTTAGACAGCTGATTTGTGACCAAAACAAAGCAGGCATTTTCAAAAAAAAAAGAGTGGGAATGAATAAAAGTTTTAATTAAAGCAAACAATTATTTGAAGAAGGATGTGGTCCCCTGTCACCCTTAGAAAAGGGAATTTGGATTTCTGTTTCAGTAGAGTTGGAGTTACTTTTTTTAAAGTTTGGATTTCTGCATGAGGATTCTAATGGAGATAAATGAGCAATAGTTTTATTTTAAACTATCACACAGATGGATCATGTATCTCCATGAAGACAACATCAGTTTATAGGAAACTCAAAATCGGGACTAGGAATAAGAATTTCAGCCTCTATTTTGCTATTAATAAGCTGTGTGATCTTGGGCAAATCACTTTGGTTCTCTTGGCCTCAATTTCTTCATAAATAAAAAAAGTGCATTGTCCTCAATCTTAGACCTTCCACCTCTAAGATTCCATGTAGGAAGTGGGACTTTAATTCATTTTTCACTTGTCATATTTAAAGCTCTGCACAGCATCACGCTGTTGTGTTCCGAAGTATGGCTCCACCAATCACATCAAGAGATTCGTCTAAATAATTACGCAGGGCAATTCTGCATCAACAGAATTGATTTCAAAATCAATGAGGCCTGAAAGAATGCAGTTCAAATAACTGATGCCAAGAGAAAGCGCTGAGGTTAGTTCAAATGAAGGCTAACTTGACAAATCAAGGCTTGGGGATAGCAGAAAGACCAGGAAATCCGTGAGCAGAGAGATCTCACTATATTCCACAAGGCAAGCATGTGATGAAGGAGACCAATGTCTATCCTATGCTTCCTCTGTGCCTGACACCTTGAAATAAAATGTCCAAGTCAGATGATGAAGTTCATGGACAGGACTACATTAAAAATAATAGATCCAGGGCACCCAGAAATTCAAGTTCAGGGTCCTTAGGAAGAGTATGATGAAGACAGAAGGAAATGAACACTTACTGAGCATTTACCATAGAACAAGGTCTGATGTATTATTTCTTGAGTCTCACAACAAAAATGAAAAGCTAAAACTATTCCCTTAATGTCACAGATGGGGAAACAGGCTCAGAAAGATAATGTGACTTATCCAACACACACAGTTGCTAATAGGGCTAGAATGAAAATCCAGGTCCATCCAGCTCTGAAGAGCATATACTTTCAACCTTCTCAAACAGCCAGGAAACATCAGAGTGACTCTTTTGGTTGATGTTCCTGGCCGTCTTTGACATTCTGCCAAAACATATGAGTGTTAAATGCATTCTTTACCTATCCATCTCTGAATGCAAGTCACCCTCCCTGAAATCTTACGAACAGGTAATATATATCACATGTATTTCAAAGGCTATCTTCTGCAAGGGAAGAACATCCTGCAAAGGGAAATCCCGGAGTTGTAATGCAAAGGTAATGTACCTTGAGGAATAAATAAATCTGGCCCATGTACGTGTACTTTTTTTTAAGTCTATACAACCAAACAGAACTGTGTGTCTGTTTTTGGAAGCCTCCGGCAGCCTAACATGCTAGAAAAACATGCTCTTTTCATGGCCATAGCGAGAAGGCAGTTCCTGTGGGTCCTCGATGGTGTGTGTCTGGGAGCGGGGGAAACTGCTGCAAACTCTCTGTGCTGTCAGCTTGCCATCCCTAGGGCCGAGCCCCACTCACATCCATATTTCTTTTCCTGCTGTTGTTATGCGGAACCCCACCGAAAACGTGACTTACAAGGCTGGAAAGAAAACTCCCTTTACTTGTTGTTTGAATTGGCTTCTGTGGGAGAGGAAGACTTATGTTTTTGAACCGGCTCCCACGCTAACCGAATCTGGATATGCAATTCTAAGAACCAAACCATCATCAAGATAAGCTAAACCTCAGGGTTAGAGGCTGAGACACTGACCAGTGCCACTGACAGCAGACTCCTTCTAAAACTTTTAATGACCAGGTAAAGAAGAGAACAAAAAAATAAGTTTTTATTCTCACAAGTCTTTATAACAAAATATGTACCAAAGCTTACTTCAAGAAAACAGCACAAGGTTCCCTGGGCTCTAGGGGAGGAGAGAAAATTCAAGGATTCCTGATCGTTAGTTTTGGGGAGCCTCATGGAAAGATGACAAACCCATCTGTAGTCAGGTCAGATCAAAGAGTCTTCATGGAAGACAAGGGGTAAGAGTGTTTTGGACACATAAATTCAAGTAAGAATCCTTTATGTGTCTGTCAGATCTTAGAGTTTCCCAAGCAATTCCACACATTTTCTCTTTCATTGACTCATAGAGACAGTAAAAATAAACCAGTATTTTATAAGGCTCATTGCTTCACCCTCTGATCTCCCCTTCTATGTTAATTTCATTGGGGGATACCATGTCTCCATAAGATGTAAGATATCATTTCTAACCCAGTTATGCATTGTCCCAAATTCTGTTTTAAAGTGGTTTCTGTCTCCTAGGAGCCGGTGTGCTTCTATCAATGTCCTATCAAAGTATCAAATAATATCCCGAAAAATAACCTTACAACATTGAAAACTAAAGTTCACACATAACCTAATTATGTCAGAATCTGTAAGATGATCAGAACCTAAGAAACCACCTGGAAAGGTAGAGATATGTCCTACTTCCCCACTGTGCAGCCATCTCTGGACTTCCAACATCCTTTGTGCACCAAGCTAAAAGTAACATTTCCTACTCTGAGAATAAGCATCTCTTTAATTTTTTTTTTAAACCTAGGTATCACTTTTTCCTTACCCTGGTCCTGGTCCTGGCCCTGGCCCTGGCAGAGATCCACACTTTGAAAATACTAGCAAATTTTTAGAGTTTCAGAATAAGGAAGTACTTCCTGGCATTTAAACAGAAAGAGAAACAAATAACACAACGCCTAGGCTACTGACAAATGAAGGAGGAGATGGGGAGTTTGGCCTCAGCCTGCAGTAGTTAAGTGCCTAAATTGGAGTTGAGCTTAAAGGAAAAAAGACCCTTATGGTCAGCTAAATTTTATTTCATCTGATGATATATCAAAATGACAGTTTCAGATATGCAATGGTTCAAAACACTTAACACCCATGTAGCTCTGGGAAACAAACAAACTTGAAGGTTCATTTCAACTGAACAATAGATAGAGATAAATTAAAAGCACAAGAATGAAAAAGTTAGTGTATTTCAGTAAAATGAGGGGCCACCTAAAATCAGTCAGAATGGAAATGTCTTAAAGAATTATTCTTAACGTATCCATAAAAATGATGACAAACACATCACAAAACTAAAATGTAGTTTAGTTAGGATCTAAAGTTGGATCAATACTTAGAATCTGAGAAGTGTGTGTGTATTTGTGTGTGTGTGTGTGTGTGTGTGAAACAGAGAGGGGAGAGAGAGAGAGACAGACAGACAGAGAGAGATCGACTGGTTACAAGGAGACAGAGAAAGGACCAAGAGGATAGGAGGAAAAAAGAGAAGAATCTAGAATCTATCAGAGACAGGAAAGTGCAAAGACTGGATTCTTCCAAGCAGCACCAGTAAAAATTAGAACTGAAAAAAAATCTTAGAAATCCCCTAATCCAGCTGCTTCATTTCACGGTTGTTGAAAGGTTTGAGAAGGAGCTTGTCCTAAGTCATTCGGCCAAAAGAACACAAAGCCAGGCTTAGATTCTGCATCTTCTGAAGCTTGGCTCACTGTTCTTTTTATCTTATATCATTCTGCCTTAATTCTGGAAATGTAATGTGCCCAGAGCTTGATCACCTGAAAAACAAAATTCATCTTGAGAGAGTGGAATTCCCTTGTAGTGCTTCTGAACTGTGAAAGTTATATTAAATGTTGAGTCCCGATTAAAGGGAGAACTGGCTTTACTTCAGCCTACCTGATTCTCCTAACCACAGTATAAGGCCAGCATCTAGAAGTGGAGAATGGAATTCTTATTCAAAGTGGGGAGAGCCTGGGCCAAGGGCAGGCCCCTCTCCTGGCTCTGCGGTGGGTGCCGCAGCAAACACCACATCTAGGCTGATCTGGGCTCTTGACAGGAGTTTTATAAATGATTAGTTTGAGAGCTGTGCTATCGGCTTTTGTGCAACTGTGGGCAGCTGCTTCGGAACAGAGCTCTCATCAGCCTGGAATTATCGGGTCTTTGCATATGTGCGGCTGGAGATAAGCGGGGAAAATGTGCTTTCCTTGCTTGGAAATCAACAATATAAGGAGAGTGGGGACGCTGAGAAAGGAACATGATGAGGATAAATCTAAAATTTTAGAAAGGCTCTTTGTTACATTTTGGCAACGGTGGCTTTTTTGTTGTTGTTGTTCATTCTCTATTTTTCTGTCGGTTTATTTTATTCTACCAGTTAGGTTCTGGACACAGAGTCAGTGCTAAATCAATATGTCTTTTAAGTGTGAACCAGGAAAAGTGACTTGTAGATGTGATTTTGGCAGGGGTCGGGGGTCTTGGACTGCTGGATTCTTTCTAAAACTCACCATTCTCACCCGGTTTGAATATCTCGTTTCCTTGATTTTGAACAGCAGAAAAAGAGAAACATTTTGTCTCTTACAGATCAAAACAAACTTCCAAAATAGTCTCTTATTAATCACTTTTATGCCAAAGAACCTCCAAAATAATGATGTCATCATGAAATGAGGCATGCAGACAAAACAAACTAGGAAAGCCATCCCCGAGTGTGCATTTTACACAGCTCATCGGTGTAGCTGTACCACGCACCACTACAAAGAAGTAGAACCATCCACCCAGTAGGGACAGAGACAAGAAGGGCTCTGGTTAAGTCCCACATTTTGGAAGTTCCCACAAATTGCTTACACACACAAACTTATTATAGACACCATCGCTCCGATATCAGCCTAGTGCAACCAGAAACCCTGAATACCCTCTCTCATATTTCAATCCCAGGGAAATGCTTCTGCAAACCTCTTGTCTTATGTCTTCAAAACAAAAAGTCCAAATGCTGAGAACATACAGGGGTTGCATTGCAGCAGACAGACACTGCTTCCAGTTTGGGGAGGGATTTGGGTGACGGAAGTAGTTAGCTAAGAGAAAAAATGCAAATTAAGTAACTTATCCAGTGCTGCCTATCAGAAAGAATGAAAGAGCTTCTTGAAGTAAAAGTATCATTTCCTGGTATTACTGAGTGTTCATTTTTCTGCTTCTCCTAATCCAGTTCACGGTTCTGAAGATATTAACACATTATGGAGGTACAACAACATTTGCACATGGAGGTGGAGGGGCATATTTTATTATGAAGCAGATGATGCCATCTCTGACATGTATAAATATGTAGGTCTAGATGAAAGCCTGATACTGATTCTTTCTACTGGCAACTAGTTGGATGTTGAAAGCTAGAATGGAGAACATTTCTAATTTTGTAAATATGTTTGAGATTTAATTACAACTTAACACTTAATAAGAAGTCAATTTAAAATAACTTTTACTTCAAAATTTTATATTTATTATAATCTATAGTTTGTCTTTGATTTTTGATAGATAACTTGGAATATTTTAGAAATAAAGACAACTTTTAAATATGCATGGAAATAACTTTCATTTCTTAAATTTTACATTTACTTTAATTCATATTTTTGGTCAAAATATATTCAAATCTGTATACTTGCACAAAAATCCTTTAGATCAGGGTCATCAAGCCCACAGGCCAACCCCAGCTAATGTTTTCAAATGCATAATCCCATTTATATGACACATTCAGAATAAGCAAATCTAAAGTGACAGAAAGCAGATTAGTTGTTGCCAAGGGCTGAGGGGAGTGGGGAATGGGAGTGATTGCTTAATAGATATGGTGTTTCCTTTTGAGGAAGATAAAAGTGCTCTGGAATTTTATAGCAGTGGTGGTCAGCTATTTTTGTCAATAAAGTTTTATTGAAATATAGCCACGTATATTTACAAAATGTATTGTCTCTGGCTGCTTTTGAACCACAAACACAGGACTGGGTACTTGTGACAGAGATCACGTGGCCTACAGAATATTCACTATCTGGACCTTTTCATAGAACACTTTTCAGCTTCTGCTTTAGAACATTATTGTCAGTAGAATAAAATTAATATTAAAAATCTTGATTGTAGCAAAATTAGTATTTTGCTGAAATTAAGGGATAAAAAATAAGTTGTACTGTGTAGGTACATAGTAGTTCATAATCTGCATATGTCTGTTTTATTGCTCATCCCAACATCACTGGCCCATCAACAGAATGCCCAAATGAGCAATAATAATTAAATTGAGTCATTTTTGGGCACTTGCCAACTTTCAGACATAGAAAAATAATAGATCTAAATCTATTTTTCTGTTTTGTTGTTAGGAAGGAATATTTGTCAAAATAGGAGAATAGACTATATTTCATTTAGCAGTTTATTAGCTTGATTTATAACTTTTTAAATGTTCAGACATATGGTATGTGGGCCTTCATTTGTGCTTTTGTCCAGGGACCTGAAATGTAAAGGGTGGGCCCAACACACAGGGACTTAGAGCTAAGTCATGGTGAAGAAAAACAAGGTCGGCAGACAGGCCGTCCATTCCAAAAAAGCCTGGGGCTGTCAGGAGCTGAACTTTCCAGATGAGGTACTTCATGCGGGCTAGGTGGCTCCATCACAGCAGAAATGCTGCAGACTGCTCACATCTGTGTGACCGAACAAAAATCTCTCTTCTTTCAGCACAGGAAAACAAAACATGGTAGGCTCTGGGGGGAGCAACCCGTTTGGAAAATAGCTGCTTTCCAAATGGACTTCTAAAAAAAGTAAACTTAAGCAAAAATTTTAAAAATTATACACGTTAAGAAGGTTCATTATAGAAAACTTAGAAAATGCAGAGAAGCACAAAATTCTAGAAAGTAAAATTACTCACCCACTGATCAGATATAGCATTGAAAAATACATCCATGCAAATCTCATTCTACGCAGAGCTTTATGTTAATCACTTATTTATAACATTAAATTATATTGTGCACACACTATTCCAAAATGCCTTTTGCACTTTGGAATAAATAGGAACACCATTCTTGTCATTAATTACACGTCTACTTTATTTTAAATTGTTGTGCGGTATCCTATCTTATGAAATGCCATAAAGTGTTTGGTGAATCCCTTATTATTGGATACCTAGGTTGTTTCTAAAGTCAAACATTTTTATTCACATGTTGAATTATTTCCTTGAAGTAGAAATGAATGCATGAGTATTTTAAAGGCTTTGAGCCATACTGCAAAACTTCCATCAAGGTCTTTATATTTTGTCTTTGATTCTTAATATATTATTTTAAATATTTTGGTTCTATTTCAGTATATTAAAGTATATATTTTCTCATGCACTCATTAACATTTTGTATTATGATATTTAAATTGGATCCAGTACACATAAGGAAATGATTTTTTAATATTTTAATACTTATGTTTTAAATTAGAGCATTTCTCAGATGTTTATCAAGAATATGATTTTCAAAAATATTTTCTGGTTATGTATGTTTTGTCTATTATTTTTTTCTTAGATTTTTTTGTGATTTTTTTCTTAGATTTCAAACATTTTCTTTATATTAATGATATTTATCCCTTGTCTTTTATGTAGCAAACATTCCAGTTTATCCTTTCTTGTTTCTTTTTTATGGTGTTTTGATTTTTTAAATATTTTTAAATCTATCAATGTTTTTCTTTATGACTTTTGCTTTTCCTTTATGATATTTCCTAAGAAAGGTCTTTCTAAACTTAACATTAAATAAATAAATATCCATCTTTGATCTGTATTTTATTTATTTGTGAATTCACTTTAAATTATGGTTAAAGTCAAATTTGAAATATATAGATTTTAAAATTAGGAACAAGTATCTGTCCTTTTATCCAGTATTGATCTGCCACCTACATCATATATTAAGTTGCTATGTATCCTTCATTTTGTGTTTAAAGTTTTTATACTGGTCTATGTTTATCTTGGCATTAGTAGAGCTCTCTTTTAATTACTGCAATTTGTCCGGGCTCGAAGGCTCATGCCTGTAATCCCAGCACTTTGGGAGGCCGAGGAGGGTGGATCACTGGAGGTCAGACGTTTATAGGTATGGCGTTCCCTTTTGAGGAAACATTGCCAGAGGTGAGGACAGGGTAAGACTACAAAGTGGTAGCATGTGATTGAAGTGATGAAACTGTTTGATATTCAAATGGTGGTGTTGGTTATGCCAATCGATACACATTGGATTTCACAGAGTTGTACTACAGAAATGTAAATTTTACTAAATATTAAATATAAAACAAAAATTATACTGACGAACTTAAAAGAAAATTTGTACAAATAAAAGCCATATAATTTACCTAGATTAATGAACTAAATGTAGTAAAAAGTCATCTCTTCCTAAACTAGTCCTTACATTTTATGAAATGCCAATTCAAATGGAAATGAGGAGGGAAAGGGGATTTAATTAAAATATTGTATAATTCTTCAATGCATTTGGAAGAAAATATATTCAAAAAAAATTCAAGAGTAGAATAGGAAATTTCACATTGGATTTGAGACATATAAAATTGCAATAATTTTTTTTTCGAGATGAGTCTCATTCTGTTGCCCAGGCTAGAGTGCAGTGGTGCAATATCAGCTCCCGGCAATCTCCGTCTCCCGGGTTTAAGTGATTCTCCTGCCTCAGCCTCCTGAGTAGCTGGGATTACAAGCACCCGCCACCACACCCGACTAATTTTTGTATTTTTAGTAGAGACAGGGTTTTGCCAGGTTGGCTAGGCCGATCTTGAACTCCTGGCCTCAGGTGATCTGCCTGCCCCTGCCTTCCAAAGTGCTGGGATTACAGGTGTGAGCCATCATGCCTGGCTGTAAATTTATTTTCCAGTAGGGTTTTATTATAGTTTATCAGGGTCAACTGGGAAAGGAAGAATTCTAGAAGAAAAGTGCCTGAAAAAAATGGAGGCCTAAGAGATTATGGCATATTCAGAGAATTATAAGTGGTTCTGTCTTGCTGGAGGGTGAAGTAAGAGGGATCCTACAGTTTGACTTACACATATTTAATTTACAGAAATTACAGTGGAAATAATACACAAATATTTATGTAAGATGGTGTCTAGTGTAGCACTGTTAAAGTTCTCCAAACAGGAAATAACTTAATCATTATTAACTTAATCCATCATTAGGGGACTGCTGAAAAATCTCCGATTTATTCATGTAATGTATTATTTCCCAATATTAAATAGATTGAGTTACATCTATTTCCAATGACCTAGAAAGATCCCCAAAATAGTATTGGATTACAAAACAAGTCATAAAACAATAAGATATGATCTCGTGTTTGTAAAAACAGGCAATAAAAAAATGTTTTGACTTAGAATGTGTTTTAGTATTACGTTGAGTATGTTGACGGCTCCAATTCTTCATTCCTCTCTTTATCCCTGCCATTTGCTATGGACTTTCTGGTTTTTTCATCTGGAGTGGTTTTCCCGTTTCATGATACTTAGTTTGTCCATGTGACTTGCTTTGGCCAATGGAACATTAGCACTTGTGATATAAGAAGAGACTCGAAAAATCGTCACCACTGTGCGGACATGTCTGGACTAGCCTTCTGAAGGATGAAAGACAGATGGAACAGAGTCAAGTCACCTCAGTTATCCCAGGAAAGCCTTCCCTAGGTCAGCCTTCAGCCAGCTAATTCCTTTTGCACAGGCTCAGCCAAGATCAGCAGAGCCATCTGGTCGACCCACAGCTGACCACAGACATATAAGCAAGGCCAGCTGAGATCCCAAGTTAGCCTGGATCAGCTAAACACTGCAGACTTACAAAATAAATAATTGTTATTGTATGTCTCTGAGGTTTTGTGGTAATGTTATGAAGCATTATTTTAGCCATAGATAACTGATAGGCTGTATTTGTATATAATATGTGCGTACCAAAAATCTAGACAGACACATAACAAATCATTAACGGTGGTTACCTCTAGGGAATGGAATGGTTGGTTAACATTGTACTTCCACACACGAAAAGTATTGATGTCCTCTCTAAGAAACCGAATTGCTGTTTCGCTTTGATCTGTTTTCTCCCCTTAATGTGTTCTTAAAACACCAAAAATAGATAAAATAGGTCTTGATCCTGGTGGCTGCCTAGGGCCTTAAGATTAAGCCTGAGTGATTGCAGGACTAACATTCTCAAAAGTTTAAGAATAGTTGGCTTTTGCTGTTATCTACCAGACTAATAGGCTGAACATCAGTGAATGAGACAGTTAACCACTATTTTAACCATTTTTCCTTATTTATAAAGTTGCAAATGGCTGAGTTGGGGGTAAGATCACTGAGAAAATGATTATGTCTATTATAAATAGAAACAGCCATGTAAGAAACTGTTAAAAGTACCCAATGTTCTTGATAAATGTGTTATAAGTTGAAAGTGCTTAGAATAGCAATGATGATGATGATGATAATTTGTTAGTTTTAAGCCACACTAAGAGCCAACTGCCACATGATCTATCAACCTTCTTGAGATTGACCTAATTTGGCCTTTCAGAGGATTAAAATAGCTGAGTTATTTTATAAATAAGTGGATACTGATGTATGGCTATTTAATTCATTCATGCCAACTCTCTGGGAGAAAATTTAATTATTGTTTTAATCTTTAGCAAGTCTAGAAAAAAAATAATCACAAGTTATTGATTTGGTTTGGTTGCTCACCCCACATTAAGCTTCAACCAATAGTTGTAACCAGTGGCAAGGCATTTAAAATAACTGTAGACATCCAAAATATCAAAGGGTCTTCTGTGTGAAACATAGAACTTATCAGAGGTAGTAGGATGGGAAAACAGTATGAAAATATGTCAGGGTTGAGGGTTAAAAGTACCTGGTTCCATCTCCTAATAATGATGTGTCCCTAAGTTTCTTAATTTCTGTGTCTTAGTTTCCTCATCCATTGAATAGAAAGAATGAATAGAAAATTCATGTTATAGAAATTAAATTCAGATACTTGCCACCACCTCCATACATCTACCCTCTACTTAATAAAAAGGCTGGTAAAGGATCAATAAAGAACGGATATGCTATTGCTATTGACACTCTTCATGTCTCTTATGCTATTGCTTTGACTCATTCATTTCCCTTTCCCCTGTATGCCATTATTTTCTAATGTCTGCTTAAGCAGTGATATGAAACAAAATCTGATACACTTTAGGACAGTTCCATTATCATCCAATCCTCTTAAATCTATAGTATGTTTGAGGGGAAACAAGCCTCTGAAAATTGTATCAGTCCTGCTGCACATTTGAATATTATAAGATCCTGGTCAGAGGAAATAGGGTCACTTGCTCAATGTTATATCAACAGAATAGGAACAAAAATCTAGGACCCGGTCCTCCAGGCTATAGCAACCTCTGAAATACTTCCCAGTCTACATCTATAGAACCAGTCCATAGTGAGCTAACAATGCTGAGGATTATGCAAATATATTCATTTAGGTTTTTTTTTTTTTTTTTTTGATATGGCTTCTGGCTCTGTCACCCAGGCTGGAATGCAGTGGCACAATCTCAGCTCACTGCAACCTCCCACTCTTGGGTTCAAGAGATTCTCCTGACCCAGCCTCCCAAATAGCTGGGATTACAGGCATGCACCACCAGGCCTGGCTAATTTTTGTATTTTTAGTAGAGATGGGGTTTCTTCAAGTTGGCCAGGCTGTTTTCTAACTCCTGACCTCAGGAGATCCTCCTGCCTCCCAAAGTGCTGGAATCATTTAGATTTTTAAGTATTTATTCGTTGGAAAACTAGAACAATATCCCCGTATGTTGAGTTTGGTGCAAGTTCGTTCTGACAACCTCAAACCTTCCAACCAAAAGCAACTTCATGTGCTTCTTTCCAAATTCTCTATGGTTTACAAGCATTCTGTTGGGCTTCCCCAGTCCCACTGACACCCTTTCTTCTACATGGCAGTAGCCGTCTGTGGTGGCAGAAGTCCCAAACTCTGGCTTCCGAGTTTCAGCCACCATTTGCCTCTTGGCCGGGTTGGTCTGCAGACTCCATTAGAAGTCCCTCTGCTTTGTGTTCTGCTTTCAGATTCTTTGCAAATTGCTTCTTTGTTTTGAGGGACACAAAAACTGCCTGAGCTTCCCTGCCCCAGTAGGCAGGATGTTCTCTGCTTTCAGATGTTTCAGCCCTTCCAAAATGTAGTCTTGATCTTGGGAAAAGAAGTAATTAGCCTGATGGGGAATAAACTGCTGTTTCAGCAATTTTCTCACTACTGGGTTTTGAAGTAATAGAGGGCCAGGCAGGTCAGAAAGAAGTTGAGTGCTCTTGAGTTTCAATGCCCCGCTAAGCTCACATAGCAACTACTGGCACTCAAAGCTCATTAGTTCTAACCCAACATTGCTAATCGCCCCGAGTGATGAATCGCTTTCATGGACACGTAGAGAGGCATTCGTTAACGTTTAACCTCAAAGTGCCCTGCATGGCCTTCAAGACGTAGGTCTTACAAATTGATATGAACTTGAAGAAAGAGTACACCAAGTGCTATAATAGGAAACATGGACCTACATTGTGAGGTCCTCATATAGACAAAAATAGCTCTAACTATCCCTCTTAGAAGAACTTTATCATATTGTTACAGGCAATATGCCTCTCGGTAACCCTAGGATTGAGGGAAGTGTTTTTAGATCTGTGGATACAATTCTTTAGATATGGGTTTCTCAACCCCAACACTATTGACATTCCAGGATCAGTAATTCTTTATTTGGGGGCTGTTCCATGCATTGCAGAATTTGGGCAGCATCTCTGGACTTAATAGATACATACCAGTAGGAACCTCCCTTCCCTCCACTCCCCCTCCAGGGTGTGACAACAACTACTAGTGTCTCCAGACATGGCAAAATATCTCCTGGGGGAAAAAACTGCCCTCTGATGAAACACTGCTTTAGAGAATTGCCACCAACATTTAATTTAAAAAGTGGAATATGGTAAAATAGGATCAGATAAAAAATATCTGACAACATAGCATAAGAGAAAGTATTGGTTCACGAACACGTATTTCATACTCATTTGTTTGTATGTATATGCATATGAATAATGTGGATTATGGTAAAAAAAGAAAGGTTAACAATGCTGACAGAGTATCTTGACCCTCAGAAAGCCTATTATTTATCTATGCTCTTACTAAGAGATGGGTTATAGTCTCCCATTTAGAAATCTCTATTTCTCTTCAATATTGTATTGTATGCTTTTGTTTGGTTGTTTTTAATTTAATATGATTTTCTTTCAATAACTAATGGGCACTTTGTTTTCTACCTTATTAAGAGAAGTGTAGGATTTCTGTCTACCTTAGATAACATTAAGATTATCAAAACAAAATATCATGGGTCATCCAGGAGATTAGGGAGTCTTTATGCTGAGGGAAATAGCAAAATACATGTAAAGCTGCCAAGTGTTGCCATCTTCAGGCTTACTATTTCAAGAGACAATTAAGCAATGTATATTTAAATCTCACTTTATAGACACATGACACAGGTTCTCTGGTTAATACCAAGTCAAATTACACAAGGAAATGGCATTCGCTGTCAGTTGGGGACACAGGCATGAACACATAAAAACTCAAACAGCACAAAACAGCAAAATAATATTTAATGACACCAACACTGTTTCAAGTCAAGTCAAGCTTCATAGACAAAAAAGCAAAACAGAAAAGCAAGTATGAAAGGTAACCTTTTCAGTTTTGGCCTTAAGTTTGTGGTAACCATAGAACACAGAAGTGGAGTTTTATCGAGAGTGGTAAAGCACATATTCAAGCTAAAATAGACAGCTAGGGTGAGTGAGAAATGCTGAATACTTAAAGTGGAAATGGGTCAAATTAAGAACCAACGGGAGGTACAAAGTGCGAAGTTATACAAGTTGAGAAGATGAACTAGGTCTCAAGAGTTCAGCATCTGAGACTCTAGAATCAAACCAAAGACCAAGTGAAGCTTTGTCTATTTTCTTCTTAAATATTTCCTTTCTAGAAAAAGAACCCCAAAAACTCAATCTGCATTTGAGGATATGGCCATGTAGTTGTGTGGAAAGTGGGTGAAATAAGAAGGAAAAGAAGAATATGGCCGGTCTGGTTAATTTCTTGAGCAGGAAACTGGATCAGTTACCTGAAACGAAGAATGTGACAATGAGTAAGACAAAGCCTGGATATTTGAGAACCCACATGTGGGGTAAAATTAGGAAGACAGGGGGTGGTGTCATATAGAACAGGAAACAAAAGGGATGCCGGAAATCATTTTAAAATGTGCCTACGATCTACTATTGAATATAAAATGTTGCAAAGATGTTGAGAAATAGCAGAGCTGGCAATGGTGGACTGCTGTTGCCCCCTGGAAAGAAGTTTCCCTAGAATTTGTGCCCTCCACATTAAGAAAGGTTTTCTGGGTGCTACAGAAAATAGACAAGAGTTAGTTTTACACGGAGAAATCTTCAATATTATTCTCCCAGTACATTTTTGCCTTTTTCAGTTGGTTGTTTTTAATTTGAATTGCCTTTCAATAACGGATGCCTCCTTTGTTTCCCACAGAGAGTTTTAGTAACTTGTATCTTTATAGAGAATTTATTTCAGATATATTTTAAATTCATTATCGTAGAGTTATATCATGCATGTTTTATAGTTTCTTTGTTATCTTTGGCCGTATCTAGTCTCATTGTTTTATTATTTTTTGTTCTTTTTCAAGTGTTTGGGAATGAATGCTTATTTACCCATTTTCATTCTTTGTATCTTAATAGTAGACTATATAAAATGTGAATTCATTCTACTTACATAACTGACTGTATAAATATGATAGATATATAGTGTTATCATTTGGATCTTACTAAATGGTCTTTAATTGCATGTTTGATTTCCTGTTTAAAGTTTAAAAAATAATTTTTAACCGTATATGGATTTTATTAATTTTATTTTTCCTTTGTTATTACTTTTCACTCATAGAGTGTGAGTTTGTGGCCAAAATGCAAACATTTTACAAATATTTCACAGACTTTTGAAAAGACTATTTTCTGTTTGTAGATAAGTAGCCTTCTGATACCTATTTATTGGATCGAAATTAAGCATCCATATTTGAGAGAGGGTCTCACTCTGTCACCCAGGCTGGAGTGCAGTGACACGATCTCAGCTCACTGCAGCCTTGAGCCCTAGGGTTCAAGGGATCCTCCTGTCTCAGCCTCCTGAGTAGCTGGGACTATAGGCACACACTACCACACCCGGCTAATTTTTGTGTGTTTTGTAGAGATGGGGTTTCACCACGTTGCCCAGGCTGGGGACTCTGGTGATCTGCCCACCTCAGCCTCCCAAAATTTTGGGATTACAGGTGTGTGCCACCAAGCCCAGCTTTAGCATATTTTTGATATTTCTACATTTATTCTTATTTTTCCAGTTGCTCTGGCAAAAGTTCAAATGAGTGTATTAAAATATTCCAGTACTGTGGAATATTCTGTATCAGTGCTGTGGTATTTTTTTTTAAACGTCTACATGTTCTATTGATTGTATCAAAGTCAATTTCCTGGTTTTGATATGGTATTGTAGTTATACAAGTTGATAACGTTGGATAACATGGGAGAGGCTGGGTGAAGGGTACACAGGAACTTTCTGCAAAATGTATTTACATTCCTACAAATCTGTAATTGTTTCCAAATAAAAGTAAAAGTAAATAAATCACCCATAATCTCAGCACCTTGGGAGGCTGAGGCGGATGGATCACGAGGTCAGGAGTTCAAGACCAGCTGGGCCAACATGGTGAACCCTGTCTGTACTAAAAATACAAAAATTAGCCAGGTGTGGTGGTGGCTGTCTGTAATCTCTACTTGGGAGGCTAAAACGGGAGAATTGCTTGAACCTGGGAGGTGAAGGTTGCAGTGAGCCGAGACGGCGCCATTGCACTCCAGCCTGGGCAATAAGAGCGAAACTCTGCCTCAAGCAACAGCAACAATAAAATAAATAAATAAAGTCACTGCTTGCATTTCTAACAGGTTTCACATCATATATTTTGATGTTAGTCGTTATGTCATCTACTGCATGAAGGTTCATAAATATTAAGCTGCAAATTGTACCCTTGATTATTAAAAATAGATACTTTTGTTTTAGTCCACGTCTTTTACCTTAAATTTTACTTTGCCTGATGCTGATTTTGTTACCCCAGCTTGCTTGCTTTTACTTTCTTTCTTTCCTGTCTTGGAGTGTGTATGTGTGAGTGTGTGTGCATACTCACAAGTCTGGCGAGTCACCTTTTACCATCCTACATTTTTAAACTTATTTCATATTGTTTTAGTGTGTCTCTCACAAATAAGAAATAACTATCACAGATTTTTATTCCACCAATTACGATATAATTTTGGTTCATTCATTTTTATTGTGATGACTGAACTTTATACCTTAACCATATCAGCTAATTTGGACAGTTAAAAATTATTGTCATAAATTTTTTTCTTAAAATTGTAATATTAGGCTAATGCTTCCTGAAATGTAATATTTTGAGGAAGACATCTAATGCCAGCTTATTTTTTTTCTTCTGCAAACTGTTTTTGTCAGCTAGATAACTGTATGGTTTTTGTTTGTTGAGGTGGTTGTTTTCCCTTCATCCCTTGATTAAACTCTTCTCCTTAGAATCAGGATACATTTAGGCCACTTTCATTACTTTTGCATGATACTCTGTTAACCTTTTCAAATTACAGTCTGAAATCTGGAGAAAACAAATTAGAGATTTTCTCAGGTTTTCTCCCATTTCATACTGAAACTCTATATCATAGAGGCTCAGGAAAGGAAGACATTCATTCCGATATCTCCAATTGACTCTGTTCTTCTAAACGACTGAGTTTTATGTTTGATCATGTTCTTTCCTGCTGACCTTACAGGGCGCCAGAGGTGAATCTATATTTGTCCATATTTGGAACTGAAATGGCTTCTGTTTTTCTGAGTGCCTGTTGAAATCTGTCAGGGCCAGAGGAAGGAGGAAGAGAAACGTTACCTTTTTTTTTTCCTGTAATTTACTTTATCAAATTAAAAGTCAAATAAATATTCCAAGAGGTGGAGGCAGGGCTGAGCCCTGAGGCTGACTCCATTAGCCCCCAGCTGTACTTGACATGATATCCTAGGAGAGTGAGAGATCAGTGCTCCAGGCCCCAACCCGGCCATATGCAAGCCTGAATCCTGTTTGTTCAATCCTGACCCTTGGCATCACCCCAGGACAATCTTAGAATCTGCCCTCTGCCACTGCATTGCAGTGCGCCCTTCCTGGGGCCCCGTGTCTGAGCTCTGGGCTTTGCTGATGGTCCCTTCTGCTTCCTTCTGAGAACATGCTTTCCTTCAGTGATTCCCATCCCAATTTCCCAATTGCTGTTGCCTCAATCCAACTTCCCTGCATTGTATCTTAGAGAATGTATGAACTCTTTGCTAAGTAGATGGTGATTATTCTTTTTCCATTACTGACAGTGCTTTTTCCTCATTGCTACCATTTCTTTGGCCATGTCACTGGGAATTTGGGGGGAAGGAAAGACTTACAAGCAAAAGTTTATATTACCACATTGAACTAGGATGCAACTTTAATTTTCTTTTTTTTATATTATTGGGTTGGCCTGTGATTAATAGTCATTTCCTCAAGGTTAAAAAATATATGGCTGGGCACAGAGGCTCATGCCTGTAATCCCAGCACTTTGGGATTCTGTATCAGCACAGGGTTCTCCATGTTGGCCAAGCTGGTCTTGAACTCCTGACCTCGTGATCTACCCGCCTCAGCCTCCCAAGGTGCTGAGATTACAGGTTATTTATTTACTTTTACTTTTATTTGGAAATAATTATAGATTTGTAGGAATGTAAATACATTTTGCAGAAAGTTCCCGTGTACCCTTCACCCGGCCTCTTCCAATGTTATCACCTTGTGGATCACGAGGTCAGGAGTTCAAGACCATCGTGGCCAACATGGTGAAACCCTGTCTCTACTAAAAATACAAAAATTAGCTGAATGTGGTGGTGCACGCCTGTAGTCCCAGCTACTTGGGAGGCTGAGACAAGAGAATCACTGGAACTCCGGAGGCAGAGGTTGCGGTGAGCCGATATAGCGTAACTACACTCCAACCTGGCAACAGAGCAAGCCTCTGTCTCAAGAAACAACACTCTCCTCACCTGAGGATACTAGACAATTTAGAGTGACATGAAAGCCACTCACAGTGGTCATTTTCTATGGGGGCTGCCACACACCTTGCTGCTGGCTGGGCACTCTTTTGGGGATTGAGAACCCCGTTTTCAGAAACTTCCTGCACAACCTGTGCCAGCCCCAATCTACCTGCTTTGGCTTCCTCAAGTCACAAGAGGTGAGGCTGGCTGTTTGTGGGAAACAGCAGGTCCCAGGAACTGAACACAAACAGTCTGTGTCTGCGCTTACCTTCCACTGCTCTCATTCATTCCTTTAAACTGATTTTTTTTTTCCTCTCTCTCCTGCCTGGGCTTTAAAGACACTGAACTACCTTCCTTTCTGCTATGGCCACAAAATGATCCTTTAGTAAAAGAGGAGGGAGGGCATGGAGCATGAAAAAGAAAAAGAGATAGAATACCCAAGGGACACAGAGTTGATTCTGTCTAATTACACTTTTTAAATTCCCCTAATTGCTCTGTTTAATTATTGATGTGGAAAGTGTTTCCTTTTAGGGAGGGAGTTAAGTAATCAAGAGCCCTGAGGACCAAGAAGACAGACATCACCTGCTCTGGGTTTGGTAATTAAGGCATTATCCGTCACCCTGGGAGCAGAGTGAACGCTGGTGGGAGAGTGAAGTCCCCTCGCCACGCCCTGCTCCCTGCAGCACAAAGATCGCGCACCACAAAATGCCAAGGGCCCAGCATCTTTGGAAATGCATCTAAGATAACCTCACAGCCCAGCAGCTTCTAGGAAGGCTGATTGATCAACAGAAAGGGAAACAAACTGCTGCGATGTATTCCCATTCTGCTCATTGATTTTCTTCCTTTTACAAACATTTGTTAGTAGGCTTCTAACTATGGCTGCAGCACATCCAGCTTTGTGGATTTTTGCTCCCCTTTATTATCTGTAATTGTGTGGGGACTTCAAGTCACAAAAGGCTAATATTTAAAGTGTCAGTATTCCTGGTTGCTGTTTGCTTTTTTGGGAAATGTATAATTGAAGTACAATGACCCAGTGCAGATATCACAATATCACCAATAATGTGTGTGTGTGTGTGTGTGTGTGTGTGTGTGTGTTGTTTTTTATTTTTATTTTTTGAGAAGTTTTACTCTGGTCGCCCAGGATGGAGTGCAAAGGTACAATCTCGGCTCATTGCCACCTCCATCTCCCTGGTTTAAGTGATTCTCCTGCCTCAGCATCCTGAGTAGCTGGAATCACAAGCACCTGCCACCATGCCCAGCTAATTTTTTTTTGTATTTTTAGTAGAGATGGGTTTCACTATGTTGGCCAGGCTGGTCTCGAACTCCTGACCTCGTGATCCGCCCTCCCAGCCTCCCAAAGTGCTGGGATTACAGCTGTGAGCCACCACGCCCAGCCTAATTTTTTTTTTTTTTTACAGCTATCAACAGTCATTCTTCTTAGCCCCCAGGAATAGGCAGTGCCTCCTGGGGTGGCCAGATACATGTATACTGATCCATGTTACTGGAATGTAGAAGGAGATCTACTAGATTCTGATTTGGGATCCAATTCAATATGGATCATGCAGTCAGGGAAGTCATATGCTGTATGAGTAACACACGTCTCCATTCCTAATGTGTGAAATGTGAAGGCTGCAATGCATGGACTCCAAAGTCCCATCTACTGCTAACATTCTGGACACGTGCGTCAAGGAATAAAAACTCTGGCAGGCAACAAAACGAATGGGAAATGTGACAGGCACAGAGAGGTGCTACTCAGATCACCATTCAGGAAAGGACTTGCTTGCCATCCACCTGTGTGATGTGTGGGCAGCTGATAGGTTCCCTCTGTTAGAGCCTTTAGGGTCCGTCTCACTAGCGAGCTCATGATTGCTCAGAGCAGAGCTTGGTCAATAGTGGAACAAGGTGATGGCACAAAGCTTAGCCCAGGGACTCTTTTGCTTAGTCATCTTTGCTCCAGTGCTCCCCATTGGTCTAGCAGAGACTGTCATGTCTACAAGGGGGTCTGCCCAATCCAGCTTTCCTCCTTTTTCTTTTCCAGATTTCCCTAAGACACCTTTTGTACTTCTATCTCTATCTCAGGATCCACTCCCTGGAGAACCGCCATGGTGACAGAGGATGAACTGCAAAGTAGCGTACAACAACACAGAAGAGAATGTGACAGATCCAACCACTGGGGGAACTGAGGAAGGCAAAGTCAGGAAGGAAACGGCATTTGAGTTGACTTTGAAGATGAATAGGAGTTGAATGGGTAGGAAAGGAAAAAGGCATTTCAAGCAGCGGGATGGACACGTGCAGAAAGGCATGATATAAAGAGCAGGATGTGGGAGCACGGGTAATGCATGGAACCATGTAGATGTGTGCAGTGGTGGGGGCAGGGAGTGGCACGGGGAGATAAAGCTGGGAAATACGGGATCCAAGATAAACAGCTGTCACAAACGCCCTATGTATACGCTCCTATTGGGTTAGGCTCTGATAAAGGGAAGTGGTAGCCCTGGGAAAAGAATGAGCTGTACACAGCAATAAAATATGGAGAATTCCATAGCACAGTATTTTTGACAGCCCTAAAAAAGATATTTTACGTCTATGTAGGTGGTTTCCTTGAAAAAATAGCACCTGTTATTTGTTAGGGAGAGAATGAATTGCTTGTCCCATGGTACGGTAAAATCAATCATATCGTAACACCAATCTATCACGTAAAATTCATTCTCTAGGCCCACGTTTTGAAGAAAGCAAATGGCAGTTAATATTCCTATTTCTGACTACTTATGCAAGAGGAGAAAAAGACATGCTTATGTGGTTCTAAAATAGCTTCATTAAGCCCATTCTCAAATTCTAACAAGGAAGGCCATACATCCTAAAGAAGTTATTTTATAAATCATAATTTGCTTTAATTAAAAAAAAACCCAAACTGCATTCCAAGAAACACAGAGTCCTATGCGTTTTTTATTAAAATGCTTTCCACTGTCATCATAATATGGGAAACACTGTATATGACAAATCCCATTTGATTTTTCACAGTGAATCTTAGAAGGTCCACGGATGTTAAAAATCTACTGTACAAAAATCCATTTAGGTTTGGCAAATTCATTTTCCTTTCATATTTGATCACAAAATCCTCCTACCTTCATAACTCCCATGAACGATATGGAAGTCACGCTACAAGGAAAATATTTTGTGGGTTGATTTCGAGGAGCATTTCATATCAAAACTCGCAGAACACAACCCCAAAGTTTCCTTGTAAATGTTTTAGGGTCACCCCATGAAATGAGACAGTGGCTAAGCAGATGGGTTCTAGAGCTCCCCCCCCCAAATCAATCATCATGGATTGTATTATATATTAAGAATTTGTAACATATTTTTTAAAGAAAAAGAATGAGCTCTGGTGCTACAAACATTTGAAACCACAACAGTAATCAATATAACTACACATACACACACACACAGACACACACACACACACACAGACACACACAGGCACACACAGACACACACACACACACGTGGGCATATATCGACCATTAGGAAAAGGAGGCTGACCAGGGGCCTGATCTCAGAGGAAGAAATGCCCCCCTTTTCATCCCTTTGAATAGATGCAATGCAAAGTTTCCAAGGGACACTCCTGCTCAGACATATACAATCCCACCTAAAACATAGTTCTTATTTTTAGGTTTGAATGAAGTCAAGAGAAATTTTCAAGGCTCATTATTACTAATCATTTGTGGTATCAACGATGTCTACAAATGATATCCAGAAAAGATGGTTACAAGAAGTTACGGGTCACATGAAAATCACAACAATAATATAGACAAGGTAGTTCACATACATCATCTCTAATCCCGACCAAAGTCAAGCAAGGTAGACACTATTATCCCCACTTTCCAAATGACTAAAGTGTAGAGAGCTTCAGTAACTTGTACAAAGCCAGATGATAAGGAGGTGTGGAGAGACTTGAAGCCAAGGCAGGCAGATTTCAAAGGTGGTCCCATCACAAAGGAAGTGAGTCACACTAACTTTTAAAAATCATATATAGGCCTGGTGCAGTGGCTCACGCCTGTAATTCCAACACTTACGGAGGCCGAGGTGGGCGAATTATGACATCAGGAGATAGAGACCATTCTGGCTAACACAGTGAAACCCCGTCTCTACTATATATTTAAAACACAAAAACCTAGCTGGGCGTGGTGGCAGGCGCCCGTAGTCCCAGTTACCGGGGAGGCTGAGGCAGAAGAATGGTGCGAACCCAGGATCACGCCACTGAACTCCAGCCTGGGTGACAGAGCAAGACTCCATCTCAAAAAAAAAAAAAATTGTATATAGACAATCTAACAGTCTGTTTGGATATGAAAAAAAAATCGATTATTATCGATATGTCTCAAAGTTAGCTCCCTTGTAAGACTTGGGGGAGTCTGCTGCCACCCCAAATGTAAATGGTGCTTCAAAAGCTGATAGTCCTGGATTATGGCTTGTCTCTGCTTTATGCTCCCCATGGCCACAGTCAGCACAACTCAGAGTCAATACAGGTGTAAGCAGCTCCATTTCTCAGTTTTCTGTGTGTGGGTCTTCACTTTTGTAGTGCGACAAATGAATACAAGCCAGGCATTTTCTTTCTTTCACCTGGTGGTTTTACAGTATTGACTTAAGTCCTTCCTCTCTTACCCTGAGACTTCTTTGAGGTGGGCCAGTGAGGGTCCTGACCCCTCTACTCTGGCTAGAAATGAGCCCGATGTCTTTCACATTCTGATAAACAGAATCAGATGCTATTGAGTGTTTCTGTTTGATTGGGTCAGGCAACTATTCCTGAGGTCACTTCAGTGTCATTTGAACTCAAGAGAATCCATGTATTGCATGAGCCTAAACTTCTAAATTTAATCCAACATTTAGGGAATAAGCATAAAAAGATGACTCTGCAATTTTTTTTCTTTTTTTTTGAGACAGAGTCTCACTCTGTCACCAGGCTGGACACCTCTCGGCTCACTGCAACCTCCACCTCCTGGGTTCACGTGATTCTCCTGCCTGAGCCTCCTAAGCAGCTGGAACTGCAGGCACCCACCACCACGCCCAGCTGATTTTTTTGTATTTTTAGTAGAGACAGGGTTTCACCATGTTGGCCAAGATGGTCTCCATCTCTTGACCTCATGATCCGCCCCCCTCAGTCTCCCAAAGTACTGAGATTACAGGCGTGAGCCACCGTGTCCTGCCGACTGTGCAATTTTATCATGATATTTCTCCTAAGCGAATTCAAAGCAAAGCATGGATTGAGTTTATTCAAAGAATGACCAACTCTTAAAACATGTTCATTAGTAAATAGCTCACTCTTCAAAATGAAGAACTCCGGGCTGCATTTTCATTAACTTTTCACACAGTTGCAATTCCTGATGAAGGAGTCACCCTTGCATATCACCTTCCCTTTCATCAGAACAGGAGTTTTCAAATGGCAGCTGTAATTGTGGGGTTCAGGTGGGGTGCTGAGCCTATCCAATCCCAATATCTTAGTGAGGAAAACTAAATAGGTTTGGTCCCCTTTAAAAGTGTTTCAGATGGGAAAGGCCTCCTTGAATGTTATAAACTTGAATAGGAAAAAATGTCCATTCTCCTTCCCCACCCCCACCCAGTTCCCAGCAGCTTTGTTTGAACCAAGTCTCAAAAAACATGTAAATCTTGGCCCAGACTAAGCAAATCACCTTAAAAAGGAAGGTTAGAGAACTGTTTATTATTTGAAATGTCTCTCTCCAGACCTTATTTTTGATAAATTGGCTTCAGCTTCATTACTTCATGATATATCTCCCTTGACATTTAATTATACTTACTCCAAACACATTAAGCGAATCAGTCTGAACAGCTTCTTATTAATATGCAAATTTCTCCTTTGAAAACCCATGAATCTGTGAAAAATCTCTTTAGGCTCCCATTAAACCCACTCAGGAAGTTGTATACCTCACACAGACACTTGCCTCATTCACTGACTCAATGATTCAGCATTTACTAATTGTCTGAGTTAACTATTCTGGCCACATCAAGGGGAGGTGGAGGGGACAGGGAACCAAATGGGATTCAGAAGCTGAACACTTAAAAGATGAATGATCAGAGGCCAGGCTTGAATTAGTGGCTGGTAATTAGAGCTCAAAATCAAGGCTCTTTGCAAGCACAATCAGCCAGATGAGTTGAAACAGCTTACTTCAAGGGGAGAAGCTGCGGACTTAGTTCACCAGTGACTTCTCTGGCAATTCTGGTTTGGAAGAAGACAGGCTGCTGACCACAGATCTTCTACACATAGATCTCCCATGCCCTCCCCAGTGCTGACTGCACTTGTGTTCCTTTACAATTGTATTTGCAAAGAATCTGATTGTCATCAGGTAACACAGGGTTGGGGGCATAGGGAGAGCAATCCTAGTTAGTGATGGTGCCAGGAAGACCAGGGGCTGACCAGGAGAATGCTGAGTTTAAACTAGGAAACAGAGGCCTAAGGCTGTCAGGGATCAGAAGCAAATTTCAAAGAAGCCCAACTTTAAGAAATTAAGAAGCAAAGCCTAGCGCTTCAGGAGCTAGCTGAACACCTAGCAACAAGGAGATGGAGGCAATATCGTGAGGAAATGAGTTTTCCAAGACAGAGTCCAGGACCCGAGGCGGGTCAGAATGAAAGGGGAACAAAGTAGAGATCAGCACAAGCAAGATGTCTGGGCATGAGGAGTTTACCAGAGAGTCACTCTTAAGTATCTGCTGATGGAATACTGAAGAGGGGGAGACAATTGTTTTCCATAGTCCTATGAGACAAAAGTCTGAAATTCAGGACATCCAGGCAGCAGAAGACGGAGGCATCGGAGAGCAGCATGCAGGATTCAGGTTCTGGTGGTTTTTATCATCTTTGCTGAATATTTCCAAGACATACTTGCAACTAGTAAATAATATGGTTACACACACACACACACACGCGCACGCACACTATGCTTTTACTTATGATGAAAATGGAGGAAATATAATAGCTTATTTTCAGTGACATCTGGATCTCACCCTGAATAATCTCATCCACTCTAGTCCTCAGTTCCATCATCTTATCAAAAAAGGACAACAGCACCTGCTCCATCCTTTTTATAGTGTTGCTCTAAGAATAGAATACGTCAAGATTGTGGAGGAGGGGGAAATGCGTGACATGTAAATGACGTGTAGAATATCTACATGTGTAAGTTAATATATATAGTCAAGTCAGCCTTTCTTATTTGCATACTAACCTTGTAAATGGCACCGACTGCTAAATAGAAATCAAACTGCTTAATAAGAGAAACAGGAAAGAAATTGATATTTAATAAATATCTGCTATAATCCACACACTGCTTAAGGTGACTTTTGTAGGTGATCTCACTTTATCCTTACAGCAACCTTAAAGAAACAGAAAAAGGAAGTGTCATCATCCTAATTCCTTTTGGAAGGAGAAAAGTCTGGAACAGAGACTGTTTTCAATGAGTTCCCAGATCTTTAAAGGGGAGATAAAAATAAGAATGAATATACACAAAGAATTCTTATAATCTGAAGTTGTGAATTTTTTTGGCAACTGTGTATCTGTCATTTGAGATTGGTTACATTCGTTGCAAGAATTTAAATCAAAATAACAAAAAACAGAAAAAATCTGATTGCATCAAGATAGAAAGTTGTTACTTTCATGGAAACAACTTCCTAAAGCTTTGAATAGGGTCTGTAAGTTGATCAAATAGGGTAGCAATAAACCAAAAAGAAACAACCAAACAAAATGTTAAATTATATTTATTGTCATCAAAGATCATAGACTAGAGTATGAAGTTCTTTTCTTGTTTGTTTGAAATTCGCCTTATATTTAATGCAACAAATCAGAAGAGAAAGGACTTAACATATGAAGGACTGTAAATCCCAGAAGAGCTTCTCTGAGAGCATTTTCACAGATGTCTCAGAGAAAGAAATTAGGATAAATTTAGTGTTTTGGGGGAAACTAACCAGAAATATCTATGTGGATACTTTTTTTTTTTTTGAGACAAAGTCTCACTCTGTTGCCCAGGCTAAAGTGCAGTGGTGCAATCTCGACTCCTGGGTTCAAGCGATTCTCGTGCCTCAGCCTCCCAAGTAGCTAAGATTATAGGCACCCGCCACCACATTCTGCTAATTTTTGTGTTTTTAGTATAGATGGGGTTTCACCATGTTGGCCGGGCTGGTCTCAAACTCCTGACCTTTTGTTCCACCTGCCTTGGCGTCCCACAGTGCTACGATTACAGGCGTGAGCCACCGCTCCCAGCCCTGGGTGCTTTCTTTTGTCTCAATTTCACAGATCCCAAAGCAAGCACAAGCATTAGAGTCTTGTTATGAAAGCACAACCGGCAAGTTTTCTTCCCCTTGACTAGATAGGTAGAAGAATGTGGGACGATGAATGCATGACATGGAGAGTCCATATCCTGCTTGTGCTACTTAGTAGTACCTGTAACAACTTGAGTCTTTGTTTCTATAAATAGGGTCAATGTCTAACTCACAGTGCTGCTGAGGGAATTAAAGCAGATACAATATTTAAGATGCTTGGAATATGTACTCAAAAATGAAAAGATTGCTATTAAGCACACTCATTGAAGATCACCTTCAGGGCATTTGAACAGAGCAGATTCTCAACACACATAGTTGGTTCTTGTTATTCTAAGTAACGTTCTATAAAGTAGCTGCAGGCCAGGTGTGGTGGCTTACACCAGTAACGCCAGCACTTTGGGAAGTGGAGGCAGGTGGATTGCTTGAGCCCGGGAGTTTCAGACCAGCCTGGGGTAACATGGCAAAACCTCATCTCTACAAAGTACAAAAAAAAAAATTAGCTGGACATAGTGGCATGCCCCTGTAGTTCCAGCAACCTGGGAGAACGAGGTGGGAGAATTGCTTGAGCCTAGGGAAATCAAGGCTGCAGTGAGCAGTGATGGCTGCAGTGAGCAGTGATGGCACCACTGTACTCCAGCCTGGGCAACAGAGTAACACTCTATTTCAAAAAAAATAAACAAATAAATAAAATAAAAAATAAAATTGCTGCAAACAGTAATTAGTGAATACTGAACCACTGCTCCTAGGGGAAACATAGGGTGAGGTTCCTGTGAGCTTCTGGTCACATTCTGTCAACTGCTCAATGTATAATCTTGTTTCATGTGTTTCTGTTTAAAGACACATTATTTAATATATAGTTGACGCATTAACACTGAACTCATGGCCAATAGTACTATACCTGATGCCTGAAGGGAGCTTATTGACATGCATATTTTCCCTGCAAGGCACATCACGCCCTTCTTGTACTTAGGAATATTAGACAGCAATTTGGCGTTATACTTGGGCCCATTTTAAACAGTGAAATCAACAAAAAGTATGAAAGCACAAAAAGCATGTCACCAAATACATGCAAAAAAAAAAAAAAAAGCCAGCTTACAGCATGAGAGCTAAAACAAGAAGGCAGAGTGCTGTTTTGTTCAACCTCAGCGGCAAACCTCAAGCAGCTCGAATTTTTAGCAGCTCAGAGTATGCCCACAAATGATCGTGAAAGTACTGCAAGTCTTGATTCTGAAGTTACAATAAATTTAGCAAGTAGACAAATTTGCAAACAGAAATCCTTGAATAGTGAGGATCAACAGCATTTGTTAAATGGATGTATAAAATAAAATAAATTAAAAACCTGTGAAAATAGGCCAAATGTATTGGGATGTCTGTTCTTCCAAATCAGCTTTCTCCTTCTTAAAAAAAAAATTCTTTTTTAAAAAAGTAAAAATATTTATAAGTCAGAAACATGCCTGTTCAGTGCAAATAACAAGTTGGTATCAAATGGCTTTTCCAATGCTAATAAATGGTTTCTAAGGTTTTACTGACGCCACTGACTACCCTCTGGAGCATGAATAGGGAAAAAATAGCAAATCCACAGAATCATACTAGATTCTTTCATTAAGATGAGAAACTGAAATATCAGCAAGGTTCTGGTGACTCCAGAACCTTCCCTAAATGGCCTAGAGAACCACAGTTACTGATTTTACACCTGCTGGACACAGAGTTCTGTTTCTCAGAGCTTATAAGTCAAGTAATATGCCTGGGTTTAGCGATAATTTTATGGTTAAAGTAAGAAAAGTTATACTTCATCTATTCTCATTTGTCAGCTCCCAGAGGTTCAACTTCAGAGCCCAAGCTTTAAAGAAGGCATTTAGGTTTCAAGGTCTCTTTTCAAACAGATAAATCTGCCAACTTTGCCTGCCATTTCACTTCCAAGATAAATGAGCTTACACTATTTTTTAAAATTTCTGTTTGGGGACCAGAAAAAAAAAAGGTTTAAATTATTTTAGAAGAAAGGCAAAAGCTAATTTTTAATACACTGAATGGACTTGATTTTCTTTTATAGACATGAAAGAATATACTCTTTGTTAATGTAAGTTTTCTTTTGCTCCATGAGACAACGGACACAAGCTTTCTCCTCCCTGTCTCCTGGCTACCCAGGACAGTAGGTATTCCCCTCTGCACTGTCACATGGTTCCAAAAACAGGAAGGGGAGAGGTAATTTTTGGAATCAAGATTCAAATTCTATAATACATAGAAGATCCAACTTCACCAATAATGTTGCTAACTGACCATGCCCACGTTTAACACCCCTAAGGTGAAAGCTATTGATCACTTCCAATGGACTTCTCTTAACACAAGGAAACTGACAGTCCCAAATGAGAATTTTTTTTTTTTTTTTTTTTGAGAATGGATTCAGCCTCAGTCACTGAGGCTGGAGTGCAATGGCACAATCTCGACCTACTGCAACCTCTGCCTCCCAGGTTCAATGATTCTCCTGCTTCAGCCTCCTGAGTAGCTGGAATTACAGGCACATGTCACCATACCCAGCAAATTTCTGTATTTTTAGTAGAAATGGGGTTTCACCATGTTGCCCAGGCTGGTCTTGAACTCCTGACCTCAGGTGATCCACCTGCCTCAGCCTTCCAAAGTGCTGGGAGCCACTGCTCCTGGCCCCAAATGAGAAGCTTCTTGTCACAAAATCATGCAGCCAGGTTGGGCTTTCTGGGTATGTAGTCCACATAGCCCTTCAGAGTCTGTACTCAAAAGTTCACCATAGTTAGAAGGGTTCTGCCTTTGGTTTAATTCTCTGACACTGCAGTCTTAAAATTCTCATTTTTTTTTTAACAAGGAACCCTACATTTTCTTATTGTAGTGGGCCCTGAAAATTATAAGTCTGGTCCTGCATGGAGGTAGTTAGTAGCTGAGGGAGGGTTGCACAGACTCCTTGTCAAGTGCTTAGCCCACCTATGCTAAGTGACCTAACGTCAGGTCTGTGAAGGACAGAACCTCCTCTGCAACTATGAGAGCTTACACACGCAGACTCCTGTATGATGTCAACTTTGGGCTTCAGAGCATCCATCCATCCATCTGCCCACAGCAGGTCGTGAGCCGATCTCTCATGCACTCCTAGAATCAAACACATTGGAATCATAGCCTGAGCTCTGCTAGGTAGAGGCTCAGTTTATCTTTATTAAAAGAATGAGCTAACAGACAGGCAGGTTGGGAATACAATCCTTTCCTGAATAAATAGAGTGGCCTTCGTTCACTCCAGCTGCATCATGTGGCATATTTTATGCATATGTATTTTTATAAAGCAGCTAGAGAAATAAAGCAATCTTATATCATCTAAGAACAACAATCTGACTTTCTATTTGGCAGGCTGCCCTGCAATCCTTCCCTCCACAGCCCCTCCATCTCTCTTCCAGGCTCCTGGGGCCACCTCCCTCTTGTCCCCATTACCTTGCACGCAGGTGAATAAATCAACGTGAAGCTCTTATTATCTTATTTTCTCTCTCCTCCCTCCTATTCTGTCCTCCCAATCTTGAATGGCTTGAGAAAAATTAATGCCTGTGTCTCTGGCAAATGTATTGCGCCTATAATTCAGTTTTAAAACAAGCATACCAGCAGTGGCCAAACCTTGGGTAGAAGATTCATCTTTCACATGAGTAATTGAATCCTTCCATTCCATTTTCTTTCAAGTATTAAAGACAACTGATGCCTCACTGAAAACTTCTATAAAATGTCTACAAACACTTGTCAACTGAGGGTAGAGCTACGTTGGAGGGCAGGAGATGGCATTGGCAAAGCATTTTCCTACAGTTCACAGATAGAAGGTTATTCCAAGGTAGTAAAAGTAATAAGAAATCTTTATTTCATCAGCCTCGACTTTATGCCATCAATATTTCTGGAAGGTTAAAATCTCAGCTTTGGTGTTTTCTTAGGTGACTACGTCATTGAATTTAACGGAGTTGTTCAACTAATACAATTCACATTCTTTAGCGATCGCTTTGCTGTGCCAGGGTTTTAAAAAGTGGTCGTCCTGAGAAACATCTATTTGGTCTGTCAGGGCTACATTTGTATATTTTAAATGACATGTCATCTCTACAGCATTTTTCAATATAACGGAAATAATGTGTCTTCCTACTTAATCAAACATCCAACAACTACATTTTACAGAATTAAATTCACCATGATACTGGATACTGGGTTAAACCCTTTGTATTTATAGATGGTTATTCTACTTTTTTTTTGCTGGCAAATTTATTTTAGAACTGACTGAAATGGCTCAATTACTGACCGACTCCAAGCCATCCTGATTAGCCCCAGAGGTGGACTGACCATTTTGGAAGTCATTGAGGTTGTCTATTGCTATTTTCATAGTAGCACTTAGAAATTCTTAGAAATTCGTTCTGCTTACTGCGGTTACCCAACAATTGTCTAATTTTTCATTTCTGATGCTTATCACTAACCCCTTCTCCCTGGCGTATTGAATTCTTTAGAAAGTAATTATGGGCCACCTGTCCATGTCTTCCTCTGTAATGGGAATTGAAAGTCAAATGTTAGCATAACATGGAATTTGAAATGTATGATCCTATGACACACATTTCTGACCACTCCTGCAAGGTGAGAACATTAAGAGACGCAGGGCTGGGTGTGGTGGCTCACGCCTGTAATCCCAGCACTTTGGGAGGCTGAGGTGGGTGGATCATGAGGTCAGGAGTTCAAGAACAGCCTGGCCAACATGGTGAAACCCCATCTCTACTAAAAATACAAAAATTAGCCAGGTGTGGTGGTACATGCCTATAATCCCAGCTACTCAGGAGGCTGAGATAGGAGAATTGCTTGAACCTGGGAAGTGCAGGTTGCAGTGAGCCAAGATCGTGCCATTGCACTCCAGGCTGGGTGACAGAGTGATTCCATCTCAAAAAAAAAAAAAAAAAGACTGAGGCCAGATCCCCCAACTACATCATCTGCTTGGAAGGAAGAGAAGACTGTGTAGGGTCTACCAGTGGGGAAGTCCAAGGTATTTTGGTTTTTTTCATCAAGATTCAGGGTAATATTAGGGGACACTGAAGCAGAAGAGCCTATGTGGAGAAGGAAGAGGGTCAGGGAAGAGTCTACAAAGCAAAATCTATCAGAAATCTCTTGACCAACTAACTGTCATGTATTGCTGTTTAACAAAGCATCCTTAAACTTAATGCTTAAAACAATACAAAACATTTATTTGCTCATAATTCTGAAATTTAGGAAGGGCTCAGCTAAGTGATTCATCTGCTCCATGTGATATCAGCTAGAGTCACTCGTTTAGCTTTAGTTGACCAGGAGGTCACCTGAGGCTAGAATGATATCCCGATGTATTCACTCACATATCTGGGTCCTCAGCTATCGTGCCTGGAGAGCTGGGGGCTGGCTGAGCCTCTCTCCAGCAGGGTTGTTGAATTCCTTACATGGTGGCTCAGGGCTCCATGTGAGCCACAGCAGAAGCTGTCAGGCCTCTAAGAGGCTAAGCCTGAATTTGGCACAACATTGCTGCTGCCATATTCTAGTAGCCAGCGCAAATCACAAGGCCAGCTCCAATCCAAGGGGAGTGGACATAATTAGATTCTATGATTCCATATCTGGATGGGGTAGATGGAATGCCCAAATATGGGTAGGAGGAATAACTGGCATATCTATGGAGACAGCCAACCATACTAGTTCCCAATGTTTTTCTCAACCTTAGCATGGATGAGGTCAGCTCAGGGAGTTAGTGGTCACTCTCCATAATTTCACCTCATAGGTAGAGACATTGGCAAAGAACATCTTTTTCCTTAAGCATCACTGTATGTTTGTTATTAGATCCTCTTTTTAAATTAACTTGAGCTTCAAGTCAGTTCTATCACCATGAGTCAATTTGTAAGAAAAACAGGTAATTTGGGCCGGGCACGGTGGTTCACGCCTATAATCCCAGCACTTTGGGAGGCCGAGACGGGCGGATCATGAGGTCAAGAGATCGAGACCGTTCTCGCCATGATGAAACCCCGTCTCTACTAAAAATACAAAAATTAGCCGGGTGTGGTGGCACGCCCCTGTAGTCCTAGCTACTCGGGAGGCTGAGGCGGAAGAATCGCTTGAACCCAGGAGGCGGAGGTTGCAGTGAGCCGAGATTGCGCCACTGCACTCCAGCCTGGTGACAGAGCAAGACTCTGTCTCAAAAAAAAAAAAAAAAACCCAAGAAAAACAGGAACTTGTTTAGGAATTAGAGCACATGCTTCCTATTCAACCAATCAAGCACAAAGAAGACAAAACACACCTTACATATGCTGCCTTCCTCAATTCAAAAGAGACTTTAGCTTCCAATGTCACAGGAAAAGGAACATGTCAGTGAAATTTCTGTAGACTAGAATGTTAACATATGATTTGTCATTGAGCTCTAGGAGTCTGAAGGATTCTCAGAAAAAATTCTGATTTTGTATGATCTTTAACTTATTTATTCATTTTAGAAGCTCACCACCAACTATGTAAGATGGGATTCCACCCATATGCTCCAAATGTGTAATTGTAGAGCTACAAAGAGAGGGTGCTCCTGTGTACCCCAGTTTGGGCTTAGTTAGTAAATAATCCTAAATTTCCTATTTAAGTCATATTTTAGGTTTGCAGATCAAGCCTGATAGATTTATCTTTTATGTTCCAACAGAAAGTAGTCCCTTGGGATCCACTTTAGGTATAAATAAAACATATTTTTGTGCAAGAGAAAGCAAATGATTTCTTTCTAATTTCTGATTGACCTCTGATTCCCGGGCTTTTATTATGACTGATCACAACGTCTTCAAGCAACAATCTATAATGTTCTAGTGTTATCTATGTCACTGACCAGCCACTTGACACCGGGAAGGGTGGTTTTCCCCTTTCTGAGTCCTTGCCAAGGGGTTCAGGGTTAAACCTTAAAGGCTCATTAAAACTCTAGTTAGTGGAAGGGGTTAAATATCATCATCAACATTTACTCTTGCAAAACATTTCACAGGTTCCAAAGCATTTTGTTTAATTACCTCATCTGATTTCCATTTCTAGGGTTCCTTCCATCTTCAACATTGTATGATTTGATGGATTAAAAATGCATGCTCAATTGTTAAAATACACCTTTTTCCAGCAGTTTGCTTTAAATAGTCAAAGTCTTTTGAGTGCTTCTACTGTGGAGAAAGAAAAGTCTGTTTCCTTTCATCTCTGCATTTATGTTGGAAGACCAGATATCATTTTCAAAATAGTTTTCAAAACTTAAGGAGAGGTGTGACTTACTACTTAATGATCAGCTTTCGCTCATACATTTCCATGGTTCATTGAGAGAACCTCACTGAAGAACAAGAGTCTCCTAGAGAAAAAGCATTCAATCTATCTTCCTGGAAGGTCTTGGCATTCGTTCCCCTTAGGGCTACCCAGAAGAGCAAAAGGGAAAGGCTGAGGGGATCTCTGGGATTTCACATCCTCATTTAAGCGGAGAAATTCCCCTTTTATCAGTTTTGTTCATTTTAACTCCAGTGTAAAATTTCATTTGAACTAGGAGTTCTAAGGTCATCAAATATTTGAGAACTACTACACACACATGGATTTGTAAATCCTGCTAAACCTATTTATGTATTGTGATGTAATTCTCCCTACTGATGCTGTAAAAAATTCTTTAAACTGAAAGCTACGATATAAACTATTCCAACTGACCCCACATATCCCCAAAGGCCTCCTTTAAGGTTCTACCCTGTGGTTTGAATGAGTTTTTGAATGGATGCCAGAGATTTCCTATCTCCTCTTCTAAAGAGGCTAAGACTACAAAAGAAGCCAAGCTAGGGGGAAAGAAAAATTCCAGCCATAAAGTTTCAAAGAATTCTCAGATATTAATCCTGACCCAAAGTGCCAGAGTGATTCACTGGCGGGTGATGCTGAGTAATCTTACTTTGGACTCTTAATCCATGTTCTATTAATGGATTTTAGCCACAGCTCAAAAGGTTAGAAATTAAAGACCCCATTTCCACCTCTTTTTATTAAATTATTCTAACCTCATCCTGGGTAATTCATCACTGTCTCACTCGCTCTTGGTACACATATTGGGAATGGAGAGGCCAGTTGATATAATCACCCTGTCCATCTTCCGAAACACATTCTAAGAAAAGAAGCCCTAGGTTCAGTTTCTTTGAGATTTAAGAGGGTGGTTATTCCAATTTTACATCCATTGCTGCCAAATTGTCAGTTCCTAGAAACTCTTGTTCCTTATGAATTCCCTTTCTTTAGTAGAATCTCATCCTTTGCCTTAGTTTTGACATTTTCAGTGTTGTTTAGGTTGAGACTTTGAACATCTTGACCACATGCTCATCTGTTGGCAGTTTTCATAGTATTCATTCAGCGGACAGAAATTCTGAAGGCTACTTAAAGAAAGAGGGTGAAGTTCAGATGGCTTACACACCTCCAGAATCCTCTTTCAACTGGGAACGGTCCTGGCATGCCGTGTTTTCTGTACATGTGGTAAAGCATGTTGAGGAAGCAGATGGCTTGACTTCACTAGTACCTGGAATGGACTGAATTATGTCCCCTCAAAATTGGTATACTGAAGCCTTCACTCTCAATATGACTGTATTTGAAGATTAAAGGGCATTAAAGGAAGTAATTAAAGTTAAATGAGGGGTTGGGCACAATGGCTTATGACTGTAATCCCAGCACTTTGGGAGGCAAAGGAGGTGGATCATTTGAGGTCAGGAGCTTGAGACCAGCCCGGTCAACATGGCAAAACTCCATCCCTACTAAAATTACAAAAATGAGCTGAGTATGGAGCCATGCACTTGTAGTCCCAGCTACTTTTGGGAGGCTGAGGCATGAAAATCACTTGAACCCAGGGGGCAGAGGTTGCAGTGAGCCCAGATTGTGCCCCTGAACTCTAACCTGCCTGACAGAGCAAGCCTCTTTCTCCAAAAAAAAAAGTTAAATGAGGTTGTAAGGGTGGAGCCCTGACCAACAGCACTGGTGTCCTTAAAGGAAGAGGAAGACATACCAGAGCATGTCTGCACAGAGGAAAATGTTGTGGCAAGACACACAGAGAAGGTGGCCATCTGCAAGCCAAGGAGAGAGGCCACAGGAGAGAAGGACCCTCCCCATCCTCAATCTCAGACTTCCAGCCTCCAGAATTGTGAGAAAATAAGCTTCTGTTATTCAGATCCTCCAGCCTGTGGCTTTGCTATGGTAGTCTGTGATATTTTGAAATATGTATTTGGTCTTCCTGTTTCCTGGCTCACAGTTCCTAAAACCCTCGGACTCTAGAGCAATAAATGTCTTTGTGAATGCTAATGAGATGACTGGTGGCTGGGGGTCATTGGATAGCCTCAGGATGGGGGCTGGTTGCCACGGGAACGTTGTAATTAGAGGGCTGAAACTTTCAGCTCCCCCTGCTTCCACCACACACACCCCTCTGGTGTGGGGAGAGGAGCTGAAGATTGAGCTCATCACCAATGGCCAATGGTTTAATCAATCGTGCCTATGTAGTAAGGCTTCTACAAGAACCCAAGACTGGGTTCTGAGAGCTTCCAGAGAGCTGAACGTGCAGAGGTTTCTGGAGGGTGATGCACTCAGGAAGGACATGGGAGCTCCAAGCCTCTTCCTACCTACCTCGCCCTACGCATTTCTTCTATCTGGCTGTTCATCTGTATCCCTGGTAATATCCTTTATAACAAGTGGGCCAACATAAGTGTTTCCCTGAGCTCTGTGAGCCACCCTAGCAAACTAAACAGCTCTAATGAGGGTTTGTGAAAACCTCCAACTTATAGCCAGACAATCAGAGGTATAGGTGGCAACCTACTATTAGCGACGGGCATTTAAAGTGGGGGGCAGTCTTGTGGGACTGAGCCCTTAAGCTCTGATATCTGATGCTATCTACAGGTTGACGGTGTCAGAGCTGAATTGAATAAGACACCCAGATGATGTGTGCTAGAGAATGTAGTGTCAAAAGTGTTATATTGAGCAATGTGTGGAAATAGAGAAAAATATATATATTTTTCCTTCTTCTCCAACACAGCCCAAGCAGACTTACACAGTGCCACATAACTTCAACATTTGGAATTAGCCTGAAGAAGAGAAGTTTCCAGGAGACATTACGGCTGTTTATAAATACCTGAAGACAGTGACTACTTACAAATTGGTGCAAAAGTAATTGCAGTTTTTGCTATTCCTTTCAATGCCAAAAACCGTGATTACTTTTGCACCATCCTAATACATGGAGAATCAGATTTGTTCTCTGTGAATCTAGAAGGAAATTTACAACTGGTTGGAAATGTTTAAAAAAAAATTGGCACAATTATAAAAAAAGAAGTTTTAACTGTCAAAGCTATTCAAAAGAAAAATAAGAATGAGATGTATAACAAAAGTGGGTAAGATCCCATCACATAAGTAACATTCTGGATTCCGAAGCATCACAAAACCTGTTGGACTACCAGGACTCTATGATGACTTTTAAGTGGTAAAAGTAGGATTTTCAAACCCTCTCATCAAGAGTTACCACTAAGCAACTCATTATCTTTGGCAAGCTGCCGAAAATCCCTTAATCTCAGTTTCCAAAATCTTTTTTAAAAGAAAGTACAGTTTGTGTGAATATTGAAAAGAATATATTAGTAAAGCATCAAATAAATAGAAAACATCATCATCTTGCCATTTGTGTCACCAAATGAAAATATTCCAAGAAGAAAAAATATACAATGATTTCCATTCATATAATAAAAATATATAAATATTGTTTTCTTACTTTGGGCTTGCTTCGAATATATAAATATAACTGTGTGTCTCATGAAAAGTCCATCCTATAAAACCATTAAAAACCCAAACCCTGGAAGTTTGCCTTACATCATAAGAAGAGCAACAAAGAGCCTAAGTGAAATTGAACAGAGTGTTCTCTTTTCTCCCGTGGGTGAGATGCGATCTGAACAAGCTGTGTGTATGGAGCAACACATGCTAGTCCCTTTGGCTGTAAGGGTCTGGGACGACCTTTCTAACTAAGGCAAAACTGCCTTTTCTGTGAGTCACTCTTTGAAGGACGGGCTCGCTGTCTGGGAGCAGTTTTGCTGTTTCACATTTCTTTCATTCATCACTTTTCAGGCCCTGCGCCGTCTGGCACAGCCCCTGACTCTGTGTGGATGTTTGGCTCTCATCACTGCAAAGTGATGTCCCGAGGCTCTGACTCAGGTGAGCAATAAAGAGCAGATGGCACCTTGACAAACCCAAAGTTCTCCCAACACCCTGCTCCTTGGAACAACACTAATTATTATAAATGGGATGGGTGGTGGGATAAGCAAAAATCCAGGTGTTCCAAGGGGATCTGCAAAGCCACATCCCCCAGGAAAAAAAGAAAAAGGTCAGCCACCAGCATGGACAACAGAAAGGAACCCTGATTGGAGGCTGTTTATGACCATGGTGCTCACTCGATCGGGCATTGTGCTAATCTGATTAATGAAATGACGATGCTAACCGGGGCATTCAGCTTGCCGCATCCGTGGCTAAGCCAAGTTGGGCAATTCCCCCCAGGACATCAATTCTCAGCACCCCTGTCAGATAATTGTTTATGAAAAGATGAATGCATGTGGCAATCTCGGGTGAAGGAGGCTGAAGCGTGTGTTATTAATGATTGAAGTAATCAGTTTGGTAGTAACTGGCATGTGTGCTTGTCAAATGGCAGGCTGGGGAGCATTAGCATTCCTCAGGCACGGGCGCCTTTATCTTTAGGCTGGTGTCTGACAATTACCAAGATCACCCATGAATAAATACCGAGCCTTACCCAGACATAATTAAACTGCCAATGCAGATACACCTAACTAAAATTGATATCTTAATGACACCAGATAGTGTTCAAGTAAAGAAAGCAGTGAGAGGGGCCTGCACAATAAATGGAGACATCAGTGCTTCTTCCACAGGGGAGTCTTCCCCTAGTAACTCCTTACAGAGGTTGCTTCTCATTGTAGTAGACTTTTGTTTCTGGCCTTTTCTCTTCCATTGGTCTGCCTTCACCATCTGAGAAATCTTTCCTTCTTTCTCCCTAGCTATACCGGAGAGCTATGCATCTCTCTGCATGGAAGAGGTTTTGTATATCTTTTGTCATGCTCCACTGGGCCACAGAGATCTTGGTCTTGTGACCTCTGAAATAACCCCACTATGCTTGGGATACCAATGTTTGCTGGTCCCGGAGCCAACGCCACATCGTCTTTTCCACGGAATCACGGGAGAAACCTCCGTTGCTCATGTCTGCATCACTCAGAACATCCATCATAATATTAAAAAGTATCAGGTAGTAATCTCAGCATTTTGGAAGGCCAAGGCAGGTGGATCAAGTGAGGTCAGGAGTTTGAAAGCAGCCTAGCCAACATGGTGAAATTTTCTCTACTGAAAATACAAAAATTAGCCCAGCGTGGCAGTACACACTTATAGTCCCAGCTACTTAAGAGACTAAGGCAGGAGAATCGCTTGATCCTGGGAGGCAGGGGCTGCAGTGAGTCGAGTGTGAGCCACTGCACTCCAGCCTGGGTGACAAAGCGAGTCTCCATCTCAAAAAAAAAAAAAAAAAGTCTCAGGTGAATCTGATCTCCAGCCACTTACCAGCTTTGGGGGTCACTTGAGAAAGGGAGTATGTCTGTGCGTTTCTCTGCGTTTCCACCTGCCCTCTCGCTCTGACTTCATAAAATTGACTGTCTACCCTGTGGACCCACTCCGCACCACTAAGATGCAAGCACTTTCATCTTATCTACTCCTTTATCTTTATATGCCACTCCCAGAAAAAAATGAATCTGCCTCCCAAACAATTTCTACCAGTCTATATCATGTCTCTTTTTTTTTCTTTTCCTTTTTTTTTAGACAGAGCTTCACTCTGTTGCCAGACTGGAGTTCGGTGGTGCAATCTCAGCTCACTGTAATCTCTGCCTCCCAGGTTCAACAGATTCTCCTACCTCGGCCTCCTGGGTAGCTAGGATTACAGATGCCTGCTACCATGCCCAGCTAATTTTTGTATTTTTAGTAGAGATGGGGTTTCACCATGTTGGCCAGGATGGTCTCAGTCTCCTAACCTCGTGATCCGCCTGCCTCAGCCTCTCAAAGTGCTGGGATTACAGGTGTGAGCCACCACGCCAGGCTCATACCATGCTTCTTAATTGCCATTATCTTACAGGAGATTTTTCCTACTGATTTCCCTGTGGAAATGGCACCCCCCTTTTCAGTCTCTCTTTTTAACTACCTCATTCGACTAAAATCTGATTATGCATAGACTTAATTTGTTCACCTGCAAAATACAGAAGTTGGACAAGATCATCATTTCTCTTTTTTTTTGTTCTTTCTTTTTTTTGGGGGGTGGGAATCATCATTTCTCAAACTGTGTAAACTAGAATACCAGCTTTTCATAGGACAGTGTCAGGCAGCAGATGTTCAATAGATATTTGTTGAATGAATGAGAAGATGTGAGCCATGCTAAAAGGGATTCTGGAGATAAATTGAGGGAGAGCTGAGAAAAACGTGTTCAATTTTTACTCTAAAACTTTTCTGACCTTCCGATGGGTTACTAAGCAGTGTGAAACTTCATATGGTATGCAGCTTTCAGCAAATGTATTTAACCATGGAATTTCATGTTTTGCAGTTGCCTAGGAAGCTCTCACAGAACACACATTAGACTTAATGGTTACCAAATTTCCTTTGGCTATTAAATTCTATGACCATGTCTCTTACACAGAGACCCACCCGTCACTCCCATTTATCTCAAAGGAAGAAAAGAAGTCTTCAACTTCATCCCTCCCCAAAGCATCTAACACCATGTCTATACTTTTAAAGAATTGTGATCATAAAAAAAAAAAAAAAGGTCTTTGTCACCAGTTCCTGGCACACAGCTCCTAAAGCCCTTGGAATTTGAGGAGTAATAAGTTCCTTTTGCAAGTAAATGCAATGACTGATGGTTGGGGTGGGGGGAGCCCTAGATAGCTTTAGGGAAACTGGTCGCCAGAAAAACCAAGGCACCATTGGAGAGTTGGAACTTTTAGCTTCACCCTACAACCTCCATGGAGGGAGAGGGGGCTGGAATGGAAGCTAATCAACAATGGCCAGTGATTTAGTTAATCATGTCTATGTAATGGGACGTCCACAAAAACCTCTAAACAACCAGGGTTCAGGGAGCTTATGTAGGTGTTGGGAGGCCGTGCACCCGGAGAGGGATGGGAAGATCCATGCCCTTCCTTCACATCTGTCCTAAGCACCTCTTCCATTTGGTCGTTCCTGAGTTGTATACTTTATAATAAGCTGGTTATAATAAGTGCAGTCTTTTTTGAGTTCTGTGAGTTGTTCTGGCAAATTATTGAATCTAAGAAAGAGGTTATGAGAACCCTCGATGTATAGCCTGTCAGTCAGAAGTATAGGAGGCCTGGGACTTGGGATTAGCATCTGATGTGGGACAGCCTTGTGGGAGGGACTGGGTCCTTAACTCCACGTGGATAGCGTCAGAATTAAATTAAGTGGCTGGACACCTACACTTGGTGTCTGGAGAGTTAGAGAAATGGTTGGTGTGAGCAAAAAAACCCCACAAGTTGGGTGTCACGTGTGGCGTTATTAAACACAGCATAGACGTCCCGATTATTTACATATACTAATCAGGTCTAAATTCTCACTTTCATACTCTCATAGTTTCCAGCAGCCATTTTAATTGTCTGAGGACTTTGTAGACTTTGTATCTGTATTTTCTTTTTTCTTTTTGAGGTGGAGTCTTGCTCTGTCGCCAGGCTGGAGTGCAGTGGCATGATCTCGGCTCACTGCAATCTCCACCTCCCATTTTCAAGCAATTCTCCTGCTTCAGCCTCCCGAGTACCTGGGATTACAGGTGCACACCACCACATCCAGCAAATTTTTGTATATTTAGTAGAGACGGGGTTTCACCATGTTGGCCAGGATGGTCTCCATCTCCTGACCTCGTGATCTGCCCACCTCGGCCTCCAAAAGTACTGGGATTACAGCCATGAGCCACCTCGCCCGGTCTATATCTGTATTTTCTAAATTACTACAGTTAATTTCGGTCGCGATAACAAAATGTCACAGACAAGATCGTTTATACAACAAATATATATTTCTCCCAGCTATGGAGGTGGGGAGGCCCAAGACCAAGGTGTAGGCAGATTCAGCATCTAGTGAGGGCTCTCTCCCTGCTTTGTAAGTTCTGTGGCATTCTCACATGGAGGAGTCAGAGAAATCCCTGGTCTCTACTCTTTATTAGGGCACTAATCCCATCATAGGACCTCTACTCTCATCATCCCACCTAAGCCTAATTATCTACTGAAGGTGCTACCTACCAGTGCCATCACATGGAAGATAAGGATTTCAAATGTATGAATTTTGTGGGAAGACATTTAGTCCACCATGTGTCTTAACATCCCGGAGAGTGTTCAGATTAACAAACCACCTCTAATCTTCACCTCTCGTCTACCATATTCCTAGACTTCACCGGCAGTCTCCACTCCACATGTCACCTACCAACAAAGGCACACAGTGGTGATTGCATGCACCACTCAGCCTCTGAGCTCTCTCCCTGCCTTTGGTGTAAAAATTTTCTCTTTCCGCATTCCTTTGTTCCACCACTGTTGAACAATCCACTGACCTCAGGGAAATTTCCTGAGCACTGATCACTTCCAAAGCACTGAGTCCATTCATCTGTTTCTGATGGTGGTTGCTCCCAACTCTACTGGGCTCCAGCACCAAACTATTCAACACCACCTAGCCAAGATCCCTAAACCCCCATACGCATTTTACCTGTTGCTGTGCCGACTGTCACACATGAACCTCTTCAGCCATGAGCTTTTTTCCCTTTAGCATCTAGGAAAATTATTGGGAAAAGTCACAAAACTAGCTCATTTTAGTTCACCACAAAGAAATGCCAACTCACATAACTGAATTAGTCATTGTACTGCAGACCCACTATATCCCAAAGTGCTGACAGGATATGCTCATGAATATTCTATGAAAAGAAGCTTCCATGGTCATGTAGATACTGGGGGGATATAGGGCTACATTTAAGTAAACTTGTTTCATTTATCCTCAGAGACTTAAAACACTAGCATGCATTGCGAATCTACTAATGTGTATGTAACACCATATAGCATACAGTATACAAGTTTATGTGATAACTGAATCTAGTTATTATTAGTGGTAATCATTTTGTTTTGTTTAAATTTTTTAGAGCACACGGACTGAATTTTGAATGACTTTAGTTTAAATTTTCTTTTCAGGACTCATGACAGAGGTTCACTGGCTGCTCACCCAGTCTATTCTCTCTTCTTCCTGAGAACACAGCTATGCCTCGCTGGCTGGCCCCCCTTCCAGTATGGCATAGGGTGTGAATGACCTGTGGCCAAGGAAATTCCACTTCTTAATCTGGTCTTTGGAAACCTTCCCTCCACACATGTCCCCATGTTCTTCTGCTTCTGGATGCTGGAATGAAGCTGAGACCCTGAGCAATCTTAGAGGCATGTGCTATGTGAGGAGCCTGGGTCCCTGAATCACCACTTGGAGCAGAGTCACCTGACCAAGAACATAGGTGTTGTTTTCTGAGTGAAAAATAAACTTTGTTATATAGACACTCAAATTTGAGGAGATATATTCAGGACCAAGACTAGGATAAGACAAATGAGGTACTTACTTGCCTTAGGTGCAAAATTGATGGAGAGCACCAAAAAAAAAAAATAGATATAAAGATTAAAAAGAGGCAATGCAAAAAGTCTCCAATGAATAAATACCAATCTTTTAAATAAATACGGGATCACTATTTACGTGCTGCAGCAGCCATACCCAACTGACAGAGGTTTCCAACGCTCACACAGCTATTGAGGGATAGATAAACAGTCCCACCATTGCGGTCATATCCCTGCCCTGTTCAGAAGGGGCTACTAGACATCTCAAAACTGCCGAGTCACAGCTCTTCACTTTTGGTTCTAAATGATTTTCCCTGCTTAAATTTTATTCCCTGAAAAAAAGGTGGTATTTTTGTGTTCTTTTGAATAAACTGTATTCACTTATTTCTTCATGCTTGTGCTCAAACAGCTTCCCATTCCTAGAATTTTGTTCGTGATCACCTTCCTGATCATCACCAAATCCTTGTTAGTTAAGGTCCAATGACCTCCTTTATGCAACTTGACCACAGTGATTTATTTTCCACACATTTGGTATTTCCTTGTGGCATTTCCTTTTCCTCAGTTATATGTTCTTCTTTTATAATTTAACTTAAGGATTATAGCTAACACTTCAGAGCTGGGTCTACGCCATCTAAGCTGCATGCTTTGTAAAAATAAGAACCCTGTCTTAATCCTCTTTCTATTCTCACCTGCAGAGGACACCATTGATGGGCACTTACTGATTTTAGACCTGATTTTATTGCTGTGTGACTGGCAATCGCTGTATTTGGTTCTCGAACACTTTAATTTTCCCTTGACTGACCACAACACTGATAACCTAAGTACCAGGCATGGCAGGGCAAAATACAATTGCAGCGTTGATCAATACAGCTCCCCCCATGGAAGCATTCTCAAGAGGAACGTCAAAGGCGGATTCAGAGGAGGCTGTTCTGCCTCATTGTAGGTGTCTGGCTCTGGCTCTGTCACCTCATTTCTCAATTTACTTATAAAGAGAATCCCCACGTATACTGAAAGGTGTCTTTCTCCAGAACTCTGCCTACTGGTTCAAGGAACAGTGCTCAACCTAAAACAATTAACTATTTTAGGCAGGTCTGGAGAACATTATTCAAATGTAAATTAAGACAAAGAAAGAGGCACAACTAAACCCTTTCCCAATTCAGCATGATCAGCTGCCCTTGTGCTTGAGAAGTGGAAATGGATGTGGTATGCTGCGAGAAGTGTTTCCCACTTTTCACATTTTCCATTGAATGCAAATTATTTGAGCCTTAAATAAATCAAGTCAAGAATTTCTTCCATCTCTGGTAGACTTATAGTCCTTCCCTTTAAGCTAGAAGGAGAATTGCAATTGGCTGCCTAGAAAAATTGCTTATAGTGCCACTTTGAATTCTAGTCCCCTGGGTCAAAGGCTTCCTGGTCTTTGTATGACCATGTTTGTCAAAGTTTCTTTTGTTTTTCATGGGGCATAGTCTACACAATAAGCAAGAATTACTTTGGCTTAAGCGCGCAAAACAAAATACAGAGTCCCAGTAATAAGTAATTCCACTGTGTCTCTATGGCAGAGTAGAGAACTGGAGTCACCCTCCGTTCAGCAATGGCAGTGCTGAGTTCGGGAGAGGCATTGTATACGTTCACAGGACAGGAAACGCTGATGCCCCAGCAGGTACAGCATTGGGGCTGGCCACAAAGACCCCCATGACATACCTTGTGTGAGAGAAGCTGCTTGGAGAAAGAAGTGGACCTTGTGGCTGTGCTCACCAGTGGTTTAAGCCAGAGGCCATCATTGCACTGGCAGCTTTAAATGACAGCATTGTATGGACCTCTTTGATGAGGATACTGTGCCTTCTTTCTTAGGAAACAACTAACATCTTCTCTACCCTTGATTTTGTTGGGGTCCTCAACACCTGTTCAGATTAGATCACATTCTAAATAAAAAACCCATATCCCAGATTCTGAACAGCAGTCCGAATCTCCTAAAAACCTTTGATGTGATTCCTTACCAATCAAACACCTGTCCACCTCATCCCTTGCTGTAAAGTCTTTTCTTCTGAGGTGCCCCTAGCCAGCTAACTTACTCTTTTTTGACAACTCCTAGGGTTCTTTCTAGACATGTGACATAATACTAATTTATCAAAATAACTTTTTTTTTTTTTGGATGGAATTTCACTCTTGTTACCCAGGCTGTAGTGCAATGGAGCAATCCCGGCTCAATGCAACCTCTGCCTCCAAGGTTCAAGTGATTCTCCTGTCTCAGCCTCCCAAGTAGCTGGGATTACAGGCATGCACCACCACACCTGGCTAATTTTGTATTTTTAGTAGAGACAGGGTCTCTCTGTGTTGGTCAGGCTGGTCTCGAACTCCCAACCTCGGATGATCTGCTCACCTTGGCCTCCCAAAGTGCTGGGATTATAAGCATGAGCCACTGCGCCCAGCCAAAATAACTTTTTAAAAACTCATCATCCCTAATCCCCATCTCTCACACATTCTCCTCCTCAGGTACTTCCTTTGAAACTCATAATTATCCACATCTTAATCAAACTTCCCTTAAAATAACATCCAGGAGGAATTTTATTCCACTGACACCGCTCGTAGGTAGGGACTGTAGAGCAATGATGATCTAATAATAGTCCTATAAAAACTTTGGACAGGAGTCTGCAAGGAAAATTAGACGCAAAGATTAGGGAGTGATGCCACTGATATCATCACCGGGATGCATGAGGGCCAGAGGCTCAAAAAAATCACAGATTCAGAAGGAAACAGAACATTTTTGCAAAATTCCTGCCACATAAGCAAGACATTCGATTGTACTTTTTTTTTCCTGAGGTTTTCTATTGAGTGGCCATTCTATGTTTTAGGCAGGACAGAGGCTTGGCAAGCCTGCTGGTCCAGTTGCAAAGCCCAAGGCTGAAGCCTGGTGGTTGAGTAGCTCTGAGCTTCCACGGATTCCAGAAAAGTAGCAGGAAAATTCACAGCGCCCAGGAGGTAATTGCCAGTTATTGCTCCTCTGGTTCCAAATTTAGTAGCAAATGAGCAATGTATAATGTATCAAGCTTATTAAAAAATATAAACGAGAAAATAAAAGTGCTCACAAGGGAAATGGGAAATTCACGAAGTTGTACAAAATACAGTCATTACCAGAGCTGACATCTGACAGCCGCCAGGCCCTGTGTGGTGCTGATATCTCTGTGATGCCTTGCCGGCTGTGCGCTCAAGGCGGCTCAGTGCAAACCCCCGAGGGCGCACAGCTGATTACTGCCTTTCTTGTTGAGGGGTGCTGACTTCGGAACTGTCAAGTCCTCAGACCTACCAAGGCAATCTAGTTCGAAGCATGCTCAGCCTCCTTTTGAAAGAGAGATAAGGCAAAGGTTTTGTCTTTCAAGCATGAAGAGGAAATGTTCATCCAGATTTTAAAAACCTGCAAGGTTGGGATAAGATGCCATCCCTGTGGATTTAACAAATGCCACCTTTCTCCACAATCCCCTCCACTCCAACAACTCTAGTACCTTATTATCTTGAAACTAAATGATGGCAATATCCCCTTAAATTACCTCCCCAAAGGCAGGCTGCCCCCAACTCTATTCCACCATGTGTCCCGGTGTGCCTTTTAAAGTATTCCTCAACCCTCCTGAGAATAATGTCACTTAACCTCATTCAGTGGCACGCAGATAACTCCCAGACATTTCAGTCTAGAATTCACCATTTTCGCTAATGGGGTCCCACGCTACCTACCTCTTCAGTGTTATCACCCACTACTGCCCAGCTGTGACCCCCATATCTGCTGATCGAAAACACCTATGGCTTTCTGAGCACAGATTAAACCCTTAGGCCTCCTGCTGGGTGGGCTTTTTCTGACTGGAGTTCATCCTCCCTCCATTCCACTCCAGGAAGTCTTTCCCAAACCCTTGTTCTTATAAACCTACCAGGGTTCAAGCAGTATGGGAATGAAAACAGGCAGAGGAAGACGTGTAATCTACTCTTGTATAAAGAGGTGTCACAGTCAACAGTAAACCCATTTCACTTACACAGATTCAACTCGGCAGTGGAGAGACACAGCGCAATTGAAATGGCGAAGGCAATCCAGCCTGGTGTTCAACTAGGAGCCTGTGTCCTAGAAAATGGAAATGGGGCTGAGACTCACCTGTCTCCTCCAAGGTGCTCACATCCCTTAGGGCCCCTTAGAGTGGAAGCATCTTGCTTCAAAACCATTCTAGACTGGATTAAGGCGTTTCTCAAGTCGATGTGAGACTATTTTAAAAACTTGCTTACATGTGGAGTTTAGGACCTAAGACTCAAACAAAACATAATACCCCTACATATATAATTATATCATTTTTTCATAAAATAACAAAAATAAAAAAGATATTTATATTTAACGAATGTGCTGGGATAATCATTTAACTACTTGAGATAAGAAATAAACTCAATTCAACACTGTTGGTGGGAGTGTAAATTAGTTCAATTATTGTGGAAGACAGTGTGGCGATTCCTCAATGATCTAGAAATAGAAATACCATTTGGCCCAGTAATTCCATTACTGGGTATATACCCAAAGGATTATAAATAGTTCTATTATAAAGACACATGCACATGTACATTCACTGTGGAAATGTTTACAATAGTAAAGACTTGGAATCAACCCAAATGCCCATCAATGGTAGACTGGATAAAGAAAATATGGCACATATACACCATGGAATACTATGCAGCCATAAAAAAGGATGAGCTCATGCCCTTTGCAGGGACATGGATGAAACTGGAAACCATCATTCTCAGCAATCTGACACAAGAACAGAAAACCAAACAACACATGTTCTCACTCATAAGTGGGTGTTGAACAATGAGAACACAGGGACACAGGGAGGAGAACATCACAGTCTGGGGCCTGTTGGTGGGTGGGAGGGTAGAGGAGGGATAGCGGGGGTGGGGGCATTGGGGAGGGATAACATTAGGAGAAATACCTAATGTAGATGACAGGGGGATGGATGCAGCAAAACACCATGGCACGTAATACCTATGTAGCAATCCTGCATGATCTGCACATGTACCGCAAAAAGTAAAGTATAATAATAAAGAGCAGAAATAAAGCCCCAGCAGCACCTCAAATCACATGCAAAAGTCAACCCTACATGTGTCAAGAGTTAAACATGTCTGGGAATATATTATATTATACATAAGAACTTGAAAACAGATGAATATGCAGTCATTTTTGAAGAACTGTTTTCTAAGCATAAAAGTAAAGGCACAAATTAAGAAATAAAAGACACCTTTGGTTTTGTTAAATTCCTTCCTTCGGCCGGGCGCGGTGGCTCACGCCTGTAATCCCAGCACTTTGGGAGGCCGAGGTGGGTGGATCATGAGGTCAAGAGATCGAGACCATCGTGGTCAACATGGTGAAACCCCGTCTCTACTAAAAAAATACAAAAATTCAGCTGGGCATGGTGGCACGTGCCTGTAATCCCAGCTACACAGGAGGCTGAGGCAGGAGAATTGCCTGAACCCAGGAGGCGGAGATTGCGGCGAGCTGAGATCGCGCCATTGCACTCCAGCCTGGGTAACAGGAGCAAAACTCCGTCTCAAGAAAAAAAAAAAAATTCCTTCCTTCTTTTGTCTTATGCAAAATGACCAAGGAAGAAGAAAAATCTGGGAAGCCCTTCTTCAGTACTAAGCCCTAGAGAAGGGTGGCATCCACATTCAGCTTTGAGGAATCAAGTTAAAGGATGATACCTACGGCCATGCCACCTTCCCTAAAACAGTAATGTAGTGGCCTGGCACTGGTGGTTCCCGCCTGTAATCCCAGCAGTTTGGGAGGCCGAGGCAGGCAGATCATGAGGTCGGGAGTTTGAGACCAGCCTTACCAACATGGTGAAACTCTGTCTCTACTAAAAATACAAAAATGACCCGGGCATGGTGGTGTGTGCCTGTAATCCCAGCTACTCGGGAGGCTGAGACAGGAGAGTCGCTTGAACCTGGGAGGCGGAGGTTGCAGTAAGCTGGGTGACACCACAAGCTGCACTCACTGCACTCCAGCCTGGGTGACCCCACAAGACTCCATCTCAAAAAAATAATGAAAAAACAAAAAACAACAACAAAAATATAGTATGTGGCGTGATGAGGGGCTACACCAGAAGGACTTCAGTCTCCCTAGATTTCAGGAGGATTAGAAAGCAAGGTGAAATTGACATAAACAGAAACGCACTCAGAAACTCAATGGCAGCCATGCTTACACATGCTTGCACCCAGCAGAAAACCTCCAGGTCAGCAAAGATGTTCCCTGAAATAGCAGGTAGCAAAATACGCAACAGGTTCAACACAGTAAAGCCGTATAACCACAGAGACGCCTTGGTTCACCCAAATTAAAACAAACGAGAGCAACACATTTCCAACAAACAAAAGGACACATACAAAGCAAACATCTAGCCCAGCAGATTCATAAAAATGAGCGCAGGTCAGAGGAAAGCCCAGAAATGTTTCCTTCATGGGCGCCTTGCGATTCCACCTCTTCTTCCCTCTTCACCGTTGCTGAATCACTTAATAAGAATGGATTTTGCATGAGCTAGACCTCCCGTTTATCCGAGGCAAATCACACACTTTACTTTTTGAGTGAATTAAAGGCCTGAGTAAAACCCTTGAACATTTAAGCATGAGTCAACAGATAACAACCAACATTGGAAAGAGAAACTACAAAATTAAAAGAAAAAGACAGCCTCTAAAGAGGAAGAGACAACAAAGACACCTTTCAGAGGGAAGAAAAAAGAGATTTGTAACAAAAGAAAGAACCCTACGTAAGAAATAAGTGATGCCTGTCCAACACTCTCACTAAACCTAAATACGGACTTTAACAAACAGAGGTGAAATTGGAAATAGTAAGCATAAAGACAGGGTAAGAAACGGCTGCTTGAGAGATGAGCAAATATGAAAAAAGGACAGGTGAAATCATTCAAAGAAACTAAAAGTACAAACGTAGAAAGGTTAAATATCATTGTGGAGGCCAAGCTTGAAGCCATCTCTTAGGCTGCAGAGAAAAGCTATTCAGAGATGGAAACGGGAAGAGGAGTAGACAGCTTGAGATCAGAGAATGAAGCGCCACGATGCAGGTCATTCAGTGTCTTGGAAAGGGATCTCAAGACCTGGGATCTGCAGACAAAAATTGTCCCCCATTAGCAAAATTACTGAAAAGGGACACCATCTGCTGTGTCCTGATAAACGTTTTAAATTTTGAGAATAAAGACAGAATCCTGTAAGTTACCTAAAAGCAAGATAAAATAAGTGGTCTAAGGCCTTTACTCAACAACATTAAATACCATAAGACCTGAGATCAGATTTTGCAGAAATTTGAGGGAAAAAAAATCTATGACTCAGGAAAGTCATAGTCCACCAAGATTTCATTTATAAGAGAAGATTTAAGAAAAAAGTAGAAAGCTGGGCATAGTGGCTCAAGCCTGTGGTTCCTTGCTGCTAAGGAGGCTGAGACAGGAGAATCCCTTGAACCCAGGAGTTTGAGACAGTAGTGCCTGTGAGTAGCCACTGCATGCCAAACTGGACAACATAGTGAGACACTGTCTCTAAAACAAACAAACAAAAATTGGATGTGCAAAAAATTTCAAGTGTTGAAAATATTACCTTAGACTATATACCTATGGTATTGCATATAATGTATATAAAGTACTGTGACAGTCGCGGTGGCTCATGCCTGTAATCCCAGTACTTTGCGAGGTCAAGAGATCGAGATCATCCTGGCCAACATGTTGAAACCCCATCTCTACTAAAAATACAAAAATTAGCTGGGCATGATGGCGCATGCCTGTAATCCCAGCTACTTGAGAAGCTGAGGCAGGAGAATCGCTTGAACCCAGGAGGTGGCGGTTGCAGTGAGCCGAGATCATGCCAGTGCACTCCAGCTTGGTGACAGAGTGAGACTCTGTCTCAAAAAAAGAAAGAAAGAAAAAGGAAGGAAGGAAGGAAGGAAGGAAGGAAGGAAGGAAGGAAAGAAAAGAAAAGAAAAGAAAAGAAAAGAAAAGAAAAGAAAAGAAAAGAAAAGAAGAAAGGAAGGAAGGAAGGAAAGAAAGAAAGAAAGAAAGAAAGAAAACATAAAGTACTATGTGCTTCAATAATACATAGATAAAATAGAAATTTAAAAGATTATACCATTTAAAAACAAAAAAAAGTAGTGATTTCTGCTATCTCTAAGTAATAAAAAATCAAAGTAAGAAAGCAAATGATAAAAAAGTTAAAGAAGATGCTTATCTCAAGGGAAGGAAGGAAGAAGGTGGAATCTGACATGAGCAGGTCTGCCTGTAACTGGACCAGTTTATTTCTTTTAAAACGATCTCTACCTGTAGCTACGTCTGAAACAAACAAACACGGCAAAATATCAAATCTGACATGTGAGAAGTTATCTGTAACATTTGCAGGCTTAATATATTGTACATGCTTTTTAAAAGAACTGAATAATGAAATTAGAGAGTGACAAGCTGCATCATCAAATAAGCTAAATACAAAAGTCTCAAAAACTGTCACAAAAATGTTTACAAAATGCCAATGTAAAAAATAGCCCTTGAAGAAAAAACCATGATGCTACAGAAAAGTAACAATAAAGGGTCAGGTGGTAGATGACAATGGTTTAATGCTTGAGCTCAGGAATAATTCTGCTCTGTGCTCAATTCTGACTCTACCACTTAGCAGTGGTACTTACCTTAATTAAGTAAGTTACAATGGCTGTCTGAATCTTAGCTATGCCCTTGTACAAAGGCTCATAAAGATACCTACCACACGGGAAAATTGTAACAACAATGTAAAACAAGGAATACAAATCCGGAACACAATTACATAAAACAATGAATACAAATCAGCCTGGAGCCTGGCAACATAGGAGTATTCAATTAATAACAACTATTAGTATTATTATTACAACAAAAAAAAGAGACTGGGTGGAGATGCTTGCTTTTGCTCCAATCTTAGGGCCCCTCTGCTGGGGGCCACCACCAGGGCAAATCTGAAACAGGTAATTTTGTGTTAATGGATGACACCTCTTCAAATATCTAGAAATTCAGTCATTTATGCGTCCAAACTCTGCTTCTACACTATTCTTACACCTAAAAGTAAAAACATTTTTGAAAAGATATTATTACATGTGAATATATATTCAATTATATACATATATTTTAATACTTTAGAAAAATGTAATTACACAACATAATTACATTAATTACATATATTCTATATGTTTATATTTTATGATATAATTTTATTTATATTATATATTATAAAAATTTGATCTTGACTGGGCACGGTGGCTCTCGCCTGTAATCCCAGCACTTTGGGAGGCCAAGGTGGGTGGATCACGAGGTCAGGAGTTCAAGACCAGCCTGGCCAACATGGCGAAACCGCACCTCTACTAAATATACAAAAATTAGCTGGGTGTGGTGGCATGTGCCTGTAGTCTCAGCTACTCAGCAGGCTAAGGCAGAAGAATCGCTTGAACCCAGGAGAAAGAGGTTGTAGTGAGTTGAGATCACGCCACTATACTCCAGCCTGGTGACAGAGCAAGATTCTGTCTCAAAAAAAAAAAAAAAAAGTTTGATCTTTGATCATATATGTTTAATTTGTTATGATCTAACTTGTTTATTATTAAGGTCTTAGGCAATGTATTATCTTTAAACTATCCTCCCCTTATAAAACTCCAGAAACGGAAATGAACACTTTACTACCCAATTTAGTGAACAACATTTTCATCTTCACATTCCAGGTACAGAATGGAAGCACAGGCTATCCCTAAGATAACTGAGGAGACTGAGGAGCAATGAGGGAATACACATTTTTATTTTTATTTTATTGTTTGCTAAGGTTGTACAATTAATATTTATTTTTCTTTAGTTTAGTTTTTTTTTTTTTGCAATAGGCCCATCTTTTTTTCTTAACAATTATTTAATCCTATAAATTTATATTTTGAAATTTTCAAAGGTATAGAAAAGGTACAGTAGTAAGAGTATATTACCCACATAGTCTTCAACTAGGGTCACCAACTTCTTTTTCCCTGCTGGCTTTGCCTCTGTGTGTATTTAACCGTATGCATTTTTTTGCTGAACCATAATAAAGTTGGGCATCATGACCTCTTACCTCTAAATACTTCCACGTGTATTACCTAGGAACAAAAACATTCTCCTAAGTAATCATCCTGTAATCATCATACTCGGGATATTTAACGTTGAGGAAAACAAATTTTATTACAGAATGTGTCTGGGTTTTTGGTTTGGAATATAGAGTTTCTTTTAGTCTGGATACCCTGCCGATTATGCCTATGACAAAGTGAGCTTACTGGCCTTTTTCAGGGAAAAACAATACAGCTCCATTACCAAATATCATGAGCAAATATTTCTAAATAATTATTACAATTCCATTTTGATCTAGTAGAGACTCTTGTTTGAAACTGAAGTACTTAGTACTTCAGGAAAATGTATTAAAATGTTTCTTCTTGTAAAAGACAGGAACTAGCGTGTGGGAAATTAAGGTGACATTCCTCGAGTTTACAGAAGGAATGTTGGTGTATTTCAAACTTAAGTCCCAGCAATACTGTAGAGCAAAGCGCAAATCCTGAAACCACATAGCCCATTGGAGAGGTGGGCATAGGCGATGCAGGAAGAGATCAGAAACACATTGTTTCCGCCTCCCTCATTTCTGTTTGGAACACATCTCTAACCTCCTTGATGGAGGTTAGAATCATCTCAGGAGATTTTAAAAGATACAGAGATGCCTCGGAGCCCTCCTCAGACAGATAAAAGTAGAAATCACTGGGGACAGAACAAGGATACTGGTATTTACAAGCTCCCCAGGCAATTCTAACCAGCAGCCAGCATTGAGACACGCTGCCCTAGAGGAAAAGAAGTTCAGACTTTGAGTATGGCTGTGCATTCTTGTCCGCAGAAGTGATACTGCGCAGCATTTTTTTTTTTTTTTTTGAGACAGAGTCTCGTTCTGTCACCAGGCGCCAGGCTGGAGTGCAGTGGCGCGATCTCCACTCACTGCAACCTCCACCTCCCGGGCTCAAGCAATTCTGCCTCAGCCTCCCAAGTAGCTGGGACTACAGACACACGCCACCATGCCCGGCTAATTTTTTATATTTTAGTAGAGACAGGGTTTCACTATGTTGGCCAGGATGGTCTTGATCTCTTGACCTCCTGATCTGCTCGCCTCGGCCTCCCAAAGTGCTGGGATTACAGGCGTGAGCCACCGTGCCCAGCTACGCAGCATTTTTCTTTTCCTCTGCCGCTGATTTTCTTGTGCACACTCACCCTGAGATACCAGACCATTCCTAAATGCACTGGACACATTGTCTCTGATGTCACACCAGGCTGGAGACACCAGGGAATTCCAGCAAGAGGTGGATGCCACACCCAACAGCAGGCATTTCACTCACACAAGCAGCAGAAAGACAGAGCTGTGAATTGTGTCAGTGCTAACGTCCAGATCCCAGGGGTACAAAGAGGAGGGACAAAGCGCAGAAAGAGGGTGTAGGGTGGCGGTGTGTGTGGTGCTGAAGGCAGCTTCCTCAGATGACGTTCTCAGTGGCATGGGCTGTCACTGTGCCCAGGAGCTTAGCTGGGAGAGAAACCTACAGCTGACAAAGTCACACCGCCCACGCCTCTTATAAACAGTTGAATTCTTAAGCAAAGACCAGCGTTTGTGACAGCTCACAATACCTGACAATTGTCAGAGAGTGTCAGACTTTGAGTACAGTTGTCAGGTATTGTTAGGTATTGACAATTGATATACGCCCCCTCTTCTTTCCCTTCTACCCCATCGCCATCACCACCCTGTCTTTTCGGCATAGGCGAGTAGTAACTTTGGCTCTGTCTCCAGGAAAATGGAGCCAAAGCATACAAGAGTTGACTGAGCTCCCATCACGTGCCAGGAGATGAGTCAGACAGTCATAGTCTGGAGGAGTCCAGGACAGCTCATTCTGCAAGAGGCGGGGACAGACCTGTGTGCCGGGGACAGACAGCCTTGTCCATTCTGCGAACATTTCATGTCCTGTCAGCAGTGTGGCTGCCCCGGCACACACGAGGGACAGCGGGTGGCGGGGAGCGTAACCCTATCTGATTCCTGACATTGCAGACCCCCTCACACCCACTCTGATCTCCATTACATCCTGGGATTGAATGGCCCTATAAAAATGTCCACCGTGAAAGACAGATTCAAAAACTGGAGAAACATTATCCTGATGGAAGTCCTTTAACATCTTCCACCTTCTGGCTTCAGGCCCTTCCCCCAGACCCGACAATAGAACCCCCATCCCCACCCCTGGCCAGGCGGAGAATTTATGAGCTAGAAGTCCTGTTTTTCTACACTGATGGAAATCACTGGCAAACATTTCCACTGGGCCAAACTCCATCCAGAGTCAAATATCAAGGCACCCAGCTGAGCTCCAGGAGCCAGGTTTATGAAGCCACTCCATGTGCCCCGTGACTATAAACCATCTGATATTTACTATGACAGGACAGTATTTGAGTTCATAAAAAGATGATTTTTCTGCCTAAGTTTTGTTGCCTGGAAGGTCCTAGCTTCTTTTACAAGGGGATTTTGTGTCAAGAGCTGATACAAAGCCTGAAAAGCTAAGTCAGCCAGCTGTTGCTTGCTCATTTCATTGGGGTAAAGAAATTGAGTCAGACCTAAAGAGACCCAAAGCAAGATTCCGTAGATTCTTGGAGGTCCACAATAAGTGGGAAATATACGTACCTGTTATCTTCTATGCTACAAATAAGAAGCAGGGAGAAGGGAACCATTTTATGTAACCTCCCCGGCCCTGCCTCCTCCAGGGACACCTAGATCCCATTGGGAACAAAAGGACAGTGATGAGCCTCTGAAATGCTCACCAGAACCACAGTGAAGAGTAGAACCCCCGGGAAGGGTAGAGCCACATCATCTCTTCAGGATGGTCAGGGTATGGAAAGAAATTGAAGTTGGGATACAGGGGGAATGAAGAGATTTAGGAGGGAGCTTCCCCCTGCAGGTGGGGACGACACATTCTGGCCTCTTTTAGTTACCTGAAGGATCTGTGTGTTGTTCGGTACCCATGTTACATTTCACTCAAGTCATGATGCAAGAGGACCTATGCCAGCCGGGGCCAAGGGAACTGGAGCAGGATGTATGCAGGCATTTTGTGGGAATGTAAGCAAACTAAGGAAAGGTCAGAGACATCCAGCAACTCTAAAATGTTGACCCCAGGGTGGGAGACAGGGAGGGAGCATTCGGATTGTCCTCATCTCTAGAGCAGCTTGACGGTTGACAATCCAGAGGTTCTTTCAGCTCTGACACTCTCTAATTCTGGGAATCACTACAGAGGGTCGTATTTGAGTGAAGCCTCAGGAAATGGTCTTTTCAAAGGATGTACATGAGTCCCCAGCACTGAACTGAAGGCTGCTGTCTCCCTTTTTCTGGCCATGGGTATCTGTTCCTGGAGTATGTGGCTACAGCTCCTTCCTTTACTGAATATACGTTTCTGCACTTTTTAAATGCTCTTAATTAACTGTGAAAGGACAACTTAAAGATCACAAAATTGCAACTATGAGAACCAGTGTCAGGTACTGTTTTTTCTTAATTATTAAGAAAAATTAATTTCTTATTAATTATTGGTGAATAAATGGGCCAATCTACGGTTGCACAATAAAACATTTGGACTCGTCTCGTGGACCACAAAGCTGAATTACCATTGCTCTTCAGGAAGCTAAAGAGATTAGATGGGTTTTAGGAAGTTTTTACTGTTAATCCAGGAAAGTAATTCTGCCTGCATCAGCAGCACCTCATGACATGTATTAATGATATTTTTTCTGTACCCTGAACTTCCTTCTGCCAGTGATCAGCAACACGCATTTTTAGCCCTTGGTGCAGAAAATAACAGAAGTGAAATGTCTTTAGGAGGATTAAAGGCAGCAGGGATTTTCTCAAAAGGTTCAGATGCTTTTTGGCAGAGATTTATTTTTTCCGAGTAAATTATCCAATCTGAGACTTCTTTCATATTTGGTTTTAATCCATTTAAATTTATTTTGATTACGGTTGTCCTTTGGTATCCACAAAGGATTGGTTCCAGGACCCCCTAAGGATACCAAAAATCCATGGATACTCAAGTTCCTTATATAAAATGGCATAGTATTTGCATATAATCTATATACATCCTCCTGGATACACTTAAATCATCTCTAGATTACTTGTAATACCTAACAAAATGGAAATGTTATGTAAATAGCTATTAGACTGCATTTTGTAGAATTTATATTCTTTTTTGTTGTTTTCTGTGTGTGTTGGGGGGAGAAATTGGTTGAATCCTTGAATGTAGAACCCACAGATATGGAGCATCCCCTGTGCTTAGAAATTTGGACTTGTTTCTTTTATCTATTTATTTAATTTTTTTTAAAGAGACAGAGTCTTGCTCTGTCACCCAGGCTGGAGTGCAGTAGTGCGATCTCGGCTCACTGCAACCTCCACCTCCTGGGTTTAAACAATTCTTATGCCTCAGTCTCTCGAGTGGCTGGGATTACAGACGTGTGCCACCATGTCCAACTAATTTTTGTATTTTAGTAGAGACAGCGTTCTGCCATGTTGGCCAGGCTGGTCTCAAACTCCTGACCTCACGTGATCTGCCCCCTCAAAGCACTGGGATTACAGACATGAGCCATCGTGCCTGGCTGAAATTTGGACTTGTTTTCTATCATCTTATTTGACACTTTCCATTTACTATGTCTGTTTGTTTTTTCTTTTCTTTTATTGGAGCAGTCAGGTTTATTTTATTGAATTCTGTTCCAGTTTAGAAATGTATTATTTCAGTGGTTACATTTCAATTTTTGCATGGTAATTAATTTAAGAAAAACTTGTATTAATATTGCAATCCTTCTCTATCAATGAAAGGGTTAAAAAGCTTTAGGCCAGGCTCAGTGGCTCCTGCCTGTAATCCCAGCACTTTGGGAGGCTGAGGCAGGCAGATTGCTTGAGCCCAAGAGTTGAGAACAGCTTGGGCAACATGGTGAATCCCCATAGCTACAAAAAATACAAAAATTAGCTGGGCATGGTGGCTTGCACCTGTAGTCCCAGCTACTCCAGTGGCCGAGGCAGGACTTGAGCCTGGGAGGTCAAGGCTGCAGTGAGCTGTGGTTGTGCCACTGCATTCCAGGCTGGGCTACAGAGTGAGACCCTGTCTCAAAAAATAAATAAATAAGTCAAATAAAATGAAAAATAAAATGCTTTAACACTGCCCTCCACTTCACCTTTCTCTCATTCTAATTTTGCCACTGGTAAAACTGCTGTTAATCTAAGCAACATATTACTTTTATTAATTTTATAGTCACGGCTCATTTGGATGGATGAGCGTGTTTACCATCTTCTCGGCTCACCCTTGCTTTTAGCACATCTTGCTTTCCTTCTGGATTCAGTCTTTCTTGCATGTCATTTAGTAGTTTCAGTAAAGGTTTTGTGTAGTTATTTCTCTCTTTGTTTATCTGAAAGTTCTCCATGTTCTGTCCTCTGAAAGTTTTATTAAATGCACTTTGGACTCAGTTAGTCTATACTCTGAGTCTGTAAACCACTGTTTGATAGTCCCATCTTTTTCTCTCTTTAAGAAGTTTCCCGAATCTTTTCATTATTAATGTTTTTCAGCTGTTTTCCTCTGCTGTTTGGTAAGTTTATCATTTATCTTTTATCTATTACAGGCATACCTTGCTTTATTGAGCTCAGGTTTAGTGTGCATTACAGATATTGCATTTTCTAAAAATTGAAGGTTTGTGGCAACCCTACATCAGGCAAGTCTTTTGGTGTCATTTTTCCAAGAACATGCTCACATGCTGTGTCTCTGTGCCACATGTTGGTATTTTTCTCAATTTTTCTCACTGCGATCAGTGATCTTTATGTTACTATTGTAATTGTTTTGAGGTGCCTCGAACCACGCCCAAACAAGACAGGGAATTTTATCGATAAATGTGTGTGTTCTCACAGTTCCACAGACCAGCTGTCCTCTGTTTCTCTCCTCCTCAGGCCTCCCTATTACCTGAGACACAACAATATTGAAATTAGGTCATTTAATATCCCTATAATGTTCTAAATGTTCAAGAGAAAGGAAGAGTTGCACATCCCTCATTTTAAATCAAAAGTCAGAAACTATTAAACTTAGCGAGGAAGACATGTTGAAAGCTGAGATGAGCTGAAAGCTAGGCCTCCTGCAGCAGTTAGCCAAGCTGTGAATGCAGAGGAAAAGTTCTTTAAGGAAACGAAAAATGCTACTCCAGTGAACACACAAATGATAAGAAAGTGAAACACCCTTATTGCTGATCTGGACAGAATATCAAACCAGCCACAACATCCCCTTAAGCCAAAGCTTAACCCAGAGCAAGACCCTAACTCTCTTATATTTTATGAAGGTTGAGAAGGTGAGGAAGTTACAGAAAAAAAAAGTGTGCAGTTAGCAGAGGCTAATTCATGGGGTTTAAAAAAAGAAGCCATCTCCATAACGTAAAAGTGTAAGACAAAGCAGCAAGTACTGATACAGAAGTTGCAAAAAGTCATCCAGAATATCTACATAAAATTATTGATGAAGGTGGCTACACCAAACAATATATTTTCCATGTAGACAACACAGCCTTAGACTATACTAGAAGAAGATGCCATCTAGGAATTTCATAGCTACAGAGAAATTAACACCTGGCTTCAAAGTTTCAATGACAGACTGACCCTTTTGTTAGGGGTCAATGCAGCTGGTGAGTTTAAGCTGAAGTCAATGCTCACTTACCATTTCAAAAGTTTTAGGGTCCTTATGATTTATGCTAAATCTACTCTGCCTGTGCTGTACAAATGCAAAAACAAAGCCCAGGTGATAGCACATCTGTTTATAGCATGGTTTACTGAATATTTTAAGCCCCCTGTTGAGACCTACTGCTCAGAAAAAAAGATACCTGTCTAAATATTACTAATCATTGACAATGCATCTGGTTACCTAAGATCTCTGATGGAGATGGACAAGATGAATGTTGTTTTTTTACAGCTGCTAATACAATATCCATTCTGTAGCCCACGGGTCAAAGAGTCATTTTGACTTTCAAGTCTCATTCTTTAAGAAATATACTTTGTAAGACTACAGCTGCCATAGATAATGATTCCTCTGATAGACCTTGGCAAAGTAAACTGAAAACCTTCTGGAAAGAATTTACCATTCTGGATGCCATGTAGAACATTTGTTAATTCATGGGAGGAGGCTAAAATATCAACACAAACAGGAGTTTTGAAGAAGTTGATTTCAACCCTCATGGATGACTTTGAGACGTTCTGGACTTCAGAGAAGAAAGTAACTCCAAATGTGGTGGAAATAACCTGAGAACGAGAATTAAAAGTGGAGCCTGATGATGTGACTGAATTGCTGCAATCTCACAAAAAGTCTTATACTGATAAGGAGTTGCTTCTAATGGATGAATGAAGAAAATGGTTTTTTGAGATGGAATCTCCTCCTGGTAAAGATGCTGTGAGCATTGTTGAAAATGACAACCAAGGATTTAGAATTGTTACATAAACTTAGTAGATGAAACAGCAGCAGGGTTTGAGAGGACTGACTCCAATTTTAAAGGAAATTCCACTGTAGGTAAAAAGTTATCAAAGGGCAGCATCACATTCTGCAGAGAATTCTTTCATGAAAGGAAGAGTGGATCAACAAGGCAAACTTCACTGTTGCCTTATTTTAAGAAATTCCCACCCTCCCCCCAATCTTCAGCAACCACCATTCTGATTAGTCAGCAGCCATCGACACTGAGGCAAGACCCTTTCTCAGCAAAAAGACTATAACTCATTGAAGGCTCAGGTGATCATTACCACTTTTTTAGAAATAAAGTATTTTTAAATTAAGGTAGGTACTTTTTTAGACATAATTACATAGCACACTTACTAGACTACACTATAGCACAAACATAACTTTTATAGGCACTGGGAAATCAAATAACTTGTGCAGCTCACTTTATTGTGATATTTGCTTTGTTGTGATATCTGGTTTATTACAGTGGTCTGGAGCAGAACCTGCAGGATCTCTGAGGTATGCCTGGACTATGGGTTTTTTTTTTTTTTGCTATTTTAATGGGCAGTTTATCCTTCCTATTGAGTTTTTAACTTCAACATTTCAGATTTTTCATTTCACATTCTATTTGGCTCTTTGTCAAATATTTTCATGCTGTCCAGATTTGTTGTTATAATTTTAATATTTTATTTCTTTAATAAATTTGAAACAAGCATGTAGGTATCTTTCAGAGTATTACGTTTTTGAGGTCAGTTTTGTGGTTTGCTGGTTCTACTGCCTCTTTCACACGGTAGGTAAGTTTCTTTCTTCAAGTAATTGAAATTTCTAATTGTGTTTCCTGTCCTCAATTTCCTCAATTGTGGTCATTCATTCTGGGGAAGTCTCTTGGGAACCAAGTTGTAAAAAATCATCCAGAATAGCTTCAGTTTTCCTTTTGCCAAAGATACCAAGGGTTTTAATGGTCCTAAGACCAATTCTTATGTTGATTTCTCAGCTTGTGGTTCTCACCCCACTTCACAGGAAGCATAAGCTCAGGCCACATGCAAACATACAGCTCAGACCTGTGGTTTTAATTCCTTACGAGTGACTTTTTTGTCCAAAAGTCTACAGAAAGGGCCAGCTTCCTGGCACTTTGGCTGAGCCTGGGAAGCTGGGTATTCTAATCCATGAGGTCAAGGAGCATGGAGTGTGTCAAGATGCTTGGCTTTATGTACAGGCATGGTTTTGTCTCTAGGGGCAAATGCCGGCGGTGGCCAAATTCCCGTATTCCAGCTTTCAACCCAGGTCCTTTCTCCTGTTCATCCTCTGTGGGCTACAGCAGCCTCAGCCCCCGCTTACTGCCCTGGCAGGATTTCCTTTCTTTGCGCTTTGGCTGGATATACTTCTTTTCGTTGTGGTAGCTGTTACATATTATGCAGTGTTCTTTTGTGTTTATTGGGAGTGGAAAGAGGAGAGACGTGGATCAGATTTTTCCTCAGCTCGGTCCCTCACATTGCTGGAAATGTTTCTGTGATAATGAAAGATTTTAATGATTATGCTTGATTGGCACCATATTATGTGAGCAGAGAGTCAAGGCATCCAGCCTTCACATGCATTGCTGCGAGGCACGGCAGATACACATAACAGTCCCAGGCCTCCACCAGAGACTGCCGCGGACTGCCAGCAAGTACACAAAGCCTGCATGAATCAAATGATTCACTGCTGGTGTCCCCCAGCCATGCCCTGCCAGCTCCTTCCATTTCTATCTCTCTATACAACCAGTAGAGATTTTTACGGTATTCATTTTTTACAGTGATCAACTTCTGAAACTCCAATGCAAGAGACTTCAACTGGGAGTAAAATTCAGATGTAAATCCAATCCCTTGGGAAAGGTAGTGAAACAAAAAGTAAAATAGAACTGAAAAGCACGTCTAAAGAATCTCAGTGCTACCTCCCCTTCGGAGCTGACTTATCATCAGCTCTGGCTGTCACCTTCCTGGTTTTCACATTCTCTGTTCGTCTTCATCTAAAATGGCCCTTTAACCATTCCACACTCCTCCCACCTTCCTGCTCACATAAGCCGTGCCTTAGATGTGTAGGCGGGAAATTCTATTCTGGAGTAGCCATTAATCCCCCTTGAGAGGGGCACTGTGCAGAAGATGGGAGTTAGCCAGTTAACAAACAGTTATTCTAACCTCTCAACATCCACCTATAGCTCCAAACTGGTAGAAGAAAAATCTAGAATCATTGATATATGAATATTCTCTCCACATTTGAGAGATTCCAGCTGTTACTCAAGGATGCAAAGTAAACCAATGGTCTTAGGATACGGAAGGTGTAAATTGCAGTCAATGCTACTAGCAGACAAAGAAGGACCTTCTCCGGCTATTTCAATCTCTCTCTCAAATGACTGTTTTTTTCTTCTTGAACTAACTACTACAAAAGTCATTCCTTGATGTTCATCCTAAAAATGAAAAGAATATTGGATGGTTAGTTCTAATATGCTTTTTCCTGATAAAGGTAATAATATCACCTTGTAAATCATTTTGAAAAAGAAAGATAATCCCTCATCCCTCATTCCAGCATTGCTAGCATTCTATGGTATTTCCGTTTTGTTTGTTTGTTTTTTGAGACAGCTCAATGCAGCCTCAATCTCCTGGGCTCAAGTGATCCTCCCACCTCAGCCTCCTGAGTAGGTGGGATACAGGCAGACGCCACCAGGCCTAGCTAAGTTTTGTATTTTTTGTAGAGATGGGATTTTATCATGTTACCCAGGCTGGTCTCCAAATCTTGGACAACTGGCCCTCCTCAGCCACCCAAAGTGCTGGAATTACAATGGTGAGCCACTGTGCCATCCTACAGCTTATTTAAACATAGTTAAAATCAAAATACCCGTGTATTTTTCACACAGTTACAGGAGTTTTAGATTCCTGCACGTCTTTTTTTTTTTTTTTTAATCACAACAACCCTCTCTCTAGAGCAAGGTAAAAGTGCTTAACCATATTTGACAGGTGAGGAAACTGAGACGCAGGCATTTGGCAATGAGATCTCAGCATTACAGATCTAGGAGAAATCTGCTGTTACCAATGCTGTCTTCTTAGGCGTCTGTAAACCCAGGGAGTTCACATTTGCTCCGACAGCCCATACAAACTCATGGGTAGTGAGAATTGGAGCCAAACTGGAATTAAAAGGAGAAAAGAGAAAGGAAGGGAGCTTTGTGAAGCAGTGATTATGAATCTACTCAGTGTGTATGACCTGTCTAGAAACAATAAAGCCAGTTTCCTTATGACACATAGAGTTCTAGAGGGAATTCCAGATAAAAGAACCCCCAAAATACTCTGAGTGACGGCAATACTAGAGTAAGTATATAATCTCTGCTGGAGACTGCTTTGATGGAAATCCCTTATTTAGATCTACAAATCATGTGTGTCGGTTTTAAAAAAAACTCAGGCTTCCTATTTTAATATTTTATATAATTTGGTTGATGCATTATTTTAGCAAGTGCTCTACTCTTTGAAGACTGCAGGAAGAAAATCACTTCCCAAGGGCAACCTAGATGGCACAGGTTACCAACTGGCCAACCTCACTTCTCAATGACTTCTCCTAATTGACAACTTTCCCTAACTTTCCTGCAAGCCTGTGATGTCTCGGGAGAGTCATATGCCCAGAGGGATCAGGAAATCAAAAGGGAATTAGTGCTGGAGAGAGGATAGGCAGGTGAAAATATATGTGATAAAAACAAATAGAGTAAAATGTAAAGAACAGAGTCTAGACAATGGGCAGGTGGGTTTTCACTATACAATTATTTTAGTGTTGCTATATACTGAAATTTTCAGTTGTTGTTGTTAAGATGGGCTCTCACTGTGTCTCCCAAGTTGAAGGGCAGTGGCATGATCTTGGCCCACTGCAGCCTCCACCTTCCGGTTTCAAGGGATTCTCCTGCCTCCGCCTCCTGAATAGCTGGGACTACAGGTATGCACCACCACACCTGTCTAATTTTTGTATTTTTACTCACCATGCTAGCCATGTTGGTCTCAACTCCTGACCTCAGGTGATCCACCCACCTCAGCCTCTCAAAGTGCTAAGATTACAGTCGTGAGCCACCACATACAGCCAATAACGTTTTTAAAAAACAGAGAGACTCCACAGGAAAATGCTCTTCAGAGTAACAAAATATTGCTGGATAGATTTATGTTTTCCATCTCTCTTCGTCTCTTTCCTTACTATGTCCTTTTTACCTCTATGAATTACTTAGGGCTATTTCTCTAAAGATGAATGAACATGCTCAGAAAGCAATGAATCAAATGTATTTTTAAGAGGATAATACTGAGTCCTAAAGAAGGGAACTGATTTACCCAAATCAAGTCATCAGATGGCAGGTGCAGGAGCAAAGGTTGGGCTCCAGTCTCCCAGGTCCAGGTGTCCCAGGATCCTTTCCTTCCTAGGGGGTGACCGTTTGGACCTCTTTCCTGTAGGACCTTACCTGGAAGGTCTAGGAAACCAGTGCATTTGGAAATTGTAAATGGAGGTTTAGAAAAAGTTGGGGTGCTAAGAAACACCCATGACGAAAAGGACATCAAGGGGTCCAGCAGAGAGGATGTAAAAGCTGCTACAGGGATTTGATCCTGAGGTTGATAGAGGGCTCATAATTGAATGGGCTGTAATTAAACTTCTGGCTTCTGTTCATAGAGGTTGGGCTCCCTAGAGGAGAGGTCCAGGCTGTGTTTTAATTTGCTAAGGTCATTTCACCTGCCTGATCTTCAGACGCATGCTTTTCTTTTACAGGATTAAGTAGATGGGGAATTCAGCAGCTATTTTCTGAGTTTTTACTGTGTGCAAGGCACTGTGCCAGAAACCACAGGAAAATAAAAAATGGAGCAAAGCATAGACTCAGCGAACTAGCTGTCCTGTTAGAGATATGGGAGGCATGAAAAGAATAAGTTAAGATTCTATATATTAAATCAGGGAAAGCAGATGACCTTTTCCCACCACATAACCCTGCTTATTTAACAGCCTGATCCCAATGGGCAGAAAAGGATTTTTAGGTGGAGCCCTGGAGTTCAGGAGGTCCCGAAAGAAAGATGATAACCAACTCCACTGAAGTGTTTCCATTGATGTCTGGATTTCAGTCAAAATATTGAACTCTATTAGATTCCTCACCCTCACCTCCTAGTTAACAAATCCATTAGATTTTCAGTGTTCCTGGCTCTCCTTAGCCTCCTTCCTGTCCACTTTTAAAATGACCATTCCCCTGACCTCCAGGGCATTACAGTGACCCTGGATCTCAGCCATCCTCTCTGAACGCATTTTAGAATATCCCTCATTAGCCCAATGCCTACAGCAAGTATTCTTCTAAGACCTCCTCCTCCTTCCATCTCTTAAATACTCAATCCATCCATGTTTTGCCTTCTCACTTCTAAGCAGATCATTCTAAGCCTCCATGTGTAGTGTTACCTCTGTCTCAGGAAAGGTTCTACCTAGAACTTGAAGCTCCCCACGTGACTTCTCTGTCCATCCGCAACCATGCGTCCTTATCCACAGTCCCTCAGTTCTACCCATTTCCACACCACCAAGCTGCAAAGGTGGGAAGAGTCATTCAGGATTCCTTTTTAGTCTCCCAAACCAAGCAGACATCAAAATCTGATGATTCTTCCTCTCCAGTCTTTCCTAGTGCAGGTCTTCATTGTCACCAGCCCAAAAGATCACAGCTGTCTTCCTGGCAGAGTTCCTACCTCTGGGTTCTTGAGGGCTCCCACCTCCAGAACCCTCTATCTTCACATTCAACATGTGTCCAAGTGCTGTGGGCTGAATATCTGTCCTCCCTGCCAAATTCATATGTTGAAACTCTAATCTCCAATGTGATGGTAATAGGGGGTGGGGGCCTTTGCAAGGTGACTGGATTTAGATGAAGGCATGAGGATAGAGCCTCCATGGTGGAGTTAATGACACAGGGGAGCTTGCCTCCTTCTCTCTGCTCTCTGCAATTCATAGAATACACAAGAAGATAAGCAGTCTGCAAACCAGAAAGAGCCCTTATTGGACACTGGATATTCCAGTACTTTGGTCTTGGACTTCCCAACCTCCATAGATGTGAGAAATCAGTGATCCTTGTTTAAGTCAGTGGAGTGCAGTGGTGCGATCTTGGCTGACTGCAACCTCTGCCTCCCAGGTTCAAGCAATTCTCTTGCCTCAGCCTCCCGGGTAGTTGGGACTACAGGTGCACACCACCACGCCCAGCTAATTTTTTTTTCTTGTATTTTTAGTAAAGACGGGGTTTCACCATGTTGGCCAGGATGGTCTTGATCTCTTGACCTCATGATCCACCCGCCTCAGCCTCCCAAAGCTCTGGGATTACAGGCTTGAGCCACCGCGCCCAGCCGGAACTTGAGTTTTAATGAGCTCTCGAGGTGATTCTGATACATACTTAGGTTTAAAAAGCACTGCCTTAGCCAATGGTGGTGGTAGTTGCCTCAACAATTGCTGTACAGCAAGGGACTCTAGACCTTAATAGCTTAAAATAATAAACATTCATTATCTCACGCAGTTGCCCAGGGTCAGGAATGCTGGAGCTGCCTAAGTGGGTGGTTCCAGCTCAGGGTATCTCTTGGGATCACAATCATCAGCTGGAGCCGCAGACAAGTGGAAGCTTGACCAAGGCAGAAGAATCATTCCAAGCTCACTCATGTGGCTATTGGAAGACTTCAGATCCTTGCCAAGTGGGCCTCTCCATGGGGGCTGCTCGCAAAACATGGCAGCTAATTTCAAGTCACTCCAGAGAGCGCACTCAAGTCAGAAATCAATCTTTTAATGAGCCACGCCTGGAAGATACGTCTCATCGCTTCTCTCACATTGTTTTTGTTACGAGTGAATGACTAGGTCCACCCCACGTCCAAGCGGAGGAGTAAGCCTCAATTCTAAAAGAAAAGAGTATCAAGAGTATATGCCTTTGTGGACATATCTTTAAGATCACCACAGGAGTGTTAAGGGTGTCCAAAAACTTTAATAACACCTAACATCGGAGGCATCCCATTTTAATTAATGCCTCCCAAGCAGGAGAGATCAAAGGACATCCTAAAAATTAGTTCACTATTTCTTAGAGCAAGCAATAATTCTAATAATTTTTTTAACCAATATACTGGATGGTGCAGTTAATCACAATTTTCATGTCTAGCACTGGATAATAGAACAGACATTTGCTTGGTAGGATGGCCTACTGCATTAGTATATTCTCATGCTGCTAATAAAGACATATCCAAGACTGGGTAATTTACAAAGGAAAGAGATGTAATGGATTCACACATGGCTGGGGAGGCCTTGCAATCATGGCAGAAGGCAAAGGAAGAATAAAGGCATGCATTATACGGTGGCAGGCAAGAGGGTGTGTGCAGGGGAACTCCCCTTTATAAAAGCTTCAGATCTCGTGAGACTTTATTGTGAGAACAGCACAGGAGAGACCCACCTCCGTGATTCAGTTACCTCTCACCAGGTCCCTCCCATGACACATGGAAATTATGGGAGCTATAATTCAAGATGAGATTTGGGTGGGGACACAGCCGAACCGTAATACCTACTCAGCATGCTATTAAATCATGGAACTCAGGTGTCTTCACCCTGAGTCTGCCTGGCCAGGACTGGAGGAAATCTTGCTAGTCTTCCAGTACTCCAGGCTATTAGTTCATTGTATCCATGGGGTTGATGTTTGGCTGCCTCACTAAAGAAGATCTTCCTTCACCACTGCCTTCCTCTCTGAAGAGCCTTTAGGTCTGGCAAGGAAACCAGTAAAGCTAACTCTTCCTCCCTGGACAGAGGAATAATGAGAGCTTGAGGCCATTCATGACAACAGTCATGCCCACAAGCTTTCCTTGGTCAAAATGTACACAGTCCAGGACAGAATACATATAGAATAATACAGCTGTAGGCTTGGAGGAAACTAATGGAAATCACCAAATCTGACATTTTTATTTAGAAGATGAAAAAAACTCTGTCCAGATAAAACACAAGTACCTTGCTCAAATTCACCAACTAATTAATGGCAAAGCCAGGGCTAGACACCCACTAGAAAGTGCTTTATTACCATAGTCAATATGACTACTATTTGCATCAAGTTCAGTCCCCAGTTTTTATATCTAATGACTGTGATAAGGAAGCCAAGAACTGTTGGTAGCAGCTTCTGGTTTCTGGGGTGTGTGTGTGTGTGTGTGTGTGTGTAGAGTTCTTAGAATAGCTGTTACTCTAGAACCCAATCAAAATGGACCTCTTCACACAACCAGAGACAGTATTTGATAGAACTTTTCCAAAGAGTGATTTTGTAATAGCAGTAAAAAGATTTAAAAAATGTATATGTCATTTTACTCAGCCATTTTTCTTCTGAGAAGTTATCTTAAGAAAACAATCCTAGGTGAGCATTAAAGATTTAGTTGCAAGGTGTCCATGGCAGTTTTATTTTTCACAGTGAAATATTGGAATCAAGTTAAACACTGAACAATAAGGATTGCCTAAGTGACTTATGGCACATCCAGACAACAGAATCGATGCAATCTTTTAAAAAATCTTTAAAATCAACCAGGCGTGGTGGCTCACGCCTGTAATCCCAGCACTTTGGGAGGCTGAGGCAGGCAGATCGTGAGGTCCGGAGTTCAAAACCATCCTGGCTAACGTGGTGAAACCCCGTCTTTACTAAAAATACAAAAGTTAGCTGGGTGTGGTGGTGCGTGCCTATAATCCCAGCTACTCAGGAGGCTGAGGCAGGAGAGTCACTTGGACCCGGGAGGCGGAGGTTGCAGTGAACCGAGACCACGCCACTGCACTCCATGGGCTACAGAGCAAGACTCTGTCTCAAAAGCCAAACAAAAAAAATCTTTAAAATCTTTTTAAAAGTCAGAATTTCCACAGTGGTGTTTGAAAATTTATCCAATCTAATCTGAAGCCTGGGCCCAGTGTCTCCTAGTCATAACCAGTATTCAGTATAGCGCTTGCCACAAGAAAGAGACTTGGTAATACTGAACGAATGACCAGATGAATGAACGTTGATTAGATTTTTAGTGTAACACCAGACATACCCTAATAACAAAGTCTTACCTGAGTAAGAAGAATTACAGAAGTCTTGTCAATATAAGCAATTATTTGCGAGTGTGTCAATTATTCAATATTGAATTACTTCATGTATTCAAAATAGATGTTAATTTTTCATTATTAAAGATATTTAAATTTGTCATTTTTATTAAATATACAATATTTTGAAGGCAAGCAATATGTAGCTACCTAAGAAAACATTTATTACTACATAGGCTGAACGTTTTCTTGACCATATCACATAATTATATATTTTTAAATTCCCGGATGTCTAGCACTGTGTTTTTTTGGAGACAGAGTCTTGCTCTGTCACCAGGCACCAGGCTGGAGTGCAGTGGCACGATCCTGGCTCACTGCAACCTCTGCCTCCCGGGTTCAAGCAATTGTCCTGCCTCAGCCTCCTGAGTAGCTGGGACTACAGGCATGCACCACCATGCCCAGCTAATTCTCGTATTTTTTAATAGAGAGGGGGTTCCCCCATGTTGGCCAGGATGGTCTCGATCTCTTGACCTTGTGATCCACCCGCCTCGGCCTCCCAAAGTGCTGGGATTACAGGCATGAGCCACTGTGCCTGGCCGTATTTTTTTAAAAAAAGAAATCCATGCATATAACTGGACACATTTTTTTCATTTTAATGAAATTTTTCATCTTTGTTGTTTCAGCATCATAAAGGTGTGGAAGCTCTACCACTGTTCTATTGGTATAGCACTGCTGGGAGTGTAAATTCCTACAACCCATTTTGGATATTGATTTGGCAGCATGTATCAAATGTTCATAGCTTTTGACCTTACGATTCTGCTTCTGGAAATGTATTCTAACAACTTTTATTCAGTATTAGAAATAACATTACAAAGAAAGATTTCCATCAAAGGCATCCCTTATAATAGTCTCAAATTTAAAAGTACCTAAAGAGGTAATATTACTATGAGATAATCTTAAAAGGTGATTTAGGCCAGGCCTAGTGGTTCACTCCTGTAATCCCAGCACTTTGGGAGGCTGAGGTGGGCAGATGACTTTTGCTAAGGAGTTCGAGACCAGCCTGGCCAACATGGTAAAACCTTATCTCTACTAAAAAATACAAAAATCAGCTGGGTGTGGTGGTGCATACCTGTAATCCTGGCTACTTGGGAGGCTGAGGCAGGAAAATTTGCTTGAACTCAGGAGGCAGGGGTTGCAGTGAGACAAGATCACACTATTGTACTCCAGCCTGGGCAACAGAGTCAGACTGTTTTTTGTTTTGTTTTCTTTTGTTTTTCAAAAAAAAAAAAAAAAGCATCATAAGAAATTAGACTTTAGGAGGCTGATTGAACTCCTCAGATCACCTGAGGTCAACATGGGGAAATCCCATCTCTACTAAAAATACAAAAATTAGTGGGGCCGTGGTGGTACATACCTGTAATCCCAGTTATTCAGGAGCCTGGGAGGCTGAAGTTGCAGTGAGCCAAGATCATGCCACTGCACTCCAGCCTGGGCGACTGAATAACTCTGTCTCAAAAAAAAAAAAAAAAAAAAAAAGAAAGAAAAGAAAAATATTTATACATATGGTACGATGTGAATTAGTTTAAAAACAAAACTATATGTGATACACAGTAAAATGACAGGAAGAAAATACAGCAACTAGCAGAGCTACCAGTTGTGCATTTGCCGTGTCTTACATTTGTCATTACATTTGCCATATTTTACGTAAGGGGGAACATATACAGTCTGTTGTGCTATAATGTCAACACATGCGTTCTCCAGATCACAGTGCCAGATAAAAATTCACAGATTAAAAAAAACACAGGGGCCAGGCACAGCAGCTCATATCTGTAATCCCAGCACTTCGGGAGGCCAAGGCAGGTGGATCACCTGAGGTCGAGTTCGAGATCAGCCTGACTAATATGGTGAAACCCCGTTTCTACTAAAAATGTAAAACATTAGCTGAGTGTGGTGGCACATGCCTGTAATCCCAGCTACTAGGGAGGCTGAGGCAGGAGAATCGCTTGAACCCCGGAGGCAAAGGTTGCAGCGAGCCAAGATTGCACCATTGCACTCCAGCCTGGGCAACAAGAGGGAAACGGAAGTGGTCAACTGGAGGAGTTGCATCTTGTAATTTATTGTGAAGTGGTGAATGGAAGGTTATCTAAAATCAGATCAGCAAAACATCTGATCTGTTTTGCTGTACCTGTAAACATTGTACCCTGTTTATACATTTATATACACAATTAGCATTTGTCAATTAAAAACAAGTTAATAAAAATAATAATTTTAAAATAGTAAAGCCAAATCCAGCCTAAAGCCAGATACCAGACATGGATGCGTGAGACTCAGAATACACACAGTGAATTGAGGTCTCTGGTAGGTGGTCGAGGCATGCACCTGCGTGTGTGCTTATGTACTCCTGTGAGGCGGGGTGCAGTTTTAACTTTTCCGTATTCACCTGGCATTTCTTGTGAATGAAAATGCACATAAGCAAATGCAAAACTCACATTATGTTCAAACGGCATGCTCAGAAATATTAACATTAATATATCGATTCCATTGGAAAAAATTTGCATTTCAATACAAGCATTATAGCAAAACTGACTTAACTTATATGTATATCATATACATTTATATATGTGTTATATACACATAATAGTAGAAGCTCCCTGCGGTGGGTAGATCACCTGAGGTCAGGAGTTCAAGATCAGCATGGCCAACATGGCGAAACCCTGTCTCTACTGAAAAAAACAAAAATTAGCTGGGCGTGGTGGTGTGCACCTGTTGTCCCAGCTACTCAGGAGGCTGAGGCATAAGAATCACTTGAACCCGGGAGACAGAGGTTGCAGTGAGGTAAGATGGAGCAGCTGCACTGCAGCCTGGGTGATGAAGTGAAACTTTGTCTCAAAAAAACAAAAACAGTAGAGACTTCCTAATAAATAAACTTTAACATGAGCTAATAAAATAATATTTCTAAAGTTGTCTACACACCCAACACTGTCTCAGAACAACTAGGCACACAAATACAGAATACATAGATATGAATCTGCTTGTCAAGGAGCAGGCAAAGCAAGCAACTGACTGAATAAATATTTTACCATCCAAATAAGTTACGTTATATGAATGTTTTGAGATCTTATCTTAAAAAATTATTTGATGACTAGAATAGCTACAGAACTGTTTTAATAAACTTTGGTCTATCAGATAAGTTTTGGGCTAAATGACCCCAAGGTCATTTCCGATGCTAATACGGAGATTTTGTAATAGTGTACTTTTTCTTAATAATAAGGTGCTTTATATTTAGATAAGAATAAATAAGCTCAGTTCCCAGAGGGTCATCCTTTAACTACTGTCTGGGAATTTCTGTGCCAATAGAACGTAACACAGAGACTCATACTTTCTAACTTCCTAAATGCCACCTAAGAACAGTATAAAATTTTCTTCCTATTTTAAAATTACCTTGACTTAAACAAACAGACACACACACAAAAAGGCTTTCCTGGCAAACAATTTGACCAATGAACAAATGAAAGGAAGTGTTCCTCCTTACTTTTTTTTTTTTTTTTTCTGATGGATGTTATAAAAGGGGAAACGACTCGTTTGGCAAAGTACAGTACATCATCACTCAAATCCGAGTTCAATAGTTCAAATTTTTAGCGGCCTTGGGGAGGAAGAAAAAGAACTTTCTGTTTTCAAGGAAAATGATTTTGCCTGAGCATTTAAAACTGAGCTGGCATATTCTACACAATCCTGATAATAAGTATACATAAAAGTCACAGGTCCAAATCAATGTATTGAAGTTGCTTAAATATCCAGTTATTATTTAGCTTTTAAGAACTTCCTGTTTAGAAGGGCAATCGTTTTGCCCAAATGTTTATAATTGTGCTAGCATACTATGATAACAGAAATACATAAGTTAGATGTCCAAATCAATACACTCATGTAGCTATTTAAATGAACTATGACTTATTTGCTTTTTTATAAATGAAGGAAAAACATGCTTGCATGAATACAGCTGAAATATAATCTGTCCACTGAGGTGATTTTCTAAACAATCAAGGAGTTGCATATGAAATGAAACATTTAATGCCCAATGTATTTGTAAGATTTCAAAATAATCACCTTTTCATTTTCATACCACTACTTTCTCATTCATTGTATTATTTAATGATTTTCATGCTCTCTTTCCTTGAGAAATCAATCAGTCTATCAGAAATCATACTTGAAATACTGTCGTGTCTGTTCGAGTGCCTTATTTTTTAGATAATACTGTAATACAGAGTAACCTCTGGCAGGCAAAGATTCACATTTGCTCTTTGATCACGTGTAAGTAGCCTACACAGCTCCTGTGACTCAGTCATTTGTTAATTTTGTAGAGGCACATCGTGTAAATGTCTGTAAAGATGTTACAGCTGTTCATTCTTCAGATAGGAGGGGGAAAATGCATCTTTGTGAACAAAATTATAGTGGTAACTGAAAAGGCAATAAATCGTGGGTATGAGGAAATTCACTGGAAACCCACAACCGTAGAAAGGCATGAGACACGGGAGATGTGGGGAAGGTACAAACATTCCCGCATCTGTGAATTTTAGGGCTTACGCAAGTCTTCAGAGTTATTCCTTGAAAATATCTGCCTTGCCCACTGAGAAAATCTGAAAAATCACGTTGGCCTCTTTGCCTTTTTATTGGTGGGCCTCTGAAGCATGTGATCAGGGCTACTTTCTCTTTTCTCTTCCTGTTTTGGTTTTTTACTTTCTCCTCTGCTGCAGTTGTGTGGAGTTTCTGGTCATGCAATGAAATGAAGCATTCTAAAGTTTTGTTACCTATATGCAGAAAGTCACAAGGAGTTTGGCTTCATTTTAATCAGGATATTAGAAAAGTGAAGATCCCAGGCACTTATTTGTTTAAACTTGAGCCACCAGCTTTTAAATTCTTCAGTGTTCTGGCCTCCACATGCTCTCTCAATTTCCCTTCTCCTTCATCCCCTCCAGAAAAATCCCCCTTAACACATCACCATAATGCTAAAGGCCTACCCTTAGATTTTTGATAGAACTGGAAAAGAAATTCATGGTGAAATACATTATTTGCAATATCTCAATATTAAATTTAAAGAGATGGCATGAACATAGTTGCTGAACTTTACATATAGTAACTCCACTTATTTATTTATTTATTTATTTATTGAGCCAGAGTCTTGCTCTGTCACCAGGCACCAGGCTGGAGTGCAGTGGCATGATCTTGACTCACTGCAACCTCTGCCTCCTGGATTCACGCAATTCTCCTGCCTCAGCCTCCCGGGTAGCTGGGACCACAGGCGCACGCCACCATGCCCAGCTAATTTTTTTGTGTATTTTTAGTAGAGACGGGGTTTCACCATGTTGGCCAGTATGGTCTTGATCTCTTGACCTCGTAATCCGCCCGCCTCAGCCTCCCAAAGTGCTGGGATTACAGGCTTGAGCCACCGCATCCCGCCTTATTTTAATCTAGCTTGAAAATGTCTCTAATTCTTTTTTCCAAGAACCTCTATCAGTTGGATAGAAATATTCACTGTCAACTAAACGAGAAATTGAACACTACAATGGTATTTTGTTTGGCTTATTTGGTTTTGCCATGAGCAATACATTTGCGAGTCAGACAATAAAGCAATAACTTGGCTTTTCTCACTGTGGTGGGGGACTTGTTTTGCCTCCTCTTTGATGGGTTCTTACCATTTTTACAATGATTTCCAGAGAAGAAAAAGGAAAGTATTGAATGCAAGGCAAAGAGTATCTGGATTTTATCTGCTATCTGGTATTCGTTGTGAAGACATAAAAATATGTCACTAATGAAAGAATAGCCAATGGTTAAAACTTTTTAAAAAGCCTTCAATGTTGGTGAGGAAAAACCATAAGGTATTTAAATTTCTTCATTCTCTGATGAAACTTTCAAGTGAGTATTCAAAAAATGGAGATTCTTAAAACAAGTTTGTCTTTATTTTCATAGTTGCAAAGGAGTTTGGAATAGACTGGCACAAGTGCTGCCTTGAAGAAGAACCACTGTGCTTTTACCAAGAAGTTCACAAAAATGAAACAGGCATTTCAGGTGGCTACATGTGCTTAGTAATTAATGCTGGAAACATTAATAAATAATGAATAAAGCATTCATTCAAAGAGCACAACCTGCAATTTCCAAAAACAAAACAAAAGGAAGAAAGAGAGAGAGGAAGGAAGGAATAAAGGAAGGAAGGAGGGAAGGAGGGAGGGAGAAAAGGAGGGAGGGAAGAAGGAAGGAGGGATGGAAGGATGGATGGATTTGGCTAAAACTCTCCAATAAAAAAAACTACTAATCAAGTCACTATACATAAGTAACCACATAAGCACAGAAACCAGGGTATGTAAGTACGGTCACCAGGAAAAAATATAGTAAGCACATTCTAAATCCTCTTTTCATCTCAAGAAGTTTTATTCACTTGGATAACTCGTCATAATTATCATGAAGCAAGTATGAGGACCCCACTGGGTGACTCAAGTCCAGGAAAGATAGAGAAGGTGGCAAAGATTACACAGATACACTGGCGAAGTTCATCACATTCTTGTCTCTTCTGACACAGTTCCATTTACTCATCACCCCACACCATGTGGCTTCTGTCACGCCACAAAAGCCCACCTGGCCTCAAGGTCACCAATGACTTCTTAACTCAAAAGGCAAACACTCAAACCTGCATTCAACCTTTCTGTAGTATTTGATACCACTCACCCTGACACCACCCTCCCTTCCACATTCCCACCATTTATTGTGGAAACGTAAAAATATAGCAATAATTTGGAAGAATTATACCACAAACACCCATTTAGCCACCAATTACAATCTAAATACTCCTTTTTCTGTGTTTTTTTTTTTTTTTTTTTTTTTGAGATGCAGTCTTGCTCTGTCACCCAGGCTGGAGTGCAGTGGTGCAATCTTGGCTCACTGCAACCTCTGCCTCCAGGTTCAAGCAATTCTCTTCCCTCAGCCTCCCAAGTAGGTGGAACTACAGGCATGTACCACCACACCCAGTTAATTTTTGTATTTTTAGTGGAGACAGGTTTTCACCATGTTGATCAGGCTGGTCTCAAACTCCTGACCTCAGGTGATATGCCCTCCTCAGCCTCCAAAGTGCTGGGATTACAGGCATGAGCCACTACACCTGGCCGAATTCATTTTTTTTTTAATGCGTTTCAAAGTAAACTGTGGACACCAATTTACACTAAACACTTCTGCATGCATGACATAGGCTACAGAAATTCTCTCTTTGGGTCTGGAATATAAATAAATACAAGCAGGACTAGGAAGACCAAGTCCTCCTCCTCCATAAACCTTCACATTAGCTGTGCTGGCCACTCATACAACCTTAGTGACCACCGCTCCCAAATCTGACCTTGTTCCTGGACTCCAGCTTAACCCAGAGCACTTTCCACTTTATATATATAAAACAAAGCTGCTTGCTCACCTTGATGCTTATTCTTCCTTCCTCTGTGTTCCTTCTCACAGTTACAGTTACTAATAAATATTCAAATATTCTCCCTTGCCTCCTCCTTTTCCCATCACTAGTATTCCACAGTGTTACAATTCCTACTTCTGAAACATCTACCAAATCTTTCCCTCACTTTCCATGCACAATGCACTGCTCTGGTTCAAGTCTCCCTCGTCTGTCCTCTAGATTCCCCAACAGCCCCCTACCCTAGTGTACATCCATATGCCACGGAGAGCTAGATTCCAAAGCAGAACCAGAGGAGGTCTGTGAAATCAGTCCTCAACTGCAAGCCTTCAATGCCCACTCCCTTGATTCTGCCTCCAGGACCTTGAATAGCCAGTAGGATACCCAATGGCCTCATGGGACTACTAAGCTCTTGAAATGTAGTTAACCCAAATTAAGACGTGCTGCAAGTGTAAAATGCATACTGGATTTTGAAGACTTAGTACAAAAAACTGCAAGATTTCTTATTAATAATGTTTTATTTTGCTTTCATGTTGGAAATGATGATACTTTGGACATATTGGCTTAAGTTAAAACAGTATTAAAATTAACTTCACCTCTTTATTTTTACTTTTTTAATGTGGCTACTAGAGAGTTGACATTACATATAAGGTTCTCATTATATTTCCATTGAACTGTGCTGGCTTTAAATAAAGTCCAAACTCCTTAAACATGCGATTTAATAATCTTCAGGGTCAGGCGCGGTGGCTCACACCTGTAATCCCAGCACTTTGGGAGGCCGAGGCAGGTGGATCACAAGGTCAGAAGATCGAGGCAATCCTGGTCAATATGGTGAAACCCTGCCTCTACGAAAAATACAAAAATTATCTGGGCATGGTGGCACGCGCCTGTAGTCCCAGCTACTTAAGAGGCTGAGGCAGGAGAACTGCTTGAACCTGGGAGGCGGAGGTTGCAGTGAGCCAGGATCACGCCACTGCACTCCAGTCTGGTGACAAAGCGAGACTATCTCTCAAAAATAATAATAATAATAAAAAAAAAGTCTTTGAAAATCTTTCCCAACCTTTGTTCCCAACTGGATGTCTTACTCCTCACCTGCACAGACAGAATGGTGAATGAAACAGAGTTTTAGTGCGGAAGTCAGGTGACAATGTAAGTGACTTCACTGTACCCCTACTAATCCGAAGTTATTCATATGGTGCCCAGGCGTCTAACGGGAATAGGTAAAAAAGAGATCAGGGGATGATTTATAAACTAAACACACTCAAGTACAAAGTCAAGGAAGCATCAAACAGATTATTTAGCTTGAAAAATAAAAGACCTACCACTACTTTGATTGGTGTTTATGTCTATTTCAAAATAGAATATTCGTAGTTGAACATATAATCATATTCTAGAAAACGTCATCCTCCCAAACAACTTTGTGTATTTCAAAAATACACGTCACTAGCATGCAGTTACAGGGTGTGTGACCTAATTCCCATTCCCCCACAGCCACAGGGAGCTCTGTGATTTCTGCATTGGATCTTGAACTGGAAGTTCATCACCTACATTCTGCCTTCCTAACGTTGCCACGATTAGCTATGGGTGCTCAGCTAAGAGTAACACATAAATAAAGGAAGCGCATATGGGATATTTGAAACCTCTGGCTTAACCCAGAAGTCTGCAAACTATAGCCAGTGGTTTTATAGTTTGGGTCAATAAAGTTTTATTGGAACACAGCCACACATATTCATTTGCATATTGTCTGTGGCTGCTTCCATGCCACAAAAGCAGAGTTGAGTGGTTGTGATAAAGACCATACCACCCACCAAACCTAAAGTATTTAATATCTGGCCCTTTCTGGAACAAATAAATAAATAAATATTGCTGACACCTGGCTTAAGGGGTCATCAAATTTTTTTTTTCATTAAACTCATAGTGATTCTATTTTTAGTACAGTTCTTCCAAGCCTTGGACATGAAAAGTTAAAAAGACTGAAGTTTAGAATCTAGAGCACAGAGTGTTCACACTTGGTTTCTCAAGGGGCCTTGAAGCACATTCATTTCAGTCTTTTCAAACATGACTTTCATGCACGCTAGTCAGTGTTTTCAAGGTTTTCTTTTCTATTGGGATCCAACACAACAAATACATTTTACACTTAACTCTTTCAGCACTCACATATCTATTGAGTAAATACAACAAACAGAACCAAGTTTGTCAAGACAATACTTGTCTTTCTTACTACATGGGATTCACTCTCTTATGTTATCTTAGTATAGTCCATTTTATATGTTGCTCCATTTTGAAAGCATGATTGATTTGATCAGACATTCATGTCTTGTGATTCAGTTTGAAAAACTCATTGGTCTACTCCAGCTGTGGATTGTCTAACTCTGACCTTCACCACACATCACAGGCTGTAAACTAGCAGCCGTTCACTTCAGTGGAGATTGATTTGCTTCATGCACACAGATGTTTGTTTGGTTTTAGTGTAGCTTTCGGTTTTCTTTTTTTTTTTTTTTGAAATGGAGTTTCGCTCTTGTTACCCAGGCTGGAGTGCAATGGCGCGATCTCGGCTCACCGCAGCCTCCACCACCTGGGTTCAAGCAATTCTCCTGCCTCAGTCCTCCAAGTAGCTGGGACTACAGGCACGTGCCACCATGCCCAGCTACTTTTTTTTTTTTTTGTATTTTTAGTAGAGACGGGGTTTCACCATGTTGACCAGGATGGTCTCGATCTCTTGACCTTGTGATCCATCCGCCTTGGCTTCCCAAAGTGCTGGGATTATAGGCGTCAGCCACCGTGCCCAGCCTGGCTTTTGGTTTTGAATATGTAAATTCCTTTCCAACATATTTTTAAAAAGTCAATATTCCAACTTTCTTTGCAAAGTCAGAGGACGTGGCACTAAGAGTCTTCCTTTCGACTTTGTAACAATCAGTGGGAGCTGAGTAGTTTCTCCAAGTCTTGCTCTCCAATTTACCAGCCTTCTCCAATAGAGCAAATGCACCTAAAAATCCCAAGAATTTTCATCACAAGCTTTAGCTCCCTATGACCTCTCCCCATATAAATATAAAACAGATCCAATCTGTTCTCTTTCCATCATTAAATCCTAGCAGGGCATTCCTGTAGACCCTCCAGCTTTGGGAAAAGCCTTTTGGAATAAATAATGTTATAATCCAAAAGCCTCCTACCCAAGCAGTAAGAGTAAGAACTCATTACAAAGAAAAAAATGGCCTTTCTTTCTTAAAACAAACAAGAAAGCAAACACACAGCATTCGACAAAAGAAGCCACAAGAACAATTAGCGTTCACCAGAAAATTAAACACACACACATACAACATATACAGATGCACGTTTTTGTTTACTTTGTGAAAAGCTTTGTTTGTGAAGTGAAATCACTGCATCACTGCCGCGTTTTTGCAAAACATGGAGTTAGGGCAAACATGACTTCCGTTTAGAAAGGTGGTAAGATAAGCAGCCAGCTCCGAGAATGTAACTTTAGCCGAAGCTTAATACAGTTCCCTTTTGTTAAATACCTGAACTTAATGAGAATCCGCAGAAATTTATGACCGTAACAAACACATCGTTTTTGACTTTGTTGTTCAAACCAGCCTGGCTACTTTGATATTTCCTAGTGAAAGGAGAGATCTAATCCAAGTAAGAACTCTGAAAAAGGGGAAAGAAATTTTATTCCCATAATTTGATTGATTACTTCCTACTTTGAACACTCAAGAGAGAAAAAGCAAACTTTTTCCTGTCCATACTCAGATTTCTCCTGCTAATCTTTCACAAGCAGACAATGGCCATAAAACACAAATTACTTTCAAGGATCCAAAGACCAATCGCACTCGCTGGGTTCCCATACCTATAAGAATCAAAATATTATGGGAAACATCTGAGATGAAAAACAGAAATTTAAAGACGAATTAACCACTGATTCAATTCAATTCAATGCTTTAATTTAATCGCTCTGTAAGGAAAAAAAAATAATGTGACAACTGGTTCCAGCCAAAAACTATTTTTATCATTGCTGCAAATCTGCCAAAACTAAACGTATATATTTGGAGGTATGGAATTGTTTCCCAATTGCATTGAGGAATCATGCCCTTGGAATTGGAAGTATTGAGCTCTTGTCTTTCAGCTTAACCTTGAGCAAGGCACTTCTGTTTCCTCCTATTCAGAAGACAATCTTTTATCTTTCAGATACCTTCTAATGCCAACATACTGTTTATGATTCTAGCTAATTAGAACTAAAGGAGGTTCAAATCAACAGTCACATCTTATCTGACTAATGGCCTGACCATTCCAGTAAAGCCTGGATGCCAATAATGACCAGCTGACAGTAAATCAATTACACAAACGTTATGAATAGCAAAAATAATGAAGATAGAATAGTACTTGGGGTACCAAATGGACTGTGCTCTCATTGGGGGTATTAACATATCTGAAGAATTTTTAAAAAGCATCAATCCGAAGGTGAAAATATGGAATAGTGAAAAAGACAGACTGGCAGTGGCTCAGCCAGTTTCCAGGAGGGCATCGGACTGGGGGGTCCCTACAGTGCAAAAGGGACCCCAGGGTAGCTGGATGACAGTAGCCAGGTCACATAGGCCTCAACTCTCCTTGCCCCAACTCCAGGAGCAGCAAGCATCCTTCTGATTTCTTTTCTTTCTCTCTCTTTCTTTCTTTCTCTCTCTCTCTCTTTCTTTCTTTCTTT
>NW_022436952.1:19740552-19774250 GCF_009761245.1 Sapajus apella | reverse complement strand
TCCCTCCCTTCCTTCCTTCCTTCCTTCCTTCCTTCCTTCCTTTCTTTCTTTTTTTTTTTTTTGCCCAAGTTTCACTCGGTCACCCAGGCTGAAGTGCAGTGGCGCTATCTCAGCTCACTGCTTTCCACATCCCCAGGTCCGAGCATCCTCTCACCTCAGCCTCCTGAGTACCAGGGATTTCAGCCATGGCCACCACACCTGGTTGATCTTTTGTATTTTGGGTAGAGACAGGGTTTCACCATGTTGCCCAGGCTGGTCTCAAACTCTTGATCTCAAGTCATATATCCACCTCAGCCTCTGAAAGTGCTGGGATTACAGGTGTGATCCACCACAGCCAGCTCCAATTACTTTTCTGACAACATATTGGCTTCCTCACGTAGCAGTTTTGAGAGTGTTTTCAGTGGTTATTGTTACTTTGTAATAAAAGGGAAAAAATCCATTGAATAATGGATTTCTGACATGCTCAACAAGATGTTCTGCGATGAGACTTCTTTAGAGAAAAAGGGAGAAAAGTTGACAAAAATGAACGTGGTTTTTAGTTATTCCATAATAGGCCAATTGACCAAGAGATATTTAAATAGTTTTAAAAATTCACTTTAATAACCACATTTTAATGTGTTGCCTAATTTTCTTTTTCTTTACTTTTTTTTTTTTTTTTTTTTTGAGACAAAGTCTCACTCTGTTGCCCAGTCTGGAGTGCAGTGGAGCAATCTTGGCTTACTGCAGCCTCTGCCTCCCGGACTTAAGCAATTCTTGTGCCTCTGCTTCCTGAGTAGCTGGGATTACAGGGTGCCCACCCCCACATCCAGCTAATTTAGTAGAGATGGGATTTCTCCATGTTGGCCAGGCTGGTCTCGAACTCCTGTCCCCAAGTGATCTACCTGCCTCGGTCTCCCAAAGTGCTGGGATTCCAGGCATGAGCCACCACACCTAGCCCTAATGTGTTGTCCAATTTTCCAACTAAAGGTCTAAGATCAGAATGTCCAAGTCACTCTACCACATGGGGCAGCCTTTCAATCCCCTGCATCTTTGGGACGCTGGTGGCTTGCTATGCAGGCAGGAACTACCTATGGACAATTCTGCTAGAGAACATCACAGAGACTATTCACCCCGGTGGTGAAGGACTGGCATGCTGGAGGTGGGTGAACCTGGGTTTGGCAGCAATTCTAAGATGTACATAGTTCTGTGACCTTGGACAAGTTACTTCATCTTTCTGAACCTGTTTTCTGATCTATAAAATATAGAAAATCATAGGATCTGCTTAAATAACATCAGATTACGAGCAGCAGAACATTCTGCATCATCCAGCACACAGCGTGGCCTCAACAAATGTAGTTAATATCACCTCACCTCTCAAATGATAGGTTTCATCAAAGATACATTGCAGGGTCCAATTATTTTGCTATTTTAAAAAAGGTTAAAAGGCATGAAAAGTACATACCCACTAAAATGGAAAAATGCCAAACAAGTAGACAATGGTATTAAATCACAGAAATTATTTTTAACTCCATAAGCACTTGCAGTTTATCCTTTGCACGAAAGTGGTTGATAAAACAGATCCAATAAAGATAAGCGAATGAAAATGCTGTCAGTTTCTTGGAATCTCTAGATGGAGTGGGTGTTATTTTGTTTTGCTTAAGTAAAGATAAAGTGGATAAAACTATTTTTACAGTTGTTAAAAATATCAGAGGAAATGTTTTGAGGGAGATTTTCATTGCTCTATTCAACCAGAAGCCCAGATAAACAACTGTGTGTTTAAAAACAGAAGCAGAAACGACAGTGCACCACCTAGACAGGACCTTTGAGTCTGATAACGCCGGCAGTCTGGCTAAGCAGTTCCAGTGGAAGAAACCCCCATAATTAGAAGGTGAAAGGATACTGGTCCTCTCCAGAGCTGTGGAGGTTGGACTTTCTCTCTTCCTGCCTCTTCCTTGAATGCATTAATTGCTCTAGGTCTGTTTTGCTCCTATAGAAACTTTCATAACCCATGGTATCTACAGCAAAGGTGAAAACAAGTGAAGTCAGCAGATACAATTCTTAAGGTAGCCTGGAAATTCTGGACTGGGTTTTCATCTTTGCCATTAGGTGCGTCCACAGCTCTGGCCCTATCTCTTTACCCTATAACCAGCTTCCAACTACTGACACCTGTTCCTTCTATGTTTGTAGCAAAAAAAAAAAAAAAAAAAAAAAGCCATATGCCCAAGTCTGATTTTCCTCTGACCCTTATTTTAGTTCTTCGTGCCCTCAGAGACCTGTCATTTACAGCAGAGATTTTGTTCTCTATGATAAGAAGCTTTGGGGAACCTTTCACATCTTCTTCACTTTACATTTACCAGCCATGGAGGACAGAAAGAAAGGAAAACGAAACTGTCTCTGTGCTTGGTTTGGGAACAAGAGAGTAGGAGGGGAGCCGTGAGCCAATATAATTATGAAATCAGCTGAGGGAAAAATCAGCATGTCTGGAAGTAACAGGTGCGGGCAGGGAGGGGAAGCTGGCGGGCCCGTCCTGGGGGCCTTCCAAAAGAAAGGAAAGAAGAAACACGGAATAAAAGGGAATCGGCACAGACACTATTTCAGTCTGAGCCCTCAGCCTCCAATGCCTGTTAAGCTTCTTCTGCCTTCTTTGACTGTTTTCACCTTTGATTTTAGAATTATTTTAGATACGAAAATTGTGAAAAATAGTACAGAGAATTCACATATCCCTTTCACGCGGACTCCCCCAGATGATCATCTTAGAGTATATCGTAACCCTAGTACGGTACAATGATCAAAACCAAGAAATTGATGTTGGTATAATGTTATTAACTAAACTGCATGTATCACTCACAATTCCCCAGTTTTCCCACAGATGCCTTAGTTCGGACCCAGGATCCGTTCAAGGGCATCCTCCTGTTTACTGGTTGGTCATGACTCATCTTTATCTCCTGCCATCTGGGATAGCTTAGACGTCCTCCGTCATTTTGCATGATTCTGACACTTTTGAAGAGTACCAGTCAAGTAATTTGTAAAATGTCCCCCAATTGGGGTTCATCTAATGTTTTCCTCATGGCTATACGGGGGTTATGGATTTGGGGGAAGATTACCGCACATGTGAAGTGCCATCCTAATTGCATTATATCAGAGAACATGATCTCAACACAAGGGAATGCTAACCCTGGTCACTTGGTTGAGGTGGTGTCTGTCAGTTTCTCCACTCGAATGCTCCTATTTGTCCCTTTCATCCTGCCTTCCTTTAACCTGTCCACCACCCTGCTCCCCAATCTGCTCTCCCAGGCCCTGGACTGCAGGTGCAGAAAGACCTATCCCATAGATACTCTCAAAGCACTTTCTCGTGAAGCTGTCCCATGTGTGGTGGGCAGGATTCTCCATAGGGCATCCCAGGGGCCTTAAGGGTTAAACAGGCTTCTGTTCAGAATCACAGGACCCTCCTTCAGAGCCTGTACCACACAGGGGAAGGAACAGGACTTCATTACTGATGTTGAAATAAAATCATCTGGAAGTATTTTCATTTGAAGCTGGCTTTCAGAAACAGAGGCAAAACACACTAACAAGAGTAATCTGGGACATATGGTATTCCTTTCAGTCATAGGCATTTTTAATATAAATCCCCTAATCATTTATATCTTGGTTTTCAGTTTTATTGTGAAGCCAAATCTCTTATTTTTCTCCAAAGAATAAACTCCCTGCCTAAAAGAAGTGAATTATTCTTGCCCAAAAAAAGGCTAAGTGCAGCTCATCTTGCTATAACGGCTACCTAAACACAAGTATTTGTTGTTGCTGAAGTTTCTTTTTTAAATTGAGACCAAATATGCTCTTACCACGATGAGGTTTTCAAAGTTCTCCCTTTAGGGGTTTCTTGCTGACTCCTCCTCCCACTAGGTGGCACTACATATCACATTCAAAGAGGGCTGTTGACAGCCGGTGAATACTTTGTGTTGAAAACTTTGCAAGAATGTCTCTCGAATTCCTAAGGGCAAGACTAAACTTCATTGCCAATAAACACTTCCCCAGTCTCCTTTCACATTTATTGTCATCAGACAGCTTCTGAAACAGGCCAGTTCTGAATTTCTGTAATACAGTCAGGCAACCTTAGGATAAATGTATGTTTTTAGGGGCATGAAGAGTCATGCCAAAATTCAAGCATTGCCTCATTGAAGGCAAGAAACTGGCGAAATGCTTCCATTCACTGAACTCAGCATTGCCTGGACTATGATCTCAACAGTGTCCCCAAACTGTTCCTTACTCAGGATGTCCAATATTGAGCAGAAGTTCCCCAACGACTTAATAACTTTCTTCTCATAAATTCAATTTCTAAGTTTTGGCTTCATGACAGCTTGTTTGTTCACTATATAAATACCCCCCACAGAGATTTTTAAACTGTATTAAATTAGCAAAGGTTTTAAAGTGCTGACAAGCATTTTTAAGACATCCTTATAAAATGCAAAGACGAGGGAGTGCAATTTCCTCTGATTACATATTAGAGGCACATATTTAATAAGCAACCTTATGTTCACAATTGCAACTCATCACTTAAGCAGAAACAAATTTTCTAAAAGCTTGGGATTTAATATCATTAGGAAATCTATACCAAGAAATGATGCTCTTTTTCAGCCAAGTTACTATCAACTTGGTGGAGGAAGATTTCCCCCTAAGGAAAAGAACTAAGAATATCAAGTTCCCAACTGGGCCCAGCAATTTGACTGATGGTAATTTGCAATTTGCAATTGTTCAACTGTGTCCCGGAGAGATGCGAGGCCCGTTTTGTTGTTGTTGTTCATATCAGGGAGTTTTGTTTGCTCTGCAACACTCTTCTGATGAAGTGAGCATCTAGTCTGTGTGAGGTTAGCCCCTGTTGTCATTAATTGCACAGGTTTATTTCACTCCCATGACCCTGCCAAAATACAGATTTGGCACTTATTCTTTCCTGGCCAATCCACAGACTTATTTACAAGAGACAAGTATTTTGGCCAGGGTGTTTTCTTTTTAAAGAGAGGGCAGGAGATTATAATGTCATGGTGGATTTTCATAGAAGTCTGTGCATTTCACATAAAGTATAGGAGCATGTTATGAATCTCATCCCTCTAAAGGAATATTCACTCTCCCAAGGCATTCCGGTCCAGGCTCTACCAAGTGTTTTTGTTGTTGTTTAATGCCTGGACTATGATCTCAACAGTGCCCCCAAACTGTTCCCTACTCAGGATGTCCAATATTGCTCAGAAGTTTCCCAACTACTTAATAACTTTCCTCTCATAAATTCTATCATCGTCCCTGTCTTCTGGATGTCTGCTCCCACATGCACATTCACGTGTGAGACAGACACACACACACACACACACACACACACACACAGAGGAACTACGCTGATTGACTTGCATTTCCGGTTCCGTCTGTTGGGAATGAGCCCAGAGTTCAGACATTCAGCAAACTAGATGACAGCATTTTGGCTCCTCAACCTGTGACTGGGTGGGGAATGCCCAGGTACTGAGAGCTTCTATAGACACGCACTGTAGACTCAGAGTCCGAAGCAACATCTCGTTCTTCTCCCAGCCCTCCTCTCTTCCAATGTTCTTTCCTCTGCCCTACGGATAGAGAGCCCTTGGCCTTCAGTCCATATGTCCTTGCATGGGTGGTCAGACTGCAGCTTCCTTGGCTCAGATTTCATTTCAAACTCTTCACACAGAAAGGGCTTGCACAGTACAGGAGGGTGGGAAACTGCGCATGGAGGTACTTTGCAGCTGCTCCCAGCTGCTACAAATGCCAACTTCTCCTCATAGGAGCCGAAAGGGCCTCTGCTCAGTATGCCTCTCTAAAGGACTTGAAAAACAGGGCCATGACCATCAGAGGCCAGGAAATTTCAAATTCTGATGAAGTCAGGGGAGCACTAACTCCTAAACTCCAAGCTGGACAATATTTGATCTTCCTGTAGGCACTAGAATAAAATGATTCTAGTGATATCCTTCTCTGCTGAAATTGTCCAGACTCACGAAAGAAAAGAAATTGAAATATAAGAAATAAACATGCTAGTGTAAGAGACTGGATAATAAATACTTCCTATCTTGTACCAAAATAATAGAATGAAATGTTATCAAATCCAAACATTCACATACATACAGATGTATGTGTATGTGTACACACAAATAGACACATTACTTAAATACTCTATTAATAGATATTGTTTATCTTACAAAAAAAAAAGACATATCTTTTAGTTGGTGCAGATAGAAACAAGCAGAAGAGAGCCTTATTAAATTCTAAACTCATCTGCTCTTGAACTACAGCAGAGGCATTCAGTCTTGACTTCCAGTAAAGATCAGTGTTTTCAGGCTAAGGAAACTTTTTCCTTTTCTTTATGAAGCCACAATACATACAAGAGAAATGGACACTATTCATTGCAAAGGACTGCTTTCCGGAGTCCTGCAAGCCATAGACATTTGTTGTACTGATAACATGTCTGCTAAATTAAGTAATGAGGAATGGTTTTTTTTTTTAAAAAACTCCATCAGGATCGAGTTTCTCAGGATATAAAAATTTGTCTTTGTTTTATTTGTTTTAGAGGAGGTCTATTAGGACATTTTAAATTAGTAAGAATAATTTTCTTTCTAGAGATTTTGAATAACAAATCCTTTTTCTTTGCCTGTTACTACAAATGTGTTCAAATAAAGGGAGGGTTTATGACTTCACTATTGGAAGAAAGTTTATAAAGTATTTTATTTTCTTCCCAGTGACAGTAATTTACTGAACAAGTTCAGTAACAGGCATTTCTAACTCACAAACTTGCTAATAGCAGCAGATTTGTCCCTTTGTGAGGACAGTAGGGGGCACTGTCACCACAAACTATCATGGCTAGCTTAGCGATTTTGCTGGGCAAAAAAAGGCTAGACATTTTAGGATTCCCCCATGTCAATGTACACCTAAAAATAATTATACAGGTTTTAATCTTCCATAATTCACTTCTGGGTGCAATTATCTGGAATTTATTTCTTTCTGGGTGCATGTGTGTGTGTGTTTGTGTATTAATGTGGTCATAAGCTTGTGGTACAATTCCTGTATTGAAAAGTTTGGGCTGACTCATGAAGGTCTAACTGAATCCCCTGTTCTAAACTATTAGCTGAATATAAGTAGCTAAAATGAACTTAATAGTTAAGTGGCATTCTGGGTGGGAGAATTTTTTTTTTTTCATAGTTGAGCCTTCAGTCTTGCTCGCAAACATCAAACTCCAAGTTCAGAGCCGAGATGAAAGAGAACTGTGGGTAAATTTCATTAAATAATCACATAATCCAGGCTCCATAGGTTGGATTTTTTAAAAAATAAGTTTCCTATGTAATTGAGTTAAACGTAAATTTATGCATCCAATAAAAAACCATTGCAAATGGTAAAACAAAGACATTGCTCCAACACTTAGAAAATTAAATTCACCAAACCATGAAGTCTACTGTGCAGCTATTTCTGTAACCACCATAAATTGCTTTACAGAACTCTTCTGCTGGAGTAAACAATCCAAGGGGAGATTTACTTTATAGCATGCATCCAGTTTCCAAAGGAGAGACTGGCCTAAAAGTTTATGACTCTTTTTTTCTTTTTTCTTTCTTTCTTTAAAAAAAGTTTTTAAATACTTGTGTTTCTCGTTACCTTGAAACCTTCCTCCTCTTACAGGAGCTCAGAAATGACCACAGAAAATAAGATCCAGGTCTGCAGATTGACTGGGCCCTCAAATACTCATTTCTGGAATAAGAAGAAACAATCCTAGTTTGTGGAAATAAAGTTTATATGGCAAAAGGAAAATAAAGGGTTTTAGCATAAATATTTCACCATATTTAATGGCACCTCAGAGCCCAATGTAGTGTTAGATGTTTCAGACAGTCGGCTTGAAATGTGTTCGCTTATAGCACGGTACGAGGCCGAATTCAAAGCAAACTGCTATAGATAAGAGTTTTAGGGGTCTTTAATCACTTCTTTCTTGTGTCCTTGATGGAAAAAACAGAGCTGCCTTTGTGCTAAAAAGAAGGACCTGTTGTTTCCAGATTCAACAGGTCATTTTTATAAGAACTTCCCAGAGGATACAACATAAATGACAGAAACACAAGGGGATATTTTAAGTGGCTGATGATTTTAAGTGATACATAATCTATATTAAGGGGAGGTTGTTTGTTTTTTCTTTCCAACAAATGGAAAGTTACTGTTTTAAAAGTGTTTAATGTTTAAATTCAATTTTTAGGGCCAAATCGTTTCTCTATGAGTGGATTTACTGTAAATTCGACTCTTGAAATCAATCTGCAAGTGCAATTGGCCCCTCAAGTAAATAAACTTGTCAAATCATGTCCATTTCCGTGTTGTGGATGAATGGTTAATTTAATGGGCTTTTTGAAATCTACCTAAATTGTGTTGTAATTTTTGTTACATTGTTTCAGTTAAAATAACAAAGAAAACACGTACTTTATGAACAAGATAAACTTTATAAAATGGAAAGTTCTAGCAACAAAATTTTAACTGGTACTTGGAAGAAAGAAAAAAAAGCCAATATATTATGGCAAACAAAATCCAGGCGACACTAGATTTATTAGAATTTGGCCGATTTTATTATTAAATGTGGTCTGAATTGGAAGAGGCTGGCGAATTTAAGATTAAGATCTAAGTAAGACTTATTTCCTGAACTGTATTGGCAAAGTTGCGGCAAAGTTGCACCAATGTATTTTTCTCTCTTTTGTCTTCTTCTTCTTCTTTTAATTGGCCTCCTTACTTGTAAAGAGGATCATTTGACGATCTTTAGAAAAGTTTCTGTCAGTCCAGGGACAAAAGTTACTTTTCCCTACCAATATCAAAATCACTTTACAAAACTCATTCCTTGCCCTCAAACAAAAGTTATTGCCAAGCGTCCTTTAAAACACAGTGCCTGGTTGCTTTCCCTTGCTCAGACAGACATATATTTTCCAAACTACCCAGATTCTCTGGTTCTTGACACTTTTACTAAGTCTCTATATTACTTCCCACCTAGGACAACTATCTGGCGAAAGGTCAAGGTAAATAAATACCTGATGGTATAGGCTGGGTTAACCACAGAGAACTGCCCAAAAGAATGAAAACCGGCTTCCTTGGAAAGAGAAAGGAAATCTATTAACTGTTGAATAGGTTTCTAATTTAGGAGAGACTTTTTTTTTTCTTTCTTTTTTCACCTTTAGCTAACTACATGAATACTTTTCGCAGAGCAAGAGAAAGAGACCAGACTTGGCAAGAGATTCCCAAGGATGGAAATCATGAAGGCCAGAATTTCCCTCCCACTCCCTCTCTCAACATCCACTTCCCAGGAAGGAGAAGGCGGCGAGAGACGAAAGGCCCCTCAACTTAAGGACAACTACTGATGACCCTTCGCCTTCTGCAGGAAGTGGGGAGGAGGGCGAACTGGGGGGTCACCGAGGGCTCTCCAACGACTTTCCCAGCCCAGTACCCCCGCGATCCTTCAGCCCCCGCCTGGGCCCGCCCCGCTCACCGGTACCAGGCAAGGCCCTTGTCGTAGCTGCGGTCGAAGAAGTGGGGCTCGGCGCCCACGGCGCGCACGTCGGGGTGCACGCGCAGGAACTCCAGCAGCGCCCGCGTGCCGCCCTTCTTCACGCCGATGATGATGGCCTGCGGCAGCTGCTTGCTGCCTTCGTCCAGGAGCAGCGCCAGGGTCCCCGGCGGGGCCTCGGCCACGCTGCTTCCCGCCCCGGAGCCGCCGGGAGCCCCGGTCAGGCCAGGGGACTCCTCTTCCCAGGCCGCCTCCTCGCCGTCGCCGCGCGGCGCGGGCGGCCGACGCCTCCGCCACTGCTGCAGTTGCAGGAGGCGCTTTCTCTGTGCCGCCGCCGGCCACACTGCCAGCTCCCGTGGGCCTCCGGCCAGGACACCGCGACCCGGGGCCCCTGCCTCCTCCCCGCCGCCGGACAGCCCTACGACGGGGCCGGACAGGGTCTGGCAGCGCTCGGCCAGGCAGTAGAAGACGTACAGGGACGTGAGCAGGGAGCAGAGCACCAGCAAGAACTTCCGGAAGATGCTGCGGGACAGCGGCTCTGCAGAGGTGGGGAGGGCGCCGGCCGGGCCCGGAGGGGCCATCCTAGCCGGAGGCGACTTCGGGCAACGCGCGGGCCATGCTAGGCCGGGACCCCGCCAGGTGTCAGAGCATCCCCCCGGCGGGCCCGCGCGCTGGACGGAGGCCACATCGCCGTGCGCCCCTGCGGCCGTGCCAACTGCCCCCGGAGGCGGCGGCCGGGGCTGCGGGGGGAAACGGAGCCCTGGGGGCCCCGCGCAGGATCCCTGCCTCCAGCCGAGGGGACGGGGAGGGGAGCGCAGTGCCGTGCTTAAGAAACCATCGTCTTAGACTCGCCCAAGTTCTGAGCTTGGGGAAGCGCTCTGCGCCCGGGTTCCCCCAAGAGTCGCCGGAATCGGGGTCTTGGTGGCGGTGGCGAAAGCGTGCGTCTCAGACCGGCCCCGAGAGGCCTCTCGGTGCGGATCTCCGCTCAGCGATGCTGCATCCCTTGCTGGGTCCCGGGTAGGGGACGGGCGGCGGCGGGGCCTGTGTGCTCCGTGCGCCCCAGACAGCGGCGAGCGACAGTGCTCTCCAACCCCGGCTTCCTTTGGCCCCCTTGCCCGCCTGGGCGCGTTCTCTCCGCCCGGACTCCGCTTCTTTCTGCCACGGAGCGAGGTTCCCCCCGAGTCCCTCCGCCCGAGCGGGAGCCAGAGGCCTGTACCAAGCCGTCCGCCCCTCTCCGTGCGTGCCGAGCTGCTCCAAACTGCTCTCGGACCCCACCTGTGAGCCGCGTGGCGGGGCCGGGCTGCGCGGGACCTGTCAGCGGTCCCCGCCACTGTGCTCGCAAGAGCTCACCGACTGCCTCCCGGGACGCCGCCGCCGCCGCCACACGTGGGACGCCGAGGGCAGCAAACTTGCCAGTGACGTCAACGGCCCGGGCCGGACCAGCCCCCGGACAAGAGCGGCGGGGCGCGGACCCGCGGCCGGGCGGGGCCAGACGGGCTGGGTGCGATGGAGAAAAGGTGGCGCGGGCTCCGCAGCGGCCGCCTAATGGCACTGGAGCGGGCGGGGGCGGCAGGGGCAACGCCCCTTCCCCAAGGTGCCCCTTTCCTTCGGGCGGCTTCGCCCCCTTCCAGTGGAGCTCCTGGCTGCAGCGGCTCCGGGTTTGCCTGAGTGACAGCTAAGGCCAGCCGGATCCCTGGGGCCTGACTTCCACTCCAGAAGCCACTGGCTTGGGGAGGGCCTCCAGAGCTCTCCACAGCGACTCAGCCCTCCGCAGCCCTGACCCTCTCCAGGTTCCCCGCGCTCTGCTCCTCTCTCGGCACCGTTGCCCTATCCTTCCCCATCCCACCTCTTTCCACCGCGTGGAACCTACTCCCTGTCCCCTTGGAAGTTCTGTTTGCAGCAGTTCCCAGTACTGCGCTGCACGCCACGCCCCCGTTTGCCTGGAGCAAACCGAATTCTCTGCAGCAGTTTCCACTTCTATCTACTCAACTGTCTGCTGTGGGCCTTTGAGCAGAGCTCTTTCTCCCATCAGCTTTTTGTTTGTTTGTTTGTTTACTTTTCTTCTTTCGATTGTTTTCCCTTGGATTTGTATGAGATTATCCAGTCCTCCAGGGCCTCCAAAGGAACAATCTCTCAGGAAAAAAGTCAATGCATAAATCAAAGGCAAAATTAAAATAAAAAAAAATGCAGCTCCGATTCCAACTCCCTATGCCCAATTTTTAATGTAATGTCTATTTTCTTAATGTTTGTACTTGTGTGTGTGTATGTGTGCGTGTGTGCGCGCGCGCACGCTGGCAAAGGGGTTAAATGTCTTTTCATAAACTGCGGTTTCCTCTTTCCCTTGCCTTCTCTGACCCTATATCCTCTTTGTGCGCTCCCCGGAGAGCAGGTCAGGAAGGGATACAAACCGCCTTGCTGTCTAATGGAGGGAGGTTGGCCCGTGGAACCTGCGTGAGGTCGTTTTTTGTTCCAGTCCTATTTGTTCCTTATTTCTTGGCTTCCTAGCCTCCACGGGATGCCTCACTATATGGACGACAGCGTGGCAGCTTCCTACCAGCCCCTGCAACCTGCGAAGGCAGCTTTCTGGGACCACTGAGGGTGCCAACAAGGGTCCACCGTAGGCTCAAGGTCCACGGCGCAGGAAACTCACCAGGCATTTCTGCGTCTCCATGCAGGAACTTTGCAGCCTTTGGGTGCTCTATTTGACCATGGAAGTGGAAGTCAGTTTTACTTTTTCAGCTTCCAAGGGAGACCTAGTGGTTCTAACTCTGGGCTTGCTAGATAAGTACTCAGTGCTGGATATGGTTTTATGTTTATGAACTACCAATCCCAACTGATTCTATAACCAGTGAAGAGCTTTTTAGATTCTGATGCCATAAAGCACTGGGTGTTTACGAGGATGAACAGGCCCTGCCAAGCTTTAATGTCCCTTTGTGTTCTAAAATTAGGTATTGACAAACCAGTTGCGATCTAATGTTAACTTAAGCTTTCCTATACTTTAAAACTGTTCCCTAAGTATTTCAGTCAGATTTGCAGAAGACAACAAAACAAAGACCATTTTAAAGATGTTGTGAAGGCATGCAATCCTGTGAATACTTATAAACATGCTCCAGTTTCCTCAACTGGAAAATGATGGACTCCAAGTTCCCTTCTAGCTCCAGCATGACATCATAGTATGTGTTTGGTCTTTCACTTTCTGAGCACAGGTGTTTCCTTTATGTGAGTATTAAAGACTTGTTCAATGTAGGAGACACGGTTCTCACCATCACTCGCATGATATGTAGGACAGCTCTGCACATTAGAAGCAAAATGTGAGCCACAAATAAAAGCTGTATGAGTCATGTTAATTTCTAGTATTTTTTTTTTTTTTGAAATGGGGTCTCACTGTCATCCAGGCTGGAGTGCAGTGGCACAATCTTGGCTCACTGCAACCTCTGCACCCTGGGGCTCAAGTGATCTTCCCACCTTAGCCTTCCGAGTAGCTAGGACTACAGGGGTATGCCACCACACCTAGCTATTTTTATTATTGTTGTTGTTTTGTACGGATGTCATTTCGCCATGTTGCTCAGGCTAATTTCTAGTAAATTTTAGTACCTTAAAAAAGGGGCTGGGCATGGTGGCTCATGCCTGTAATCCCAGCACTTTGAGAGGCCAAGGCGGGCGGATCGCAAGGTCAGGAGTTTGAGACCAGTCTGACCAACATGGTGAAACCCCATCTCTATTAAAAATACAAAAATTAGCTGGGCGTGGTGACGCACACCTGTAATCCCAGGTACTCAAGAAGCTGAGGCAGGAGAATTGCTTGAACCTGGGAGGCGGAGATGGCAGTAAGCTGAGATCTCGCCGCTGCACCCCAGCCTAGGTGACAAAGCGAGACTCCGTCTCAAAAAAAAAAAAAAAAAATAGAAGCAGACAAAGTTATCTTTTCATAATATATCCCGTGCATCCAAAAATGTGACAGTAACATATAGTCAATATAAGAATGATTGAAGTCATATATGTTCTTTCTTTTCATACCGAGTTCTTTGGAATCCAGTGTGAATCTTTCACTTCTCACACTTCTCAGTTGGGAGCAGCCACATTTCAAAGGCTCAATACCCCCATGTGGCTGCTGACCACCCTAGTAAACAGCACAAATGGGGATGTTGTCTTGGTGGGAGGGGTGAATCTGTCAGGGTCTCAACAGCAATCAGGCAGCACATTCAAATTAGGATAATGCATGGACGGTTTATTTACAAAAGATCTGTTTATAAAGGACTAGAAAAGTCAGCAACTCTCAGCCAGTAGCACTGGCGCTGTCACTACCCTTATGCCGGAAAGAATGAGGGAAAGGAAGGGCTACCAAGACCTAGAGGGAAAAAGTCCATAGAAGTCCTTGAGAGTGGCAGCAAGTTTAGTGGTGACACGTGTGTAGGAAAACAAGGCTAGTGCACAATCAAGAGCAGATCCTGAGGATCTGTACAATTTTCTTGACAGGCTACACTTGTGGGACATCTGTGGAGACTGACAAGGCCGCTTTGCATTTCTAGAAAGCTCTCCTACATAGTGTCAAGTAAGGAGAGCAGGATTCCAGTTGAGTGACCAATTTCTATTAGAAGAGAGCAAACATGACAATCAATTATTAGCTAGAAATTAGAGCGAGATTTGGTAGAGGTGGTAGCTTTCAAACTGGGTCTTGAAGAACTGGGGGGCCAGGAGGGGACACTGAGTCACAAGGGATAAGCACCACTCAAGAGGCAGTCAATCAATATTTGTTGAATGATTAACTACATCAAATCTTCATTTATCCCTACTTTAGTGTTAAGAAAGTGTTTTTCCTTTTAATATGTTAAAAAAAAATAGATGGCTTAGATACCCATAATGGAGGATAGTTAAATCTATTCTATAGGGTGTATGCAGTGGTTTTTTAAAAAATTCAGTCAATGTGTGTGCAATTATAGGGAGAAAGAAAAGAAAGTGCTTCTGTCCATTAACTTAAAAAAGTTTCCTAGAAGCAGACATTTGATTTTTTGCAGCCTCTAGGGCTTGTCTCACATATCAATAATAATACACCTGTTATTGTACTGGGGCATGTCTTAGCCTTCTACATTGTAGCCTCTGTTTTCTGACCTACCCACTCCTATGGTTCCTGTGGGTTACACCCAATTCCTGAGAATGAAGTTACCAAATAAGAAGTCATGTTCTTGTTTTTTGAGATGGAGTCTCGCTCTGTTGCCAGGCTGGAGCACAGTGGCACGATCTTGGCTCACTGCAACCTCTGCTCCTGAGTTCAAGTGATTCTCTTCCCTCAGCTTCCCAAGTAGCTGGGACTACAGGTGCGTGCCGCCATGCGCAGCTAATATTTTGTATTTTTAGTAGAGACGGGGTTTCACTGTGTTAGCCAGGATGGTCTCGATCTTCTGACCTCATGATCCACCCACCTCGGCCTCCCAAAGTGCTGGGATTACAGGCGTGAGCCAGCGCACATGGCCATCATGTTCTCTTTTTCATAGCATTGTCAACCAATATTTTCGCCTCCATCATTTCTCTCTCTCAAGAATTGTATCAGGATTTTGCTGCCAGAAACCACCTTGAAGACCAAAAGAAAAAAAAAGAGAAAAGAAGACTGAAGTCAATAAATTACTAAAGAGCCTTGCAAAATTGCCCCTGTTCACCTCAAAAGGTATGTTAACAAACATGGCAAAGTGTAGGGCCATAGTCAGGATGTGCATATTATACCCACCTTAAGGTATATGTTTTATATTTTTATATATTTTATTTTACTCTTTATTATTCACGAATGGAAACCATTTGCTTCTCTGAAATTATTTTAATCACATTCCAGGATGTCATCCACATGGTAGTCATTGCAGATTTGTAATTTATAAAGAAGAAGAGTACCTTGATCTAATTTGCACTGCGGTGTCAAGTGGACTCACAAAGATTCTAGCGCTCTCCCGACAAAATTTGCCCCAGACATGTGCTAGGCCTGGGGAAGAGTGATTTCTGCTATGTATGTTGAGAGGCAGATGAGAGTTAGGGAGCCATGGCAGTGAACAGCTCTAATTTTTCTCTCCCCGTCTTCTAGCAATAGCACCCAGATTTTCCTCAGGACAAACACTCTTCCCTGAACTCACATCACAAAATCCCAATAAAGCCAGCCTCAGCCCTTGGATTTAGTTGTCTAAGTAGCCCCCCTTCCTTCCAGAGGGTTGGTTTAAAAGATGCAGGTAAATCAAGCCGGGCTCAGAGGTTCAACTCTGGGACTTGGCTGCAATTACCGAAAAAGATGTGCTGAGATTACAGGCGGTGGCTCATGCCTGTAATCCCAGCTCTTTGGGAGGCTGAGACAAGCAGATCACAAGGTCAGAAGTTCAAGACCAGCCTGGCCACTATGGTGAAACCCCAGCTCTACTAAAAATACAAAAAATTAGCCGGGCATGGTGGCGCGCCCCTGTAGTCCCAGCTACTCGGGAGGCTGAGGCAAAAGAGTCACTTAAACCAGGGAGGCGGACTTTGCAGTGAGCCAAGATCCAGCCACTACAGTCCCAGCTACTAGGGAGGCTGAGGCAGAAGAATCGCTTAAATCGGGGAGGCAGAGGTTGCAGTGAGCCGAGATCAGGTCACTGCACTTCAGCCTGGGTGACAAAGCGAGACTCCATCTCAAAAAACAAAAAAAAAAAAGATGTGCTCTTCTCCTCGGGCTGCTGGTCTGGCAGGGTGTAAGCCTGAGCTGCTGGTTACCATGTTTTCCTCTCTCATGCAATCAACACAGGAATGCAAAGACAAGCAAGGGAGAGAGAGATTCCAGGAAACATCAACTGAGGCACTGGTTTCATCTCTACCCTGGAGCTTGTAGTTACCTCCACTGATAAATTTTGTTGTTGTTGTTTTCAAGATTCATTGGGATGCTAGAGTATCAGGTCTCTCTCGATTTCATCAGATGTCGTTTTCTCTCTCTCTTTTTTTTTTTTCTTGAGACAGGTTCTCACTCTGTTGCCCTGGCTGCAGTGGTGCAGTGGTGCCGTCTCAGCTCACTGCAGCCTCCATCTTCCAGGCTGTAACAATCCTCCTCCCTCAGCCTCCCGGGTAGCTGGGACTGCAGGCATGTGCCACCAGGCCTGGCAAATTTTTGCAGTTTTGCAGAGATGGTGCTTCACCATGTTGCCCAACTCCTGGACTCAAGCAATTCTCTCACCTTGGCTTCCCAAAGTGCTGGGATCACAGGCATGAGCCACCATGCCCAGCCCAAATGCAGTTTTCTATTCTACCCTACAAGCTTCCCTGCCTGCCTGGCCAGACATTTTCACCAGTGATATTTTCGATTACGCCAGCCTGTGCCGCTCCGTGCCTACCAGCTGAAATCTACCAGGACTCACCTGCTCTCACCTACATGACTGCACCTGTTCTCCTGTCTCCAAAACACCAGCCAGGCCTGAACTGAGGCCACCTAGCCTGACTCCAGAGAGCCTGCTCAGCTGGAATGAACTATTTCTGACCTTTTAAACAGCCATGTTTATTTGCTCTAATAGGGGTTTAACACATTTACTAGATTATTGACTATAAAACAGGAGTGTTCGCTTTTGAAGTCTAATTGATTATTCTAATATAACAAATATACCTGTTACTTTGGATTTTATGTGCAAATCCTTCCAATATAGTTTTCTAAAGCTTTATTGTTCACGAATGAAAACCATTTGCTTCTCTGAACTTATTTTAATCACAACAATATTAGGAGAAAAAAAGACTGATTCAGACTTGTTTGGGATAGAAAGCTACCTGGTACCAAAATCTTGGATTTATTTAGAGTCAAAGCACATAAAAATAAAGAAGCAAACAAACAAAAAATAAAATTAAAAACAGGACCTCAGGATCTTCAGCCCTCAAATTCAAGTGCCTGATTTCTTATTCTCAATTCCAGGAATAATGAAGTTAGCATTTTAGAAAATTGCTTTGAAGGCTGTGTTCTGAATGGCTTGGGAAATCTCGAAGTAGATAAACGTAGTAGAGAAGCTATCGTTAGGTACCAGTCATGAAATCATATCAGCCCTATGCTGTCTGCAGAGGGTACAAATAGAAACATCTAAAATAGTTTACAAAGAAGGAAGCAGAAAACTCTGGGATGGGGTAGATAAAGCAGGTGAAAGAAAAGCAGAAATCAAAAGTCACTCCAAGTATTGCCATTGAATGGTTCCTTCCCAGTTGGCCGTATGTTTATCCACTGGCTGGTTTTGCCGCCTGTCTTTGCAGTCAGGCATGCTGATGCCCTACTCTAAACTGACTTGGGCATGAGCCGGAGAGGTAGCCCTGAGTAGGCAACAGACAAGAGAGCAAACAGGGACAGAGGCTGGGTCAAGTCACTTTTAGAATTGAAAGTATAGCTTTGGTCACAAGTCGACTCTCACCACGGGACAAAGAAGGCCTGAAGTGAGGTCACGGTGACTATTTCCATTGCTGTCTATATCGTATACAATTCTTACTAAGTATCTCGTGTTGGGGGCAAAATTGTTTTCTCAGTCTCAGGTGAGATGATAATTAAAAATCTGTCAATTGCTCAACTGTGAGTTATTACTGAGAGTGCTTTCAAATAAAACCAGAGATCACCAAAAATTTCCAAATAAGTGGAATTTAAATAGAGCCTTGCAGCAGTAAGATTTCTGCAGATGAATACGAGCAACGTGGGGTCCCAGACTGAGAAACAAAACAAATGACAATTACTACCAATGGTAAGAATAGCTCTTATCAATGTTAGTGAGCAAAACTCTTTGTGGTTTAGACCAGAGGCATGTTGAGGAAGGGAAATGGAACAAAGGCTGATCTTCACTGAAGGTTGGGCACTGCACTCAGCACCACTGTTTTCCTAGCAGGTCTTTCTCTGAGCGGATGCTCGGGTTTTTTTCTTGTCATTTCCAGTATTGAAGAGGCCAGCATTTCCCCAGGTATAATCTTCACCCTGAAAAATGTTCCATAAAAATACCATGCTATGATGAAATAAATTTGGGAGACCATATCCCCTCTTGAACGTTCCTGATAAACATTAGCATATTATAGTCTCTGAGATGATGTTGCAGTGAAGATACTACTTAAATTCTGCTGAATTCAGTGCTTTCCAGGCTATTAGGACCGTGGGCTCTCTTTATTCATGCCATATCTGGTAACATTCATCATTCTGAGGAACACACATCAGTAAACACAATCCTAAGCTTCATAGGGATTGCTGTTATCCGGAACCTCGGAGGATGAATGTTTTGTGAACATACTGGGACCTCAGCTGCATATAGTGAGGTCCTGGTTTACTTTGAGACCAGGTGGGGGGATATTTCACCAAATATCTGTAATTTTCTTTGTTCTGTTATTTCTCGGAGGACCCACTTTCCCCAAGAGATAGGGGTTTAACTAAGGTCCTGACAAATGGCAATTTTCATGACTTATTGACTTGGCCAAAAATAATTGAAAAGGTTTATAATTACATAGAGATCACCTCATGCTTCTTGCTGGTACCCTGAGTCAATTCTTCCATATTCTGTGATATACACAAGAAATGGATACAGGTTTTGAAATGTACCTCATTAAAAAATAAATTAGTGTGCAAAAAGGCCAAGAGACACGTTTGAGTAGAGCATCCAGGTTGTCAAAATTGGGTGCAATAAAAACAAAGCATCAGAAGAAAGACGAACTCATAGCTGGAAAATGAGGCATGTTGAAATAAGTAACATATTGCTAAAAGTTGATTCAATGAGGTGACGTGGTTATTTTATTTGTTCTCTTCTCAATTGATTTTCTGAAAGTAGAGGACCACACTTTTTGTTTGTTTGTTTTGTTATAATATTGGTACTACTTTATTTTAAAGGTATCATATGCTTTTCACAGTAGATTAAAAATTAATCTTTAGGTGATCTTTAGGAGGAGGTGGGCATATATACTGGACCTGAAAAGTAAGAGGAGTTTGAGTTAGTTTCTTGGTTCCCCATCTCTAATGGAGACTTAAAAGCATTCCTCGTGTTGCAGGAGAGGGAGGCAAGTTAGGGGGAAAGTGAGAGTGAAATGTTGCTGGTTCCTAAGTACGAACCATAAAGCCACAAGTCCAGCAGAAGCTGGAGGAATACACGATAGCTTGAGGGAATCTGAAGGCAAAGGAGGCCTGTAGGAGGGCCCGGGGAGGGCCCTGAGGGAGGGCCCAGGGAAGGGGTGAGTCTCAAAGAGCTCCAAAGAGGCATGTAGCGCCTCCAACAACTCTCCAGGGACTTCCGAAACCTCCAAAATGGAAAAGGCACAGAAACAACTAAAAAGTAGCCAGTCTGGAGAAGCCAGGGTCTCTGGGGCCGATTCAGCTGTGATCGCTATAGAGTGGTGACCAAGGGCCAGATGGCCAGGGTGTGGATAATGGCAGCCAAAGCCAGATTCCCTATAATGTCTTTGCATTCTCTCAGACCATCCAGGAGACTTGGGGGCAAGATCAGAGGAATTGATGAGCTGTGAGGTAGGGATGGGGGAGAGACCCTGAGATTACCCAGAATGGACCAAGAAAAATGGGTCCTGAAAATGGAAATTCGGTTCAATTTTTAAAAAGCACAAGGAAGTTAATTTTTATATACTTCATTGCCCTACTCAATATTTTGTGTCTGCAGCAGTCACTGAAGGAGTTTACCAAATGAGTTTGCTACTGGGAACCTACAAGGCATACCTTAAAAAAATCCATCCACACCACCTTTTTCAACAAATGATTTTTTCTTTTTCCTTTAATTCTAATTATTTTCTACACATACAGATTTTTGAGTCATATGATTAAGCACTCAAAGTGAAAAATTAATTACTGGTAGTTATTATGCATATTTACTTAATCAGAATTAAGTAAAGTTTTAAAGTGTGGATGGTTCAATCTCCTATAGTCTAAACAGCTATTATTTATTCAAATTAATAAACATTTACAGAGCTTTTAAGAATTGATATGCCTTCAAGTCAGGGATATCTTCTACCCTCATTGCCAAAATAATCTCCTCGTCGTTGCTTTCTGGAATACCGACTGAAGACTGGTACACATCATACACAAGTATCCAGACACACATTAACATGAATTGTCTGTTATTTACTGCAAGAAGTTTGAATTGATTATTCTCTTAGGACCCATCTCATTTCCCCTACTAGTAACTGATTATTTTTAAGTAGAAAAAAAAAATGATGAATACAGCTGAGCCTGAATATTAACTAGAATTAGAATAATCATTGCAGGTGCGCTTCAGGATATTTAATATTCCACTTAAGCGAATTTCACCTTGAGCAAGTTAGTTCATAAAGCACATAAAACCCCTGGAGATGGTAGAATATGAATGACATTTTGGAGATGATGGAAAACATTGCATTACCTGCAAAATCACAAAAAGGGTTGGTGCACAGTTGGGTAACAAAAAGGAAGCAGACAATGGCTATCAAGAGGAGAACGTTTATATCCTGTGTCCCGTGAGGTTTCCTTTCCAGATCAGATATGGGCTCAGGTTCTTACAGTACTATTTGCAACGTGCTTTCCTTTACTGCTTCCTCCTCCATTGGAGACAAAAGTCCAAAGGATGTCAACCCCAAATCAACAATGTCCATCTCCTCTCTTGCTTTGTCTAATCGTTCAAGTTGTGCTGAAAGTTCTGGGACAGAATGATGACATCGATTTATTGTTTTTAAATGAAAACACATCTAGAACAACAGTTAAATAAATGCACATTTTTAGTTATAATTTTCTATACAATAATATAGCTTTTCCAGGCATATTGCTAAGCAACTATAAGTGGAAGATTAAGTACTGTATTCACTTCCTAGAACTGCTGTGACAAATTACCAAAAAACAGGTGGGTTAAAACGATAGAAATTGATTTTCTCTTAACTCTGCAGACTAAAAGTCCAAAATCAAGTGCTGACAGGGCATGTTGCCTCTGAAACTCTAGCGAAGGATATTTCCTTGCCTGTTCCTTGCTGTCTAGCTTCTAGTGCCTACTGGCATCCCTTGATGTCTCTGGCTTGTAGATGCATTACTTCAATTTTTGCATATGGCCATCTTCCCATTTTGTGTGTCTGTATCTGTGTCTCTTCTACTAAGAACACAGGTGGTTGGATTTAAGGCCCACCCTAATCCAGTGTGACCTCTTAATTTAAATCTGAATTTTCGAAGACTCTTTCCAAATAAAGTCACGTTCACAGGTACTAAAGGCTAGGACTTGAATGAATCTTTTGGGAGGACCCAACTCGAACCACATCATACACGTCTATGCAATTAAAAATAATAGCTAATTAACAATGCAATAATTAGTCACTATAATTAATAATAATAGCTAATATTTTCTAGCTTTTACTATGTGTCAGGCACTGTGTCAAGGGTCTTGTAACCATTATCTCATTCAGTCTTCCCGGGGCCCCCTTGAGTGTAAGTTGTATTAGCCCCATTTGGCAGCTGGGGAAATTGAGGTCCAAAGACGATGAGCAAACATGCCAGAAGTTGCACCAGCTGGTAAGTGGCATGATCAAGCTCTGTCGCATCTCTGCCTAACTCCAGTGCAAATATTAATACTTAGACTACTTTCACGACTTACTCTTAAAAGGTACTCTTATTGGGCCAGGCATAGTGGCTCATGTCTTGTAATGCCAGCACTTCGGGAGGCCAAGGCAGATGGATCACCTGAGGTCGGGAGTTTGAGATCAGCCTGACCAACATGGAGAAACCCTGTCTCTACTAAAAATACAAAATTAGCCGGTTGTGGTGGCGCATGCCTGTCATCCAAGCTACTCAGGAGGCTGAGGCAGGAGAATCGCTTGAATCCAGGAGGAAGAGGTTGTGGTGAGCCAAGATGGTGCCATTGCACCCCAGCCTGGGCAACAAGAGCGTGGGGGAGGGCAAGGTACTCTTATTTTATCTCAGACTAAAACACACTTTTCTGCAGTTCCTTGTTCTGTCTCATTCACACTTTTAGGACTAATAGAAACATCCTCAAAATGTTGAAACTCCCCAAAGTTTTCTTCTCCCAGAGCTTCTGCTCATTCTAACTTTTGTCATTTCCTAGAACAGATCTATAGTTGATTTTCTTGCAAACTTGACCACTTTTGATAATTCCTGGAGAGAGAGATTGATTTTGCCAGTGTTACTACTCTGAAGGTATCTTTTATTTGCTATCCAAAAAAGGGAGCATTTTATAGCCTCATCTCTTTAACACCCTGCACTTTAACTGTTGGAATTATATTACCTGGGGCTATGAAGATAATGCTTAACTTTACTAATTAAACACTAAAAGCTCACACTCACCTCTAAGCTTTTTACAGCTTGACCTCTGACACAAGCCACAGTCTTTTAAAGAACTTAGAATAAAATCCCAGACTATCTAAGAATACAACTTTTCAAGACTCATTTAGGGCCGAGTTCTGTGGCTCATGCTTGTAATTCCAGTACTTTGGGAGGCCAAGACAGGAGGATCACATGGACCCAGGAGTTTGAAAACAGTTTGGGCAACATAGTGAGACCCTGACTCTACCAATTTTTCTTTTTTTAGGATTCCAATGAACTATGATTGTGCCATTGCACCCTTGGCTGGTTGAGAATGCAAAACAGAGAACCTAACAAAAAAAAAAAAAAAAAAAAAAATCACAAAACCCAATTTACAAAGGGCAAAATGCATTTTTTAGACATGGTTACATAGTCCTTATTTTGCTTGCATATGATTAGATCTCTTTGTGAATAGGCAGATAAATTCAAGCTAATGAATTAAATAGCCTAAGGGCAAAAGCAAGATTAGGGAGACTTGCTGAGAAAGCGATTCTGAGTAAAATTTTTTACCTAATCCATTTCTCTATTTGTTGTAAGGTAACAATCTCACCACTCCCCACCTCAGTTTTTTTTTTTTCCCCGAATAATGAGCTAATTTTCCTGATACCTAGTCTTTCCTTGCTGACTTGAAGTGATGCATTTATCTTATGTTTAATTTGACACATGCCTGAATCCTGAGACATTTCATTTTGTTCCATTAATCTGTCATTATAATCAGAACCATATATTATTATGGTATTATACAATATTGTCTTATGACTCCAAACCCTAAACTACCATCTATGGACTAAGTGTATCTCCCTCAAGTTCCTATGTTAAAGCTCTCATTTCTAATGTGCTGGTATTTGGAGATGGGGCCCTGATGAGGTCATGAGGTTAGAGCCCTCATGAATGGGATTAATGCCCTTATTAGAAGAAACATAAGAAAGATGATTTTTGCCTCCACCATGTGAAGGCACAGCAAGAAACAAGGAAGACAGCTCTTACCAGAACCTGACCATGCTACCTTCCAGCTTCTGGAACTGTGAAAAATAAATGTTAGTTGTTTAAGCTCCAACTGAGACACTGGCATTCCAAAATGTCTCAGCTATCTTTATGTATTTATTTTCCTAGAAATTTTAGATTTATAAGATCAATTACCCCCTCATACTTATATTTTTATGAAACTTTTATTACATTTATATATTTTATTACATTAACTTTTATTACATTTATATATTGCTTAAAGGGATTCACATATTCATAACGTAATTCCTTCCAAGAACATGGCATACCTTTTTTTGCTTCATTCAATTACCCTATTTCATCCCACAGGAAAAATTTTTCTACAGCTTCATAAAATTTCTGCATCATTCATTATGGTTATTTGTAAGTCATTTAGGTATATAATTGTTTTGTGAATAAATCTTTTCTCTATAATATTTTTTATAATGTTTCACTTTTATATAAATAAGCTATTAACTTTTTCACGTATGTATTCAATAACTTCCAACTTTATCAGGCCCTTCTATTTGTTTCAATGGTTTCCTGTAGACAATTATCTAATCTATAGATGATGACAATTTTAAATTTTCTTTCCAAAAAGTCTAACTCATTCATTTTTTGATCATGTTGCACTGGTTACAAGTATAAGAAGAGTGTCAAATGACAGTAAAATAGCAAGTATCCTTCTTATGTTTATATTGATAATGAGGATGTTTCCATAGTCGGATCTTTAGGAATCAATTTGGTTTAATGTCAAAGTGATAATAATAATTGTATCATAGTACATCACCATACTTGGTAATGTGGTACGATTATTATTATCGTTTTGCTATTGTATGTGTTTTGCTATTCTGCGTGCTTTGCTAGGATATTATTTGGGGCGTTTGCATCTATATTCATTCAAAAGGTTGGGCTTTTGTTGCATCCAATTTTTGCCAGGTATATTTTAACGATTAAGCCAAATTTCTAAAATGGCATAAAAACTTTATTTTTTTGTTGTTGTTTACATTTTTTCTGTTTTTCCAAGAAGAATAGAAATTACTTGTGGATTATATATTTCTTGAGGATAATAAAAATTATTCAAAAATCAATTCATGTCTGGACCCTTAATTGGCAATGAAATTATTTTTCATGGCTATTTTATTAAGATTTCCTACCATTTCTTGAATGAGTAATTATTCCTTAAAAGCATTCATGAGACGTCAGAACAAGATGGTGAACTGAGCACATTCCTCCATGTTCTCACCCCCGGAAGTGAATCTGTTAGTTTATGTGTGGGGGGGGAAGAAAAATAGTAAGAAGTAGACTAGAAATGTTGTGGAATGCGTGAAAGTAAGATGGTGCATAGATAAGGTATATGGAGCCAACTGTCTGTCCAAATAAAACAGGAGAAGCCATTACAGAAATGAGAGTGATCCTATGTAATTACAATGCCACAATCAAGGGGTGGGTTCAAAACACAGAGGGGCCCTTCTTCAGGGTGCCACCCTCTCCCCCACCCTCTCACCTGCAGTGTGCGATCCTGTGGCCCGAAAGTGGAAAGACCCTCACACGTTCTGGTCCTCACGGGCCATGCTGGTCAGAGCTCCAACCCTTATCACAGTGACCAAACTACATAGAGAAAGAGAGGCATGAAAACAAGGACTCTTACAAGACTTGCCAAATGTTAGGCTGAACAAGTGAAGTAGCCATTTTTCTGGATTACAAAACAGTTAGACATCAGTAATGGCATTTGGTTCCACCTTATTTGAACCAATGGGAAAGGTCAATACTTAATTGGATTAAAAGAAGAAACACCTGGAGATGAAACAGCTAACAGAGAAAACAACAGCCAAAACACTTTCAATAAGTAAAATTAATATCAGAGAGGATCAAGAGATTATTATACTCCTAGAAAACAGGTAGACATCCACCTTAAGACTGAAATTTCTACGCAAAAAAATCTCTTTCCCAATAAAGGAATGAGAGTGAACATGAAGAAAGAATTTATGGCCAGGCCTGGTGGCTCATGTCCGTAATCCCCGCACTTTGGGAGGCGGAGATGGGCAGATCACGAAGTCAAGAGATCAAGACCGTCCTGGCCAACACGGTGAAATCCTGTCTTTAAAAAAAAGAAAGAATTTACCTCTATCCCATTTAAAAATTCGTGCATTAAAATAAAAAGAAAAGAGAGGAATCTAATATAATTAGAACAGAGCTGGGAAACAAGGCTTAATTCTGCTCTGTGCCTTCTGGAAAATTGATATAATCTTGACAATCGTTACTAACATTCTCAAGCCTAGAGAGATAAAAACAGAGAGACCATCTTTATTTTTTATTCTGCTGACCAATGAGTTGTAGAAATTGCTGCTGGGAGTGGTGAAATGCATGAAATGAGTTTGTGACTAGGTGGCCCCACATACTGGCAGAGTGAAAACATGGATGATAGAAATGTTTTCAAAGACAAGCAGAAAATAGAAAATCCAAAAGAGTTATGGGAAAAGAACATTTGTGTTGACTTCTAGGAAGGCAATTTGCCACCGTCTATAGAAATAGAAATGATAAATACCTTCAGAAATTTATGCTAAAGAAATACTTGGACTTGTGTTCAAAGGTGTTTATACAGAGATGCTCAATTTCCATGTTGTTTGTAACAGCAAAATTGATGATATCCTAAATATCCATCAATAGAGGGATGGTTAAATAAATTAAAAGGCAGCCTTCCTGGGAAACACTTGGAGGGTATCAAATTGGATGAGTTAAACCCATGTGTCATTGGCTGGGTTTTTCATCAACAAATTTGTTTAAATGAAAAAGCAAGTTCCAGAGCAGTACAGACAGAATAATCTCAGATGTAGATTTTTCCCATCTGACATGGAAAACATATAGATGTTTCAGTGGGGAAAAAGAACACTCAATCCTTGACGGTGGTCTTCTTTAAGAAGTAGAGGAAGAGGGAAAGAACATGGGAAAAGGGGCATTCTTATTTTGCTATACTTAATTGTTTTCTTTCTATAACAACGTTTTATTAACATAATAGTTACTTAATAAATGTTAAAAATAATGCTAAAATTATATTTGTCAAATAGTATATGTACCCAATTCTAATTTTTAAAAATATCATATCTATTTATGTCATTATTTTAATTCTCACTTAGTAATTTGCTTTTCAGCTTTATTATTAAGCTTGCCAGAGTTACACATACTTATTTATTTTGTTCACAAAAGCAGCTGACAAATATATCTATCATTTCCTATTTTCCAATTCATTGATTTTTTTGACTTGTAACTTTGTTATTTGCTTTCATTTTTTCTTAGATTCATCTTGTTGTGCTGTTTTAGAATACTGAGCAGGAACAAAGATCATATTTTATTTATTTTGAATTTTTCTTGTTTGGTGATGGAAGTGTTGGGATTATAAGTTTTTATCTGAATGGAATGTTGCACATATCTCAAAGGTTTTCTGTGTGTTGCTTGTATCTAATTAACACTAATAGATTACTTGCTATGGTGCCAGGCACTATGCAGTGAAACTTATATATAACATCCCATTTAATCATCATAACAGTTCTAAGAAGTAGGAACTCTCTTGTCACATTTTACTTGTGAGAGAAGAGAAGCAAGTCTTTGGGTAGCCAACACACCCCCATTCTTAGTCCATGTATTTTGGGAAATGTGGCTCGTGCCTGACCAGAGGGGTGAGTGGACACAGTGATCGGTTCAGGACAAGGCAAGTGGCCCACACTCAGCCAGTTGGAGTCTTAAAACCTCTGCTAGAACGCTCCAGAAAAAAGAAAAAAAATACTCTTTTTCATGGAATCTCTAGCTATAAAACAAAATAAAACAGAGAAATCTTTCCTCATTTTGGATAAAGTTTGCCCGAGATTGAAGACAATACAAGGCTACCTGTAGTGGTTTCTGGAGAAAATGAGACATATTCCTAATATCATCTGAGCACTTACAGCAAAATGTACCTGAAGCCAGAATGAGCCCTTGAATTTTCTGGTGATAGAAGTCAATAAATGCCCCCCCTCCTTGATTAAGCTAATTGAAACGATTTTCTGTCACTTAGAATCAAAACAGTTCTTGCAGAGTTAAATCCTCTAGATCCCATAATTATTTTTTGAATCCAAAGTATGACCACAGGTAATCTAATACCAAAGCCCATGCTCATAAGCATAAAACTCTGTTGTCTTTATGTATTCATTTTCTATTTTTCCATTTATTTATTTATTCACTCATTCATTTATTCATCAAGTGCATATGAAATTAGATAAATATAGACTTGATCATTTATTGTCTTAAATATTGAGGGAATTTGAATAGGAGTAATATATGATTTACTTCTTATTGAAAAGATTACTCTAGTGATGCATACAGAATGAACTTTAAAGGCACAAGAGAAAGAGCAAGAATGTCAGTGAAGAGCCTATAGTTTTCTGGGAGAGAAGCTACAGTGTTATTGATGAAGACATTGATAAGAGGGGATATTTGACATATATTTTGGAGGTAGAGCAAATAAATCTGGTGACAGATGCAATGTGGGGTATCAGAAAAAGGGAACTATCAAAGACAGCTTCCAGGTCTTTGGCCTGAGCAACTCAGAGAATGATTGTGCCATTTAGATAAATATTTAGAGAAACACAGATAGTGCAGAATGGCTAATGAATGGTTCAGGGTGGAATGGCTCAGGAGTAAGAATAAAAAAAATAGAGATTTGGTCATACTAAGTTTGAGATGCTTATTGGATATCTATGCAGAGATGTCAAATAAATATAAATCTGGAGCTCAGAATAAGAACTCAGATTAGAGATTTAAATGTGGGACCCACCAGCTTACTAATCAAATTTATTTATTTATTTATTTTTATTTTGAGATGGAGTCTCCCTCTGTCTCCTAGGCTGGGGTACAGTAGTATAATCTCAGCTCATTGCAGCCTCCACCTCCCGGGTTCAAGTGATTCACCTGCCTCAGCCTTTCCAATAGCTGGGACTACATGCATGTGCTACCACACTTGGCTAATTTTGGTATTTTTAGCAGAGATGGGGTTTCACTATGTTGACCAGGCTGGTCTCAAACGCCTGGCCTCAAATGATCCACCTACCTCAGCCTCCCAAAGTACTGGGATTACAAGCGTGAGCCACCACACCCAGCCCTGATTGCACTTAACACCGTGGAAATAACTTTAATTTTGTCCTGAGAAGAGAGCATAAAACAGTGTAAGTAGAAGAGTGAAGAGGACCAAGGTCTGAGACCTGGAATATTCCCACATGAAATTAAGAAAAGAAAGTAGAGTTTCTTAGTCCATTCACGCTGCTCTAAGAAAATACCCAAGACTGGTTATTTTATGATGAAGACAACTTTATTTTTTCAGGTTCTGGAGGCTGGAAAGTCCAAGAACAAGGTGCTGTCGAGTCTGGGGAGGGTCTGGTCTGTTTCCAAGACAGCACCACCTTTAATGCTGCAGCCTCCAGAAGGGAGGAGCACTGTGTCCTCACATGGCAAAAAGTGAGAGAAGCAAAAGCAAAGGCCACGTTCTGTGGGGATCCTCTTTCATAAGGGCCTTAATCCCATTTGCAAGGCAGGAGATCTCATGGCCTGATCAGCTCTTAAAAGCCTCACCTTTGAACACAATCACATTGGCAGTACCTGAATTTTAGCGGGGACACACTCAAACCGTAGAATGGAGCTGGAAAAGAAACACAAGAAGAACAGTCAATGGGGTAGAGGAAATGAGGTGGGGAAAGACTAGTTTCCAGAAGGATCAGCTGTGTCAACTGGGCTCAACAGTGCTATTCACCAAGTAGAACTAGATGTGAGAAATCGAGTTTAGTAAAATATAATTTATTCCTGAGCTTGGCAATAATGGTTTCATTAAATTATTATAGCGAGATCTAGGGAAAGATTCATCTTTTTTTGATGGAAAAGATATATGTGTAGCATATGTGTTTCCTGATGGAAATGCTCTGCTTGAGAGGAAGAGCATTCTGGGTAACCTTGGAGAAAAGTTTGGCAAACAAGAAAGAGCAGAGAAATAGGCTGGAAACTGGAGGTGAAGGTTGGGGAGATTTTTTGAAAGATGATATATGTTATATGTTCTATTTTACATATTTTCACAAAACACTACCGATCCTTACTACTGAGACACGCTAAGAGGATACCAGAAATACTCTGCCATTTCCAGTCTATTCTATTTCATTAAACATTGCAGATTACAACCTACTATATTTTAGACGTATTGTTGGGTTATGGGTTGCAGTTTGTAAATTGCTGGTCTTAGGTATGACTTTGGCAGTAGGTAGCAGAAGTGGAGTGAGGAAAGGAGTTGGTGGAAGTGAGAAGGACAAATAACAGAGAAACCAGGATTGGGATGAGTCAACTATGTGGGCGATGAAGACACCACAACTGATGATGAGTCATTATACTTTTTCTACCCAGGCTGTAGCCATTATCCACATGTAACTACTTAAATTGAATTTTTTAAAAGCTTTATTGAGGTATAATTGATATACAATAAACCATGCATATTTAAGATGTACGAGCAACAGCTTTTGACATATTCACAGTTTATGGATCCATATTCACAGTTTATGGATCCATATTCACAGTCAAGATACTCAACGTATCATTACCCGCTTTCTATGCCTACCTGCTCCATCACCAACCTACTTCCCAGATAATATGATCTGTTTTCTGTCTCTACACATTACTTTGCATTATCTAGAATTTTATATGAAACAAATAATACATTATGTGATCTCTACAGACTGACTTTTTCAGCATAATTAGCTTGAGATTCACCTATGTTGTTGTGTGCATCAATTATTTTCTTTTTATTGCTGAGTTGTAGTCTATTTTCTGGAAAATCCACAGTTCATTCATTCACCAACTCTGAACATCTGGTTGTTCCCAGTTTGGGTCAAATATGTTGCTCTGGGCATTGCTGTATAAGACTTTGTGGAGACATACGCTTTCATGTCTCTTGGTAAATGCCTAGTTCACGGTTTCTTTTTAGCTCATATATTTTCTGTTTCAGACAGATATTGACATGCCATGGCCTCCGAAGAAAAATCAATACACAAATAAACTGGCCTTTTGCCTAGACTGTGTAAGCCAGGGTTAGAATCTGTGTAATTGCATCTTTGCCTATTTGCATACATAAATGAAAATTTAATCTCCCACTTACCAATATCACAGTTAAATATTTGCCTGAGATCTACAATTTAAATCCATACAACTCCAACTCCAATATTGTTCTAGGAATTCTATTAAGAGGGGCTAATTGCCTTTAATGAGGAGATATACTACTTTTCTTTATGTATGTTTGTAATTGATACTTGAATGCTTTATTTTTTAACATGACAAAGATATTAACGCAGTAATTTACTTATACTGGGCTGAGTTTAATTCTAATGAGGCCACTGATTTGAGAAGACAGTAAAGTAATTCAAGTTATTGGTGAAGGATTAGCAAATATACATTTTAATTACATCTGTCCAAAGGAGAAGACAGTATAGAGGTAGTTTTCAATCATCAGTCTCCCTTAGTATCACATAAAATACAGATTTCTGGCCCCCGCCCACAGAGTTTCTAGCTGAGTGTGGAAAATAGAAATGTTTCTTTTCAAAGTCTCCGTTCTTGTTAAACAATAATAAATGTTAGAAATAATAGTTTCTTTTAAAGACTAACTTCCTTCAAAGACTTCTTACTTTTTGCTAGTAACTCTTTGTTAAGTCCTATCCTATGTAGCTGTTAGATATAAGGGAATAAGTGCATTCTATATCCTTGTACTTTAACCAAGATATTTGTGCTGGACGTGCTCACAGGGGTGTCCCAGCTCTCAGCCTATGCCCCTTCCTTATTTGGGAATGTTGCTACTTTTCTAAGTCCTTTCACAAGCAACTTCCTCTTTTCCTTCGTTCTCCATTGCCTCTACCTATTTAGAAAAGCTTTAAGTTGTTAGCCAATCAGTTTAGATTGTGAAGTCTGGCTCCAACCAATGGAGATTGGACATCACAGTAAGGACCCAATGCATAAGGAATAAGTATGCCTGTCTTTCCTTTGTTCATTGTGTTTCTGTGGCAAGATAGCCCACGAACAGCATGCTTTCTGCAGAAAATAATATTGCCTAGCTGAGAGATCCTTTGTCTCAGTGCTGATTTTTCAATGTGACACCAAGCGTCTGTTTCTGACAGTAAGACTAAGGTGAGGCAGAAAATGCGCATTCCTAGCAAGCTTAAGCTAGGCTTGCTGGGTCACAGTTTGTGAACCTCTGTAGTAGTGGTTACACCTGTGCGCTCACCTGTGTTCAAATCACCGTACAATTATCTAGCACCTATGACATCTTGGGCACATTACTCTAAGCTTTCTCATCTCCAAGATGGATGGGATGTTAATAATACCATAACTTTGTGGCAGGGTTAGATAATTTACATAACACACTTTAAGCAGAGCCTGTTAGCTATGACTTTCATTATAAACTTAAAATATATGGCCACAAATCGTTGAATTTAATGTGATATCATAAAAATCTAGTGCATGATATAACAAAAAAGAGACAAAATGACCAAACTGTCAATGAGCAGTTTTATTTTGTTTCTCAGGAAACAAATTTGAAATTGGAATCTCTTCCATTACTGTCCCATCTTCACTTTCTCCTTCTCCTAGTCCTCGTTCCCTCCTGGCAGATATAATGAGGTCAGGAGAGGTCAGGAGATTTTTAGGTAGCCTTTCAGTTAGATTTCTTGACACCTATGGTGATTGGACCAATAATCTCTTGAAAACAATGCCAGGTTTTTCTATTTGACCCAAAATCTACCTATCATCATAATTAAGTCCACCTACCCAAATCCCTTTTACATCAATTTAGTCATGAAATGCAGATCATTGTTACCCAAGTACAGATGTATAGAAAGGCCCAGGCCTATTTTATATTAATAAGACCTATATTTGGCATAATATATGAATTATGAATTATTGAACTATAGGCAAAAGGGCATGTAAATATTTTGCTAGGACAAGAATCCTAGTGGATGCTGGTGCTGTGGCTCATGTCTGTAATCCCAGTACTTTGGGAGATGGAGGTGAGAGAATCAGTTGAGGTCAGGAGTTTGAGATCAGCCTGGCCAACATGGTGAAACCCTGTCTCTACTAAAAAAAAAAAAACAAACACAAAAATTAGCCAGGCGTGGTGGCAGGCGCATGTAATCTCAACTACTTGGAAACCTGAGGCAGAAGAATTAGTTGAACCCAGTAGGTGAAGGTTGCAGTGAGCCAAGATCACACAACTGCCCTCCAGCTTGGGCAACAGAGTGAGACTCCATCTCGGGCAAGAAAGTGAGACTCCATCTCAAAAAAAAAAAAAAAAAAGAAAAGAAAAAGAAAATCCTAGTGGAAATGTTGAAAATTATTTTAATAATAAAAAAATTAAAACATACAAAAGGCTTGAAAAGGCTTATTTAGTCTCAGGTATCCAAATCAATAACAACAATAGTAATAATAACAATCCAGCATTTATGATGTGACTTACATGTGCAACATACTAAGGACAGAGTTAAGAACAAGAGGGATAATTCTTGCTGTCAGCAAAAAGGTGGTCTGAAAAAAGATATAAAGCAAGAATAAATAGATTGAAGTTCAAATACTGAATGATGAATCCTGTGAAGAAAATAAATGAATTTGTAGGGCAAACACACCTAAGAGTAGTAACTTAGACATACCCTTAGATCGACTCTGTGTGGCACGTGCATCTGAATCTGTGTTCCGTGCTACGGAAACTGGGCGTGGCCAACCAGGAGACCCGCTCCTTGTCTATGAGGAACATCTGAACACCCGTGGGCCATAGAGCGGATCGAGCCCCTGAATTTTCGGCTAAATGAAGGTTACCAGGACAAAGTAATTAAGGGGAGGTTATTTTCTTTCTTTCTTTTTTTTTTTTTTTTTTTTTTTTTTTTT